>NC_091827.1:116384470-116984470 GCF_038994185.2 Dermacentor albipictus | reverse complement strand
TAGGCGTCGCTCACCCCAACGATTACCCGATCATAAAGTGCGAAACCACTCCCAAACTAGACGCTGCCTTCACCTAAGCAGAAGTCCTAGAGGCGCTATACAACCTAAGCAGCAGGTCAGCTTCAGGACCCGACGGGGTAACCAACCGACTGTTGCGTAACTTAGACGACCAAGTCATTACATTACTCACGAAAGACATGAACCGCGTGTGGGAAACAGGAGAGGTACCAACGCAATGACGCACTGCCATGGTAGTCCTTATCCCAAAACCCGGCAAACCACTTAACCAAGATTTACGCCCCACCTCTCTTAGTCATGCGTGGGTAAAGTAGCCGAGCACGTAATTCAAAACCGAGTGCCACGCTGCATTGAGGAACACGAACTCCTCCCACACAATATGGTATAAACTTTTTTTCCGGCGCCTCAACCCGGAGTATCGCCTTCTGGATGCCGCCGTAACGACACCTACGTTAAGCGCGTGGGGCAGTGCCCCTTGAAAGACCATGCCGCTGCCTTTCAGTCACCCCACACATTGCACCGCAGACTCCTCGCCGCCACCTTAACTATTTCAAAATTACTCGACCTATTGCTTGACCGGCCGTTCTAATGCCTCAAAAACATGCCGCCAACGACTCCCCTGAATACCTCCTAACCTTTCACATCCCCAACACGCTCCCAAGCTCCCGTATTTCTTAAAAGATTTCATTTTTCTCTTTCTTTTTCTTTCACCCCCCACCTTTGTTGTGTCTTGGTACGGCCCTGGCTCCCGCCTGCTTTTTTTTTCCTTTTTTCCCCCCTTTTGTCTGCTTCTATTTCTTTTCTTTCCTCCCCGCGTGCCCACTCTCACGCTCTTGTCCCTTCGTCTTGAGAATGAGGCTCACAGACGTCGGACGACAACGCCTGTTCCCTCTTGTAATCTCTCTCTTTAAAACCAGCCGCCAGCGACAACACCCGCACGTGACGTCACTGCACTAACCCTTTAAAACTAACACGCCGAGGATGACGAGGCCGCCTTTGACGAAGATAGGTCCACCTATGGAAACGTTGGCCAGCCTGTCTGAGGCACTTCAACCCTGTTTTAAAAAAGTTTATACCACAGTGTGCCATTCCATCTGCCAGCCCCTTTCTTGTTTTTTGGACTCCCACACAATAAGGTAGGATTTCTACCCCACCTATCCACCCAAGACGTCATATTACTCCTAAAGAGACAGATCTTCGACGTTGAAACAAAAAGGCATTCGAGGCATCCTCGCCCTCGATCTCACGAAAGCATTCGATACCGTCTCGCACCGCTTCGCACTGGAGTCCGTAGCAGGCCTAGGCCTCGGCCAGAGATTTCAGGAGTACGTACGCTCCTTCCTAAACGACGGCGAAGCCCGACTGCGAGTCTCACAACTTAAGTCGGACCCCTACACGCTGGGCTCCGTCGGAACACCACAAGGCTCAGTCATCTCTCCTTTACTATTTAATATAGCGAGGAAGGGACTCGCAGACAAACTACGAAACATCCCAAACGTAAATTGCCCTTTATACGCAGATGACTTTACCATATGGAGCCCGGGAGGCTCCCTGCGAGACGTGGACTAGGCATTACAGTCTGCCCTAGATGCCACGGAAGAGTACTTGCTAAACACAGGAATGAAACTATCCTCAAAGAAATCGGAACTATTACTATTTCGCAAGTCTTGCCAAGGAGTCCGCTAACACCTCTAGACGACCTTCCGATCGCACTACACACAAGAGACGGACAACAGATTCCGCGATTCAACCACATGCGCATTCTTGGCCTCCTAATCGAAGCCACTGGATGCCATGGACACACTACCAAACACTTAACCGCCAAAACCGAAAACGTGATCAGACTCATCCACAGAGACTCTGGGCGCAGGAAGGGTCTCTGCGAAGGTAGCCTTCTGCGCGTATACCACGCATTCCTTATGAGTCACATTAATTACATAGCCTCTGCCCACAACTGGACGGAAATAGCAAAGACGAAGCTAAACACACTCATGCGCAAGATCATCAAACAGGTCTTGAGCATACCACAAAGAGCAAGTACAGCAAAGGCTGACCAGCTAGGAATGCACAACAACATCGACGATGTGATCGAGGCTCAGACTATGGCGCGGATACTCCGCCTATCCTCGTCCAAAGCCGGTAGGCTAATCCTAAATGAAGCCAATGTCTCCTCTTCACCCTATCTCCAGCACGCGGTTACCCTACCGAGCGAAATTAGAGACAAATACAAAGTCTCACCGTTTCCCAGGAACGTTCATCCACAACACAACGTGTGTAGGCGCTGGGCCCACGCCTGCGCGATTCTCGAACGCATCGACGCGGATCGTGAAGCCACCGCATTTGTGGACGCGGCCCAGTACGGCAGCACATCCACTTTCGCGATAGCGGTCGTGGACGGCAACGGAACGCTACGATCATCCGCATCGGCCAAAACGAGCACCAGCGCTAACGCAGAACAAATAGCCGTAGCCGTCGTCATGGCAGACCCCACATTTACTTATGTCTTCACGGACTCGCGTGCCGCAATTCGGGCCCACGAATGCGGCAACGCATCTAACGAAGCAGCGCGTATACTACTAGCGAGCTCAAAAGAGAGAAAACGATGCCTCTCCTGGTTCCCCGCTCACACGGGGAAAGACATGCACCCGCAAAAAGCTAACCTCAATGAAACGGCCCATGACCATTCGCGAGAACTTGCCCGCCGCGACACTCCCATGGCCTCCGAGGGGCTGGACATTCAGTTTAATGACCCGCTGCTCACTTACCAAGAAATCACCTCCCACTATCGGAAAGGCAGAACCAAATCCCCGCTCCCACACGCCAAACTCGAACGCGCGCAGGCGGCCGCGTTTCGAATGCTACAAACGGACTCGTATCCGTCACGAGGCCTACTAAGTCACTATAACTCAGAAATCCCGGCAAATTGCCCAGACTGCCCAGAACACTTTTGCTCACTCTCGCACATGCTATGGCAATGTACCGCGTTACCAAAGGGCCCTCTCTCCAGTGAGCCCGAATGGGAAGAAGCCCTCAAAAGCCCGGACCTCAAACTCCAACTCAAGGCCGTCCAGAGGGCCCAAGAACTGACGGAGTCTCACCACATTCCCATCCCGATTTGGGCGTCACCTACGGTTTCTGCCGGAGGAGTTCCCCGCGTGGGATCACCAACGGCTTGAAACTCCTCAGGACTTGAATCAAGTTCTTGACTGACTGACTGATTGAAGAGCAAGATATACCCAATGAAACATCTAGCGACCTAAATGAGCGTGTACGGGGTTCATTGAAAAGCGGCACAGAGCCAATGGCACCAACACAGGCAACCAAGTTTGGCAGTTGGTTTCGAATCCAGTTCCATGAAAACTGCAGGCCCATACTCTACCCATTAGGCCTAAGACTTCAGAGCGAACCAAGTTGGTGTGAAATAGGTTAGACGTGGATGGACAAACATACAGGCAGAAAGACATACCGAAAACTGCGTGGAGTTCCCGACGAATGGTGAACGCCCTAAAACGCGCGAAACACTACCATGCAAAAAGTTACGCAGGCTGAGGAGGACTGAAGGCACTAGCGTGTCAAAGCAACCCCTGACATTCAGCCTGGCAAGCCCCTCTTTATCCCCCATTTTCAAAAAACGATAAACGTGCAAAATGCCAATCCAAGGCAAGTAGTGCAACCAGGATTCTTATGAGATGCGTGCCTAGAGCTTGATTAGCTTCTACTACAGTGGCATTAGTACCGTTAAATTTTCCCTATGTGACATGGTTCCATGATGGCGCTATCGTGGGCTTTGTATTGCAAGACAAGGTTGCCTCAGAAGCTGGACCCTGAATTTAGAGAACGAGCTAATAATTTTTCAGGGCGCTTAAGCACACGTCTCTGAAAATAAAAACGTACGCGCACAGGTTATTTTTCTATTCAGTGTGCCTCTAGATAATGACGTCCGGACTGATGTCCATGGAAGAAAAACCCATTGGCTTAGCATCCTGTAACCGCGCCCGGGAAGCTAAGCCTCGCAACGAACACCGACCCTCGCAAGTGTGCCGTAACAATACAGCGGATGCAGCCAGTGTTGCCTAATGAAAATAGACTTAGAATTGATTATGATCTGACCACTTTAGGCCAAAAGGTAATCAGCCAAATTTTCGTGATAATCCACTGAATTACTATTTTCATTGACTTTATTCTGTAGTTATCTGTTGTAATATCAATCCAGACTATATTGCTTAAACATATCCTCACGATTTGGAAGGAATTCCGAAATCATTTTCCGAAATGTAATTTGCGTATATTGGCCACCATGGACATATTTAAATAAATGGCTCAACTAACGCAGTATTTTATTCGCAGTAATATGCACACCAATTCACCTCTTCATTTTAACACGCACGAGTGCGATGCCCCTTGTAGGCGG
The DNA here is from genome assembly GCF_038994185.2 of Dermacentor albipictus. NCBI lineage: Eukaryota > Metazoa > Arthropoda > Arachnida > Ixodida > Ixodidae > Dermacentor > Dermacentor albipictus. Next base: position 116,980,041 of record NC_091827.1, on the reverse strand, counting down.
CACGGTATAGAAGGCTATCACATTGCTCCCTCTAAAGTTTGCATTAGCCAACCTACTTTCCAGCTCTCAGCAACATATGTACCGTCGCGTGTGATAATTCTTCACAGACGATCAGTCTGTGAATAGTGGAAACGCTGGAAAATGGGGTTCTTGAGTTTTCGCGTAACACATTTTGTTTTCTCATATAGCCAAATTCTAGTCAAAGAGTTATCATGTATGTAGGTTCTGTGTCGTAGTTTACGATTCGTCCACGTCTTGTAGCTTGAGAAATTCAATTATTTCAGTACATTCCCTGGGTCACAGAAATGGCCTCGGTATGAGTGTTTAAAAGTTGTTTTTTGCTGACATGACAGCCGGTGCTCGACGCCAGATGCCTATGCTGGACGCCAGACGCCACTGCCGGACGCTGACGGCTGATTTACTGCGATATGGGCTCCTTAACGCAATCGAGTTAATACGGCTTGTGCTCATGATGAGAAAACATCTCTTCAGAGTGTGTGACACTTTGGCGTAGAGTGTGGTGTGAAAATGACACAAACAAATACAACAATGCCTGCTATGTGCCTCTAACGATCTGCCACAGATGACATCCCACTCTTTACACGAAAGGTTTCAGTTATTGCAGGCAGCTAATCTTACTATTTTAATGAAAAATTGCGCTGCTCTGGTCACTAATTAAAAAGTGGAGTGGCTGTCCTCTTCTCTCATAGATGAGCCGTAGCCGGCACCAGCTGTTCTTTTGAATTGCTAGAAAAGATTGGCGAGAATTCGTGCCCCCTATGCCGTGAAATTAATCAGTTCGGTGCATGTAGCGCAGGTTGTGCTGTCAAGTCGAGAACAACGCTCGCAATGGCTGAAAGCTTGCGCAGCATCAGATTTTTCAAACTCAGCATAATTGAACAGACCTAATATTTGTGATCCGAGTGATCGAAGTCTACAATACACTTAATCTGCAGTCCCTACTCCCGCCACTGACGAAAAAAAATAAAACAAGAACATCGTTAATTGTTATTGATGGGCGATCTCGTCGATCACTTTCGGAAGCCACTAAGTAATGTGTCAACTGCCATATTGCCAGGGATAGCGGGCGAATATTAGTTTATTGCATATTTATACAACGTTTCTTTTATAATTTTTGGGACCATAATGAATTTTTAAAAATAACTTGGAGCAGATATGATATTTGTAGTCATTGAGCGTAACCATTCAAATGAACGAGAATCACTTGCAGGGGGAATTTAATACTAAAGAAAGTGCACTGATTACGTTCTATTTATTACTTTAATTCACATGTTGCAATTGTACTGGATGAAAACGAGCAGCAGGCACTGCTTCAAGAAAGACGACGACAACGAGTGGTATAGCCTTGTGCCTTTGTTGCCGAAGCTGTGTGTCCTCTCGCTTCGGGGCTGTGCTATCTGAGCGTTTCATCAATTGAACCATAACGCTTCTTGACATTTGGCGGAGGTGCTGGGCCATTCACAAACCTGGAACTCCGAAGCCGGACGCTCCCTACCATTTCTGCAATGCATCAGGACGCCGCGCAGCCCAATCCTCCCCTGGCATCACCTATCGCCTGCTCCGATGCTCCACGTCAATGAGATCCTCCTTTATTCGGCGGCAACGATGACTATGACGTGAAAGATTGGCTCTCGTCATACGGTCACGTGAGTGCTCATAACAAATAGGATGACAAAGCTAAACTGACTAACGTCCTCTTCTATCTTTCTGGAGTGACCTTTGCCGGCGCATTAATCCCGCCATGCCCAACTCTGAAAAGATCAAGAATGTCATGAAGGGCATAGAGGGTGACGGCTTCCAAATGCTCTTGGTGAAAAATCCTGAAACGATTGAGGAGGTCGTTACACTGTGCCAGGGTTACGATGAGTTGCATAAACAGTGCCTTACTACGAGCCGAGCTGCCGCACCTGACGACGCAGTTTCGGCTTTAACCGACAGTTCTAGTGCTGCTCCCACCTACTCTTCGTTCCTGGACCATATCAAGCGATTGGTTCGCCAAGAAGTCACGCGCCAACTGTCACGGCTGCCTGCTACCCAGTTGTCTGAGTCGTCTTCGCCCCCGGAACTCAGAAGCGTCATACAGGAACAAGTCAGCGATGCTGACTTGTTCATGCATGACGCGATGTTAATGTTAATGTAGGACTTGTTCATGTATGATAACTACCTCTCGCTAATCAGCAACCTTCAGCGCCGCTTGCGCTCACGTATGCTGCCGACGTCGCTCGGCCCAGACCTCCGCCTGAAGTTGCGCACTACACGCCCACAAGCGGCTTCTATGTCTCGCCTTCTCCAGCTGCGAACTGCTTGCCTAGAAGCGGCTTCTGCGTGCCTCCGCAGCCCCTACGCCCAGCTCACAACTATGCACCGCTACCTAGGCCCCCTGTTGATAATTCATGGCGCACCCAAACAACCGGCCGATCTGCTTCGCGTGTGGTTTTGCTGGTAACGTGGCACAGTTCTGCCACCGGCGGGGTTGGTATCCTCTAGATACTGCGAGACTTCAAGGGAATAATCTTGATTCCCAGTCCCGCTATTCACCACCAGCTCCGCACTTCGCTCCTTCATCTCCTCTTCCCCAAAGCTTCAACGCTCGTAGGCCTCGATCTCTCCGTCGACGTTCTCTGTCTCCCATCGTCCGTAGGAAAACTAAAAGGCGCTGTTCCGGAGGCAATAAGTGCGATCTCTTCAAACTGCTCAAGCCCTCGTTTATTCCCTAGGAATGTCATTGAAGTTTTTGCCGAAAGTATCGCCGTTCACGCGCTTGTCTACACGGGTGCATCAGTGTCCGTGACTGCCGACCAGCTTCGCCGTACTCTCCAAAATGTCGCGTCGCCATTTACTGCCATTTCGCTACGCACAGCAAGCGCTGAGCCAATTGATCCCTTAGGAACATGTACCATCCATGTCGCCATACAAGACAGTTTATACCGCATTGAGTTTGTTCTTCCCCGCTGCTCTCATGCCATCATTCTACGATGGGGTTTCCTCTCATCCTATCACGCTGTTATTGGTTGCGCCCGTGCAGAACTTACGCTGACTCGATTTTGCGGCAGTCTTTCTGAAGATTGGCCTCCACCTTCTGCTCGAGGGCTCGTCGCCAGCGACACTGATATCCCTCCTTTCTCTTCCCCCCTTTTACCCGTTTCCTGTGCGGCTTTCTACGATTCCACAGTTCTTTTCGCGCCATCTCAAACTGGTGCTCGCCGTCATCCGTTCTTACTTCCCTTTTCCCAGAATCCCTTTCGCCAGGGCTCCAGCGCACTTTACGTTTCGAACCCGTTTTCGTGTCCATCAAGCTTACATCATAGTGAGTGCCTCGGTTTTGCTGACGAATGCGACTCGAGCTCTTTCTACGATGTGCCTGATGACTGGACTCCTCTTCACGTTGACGCCATGGCTCTCTCTGCCCCTGCGCCTGCCTTCCTCCCCCCCCTCCCCCGCCTGCATGTGACTGAACGTTTGCTCCGTTTATTGATCCCAGCCTCTCTCTGAGTCAGCGCACGCAGATTGTCGGCCTCCTTAACCGATTTAGAACTTCTTTCAACCTCCAAAAAAATGTTTCGCACGTACCTCCACATTTGTTCATCACATCGACACCGGCAGCCATGCGCCTCTACGCCAACGTCCATACGGCGTGTCCGTAACGGAGCACCGTGTCATCGATGAGCACGTAGGAGACATGCTCCGACGCGGCATGATACAGCCATTACACATGGGCTTCTCCGGTAGTGCTGACCAAAAAGAAAGATGGGACAATTCGTTTTTGTGAGGACTATCGACGACTCAACAGATAACCCGCAAAGATGTCTATCCTCTTCCCCATATTAACGACACACTGGACTGCCCCCAATGCACTGAATTCTTTTCATCCTTAGACTTACGTTCCGGTTATTGGCAGGTCCCGGTGGCTGGCGCAGGCCACCCGAGAACAGCATTTCTTATGCTGGCGGCTTATAAGAATTTACCGTGGTGCCCTTTGGCCTCTGTAATGCGCCTGGAACGTTTAAAAGAATAATGAATAACTTCCTCCGGCCCCTCAAATGGCGGACATGCATTTGTTATGTGGATGACATTGTCATGTTTTCCCCGGACGTTTCTTCTCACCTGTTCCGACGCAAACGCATGCTCACTTGCCTTGCCGATGCTGGACTCCAGCTCAACTTAAAGAGATGTCGCTTCACCGCCCAGCAGCTAGTCATCCTTGGCCACGTTCTTTCGAAAGATGGTGTGCTCCCAGATCCAACCAAACTCCAAGCCGTTGCGGAATTCCCACGAGCAAAGACTACAAAAGCACATCGCAGCTTCATCGGATTATGCTCCTATTTTCGTCGTTTAATCCAGAACTTCGCCACCACAATAGCGCCTTTGACGCATCTTCTCGCGTTTAGCCACGACCTCTTGGCCTGGCCGCCAGTTTGCGATGCCGCATTCACGACTCTGCGTCGTCTTCTAACGTCACCCCCCATACTCCGACATTTTGACCCAAGCGCACCCAGAGAAATACACACAGATGCACAACAAAAGACTGGCTTCCATGAATACGTTGTTGCCTTCGCTAGCCGCGCATTGATGAAAGCGGAAGCAAACTATTCCGTTACAAAAAAAGAATGCCTGGCTATCATTTGGGCCATAAATACGTTTCGTCCTTAGCTCTACGGCCACCCGTTCAAGAGAGAGAGAGAGAGAGAGAAAGGCAAAGGAAAGACAGGGAGGTTAACCAGAGATTATCTCCGGTTGGCTACCCTGTACTGGGGGAGGGGAAAGGGGAAGCAATAGGTGAGAGGGAGAAGGATTTAAAAAAAAGAAACTACACACACACGCACGTACACACAAACTGTTTCTGTGGGCACTGTCATGCAGCCCGCAAAGGCGTTCCTACTGTGATGCAGTGCACCGTACAATCCTGAGTCACACAGTGAAGTCACAATCTGTCAGAAAGTCCAGTGTCTTTTAAATACCGCAGCAGTGCCTTCATAGCCGATCGCGCTGATGTTCGCGTAGGCCAGTGTCCAAGGATCTTGTTTTCTGACAGTGGGCGCTTGTCCAGTTTGTCTAGGGTGGCTGAGAGGACTGCTCTTTGCGGGTTGAAACGAGAGCACTCACAAAGAAGGTGCGCGATTGTTTCATTGCACCCGCAGAAGTCACAAAGTGGGTTGTCGGACAGACACCCGTTCAACGTCATCACGCGCCACCATGTACTCTGCTGGCTGTCGACCTTGAAATATCCTTCAGGTCACTCTCTCGATGAGCGCATCGCCTCCGAGAGTATGATATTCGAGTGCTGTACCACTCTGGCCGTAAACATTCGCACGCGGATGCCTTGTCGCTCTCCCCATTGTCAGGCCAGCACAATTATCAGAAAGTACGAATATGCAAGTCCTTATGCTTTCTGAGCACATTCTGAGCATATTCGGATATGCTTTCTAAACATAAGGATCCGTGAATTGTCGCTATGCTGGCTTTTGTTTCTGACCTTGTAGACCCTGCAACACACCACTCTTGCGCACGCCCTGTCCCGCAGTCCCGTTGGGGCCACGCGCAGTCTTAGTTCCCAACTGTCCGTCCAGTTCAAAGCGCACCTTTGGTGCCGATCTGCTCTTAAACCGGCCACCGGAGCGGCTGCGAGATGCTCTACCTGGTCTCCTTGATCTTGATCTTGAACCCCGACGCCCACGATCTTGTCCTTACCAGTCTCCAGCGTCTTCCCCAACGTCGCGAACTGGCTTTAGTCGTACCTGAAGCCTCCCCTGTCTTCATCCTCTGCCTTGATTTCCGCCATAGCCCACTCAAAACGATGGCGCCGGACCACGTAGCGGGTACGGGACCGCTGCTGGCACTCCTTGGCAGCCGTGATATGCTCTCCCCAACACAGTTCACACTTGGGCGTACACCGGTGGGCCTCACCGGGATGGGTTGAACCGCAGCCCCTGCAAACCACTTCTTCCAACGAGGGGCAGACGTCAGCGCCATGCTCCAGCTTTCCACAAGCATAACTAACATCAATGTGCTTGCAGTAAAGCGTGCACGTAACCAGCGCGTTACCATAACGAAAGTAGTTGGGCACCTTGTATCCATTGAAGGCGATGATGACGTTTCGTAGGATGCTGGCTGGAAAATTACCACCCAGAGGAATTCTACGACCAAGCCAAGGCCATCATACGGCGGCAACGCTGTTAGCCCTAACGACGGGCCGGGACCCAAGAATGGCAAAGTGAGTCCAAACTCGCCTGCTAGCGTCAAGAAGGCTATCATCCTTCGCGGTAAAATGCCTCTGCTGCAGAAAAATGACATCAAGATTATCGTCAGGATTAGGGGAGGTTTGAATATTGCTAAAATTGGTGCGGCCGCGGTGGCTGATGCAATCACGTCCGCTGCTTGCATAGACGAGGTAAAGCGAGAAACTGACACGATCTGCGCCAAAATAAACCGCCGAAATTTTTTCAGGCAAGTTGGTGTGGGATATTTTGCCACAGCAGCAATGCACTCCGGGCGTTGCTGGATGTCGTTAGTATGTCCTATGCGTGAAATCTTGGAGAGAACAAACTGGCAGGTCTCGCGGTTCAACCGAAACCCAGCCTTATGGAGCTTGTGTAGTACTTCGTCAAATTGCGCAGATGTTGTTCTTACGTTGCGCGAGCGACCACGATGTCGTCCAAATAGATGACACAAGCTTTGTTCTTCAGTGGTCCTAGCACGCGATTTATGGGAAGCAAAAAGGTACTAGGAGCCGTGTGCAGTGCAAACAGTATCTGGCTAGATTTGTACAATCCAGAAGGAGTCCGAAAGGCTGCCTTGCACTTATCTTCTTAAGTGACATTGATCTGCGAGTATCCCGCGCGTAAATCCAGCGAAGAAAATAACTTGGAATGGCGGACCGTATCAATAGCATAATCAATTTGAATTAGTGGGTACGCGTCAGGTGTCGTACATTAACTGAGCTGCGTGTAGTCGACAGAAAATCTCAGTCATTCTCTTTCCTAACAAGCGCGACAGGCGCTGACCACTGGCTTGAAAGAGGCCGAATGGTGCTGAAGTAGAGCATTATGCTCGTATGTTCTCAGCCTTCACGGCAGGCTTCCGTTCCGGCTATCTCGTCAGCGTCACACATATCGACCAGCCGTTGTCGAAGCCACGAAACTTTGGAACCTCCAAGGTAGATGTTGTAGGAACTGCGCTATGCACAAGGGGTTGAGTGACTGAAACCGTGACGTCTTCGAAGCGCTTGACCAGCGCTGCTATGGCATGTGCGACCATAGCCATTAGGCTAGAGGCCACAGTCGAATGGCTATGGACAGCGTCGACTGAAGATGCAGTAGCCGCTGAGGGTCGCGGAAGCGCAAGTCACGCCCAACAGAGTGCGTACGGTGACCTTCGGTGACCTTTCTAAACATAAGGATCCGTGAATTTTCGCTATGCTGGCTTTTGTTTCTGACCTTGTAGACCCTGCAACACACCACTCTTGCGCTCGCCCTGTCCCGCAGTCCCGCCCTGGCCCTGTCCCTACCCTCCCGTCGCTATGCATAGCGACGGGAGGGTAGTTCGTGACCGGAGGAGTTAGGATGACAAGCGGAATGGCGACCATATGAGAGGCCTAGAAACCGCGGGTGCCGTGTCCGAGTGGTGCCGCAAGCGCTGGAGGAGATGAAGCAGCATGCCTTAGGTTGCACCCCCTCCGCAATACGGTCGTCGAGGGTGGCTCGTCGAGCAAAGGGCCATTTAGCGGCTGCGCCGTTTTAAAAGAGAGAGACAATCAACAGTCCACTCGAACACCTGTTTACATCCGCCTCTTCTTTATTTCGCCTACCGTGCAAGCGCCTGCACCCATGGGCGCATCTTAACCTTCACAGTATGTGTATTTGTACATAATTCTACTGTGGCTGAGTCTGTTGTAACCCTACAGCCTCATAACAAAAATGTTGCACGTTGTTAAATGCATTTGTTTTTTTTCGTTTTTTAGGAAGAACGTCGCCTTCCACGTCAGCGAGGGACCATCACCAAGCACCATTGAATTTACCGAAGACGAGCGTGAGCGCGCAACTTACTGATATATTACGCGTCATCTTGGAGCTTTTATTTTCGCGCCACTTGTACGCCACTAGTCGAGGAGTCATCAGCAGGGAAGTCATTATTACTATGAAATTCGCGAACGGCAATAAAGGGTCAACGATCTGATATTTTCATGGCAAGCTGCTGAAATAATTTACATATGTGACCTATTATTCCTGTTTAAGAATACACGTCTCTAGTACGTAATTTTGGGAGGGTTATATAACAAAGAGCCAAAGGCGATCACATTTTGCAACTGCAACTTTGTAACTACCTATGTTCACTATGATACAGAACAAATATTAGATGTTTTGTGTTAAAGAAGATGTAAAATTGCACGCTTGTGAGCATTCACACAATAATGATGCTGCCGTAAATGTGTCTCCAGAAAAACACAGCGGCGCTTCTTTCTGGCACATTTACTGCCTTCGTTGCCGCAATCATCTATGGCCTTGGAAAGCCACCAGTTTTAGGGTTATACTATGCCTATTATGAGCGCAAAAAATGAGCCGCACTTCTCTGAGCACATTTGCGACAGGCCAGTAGAGTGGACGACGAGGCACGTATCTGTGTGAGGTCGCGGAATGTGATAGGTCTCCGTAATGTACAGTGAAATGCAGGTTAGCACACAGGAAGGACAACACAAGAAGGAAGGGGAACACATTACGCTCAGGAGACACTTTCATTAACGTATTTACCTGCGATACAACGAGGTATGTCGCTTAAGCCAACCTTTCGATAAGGAGACTTGCTTTAATCAGTTCACCTGCCCATTGCTTCCCGGACAAAGGCATGTCCCTTGGTCGGAGCGTTCGCTTCACCGCCATTGCTTGCAGTGGTGAACACTTTACTCGTCATCAGTGGCGTAGAACGTTTATAATTTAGTCATGCAAAAGAAACCTTTGCGCAGATATCACCATGGGAAATTCACGAGCAAATTTTCGTATGCAAGATAGCATTAAAATCTTCATTTACCAAATAATACAACTCATTCGCTATTGTATAAAGCAACACGTACAGTTATCCGATATTTTAATGCTCTGACGAGAGCTTCGACCAGCATATATAGGTGGCAGACCGCAGTTGCGAAGCAAGTGAATATTGGCGTATACTTGCAGAGCGCGCTAGTTCCCGACAATTTGGTAGCCTATTCCAATGAACACGGCATAACTGCTGCTATTTATCTACCATGTACAACCGCCTACTATAAAGATTCCGCGTGAAGGAGCGTGCGAATGTTTCTGGTTCCATGCGAAGCAAACAGGCAGCAAGGGCTACGTGGAGCATGTTGAAATATCGGAGCATACAATGCTCGTACTACAGTATGATCTGTAGACATGCGCGTGCCGTGGCTACTTCTGTAGCTGCGCTCCGCCACAAGACAGTTAACGTCTTGTCGGTTGATGCTCGCATGCCGCCAACCCTTGGAGACCTGTTTTTACACGGTTCAATTTGTACGGTATCGGAATATTTTGGCTTATGAGTAAATCTGTTTCCGACCATTTGTTTCACACCCTTTCACATGTCTACCACTAGCCACCCCCACAATTTGGTAAGCCAATCCAAGTAATCGCTGTTGATAAACATTGCATAATAGCAACGTCAGAAATTACCCGAAGTGGTTGCGTATAAAACACGTTAGTGGCAACAGCAGCTTTGTGGCATTGTGGTGCAGGACGAGGGGACGCCCAGCCTGTAAGAAATGAAGTCAAACGCTAAGGTATTTCATAGCACATTCTGTGAACAGGCAGCTCAATTGGATTAGAGCCAACTTTATTTGTGCCTGCAGTTGGGCGCTTGCGCGCCCCGACGAGGGCCTACGTCGTACACGAAGTCGCCGTTACTCGGCGCGGGTCTGCGCTCGCCGTTGCCGGCTCACTGGGTCCCTGGCTTTCGAGCACCCCGAGGACCTGCTGGATGGCCCAGAACTGTTCGTCTTGGTCGTAGCTCAATGCGGCTGCCTCGAGCCGCAGTGGGATCGTTCTTTATTTTCTTTCTCGATTTTTAACGCAGTCCCACAAGATGTGCGTGTAATCAACCGTCTCCCTCCGGCATACTCTGCACTTATCGGTCGGATATGTCTCTGGGTACTTGCGACGCATCAGTCCCGGGCTCAGTAGCGATCCGGTCTGGAGGCAGCTCATAGATGCTTTTATTCTCAGGTGTTCCCCAAACCAATGCGAAGTACTGCGCAGCCCCTTTTCCACAACTGTAGCATGTACTCTATGCAAGAGAGAATAAATGCGAGGAGAACGTATTTAAATTAGAATACCGATAAATGACATCAGAATTACGCAACGTCCACATTTCTTGTACCCCACATGTCAAGACGGAAAGAGAGAGGGAGGGGAGGAAGGCGGGGAGGTTAACTAGACTTTGTCTAGTTTGCTACCCTACATACGGGGCAGGGATAGGTGAGTGAACGGAAGATAGAGAGAGAGGTCACATATGAATGAGATTTCATACCTTACCCTACAAAATTGAGCAACGCTAGGTATTAGCCGCTCCACGGTGGAAGTCATATAATTTCTTATTCTGTGAAACCCTCGAACTAATTCAAAGCAGTATAGGAGCCAAATAAATGCTCAAAACTAATTTGAATGACTGCGTTGCGCGACTGTACTGCACGAGATATTTCAACTTCCAGCCTGCTTCGTAGCCACCGCAAAATGGAAGACATCGAGGCAATATAGGTAGTTGCAGTGCGTTTCCGTTTCGGTAAATGAAGCAGCGACAGTGGACTTTTATAGTGGCGCTACATTCAGTGACAATAATGGTGTTCGTAACTAAAGGTTTCTTTAGTCTAATTTTTGAAATGTCTACTTAGGACTTTCATAATCAATCACCATCGCTGTGCGTAAGTACAGCGAAAACAATGTTAGCTGCCTTTTGCGTAACTCTCCTATCTACACATTAAACTATGCTATCGAAAAAAATGAGGAGTCTCGAGCTATCATTTATGTAAGAAAAATGAGATACGTCAGTGTGACAAGGTATCCATCCTTGTTTAATGTCACTTCTTCTCCCCTTCTCCCAACCTTTGCTCTTCTTCTCCCTGACACTTACCCTATTTTATGTCTCGCCCCTCCATGGGTGATACGGAAGGGCGTTGCTCACAGCTGCAATCTCTAATTATCCACTGTTCATATACCCGGAAATCTTGAATGCGCCTTGCTGCACACGCGTTTCCACGACCTAGAACGGACCAACAATTTTTAAGTCGGTTCCTGGTGGTCCCTTTCGGGCCAGAACGAAGTTGTTGAACTCGATATCAGGTATACATCTACAATGCCTCTTGTCGAACTGGGGTTTCATCGCTGCGCTATACCTGCTGCGCTCCTCGGTGGTTTTTGTTCCTTCAGTGAGCTGAAGTTTATCAGAACAAACAAGCTCGAAGTCGGTGGACAGTTTCGTCACTTCACCATACGCGACGAAATGGGGGCTACATCCAAAGCTTGTATGTGTACTATTATGGTGTGCGACGGCTGCTTCTAGGCAGTACTTCCACCCTATTCGGAAATTTCGGCATTGGCAGAAACTGCTTGATATCACGGATAACTCTCTCCGCCAATCCATTGGCTTGGGGGTGACACGGAGAGCAGCGCCGCAGCACAGCCCCGTGACTGTCTGTCGACTGCTGAAACTTCTTGCTCATGAATGGGTGTCTATTGTCAGATACTATGACTTTCAATTTCGAACACATCGCTCGGTCAAGAAGAGCAATATCACTATTTGTATTTCTTTTTCCAGGGCGTGCAGCTACTATTCTTCTGCATTGGTTCATTGCCACTAGAAATAACTGTGTTTGGTGCACACCTTCGCTCTTCTTTTTCAACTCTGCGAATCTATGTGCACTACTCTCAAAGGTGCGTCTGAGCTAAGCGGCAATGCGACCTGGTCCGGCCGTGGCCAGTACTTTGCCCTATTGACGTGGCGCACGTGACATGAACGAACATAGCTGTCTATACCTTTCTTGATATTCTTCCACGTGGACCTCTGTAGAAGCTGATTATAAGTTCGCCAGAAACCATCAGACCGCCAGAGTGGGGAGTGTCATGGTATATGTGGAATATTTTTGGAACGAGAACGATCGAACCTTCCGTTGGCTAACTGCAGACTTTTGCATCCTTCCCAAAGTTTTGTCGCGTTTAACACTTCATGCTTAACGTCACCTGCCAGTGTAGATAATACAACTGTATCCATCAACCCACTGTCTGCCCGGTATATAACCTCAAAATCATGCTGCTGCAGTTCGTTTCTCCAGGTCACCAGCTTTCCTCTCGGCTCTGACTAACTGACGAGGTAGCTCAGAGCCTGATGGTCCGTATATAGATTCAATTGTGTGCCGTCTATGTACAAGGTAAAGTATCGCACCGCCGTGAGGAGGGCAAGGACCTCTGTCTCCGTCGTAGAGCAGTTGAGCTGAGAATTGGTAAAGTTGCAGCAATGGTACCCTACGAATCGAAGTTGTCAATTTAGTCGAGAAAAACAGGCCCTTTGATGCAGCACTGCTTCTGTACTATTATGTGGTGCATCTTTGTTCATTTCGAACGGCAGGCTGAACTCAGGTAGAGTTAGTACTGGGTCAGACGAGATGCGGCACACTAGTTCTTGATAGACTACTTCCCATCCTAGTGATCGGGCAAATAAACGAAACATCGTTTTTTGCCAGCCTGGTCAGGTACTTTGTCATCTTTGAAAAATCCCTAATGAAAGCCCTGAAGTGAACTGCTAGTCAATGGAAAACTCACAGTGAATGAAGGCGATGCGGCTTTTCAAGTGTGGAAATCCGATGTACAGAGTTTTGCTTCGCACATTAGGTAGCACCATCGAACACTCTACCGAGAACAAGGACCTTGGGCTGAAAGAAATCACACTTTTTTGTTTATCTTCAAATTGGCATTGCGAAGTGCTTGCAAGACCTTCGCCAGGTGTTCGCTGTGCTCCTGCTCAGACCTAGAATACACAATGATGTCATCAATGTACACATTGTAAAATATTACGATATATAATTTAAAGCATTATTCATTACCTTCTGAAACCTTGTGGGTGAGTTCTTCCAGCCTAAACGTAGAGTGGTATATTTGTATGTAGAATGGTGTATCGGGCATGGAAAACGTTTCTTATCTTCTGTGACAGTGGCAATTGTCAGAGCCTTTGCACAGGTCCAAGTGAGAAAATATATACCAGCCCCCGGTTTCATTGATGATTTCGTCAGTATTTGGCATTGGAAAGGGAAATGATTCTGTTGACTTGCCTGTAATCAGTACAGAAACAAAATGTGTCTTTTCCTTTAGGATCAATGGTGATCGGAGAAGCAAAGGCAGAGGTTGATGGGTGGATTACACCGGCGTCGAGCATCTTCTGTATTTTTACCTTCAACCAACACTTCTTCTCTCTCAACGTATTGCAGGCCTTGCGTATCACTACAGTCTGGTACCGAAGTTCAAATGGTACTTCAAACTTTGATGTGACCTTTGGTTAGCCCTCGACACATACTAGCCCTGGATACAGCTTTATGACGCCCACCACGGTAGTGGGCTTAGTTTGTTGTTCAGCAAATGAAACCGAAGACATTTGGCAGTCATCTCAAGTAGTAACTTCCTCATCCCAGTAGAGATTAGGTCGTAGCTGTTGAAGGACTGGGAGATACAAGAGCAATTGATATTATACTCCATGGATTACGAGAGCCTTAGTTGACATGCTTGTTCCTTTTCATGTAATGAACACTTCAGCCCACTCATTACACGTCTGTTTCTTGCCGTCATAAACATACACCCTCACAGGACAATCTTCCACGATGCTTAGGTTCAGAATTTCACATTTGCTTACAACCGTTATAGAAGCTCCATTATCTATTAAAGCCTTGACTTCCCTCCCATTGGCTTGTACAGGAAGGTACACCAGCTCGGCATGGTCGCTAATTAGGGTGGTCTCTTGAAATGAGAAAGGGTGACCTCCCGATGTCAACATGGTCGCATTTTTACACCGCTGTTTGTGATCTTCATTGGATGAAGTACTCTAGTCATTAAAAGCACTCTCTTGACCCTGCAGAGTGCATAAATATTTCATATATGTAAGCAAATCATCAACAGTATGCGGCATTTGTGCTTGAATATCGTGCTACATGCTCTTGGGCAAACATAATATAATCAGATGTACAATCGACGAGTCTGATAACATGGAGTGAGCAGCCTCCTCTTTTAAAAAAACGTACGTACGCTTTTTCGCTATGCCTCATAGGTAGAAGCGCAAATCCATAACCCTGTGAAGGCGTTGTCGCCAAATATTTTTGTCTCATGCGTACTCATAAAAACTGAGCCATGCTTGAGCGCCTGCAGGTGACGAACCATCCTAAAGATCTGGTTTTACTGGTTTCCACGGCGGCATCCGAGAATGCTGGAGTACGTCTTTCGTCACGAGCTCTAGTATTTATTGCTGGTGCTTACTGTTTCTCTGCTCGAGTTCCATTATATGATGAAAAATGTCATCATCATCCTCCTCATCATCATCATCAGTCTCGTTACGCTCACTGCACGGCAAAGGCGTCCGCCATACTTCTCCAACTACCCCGGTCATGTACTAATTGTGGCCATGTAATCCCTGCAAACTTCTTAATCTCATCCACCCACCTAACCCATTCTGCCGCCTCCTGCTTCGCTTCCCTTCCCTTGGAATCCAGTCCATAACCCTTAATGACCATCGGTTATCTTCCCTCCTCCTGAGCGGTGCAGTGGTGGCGTAGAGGTAGAGCATCCGGCTCACGTGCAAGAGGACCGTGGTTTGAATCCCGGTGCCATGCAATTTTCCACAGGAGAAAAAGTCCCTGTGTAGATAAAATTGCATAAACAGGCCTGGAGTGCGCCCGGATCCCGGTGACCAGAACCGCTAATGCACTCCCTCACCAGAGCAGTATTGGCCACCCTGGAGCAGTACTAGGCCACAACCTCCTATACGAATACAACAATCGATCCCCGGCCCCTCAGTCCCCAGCAGGTGCGAAATATGCCTTCCTCACTCTCGAATATTCGACCTTATTCACTCATGCTGGTCGTACACAGTTACGTTGCAGCACTAATAGCAAAAAGTCGTTCGTGAGCGTTTTGAACAAGGGATGAGTAGTCACCCGCAAGAGCGAACCGGCCTCCGTGGAAAAGTATTGCCACGCTTGCGTGTCTGTCGACGTCCACACCAATTTCAATAACGGCCAAACACATGGTCCTCGGCGAAACGATGCGGATGGGTTGCACTATACAGGCTTGAATAGTGTCCGTGACTGGGCCAAATTTGTAATAAAACAGGTTTACTTGAGTATGACAAGGTAGCCATCCTTGTTTATGGTCACCTCCTCCTCTTCCCCTCGCCCTACACTTGCTCTTCTCCCTTACATGTACATCTGATTTATGATGACAGCAGCAGATTCTTGGGGGCGATAACGCAATATTCTAAAAAAGAAATGTGCGATGCACACAACCTGTCGCCTTTGTTTAATAGTGCATTGTTGCAAGCTCCAAAGGGAAGAATGCAAGCCCAAAAGGGAAGCAACGTCATAGTGGTTAACCCACCTGCATTTGGTCTCGTCTCAAGGGCGTTTGTGGTCTCAGCACTGTGGTAACTGTGTTTGCACGAGAGCGTTATGGCGTGAATGCATTACTGCTGCGTGTAGTGCGCCTTCAGAATAGACGCACTAGGTAGAGTCTATATAGCATCCTATATGATCTGAAGGAGTAGCTGAGTGTACTATAGTCATTTACCATCTGCCTTCTTGCTTCTCTGTATCTCCCATTTCCCTTTGGCCCTGTGTAGAATACCAGGCAAGAAACACGCTCTTCAGGTCGTCCTCTCCTGCTTTATCTTCCCTAAGATTGCCTCCTGTACAACTCAGCTGTTAATAAAAAATAACATGGTGGCAGTAAAAATTAGAACTCAGAAAAAGGTGCTTTGTCGATAAATCAGTGTCTTAGGTGATTTTGTCCTTAGTATCAGCTGCTCTAAGTGATAAAAAATAGCGGGAGCTAAGGCGAACGGAACCTATATCTCTGTCCCCTGTAGTATCAATTGCATCAAGGTGCGACCAATATATCACGGGAGTTTCGTTTACTGCTTTTGTTTATTTGTGTTACGTGCAGTGTCTTTTTTTAAAACCTCTACAGTGGTTGCGAAGTCTTCGCGACACTATAGGCTGCGTGATGTTGCTTTGCAGATGTTGCGCTTACACAAGTAAAATTCTACCTATCCACAACGACCAACCTAATGTGTATAGTGATGATCTCAATGAAACTTCAGAACTAGTGTTTTATGTCACTTGAGTAGTTTCCTATATCTCCCCCCCCCCCTAATGTGCAACAGTACTTCGGAGAAGTCACTTGCGGCATCGACACCAACGAAATGTATCGTAATATGGCTCGCCTTAGATGCACTGGTTGAGTGTGGTACTGCTTTGTTGGTTTGCGGATTGCCTATAGGTCTGTCTCTTAGTGCAGGATGACAACCTTTAGCCATATCATGAAAAGCCAACAAAGACACCAAGTAAAATATAGGCGAAATTACTTATACTTACGAAGTGAATAAAAGAAATGATAAATCGACGGCAATGAAAGTTGATGAAAAAACAACTTGCCGCAGGTGGGGAACGGTCCGACGTGTTCGCCTTACGCGTGCGATGCTCTACCCAATTGAGCCACTGTAGCATGGTTTCTATTCCCACTTTCTTGGCTATTTCTGGGAGGATGGCGAAACCGCGTTGTCTTTTCATCCACTTTTATAGCCATTAATTTATCATTGCTTTCGTTCACTTGGGAAGTACAAGTATCTTCCCATTTGTTTTCCTTGGTGTCTTTGTTTGTTTGCATCTCATAATATTATTAATAAAAATCGGGCCCCTCAGTCTTCATGTTCATTCCATAACGAGGGTCTTGAATCCGGAGACATTGGTGCCTTCAGGTACAATGTGCGGGTTTACTAACCTGTTGCCTTCACTGAAAGGAGGTTCCATACCCACCACCTAGGTTTTTGAGTGGTTGCGCTGGCTAACACTCCCAAGGTTGGTTGTAGGAGTAACAAATAAATACCCAAAAAAGCGGATGGGGAACCTATGCTGCTGTAGCTGGCTAGAGCATCGCACGCATAATGCCAAGACGTGGGATCGGTCCCTACCTGCGGCAAGTTGTTTTTTCATCCACTTTCACTTGCATTATTTATCAATTGTTTTATTGGCTTTGTAAGTATAAATAATTTACCCTCTTCCCATTGGTATCTTGTTTGTTGGCATCTCATGGTATTACTAAAAATTGGGCTTCTAAGTTACCCCCCTGTTTTCTCTATCATAACCATTAGCCATTCTATGTCGAGTAGTACCGAAACGATCTAACACATTTCAGGGCTCTACTTATCAATCAGTGCGCCTACAAGGAAATCTATTTCTCGGTGCGAAGAGCTAGCACCACTCAGGTTACACGAAGTGGCAGCGGTCTGTTAGCCCCAACCATGCATTAATTAAAGTATGAGGCTTTACGTGCCAAAACCACTTTTTGATTACGAGGCATGCCTTAGTGGAGGACTCCGGAAACTTTGTCCATGCACCTGGGGTTCTTTAACGTAGACCTCAATTTAAGTACGCGGGCGCTTGCGCATTTTGCAACCATCGAAATGGGGCTGCCGTAGCCGGGATTCGATCCCGCGACCTAGTGCTCAGCAGCCAAACACCATAGCCACTGAGCAACCACGGCGGGTTTCCATGCATTACCGAGAGGCGCAATGCTCAGTTCCGACATGCCCAGGAAGTTAAAACATTTGCACCGTACGTAGCCCCAATCTTTAACGGTTCCGAGGAACGTTTCATCTACAATCCTAGCCGATGGTTCGCTGGTTATGGCGTTTCGGTACTGTACGCAAGGTCACGGGTTCAATTCCTAGCCACAGCGGCAACGCTTCAATGAGGGCGACATTGTGAAAGAGTGCTTGTGTACAGTGTTTAGGTGCACGTTAAACACTAAAAGAGAATATTACATCAAGCGGGACTGAAAGATGATGGGGCCCCATAATCAAAACTGTTTTGATTATGGGGCCCATCATTATGGGGCCCATTTTGATTATGGACGCCCATCCGTCGCCGTGGACTCTCGGAAAAGTTGCTCCGCCAGTATTTTGGTCCCTACAAGGTTACACGCCGCCTCAGTGACGTTACCTACGAAGCCGTCCCCTGCAGTTCTGACCTCGGTTCGCACCGTCGTCGTCCTCGCGATGAAGTTGTTCATGTAGTGCGCATGAGACCCTATTATGTGCGTACGTGAACGCCGAGATGCACCTGAGGAGCTCCATTTCTTGTCGTCGCTGAAAGAAAGTTTTCATGCGACCGCGACGGTCGCTTTTCGCATGGGGGGCAAATGATGAACTGCGAGTACGTAAGCGAGACGTGCATGAAGGTCAATTCACTTGCTGCTACCGGGATTCTTCACTACAGATTTTTCACAGCGAGTTTCCGCGTCATCGAGCGAGATGTGTTCATGTTCAGCTGTGCGCACGTGACACCATGCTGGTTAAGTTAGTTGAAACACGTGGACGGGCAAGTTGGGTTGAATCCATGATAGAATGTGTAAGCGCGTTTGAACAAGGGCGTAGAAAGAAACACACAAAGACAGCGCTGTGTCTGTGCGTCTGCTTCTTTTTACGTCCTCGTTGAGTCATGCTTACATATTCTATCATTGTTAATTTAGTTCGTAAGTGAATGTAAGCAAGGTTATACGTTATAAAACTACTATCCTTACTTCATACACCTATGTACTAATTTGCTGTCGCAAACGGTGCTTCGCCTTTCGGGTGGAAGTGCGAATTTTTTTACGCATGTCTAATTCTTTCATCTACCTCCACTTAATATTTTCTTGTAGTGCGAGTGTCCGTTTGAATAAGCGTACGTACTCTAACTCATTCAGCAGCCTCCGTAGCTTTGCATCAGGGCAATAAATGCTCTAACCTAATTCTGATTGTCGTATAATGCTGTTACAGAAGGATTGTCAGAAATGGGCATTTTCTATCTGGTCCACGATTTTTTACTTGAAAAATGTGACAAGCCTTTCGCAATGCTCTAAGAATGAATAGAACAATAATGTTAGTGCGCGTTGGAGATACGCTTTTGGTAGCATTACTTGAGAAAAGAATGGTCAGTGCTAAATTGCCAAGATTACAAAACAGGTTACGCGACACCCATCAACATTCGCTTGGTCAGTTTTCGGCCTCTACATGCCCATCATAGGCACATAAATGCGATGGTGCGGATCAAGGTGCTCATTGTTGTAATCGGCGAAAATTTCTGTTACAGATCCTGATCACGCTGAAACGGCAGAAATCCTCTACACCGATTACGAAACGTGCTATATCGCCAAGTTTCTGTACAACGGAGAGCGTAAGCATTTATTTTTATTTGATAGACTTTCACTCTAGAATATCACACATTACATGTACCACGTTGTTGTCTGCTGATTGTATAAGAAATCCGGCGGGCTGACTATGACAATACTTTCTTCTGTGTTATTCTTCGTAAAGCTATACTGCTTAATCTCTTGGAAAATCTTTCACAGCACACACAAGCTCTATGAAAAAAATGCACAGCACACTAAACCATCTTCGTTGTCTGATATTTTCAAGCTACATTTGAATCGTTCCTTTTCTAATAAATATTGTAGTATGCTTGATATTCTTTTCCTTCATTTTCTCTCTTCTTCGTTTTGTTGTTTTTCCATGTTTGTGCTGCAGTTGTGATGGAATGAGGCCTTCAAGTAAGATCTCGTTTGCGCCTGCTCAATAACTATTATAGCTTGTGATCATGAACATTCTATGCACGTGAACTTCACAAATGATGTCACTGCAATTTTCCTTACCATCACTTGAGTGCTGTCCATAATTTCGGCCACAATTATAACGTCAGAGAAGAAAAGTAGGCAGCGCTTGCTCCAGGCGCCAGTCTCTCCGTTAAATTGTTAGCGAAAAAAAAAGTTTTATCTACTTTTCGCATAAGATGGATGAAGCAACATCTAGGAAAATTCGTACCATCTTACCGTTTGTCGTTGTGTTTACCGGATGAGAGCATGCTCAATAAGTGAGGAAGCATGCTTTCTCACTTACTGCGGAAACTTTAAGACAATAGAGTAAGGAAAATATTGAAAAGAAAATGTCTTTGTACGAGAATTCAAACGGCCAGTGTTTGTGAGCAAGAACCAATCACCCATTTCCATGTGCGTGACATATACTTTGTTAAAACGCGTTTTTCCAAAATATATGTAGCGGTCAACCATGCGCAACTTTTTAAGCCTTTTGCACTTTGTAGTCATGTACATGAGGAAATGCTGCGAAAGCAGGACGCAGTCTTAAAAAAAAAAGTTTTATGTTGTCATCAAATATTGTCTAAAAACAAATACAAAATTTGCAGATACTATTCAGCTCCAAACACTGCCTCTATTACTTTAGCTATGCTTCATTTTATCTCCTTTTTTATCCTCTTCTCTCTCTTATGCATCCAATCCCGTTGCCCCTCCCTGAGTACAGGGTATCCAACAGGAAATAATCTCTGGTTAGCCTCCTTGTCTTTCTTTTGCCTTTCTCTTTCTCTTAGCTGCGTTGTTTACGCGTTTGCATTTTCGACGCCTTATCATGACACAGAGTGATTTGTTTCTGAATAGGAGCCTAAATTTTGAATCCTGATGAGTTGACAATCCTAAAGATCTTTCAGAAGTGTCACCCGTAATGGCAAGCAATTGCGGCAGCGGGGACGATTGAAAGGTTCAGAGTCCTCCGCCAGCTCGTTGTCATCACAGTTCGCGCCATTAGAAGTATGCAGAGACGGGAAATTTTCACTCTGACTGAATATCGCAACGCATCCCTTGGCATTGATATTTTATTAGCTGCTGTCACGGACAGCTTTGTGCACATAACCTTGCAACGTTGAGCTGTTAGAACCGCCAGAACGTGCGCAGAGGCTTCCTGAATTTCAAACGTTAAAACTAACCATGTCGGATGTCACACTTGAATGTGTACTATATTAGGACAGTACGATGCAATGACATGAAGTCATTCAGAATTTCGGCAGGACACTATTCAATGTAGACGCTGCAAACTTTGACCATAATTGGTTTTACTTCTGGGGAACGGTTACGGCTTCTGGGGTCTATATATTGGCACAGGTTGCCGTGAACAAACCAATTGAAGGTTACCGCCCGTGTCGTTTATGCGTTCTCTCCCCCTGTCCCCGTCTTTATTAGCAGTCAATGTGATTTGCTCCAACGTCCTTTCCTGATGACGCGTAGAGCTTTCTCCAATTCCCACAGAATTCGTATGAAGAGGCTATAAGAGTTTGACACAATTACCCGCAGCTCCGCGCACTTCAGGAAGTTTCGCACCTCCTTCACTGCATGCAAGACAAAGGAGAGTGATTCTTCCGTGCAGAAACCCATATGTTTAAAACGAAAAAAAATCACAATGCAAACTTTCAATCAAAGAACTTTCGAATGTTATAATGGAAAATTTAGCTTTGCGTCTGGCTGTCCGTCCGAAAAAATTGCAACGAAGAAGCGCGACACAAAAACCAAACACATATATTATGGTTTCTAAAATGTAAAGCCTCCCGAAATATCAGATGTTGCGTGCTTCAAAATATTATCACACTGTAGTGACCTTAAACAACACAGCAGCGATACTGTGACTCACTGAACGAACATTTTGTTGGGCGAACCTGTGCACAGAAAAATGAGTAACACTCAAACAGAAGGATAGCGGTGAGCACACTCGGTGTTCGGTCTAAAATCTGATGTGCGGGTCAGCCGCGCATACATCGGCATATTTTTTTTTAAATTTATATATTAGTTTTATTACCTTCATTGACTGAAGCGTTACCGACGGGAGTGGGAGGGAAAAAATACAGAATTGTTGGAATTGTTGGTGGCTAGTAAATACAATAATAATTGTCGACAGCGGATTTAAAAGCAGAAACGCTTGGAATGGTGACGACGGAGGTGGGACGGTGGTACCATTCCCTCGATGTCTTTGGCAAGAATGAACCGGAAAATGTGTTAGTGTGGCGAAAAAGAATTTTAACTTCGAAATTATGGGGTTTTACATGCCAAAACCACTTTCTGATTATGAGACACGCAGTAGTGGAGGACTCCGGAAATTTCGACCACCTGGGGTTCTTTAACGTGCACATAAATCTAAGTACACGGGCGTTTCTCGCATTTCGCCCCCATCGAAATGCTGCCGCCGTGGTCGGGATTCGATCCCGCGACCTCGTGCTCAGCAGCCGAACACCATAGCCACTGAGCAACCACGGCAGGTTGATTTCAACTTTATGGTGGGGATTAGTACGACAATACAAATAACATAGCTAATTAAAAAGTTCATTTTTCAGGTGTCGATAATGAAAAATTATATGAAATAAGAGTAACCGAAACACTCTTCTTCACAGAGGAAGGTTAGGAAGTTTCAAAACGTGTTTCATTGACGATGCACTTCAAGAGCAGAAATAATTTGACTGCTTGAAACGCGCAGTGCGGCTTCGTAGTTGTTATAGTTGGTTAATAAGATATTCTTTACTGGGATCCGAGAAACAGCATGCATATATAAGCCTATAGCTTACAAGTGTTTTGCACATAGCTAATTTCAGAGACGATGGTGCCCTTGAAAAGTTGCGGCGTAAGAAACGTACGTGCGGTTAGTATTGTTAGCATTGATGTAGTTGACATGGGTTTGCCAAGAAAGGTTAGCAGTCAGGTGAACACCTATATACTTATACGCGGTAACCTCGTCTAGTACAGAGCCATCAATGTTATAGAAAGGCAGCGTTATAAGAAGCTTTTCGGGGGATTCTCTTTACTTTACACTTCATAACGTTCAAATGCATTTGTCATGCGTTCCACCAGTTAGTTATATAGCGTAGAGCTGAGATTAAAATGCTGCAAGATCAGTGTCAGATAATATTATGCAATAAATTACGCATTCATTAGTGTACACGCTGATGGATGATTGAACTGAATTATCCAGGTCATTAATGTAGGCTAAAAATAAAAAGTGGGCTGAGGGCAGAACCCTACGGCCCACCGGAAGTAACTTGACAGGAAGAGGAACCAAAATTGTTAGCTGTCACAAATTGTGTTCTCTTATTAAAAAAAATTATTCCAGGCAAAAATGTTACGAGTGATTTTTTTTCCTTAGCTTTAAACGAAATAGAGGGTGACAGACGTGGTCAAACGCTTTCAGAAAGTCCAGGAATATGCAGCACACAAAACAGCCGTTGTCACGAGCAGCGAAAAGTTCATTAGTCAAGCGAATTAGTTGCGTCTCACACGAAAATGATTTATGAAACACATGCTGTTTCGTCGTAAAGAATGCATAACACTCGAGGAACATTACTACACATGAGTAAATAACATATTCTAATAGTTTGCAAGGAATGCTAGGTAATGATATAGGTCTGTAATTATATGGCGA
This sequence comes from Dermacentor albipictus, assembly GCF_038994185.2. Taxonomy (NCBI): domain Eukaryota; kingdom Metazoa; phylum Arthropoda; class Arachnida; order Ixodida; family Ixodidae; genus Dermacentor; species Dermacentor albipictus. Next base: position 116,956,500 of record NC_091827.1, on the reverse strand, counting down.
ATTGACGTCCCCAGACTTGAAAAGCGGTAACACCTTGCCCACCTCTTAATCACCACGCAACTGGGCAGAAGCGATCGACCATGAACAAGTTCTGTTAATATAATAGAGGAGTACATTGCAGGGTTCTTCAAACAATTTGACTTGATACCGTCCGTTATGCATGACGAGGGCAATTTCAAGTTTTTGATTACATGCAACACACCAAAGGAATCTACAATCACAGGATCCATCGGTGGGTAATCCATTCTACAATGCACACATGACACTTGGCAAAAAGACATTGTCAACGTTTCGTGTAACAGGGAACAACATTGAGAAAGTGGAATAGGGTCACCGTCATTATTGTTTATCGAGATTGTACTGTCTTTAGAACCACCAACTATGTTCCAAAACTTTTTAGATTTTTTTATAAGTAATGATGGGAGAGCTTCTTTGAAAAAAAAAAGACATCATTCCCTTCACATGCTGCATTTTTAAATGCTAAAAATGCCGATATGGTACTCATTCCCCAACTGAGAGTTTTTCGATCGCTTAGCTTTGCGAACCAGTCGCTCTTCGTTAGCGCTCTGCTCCTCCGGAGTTCTAAGAGAAATTGTAAATGAAAAACGGTTGCTTGTCCCTGTGGTTTTATTTATAGAAACGCGCAGGGAGACCGGTCACTAGCCAGGCATGACGGTGCCGCCACGTCGGGAGATCGGAAGGAAACGAGGTGCGCACGAGCTTAGAATGTTGGAAAGAGAGGGTGGTGTGAGCGTAGGCATAGCCGACGTGGGCTGAAAAGCGGTAAATATTTGAGAAACGTTTGTTGTCTACCTGATAGCTTAGCGAGTTTGAAAGTGGTGCTTAATGATGTCCAATTTACTCAACATGCGCATGCAAGTGATGAGGCATATCAAGTTTTGCTTAGAATCAAGCGATATTATTTCAATTTCGAGACCGTAGGCAATGCTCGCACAGAAGAAAAATTTAACGGAATGTAAGGCATAAACACCTTTGCTGTAAAAACCAAAGCACACGTACTCAAAAAAATAACCAGCAAAAAAAAACAAAGTCAGACAGGTGGTAAGCAGTGTTAGAAGGGGATAAGGCGCCAAACATGGAAAACTTCTGGTCCCGAGGGGCGCGTTGTAATTGCTGATGGCTTCCTAGTACGACCTCTTAATTTAGTGTGCTAGGACATCGGATGATCTCGTAGGCACTGATATAGTCACAAATGCTTCTTAGTACTCGTCGGCGTATCGGGGACTAAACCCAAGCAGGGTCACTTGGCTGAAATTCCGCTTTGAGAGAGTAGCTGTTATAAACAGCAAGGATTAAGGCGACATTTGCCGGCATGAATACAGCGGTACCGACCATCATCGCTCGGCTCCTACAAATACACACAGTTGCCAGACTACTTAGTCACGGCAGGCTAAATACAGCTGTCCGATTGTTCTGGCAGAGCAGTTCCCACCCCACCGCAACTCCAAGTCCTCTTGGAAGGAAGGCACTACTAATCAGATAAGTCATAGTCCAGAAGGTGGCGGCACACGACACGGTGACGTCGGGATCTTTGGTCTTGTTGGCTGTCTTGAGGTTCCGCTAGGCTGGCGATATGGGTTTGTTGGTCAGTCATCATGGAATGGTATCTGAATACTCCAGAAAAACGAGGACACAAGAAGAAATCAAGACGAAGACAAGCGCTAGCTAGGAACAATTCAAATTTATTTCACGGATTGGTCTAACGAATATTTCTAAACAATCACGCGCACAGCGATACCCATGAAGATACACGCATATTACACATCAAACTGGTACATCAAGAAATTACAAGACAACCCAAATCACATATGGCAAATGCGGTCAGCTTTCATAGCATGCGCCAATAATCTAACTCTCCCGCGGAGAATGATAGGGACTGTTATAGTGAGATGCACTGATCATCGGCCAGGAGGATTTGCTCAGTTTCTAATAATATACACACTCGCGCTTATCCCTATCAATAATAGTGGTTTCTTTTAGAAGTGGAGTAACATAAGCGACATGGACACGTTTTGCAATGAAAAGCAAGAAAATCCTTGTTTGATACACTATGATAATTTCTTCGGTACTCTCTTAAGCGCTCATTGTTGCTTCCTGCGATTTCGCCTATGTAGCATTTACTGGAAATAAATTTTTGTTTTTTTATGGTTACCGCTGGTCTTCCTTTCTTCTTGCGTCCTTTTTTTTGCTGCCTTATACAGATACCATTGCATTTTGAAAGTCAGAATCCGCCATTTTGGGAGCAGTAGTCGCATCTGCAGTCTTGAACACACCTAGTGTCAGTGCTTGATCTTCTTGTGCAGGCGCAGCAAGGATAGGATCAAAATATCGAGGAAGGTGCTTTTTAATTTGGCTTACCTGACCAACTCGAGTTTCCTGCATAGACGTAGTGGAGTTTGTGACGTGGCGGATCTCATATGTCACTGGTGTCTTCTGTGGAATTACTTGATATAGACCTTTGAACTGTCGCGCGAGTTTCTCAATAGCATAAAGTATTGGCTCCTGTCTTCGAATCCACAAATAATCGGCGGCTCAATGACACGCTGCGGTTCTATCATAGATGATCGGCCTCTCTGCTTGTGCATCTTCTCAATCATTTATAGCTTACATACGTAGACCTCGAAGGGCTAAGAGCTTATCGGAGGGGTGAGAAACTTGAGGTGGGTGAGCTTTTCGGTAAGGAAATTTGAGAAATATTCCAAAAAGCAAGTGAAAAGGGAAAACTCAGTACTGCCGTGACGGGTGATGTTGACAGCAGAGCAATTTAGTCGCTCATAGTCACGGGTGCCGTTACACATCTTCTCAATCATTGTCACTAGTGTGCGATTGGCTTGGTAAATGACTCCATCACTGGTTGCGCGAAGGGCAACAGAGAAATGCAGATTAACACCGTGCACATGGATAAAGTTCTTGAACTGACTGTGTTCAAATGACTTAGCCTCATCGCGCAAAGTGATCTGTGGCTTCAAATTACACAAATAAACACTGAATGCAAATGCTACAACACATCTTTCGTTGACGTTGGCACAGCAGCGTGGACAACGTACTTTGTCGTGAAGTCATTGCCATTCAGAACATGTTTCTCTTCCTAAACTGCCATCACTGTCATGTATTCAAGTACTATGGTACTGAAAGGGACCTCGCTTGTTGGCATAAAGCACATGGGGCCGACCGACTTCGCTGTGGGCCGGTTGCGTACGTGACAGACTTGACATGCTAGAATGCACTTAGCTGCTGTAGCGGCCATTTTTGGCCACCAATTTGAGCTTTGAGTGCAAGTGACGTCTCCACGTGACCACTGACATCGTGGGTGAGATCAAGTACTTGCTGTTGCGTCTTTGCTGCGACGACAATCGTGCCAAGTTTGCACTGACAAACTTGCAGATAATGTCATCTATCAAGACAAGGTCTCGTGTGCCCTCTCCAGGCATCAGTCGAGCGCAGATGGCCTTAGATATCTCTCCTTCAGTTCGAATGACCACACGAGTAACGTGATAGCGTATCAGTTGCATGGTTTGGTCGTCCTGGTTGGTGCTCGACAGAGAAGTCAGTCTCTGCAAGATCGGGCAGCATCCTTGTAAAACATCGGGAAGACTTGAAATGTGTTGTTAGACAGGCTATTAAGCAGTTAACTCTCAGTAGATGAAAGTCTTGGCAGAGTAGGCAGTGCCTGAACTTTGTCCAATGCGTTGTCTAATGCATGGCCAAAGCCTTTCAAACATTGCTGTGCATTTTTTGCTGTGCTTGTGTAAGCTACCTGCTAACATATTCTACGACGACATCTTTTCCGTTTTGTCCCTCAGTAAGCAGAGATTTCTGAAGCACTGTTTGAGACTGTGGTAGGTGTATCAGCGTCAAATAGGCTCAGCATAGGGGCGGACGTGAGGGCATTTGGAATTGCCTCGAAGGCGTGTTTTGTAGGCGGAGATTCACTGAAAATGAGTTTTCCGAAGGGCAGTTTCAAGTGGCAATGCCAACTTCGAAAAGTTGTGGATAAAGGATCGATAAAAGAATGGTTTAGATCTGGGCTAGTTGGTATATATTTGGAGGAAACAAACAGTCCTAAAAAACAAAGGATTGGGTATGGGGTATGTCGGTGGATGCCTTTCTAGAACTCTTATCCTTTTATCGGCCATCCACTATTGTTGCATTCAAAAGCTGCTTCATCGTTCAGAAAAAAATGAATATGTATTGGCTATTGTGTTGCTCGAGTGCTCTTCCAGATTTTTTAGCAATATTTGACAGGACACTTCAAGACTTCGTTAAAAACAAGCGTGTGTGCAAAGGTTTTACGTAATGTAGACGGTTATTTAGTATTTTAGAGCTTTTACCTAACGACACTCTGCCCGCAGCAGCAGGCGATACATTGACTGATTTTAAACCTTCTTCACGCACTCTTAATTTCATTCATGGACTTCCAAGCAAACATTCTATCAGGTTCCTAGAACTGCAAGTAACATCCTTTGATGAGGGGCATTTATGCTGGATGTTTTCACCTAGAGGGAGGAAAGCTCTTTTACCATTGTTCAAGTTTTTGTTTTGTTCAAGTTCAAGAGAATTAATTAGGTTAACTTGGCATCAATTTCAAACAGTGCATGCATATTCTAATTCTGGGTGTATTAGTGTCGTACACAGCAGTAGTCCTAAAGTTGGCATAGCGGAATGAAAATTTCGGCGCAAATACCCTAACGTCCGGTTGGCATTGTCAATTACGTAATTAGTATGAACAGCCCATGACAGGTTAGGTGTAATATGAACTCCCAGGTATTTATATTTGTCAATGGATTCAAGGGCAATGTTATCCAGGTAGTACTTAGGTAAGGCATGAGCTGTTGGGGATATTCTTATTACTTGGCATTTGTTAATATTAAGTTCTGTTAATCATTTCTTACACCAGCTAGAAATAATGTTTAGATCGGCCTGCAGTACAGTTATGTCATCGTAGTGACATAATTTATGAAAAACAGCGGGATCATCGGCAAAAGGGAGAACATTTGAGGATATTTCTAAAGGAAGGTCGTTAGTATAGATAATAAATAAAAGAGGACTTAGTACAGAACCCTGTGGTACACCTGAACATTTTTTTAGTAAAAGCACAGTTATGGTTGTTAGCACTGGCGAACTGAAAACGATTGGTTAGAAAACATTCTATGCAATTTAAGAGGTTACAGTCAAGAATACGAAGGCTCAGTTTTTATAGTAATAGCTTGTGACATACTTCAACAAATGCTTTAGACAAATCTAGGAAAATGCAGTAAGCAAATGACGATTGAGCTAGAATGCATTGTAACTTGTGCGTCAACAAGATGCCCTGTGTTTCGCACGAGTATTGTCTCTCGAAACCACGCTGCGCTGATGTGAAAAATGAATTAGTTTCGAGAAAATTAACCAGATGACCATATATGATTATGTCAATAGGCACATCATAGTTCCAGAAAGGCGAACAGGTACCTTCTGGCAAGGTCGTTAAAAGGTAGTTGGCGTGGGGCAGTGGTATTAGGACGTTGAGAGTCATGCAATTGAGGGACATATAGCTCACACAGAGCCCTTTTTTGTACTTCTGAGTCTCTATACCAGCTGGGAATATCCATAGTCAAGGTGATATTTGTATTATGTCCTTCGGTAGCAATGTTGACGTCTGGGTCTCCAGAAACTGTCAATATCTCCAGGGGTAACGATTAGGCTTTCGCCCAAACGCTTTGGCATCAAGTAGGAGCCTAATCTCAAGCTGAATTCAATTATAATGTCCAGTGTCATCAGGAATGGTAGTGAAGAGAAAGGCATGCTGTTTCACGGCACATTTCATAGCCTCCAGGCTTTCAGGTATGAGTTGTAGGTTAACAGTAATACGAACAAGGGGCTGGCTAGTCGAATCTACAAATAGGTGGTCTACTCTGGAATTAGCTTGCAGGACGACAGTAAAACGTGCCTGTTGCACGTCAGTAATTGTTGTGTTGGTGATCTTGCTCCACAATGGCTCATTCCCATCAGGTTTGTGTTTCATTTCAAGTGGTTCTGCCTGGACAGCATAAGTATGCTAAAGCTAACGTGTTGAGGATCAGAGCACTTGCTATTCGCGGCATCAGTTCCTCTTTGCATTGCACTGAGACATTTTTGGAAAGCTGGCAAATGACAGGTAGCTGAGGGGTCTTGATGGACGCTGCACTTGTGCAGCGTAGAACCAGTCCTCTCCTAGGTTTAGTGGAAGAACATTCTGTTTGGGTACATCAGCTGCAACGATTGCAGATAATGAGCCTTTATTTATTTTCATGAATGTGCACCCCTCGGGCATCCCTGCGCTTCCTTCGGCTCCAAATAATGGTGGTTTGGTTCATTGTCCTACTTCGAGATTTCTTGCTGTGTGTGTGGCAAAATAATTACGTCCGACGCAATGTCTGGAAAGGCACGGGCTACTCAGTGATCTGGCATATTGGCTGTCACTACAGCGTGTGTGAGCTTGGAGCCCAGCAAGATACCTGCAACATGACCAGCGTGTGCCATTGGTATATTTAGTATTGTCGGCGTGTTGGGCGACTGTGCTGGTTCGGTGCACTTGCTAGCAAGGTCAGCTTTTTTGCTACACTTGTAACAAACAGCGTCGTTCGAGTCTTGACCTTTGCGATATTCTGGCGAACCGTACTTGGATGAAATGACCTCGTACCTGGCTTCCTGTTCAGATGGTGGCAGGTTGGCCATGCGCATATGTGGTGGTGATACAGGCTGAGGATGCAGAGCCTGGTTTTTGTGCTGGTTCGTGACAGAACGGTAAAATTTTGCTACATGGGCGGTGTGCGCTTGCACCGTTGGAAGAGTCTCGGTGGTCCGCGATGTGCAGGTGACGGGATTGAGGTCTTTGCACGGTCCACTTCTGTCACAGTGTTAATGAAATTATCCACGGTCCTTGGTCGCTATACCGTGATTGCCGCAATCATGTGGTCGTCGTGAATTCCTTGTATCAGACACTAAATGCGTCCGTTGTCAGTCAGCTGAACAGGACACCTGTAGATAATCTTCAGTTTTTCGAATGCGAAGTTCACCGACGCCTCGCCTCTTCTTTGGGTATGAGCTGCTACACGTCCCTGCCACTGGATGAGCGGTTGTTGCTCACCAAGATGATCAAGGAAAGGTTTCTTCCACTCGGGCCCCGTTGTGAATGGACTAACCGTAGTGAATATCCAGTCTGTTGTATGGCCGCCGAGCTTACCCAGTGCTATCGCCAGAAGCACTGCAGGGTACCACGATGCCAACTGTTGGATTCGCTCATGAACTTCCACCCAGCGAAGAGCCACGTGGCCTGCGTAACGGCTAAACGTAGGCAGTGTTGTGGATAGGTTGGGTAGTATCGCCACGTTTAGAGTTCTGTTGGCCATTTGCGTTAGGTCAAGGCAAATTGTTGCATAAAGACAGTCCAAAGCTGCGTACCTTGAACAATGTCGGACGTGAATGCCGCATCATTACTACTGGTGGCTTGGCGCTGGCAGTACCATACGAAGTTGCATCCTGTTCTGGGGTCGTGGAAGCTGATGACGAACGGGTGCGTTTCGTAGGAATGTCGATGAGAAGGCGTTGAATATTATCTTCTTTAGAGCGCGTACTGTCGATATGGCGGCGTGGTCCTCTCTGATGAGCTCGGCGGTGAAACCTGCGAGATCAGTGGCATTGGCTCTGTCTCACTTGATGAGCGACATGGCAGCATCGTAGCAGATTGTTTTGGCTTGGGCTGATGGGAAGTGAGGCTGAGCCTTGTAGCTAACCGGTTGCGAGAGCTACTTTTTGGCTCTTGAGGTCGACTGCGGCATCTATAAGAAAGTTGCCTTTATCGTCAGCAAGGATTAAGACGACTGCATTTCACGGCATGCAAACAGTGCCAACAGCCCTCATCACTAGGCTCGCCTGAATGCACACAGTTGCTAAACTACATATTCACTGCAGGATAAAAACAGCTGTTCGACTGTTCTGGCAGAGCAGTCTCACACTACGTAGCGCCATCGAAAAGTTGTTTGTCGGCTATCCGTCCTTTGCTGGTTCTTGATGCGGAGGCGGATGAGTTCTCGAGCGTCTCGTCGCGCTGCAGACAGGCAACGACTTTAAGGTTTTCTCCACCGGTGACATGTGTCCACATAGCTGCGTCAGTCAACGCAAGGCTTCTTCCGTAGACTAGCATAAACGACATGACATCCCTTTTTTCTTGCCACACCGTGTTGTAAGCGAACGTTACGTACAGAAGGATGGCATGTCCCGTATTGCGTTCGACGTGAACTTACATCACTAACATGTCGGCAAACGTCTTGTTCAGGCGTTCCGTTAGACCATTCGTCTGTGAGTAATGTACTCCGGTGCCTTGTCTGGCGATACTGCAGGATGGCTTCAGTAAGCTCAGATGTCAAAGCTGTTCCTTTGTCAGTCATGACGACTTCTGGCGCACCAAGATGCAGCAGGAGGTTCTCGACGAAGAATTTCGGTACTTTCCCCACATTATTTTCGGACAGGGCTTTTGTGTCGGCATAGTGTTTAAGGTGGTCGGTGACCACGATGATCCCGTTGTTTCTGAATATTGACGTCGAAAAGGGTCCCGGCAAATTCATCCCGATCTGCTGAAACGCTCGGTAAGGTGGTTCGATCGGCAGTGGGAACCCCGCCGACATTGTCTATCGTGTGGTGTGTCGTTGGTAGTCTCGGAACAACGTACGTGTTCACTTCCTTGAAGTCGGCAATGCTTCTTAGCTCTGGGTCAGCCCGCTGGTGTTTTGCGAAGTCGTCGGTACTTATTGTCCCTATCAATGTGTCGTTGTCCTGGTCGAATTGCGGTGGTGGGTCAGTATGAGCGCGGGAGAGGCAGTAGATATCGCAGTGTTTTCGCCCGGGCTTTTATATGACGGCGATGTCAAAGTCTTGCAGTCGGAGGCTACACCATGCTTGGCATTCTGAGGGTCCTTTAAGTGGGCTAGCCAACACGGAGCATGATGGCGGCGTACGAATTTGAATGGCCTGCCTATTACTAAGGGCGAAATTTGGCGGTAGCCGAAATTACGGCAAGCCATCCATTTTCTGTCATTAGATACTTGGCTTCTGCTCTCGACGACGACTAAATAGCGTAAGATATGACCCTTTAATGTGCGTGTTTCTTCTTGATTAGGACAGCGCCGAGACCTTCACAGCTTGCGTCAGTGCGGATTTTGGTATTGGCGTCTTCGTTGAAATTGGCGAGTACTGGTGGTCACTGCAGGCGCCCTTTTAATTTCTCAATGCCTCCACTTGCGGTGTTCCCCCTTATATTCGACATCGGATTTAGTGAGAAGAGCCATAGGCGAGGCAATCTGGCAGAGGCAGAGACTAAGAAACCTGCGCAGTGATTTCCGGATGATTTGGTGCGGAATGTTTGCAATGCAGCACTTCTCTGCACATCAAGAAATGCTCCTTATTTGCTGGTGATGAGGTGCAGGAACAGAATTAATGGGTAAACGAAGCATCACTTGTCCACCTTCAGGGCCAGGTCAGATTTATGATTGCCTGTAGTACTGTTGCAAGGCAGTTAAAGTGATCGTCGAAATTTGAAGCAATGAAGGCGACGTTATCAACGTAGACTTGATAGGTCTGCCACTTGAATCCAGGCAATCTGTCGATTTCAGTACGGAAAGTTACAGGTGCCGAGCTAAGACGAAACGGAGTAACCTTAGGCACATACCCAAGGGGGGGTCACTGGAGCCCCCCCCCCCCTGAAGTGCAGCGGACCAGCCCCCCCCCCCCCCTCCCTGCCCAGGCCACCGCTCCTCACACATTCCTAAAGCGTAGCTGCATCAATCTTGATACATGACAGTTGTTCAGAGGTCAACATTTTGCTGCCTTTTTCACTACTTTTGGATGGCGGTAGTTATCAGCATCTCTTGGGATGTGAAGGCTACTTTTTTCATAGATTTCGTGCACGCGCCATCAACTCGAAATGCGTTCTATTGTCACCGGCTATTCAACGGTCATTCGCATAGCTGTTGCTCTGTTATTCAAGCCTTCTCGGTTTAGACTAATCCATGGACCAGGAAAGGGATTCAATTTTTAATCAGCTGGCCTGTAGGCTCGTGAAACGAGTTGCGACTGGAGAGAATGCCAACTGGGTTTTCATCATTTCCTCGAGTGACGGCTCGCCGCAATGCTGGCAGATCCCCGTGACCATGTACCCCCGATATGGGTTAGATAAGGTGGAAAATAAAATAGGTCGAAACAGCATTCATCTTCAAACACTGCAATAACCATTAAACTCATAAGCAATATGAGTGCCACCAGTTACGTCCTCTGGTTTTTTCTCAAATTGTACACCATTAATCGTGCAAAATTGGCAACTGGAAACAGGAGTTCCAAGGAGTTCAGAAATTAAGTGACCTATTAAGGGAAAGAGCCAAGGGAACAATCAAGCAGGAAGGAAACGCAAAGATAACAAATTTAAGAATGGTTTATGAAAATATTTACGGATGAACATCCTTTAAAAAAAAGAAGTATAGAAAACGCCACCGGAAGTGGTGGACAATTCCGTGTGTTTGGCACGACGCTTCTACAGTTAGTCGAACCGCCTGACGTAGTCACTTCTCTGCTGTGTTTATGCGGGTATTTTTCTAACCTTTCGCGGTGGGCGCAGTACGTCTAGAGCCGGAGCGTCTTGCGCTCTACGCGGTTGTATTGGACTGGCAACCAGGCATCATTACGAAACTTACAAAATAACAATGCGAATCGCTTTTGGCACTTGGTAGAGCAGTAAACGAGGGATACAAAAAACTTTTTGTTCCGTAAAAATATATTTCTCTATAAGTACTCCAGAGCTAATTAAAGAAAATGCTGCCGGACACAACTTCAGTCTGCAGTGAAGCCCCGCCCAGACCCTTATAACGGCCAGCCACTTTTCCGCCTCGAGGCTGCAAATAATTCGTAATTCAAGCTTTTCTTGTATTCTAAATAAGGCGGTAACCACAAAAATATTGTTACGGTGAAGGGAACGGAGAAGTTGGATCGGACTAGACAAAGACGAAGTCTGGCAGTTGCCTGAACGCCATATATGCCAGTTGTAAACATACGTTATTTTACACTCGCGGGCCTGCTTTCTTCTAACAACATTTTGGGGGAAGGTGCGGGGTACAATCACGGAACTTCGCAGTTGACGTCAACTACCTGCCGCCACAGTGGCAAATCAACCGACACAAGCGACAACGCCTCAGCAGCCCGTGCCAACAGTCATTCTCACTCATCAGTGGGACCCAGGGACATTATGTGGCACGGACAACGCCGATGTCAAGGACTGGTTTACGATGTACGAACGAGTGTGCGACAACAACAGGTGGGATCCAACAATGATGCTAGCAAACGTGATATTTTACCTAAGAGGAACTGCGAGGCAATGGTACGACACACACGAAGCTGACCTAAAAGCTGGGATGTCTGCAAAGAAAAAATGCGAGACCTGTTTGGCAGACCTGTCGGTGATCAGCTGGCGGCAAAAAACGAACTTGCGTGTCACGCTGAGACCTCCACAGAATCCTATGTCATCTACATACAGGATGTGCTGGCCCTCTGTCGCAAGGCTGATAACAACATGACCGAGGCAAACAAGATTGGTCACATATTGAAAGGTATTGCAGACGATGCCTTCAATCTCCTGATGTGCAAGGATTGTGCCACTGTGAATGCAATTATAAAGGAGTGCCGGCACTTCGAACAAGCGAAAGGCCACCGCGTCGCTCATACTTTCGACCAATTGCCCAATACCGCCGCGACATCTTCTTGCAAAGACCTACCGCGCTTCGTTCAGCCCACAGGACAGGAAGAAATCACGCGCATCGCTCGCCGTGAGCTTGAAGCCACGGCTCCAGCTCCAGTCCGTTCTGACTGTCGGGAAACCGTGACCGCTATCTCCCTTATAGAAGCGGTCATTCGGGAGGAAATAGCAAGTTTGAGCATTGCATCTCTCTGCTCGGTCCGCCATACAAACACCTATCAGATTTCTCCGGCCGCTCGCTCCCACACGCAAAGCTTTCCGCCCCCTCGTCGCAACCCAGCTGACTGGCGCACAGCGGATGATAAACCTGTCTGTTTTAATTGTTCCGGTATTGGACACATCGCTCGTCATTGCCGCAGCCATTGGTCATCGCCTCCTCGGTGGTCGTCTCCGAGTCACTGCCGCCAAGTACCAGACAATCGTCCTTTCTCGCCCTATACGCCGACTAGGAACATCAACGTCGACAGTGCTCTACCAAGATCCAGCCGCTCCCCGTCTCCGCAAGGTCGTAGGCCCCGTTTGCCTCTCGTTCACCGCTCTTTGTCCCCTTCTGCAACCGGTCACTTCGCTTCGGGAAACTAGGCGGTGCAGCTCCCGGGGGTGAAGCTGCAACTCTGACCCGGCCCACAAATCCTCTGTTGACCCTGCCTACATGTGAAAACCTACTGGACATTGAAGTTGATGGCATTCCTGTTAGATCTCTCGTTGACACAGGAGCGCAGCTTTCAGTTATGAGCGCCGCTCTCCGCCGAAGGCTCAAAAAGGTTCTGACATCCGCCGTACCGTGCATTGTGCGAATCGCCGATGGGAGCACTTCACCTGTCCTTGGAATGTGCACAGCACGTGTGACTATTGGGGGCCATCATGCTGTTGTACTATTTATCGTCCTTGAACACTGTCCACACGACCTAATTCTCGGCCTCGACTTCCTTTCCAAACACCCTGCCCAAATTGACTGCTCCGCAGCTGTTGTACAGTTGGATCTGCCGCTTCCTGCTGACGCAACAACTTGTGTTTCACACAGCTAATATTCTGCTGAGTTTGCAAGGCTGTCTGCACAGACGGCTACAAATGTCCTCCTGACGCCATGTCCTCCCGTACCTGATGGCGAGTACGTCGTGTCGCCGCTTACTGACGTGGTTTTGTCGCGCAATATTGCCCTACGGAGCACCTTAATCCGGATCCGCGACAACTGCGCTCGCGTGCCCATCCTCAATTTTGAATTTTCGTCGCATGTGCTGCCACACGGTCTCGCCATAGCGCATGTCACTCCTTTGAGATTTGAGATTCCTTCTTTGATCTCTGAGTCCTGCGTCATTACCAACGGACCTTTGTCAAGCACTCCTCCGTACTCGACGCCTGCGGACGATGTTTCTAAGATGATCGCCCCTGAGCTTCCTTCCGAGCAAACAACAGCTCTCCATCACCTCCTGTCATCTTTTCGGGACATCTTTGATTTGGACGACCGTCCACTTGGCCAAACATCTGTTGTCATGCATCGCATCACCACCGGTGACGCCAGCCTCATTCATAGGCGACCATATCGTGTCTCCGCGATAGAAAGGGCCATCATACAGGAAAATGTAGACAGGATGGTGAACAAGGACATCATTGAACCATCCAGTAGACCGTGGGCGTCACCGGTTGTCTTAGTAAAGAAAAAGGACAACTCGTGGCGCTTCTGAGTTGACTACCGTCACCTGAACAGCATAACAAAGAAGGATGTTTATCCCTTGCCGCGCATTGATGATGCTCTTGACTGCCTTCTCGGATGCCAATATTTTTCATCAATTGACCTCCGCTCCAGCCATTGGCAGATTAGCGTCGATGAGATGGACCGCGAGAAAACAGCCTTCGTCAAACCGGATGGTCTGTACCAATTTAAAGTCATGCCGTTTGGATTACGCAATGCGCCAGCTACATTCAAGCACATGATGGACTCCCTCTTGCGCGGCTTGAAATGGTCTACATGGCTCTGTTACCTAGACGATGTGATCGTGTTTTCGCCGAACTTTGAGAGCCACCTGCGGCGCCTCACAACCGTACTCTCCGTGTTTCGCAGGGCTCGCCTTCAGCTAAACTCCTCCAAGTGCCATTTCGGTCGCCGTGAAATTAACATCTCGTAAACGCCGCCGGAATCCAACCTGATCCACAGAAAGTTCACGCCGTGCGAAATTTTCCTGTACTTTGTTGAAGAAACGATGTCCGTAGTTTTCTGGAATTATGCTGTTATTTCAGGCTATTTGTGAAAAGTTTTGCCGACATCGCTCACCTTCTCACTGACCTTCTTAAGAGAGACGTCTCTTTCTCTTGGGGACCTCTGCAGGAGAAAGCCTTTTCTACCTTGATTTAGCGGTTTACAACTTCCCCAATTCCGTCACACATTGATCCTTCTGCGCCCACTGAAGTAGGAACTGGCGCGAGTGGTCATGGCATCGGCGCTGTCCTCGCTCAGCGTCAACAGGGCCAAGACCGTGTCATCGCTTACGCTAGCCGCCTTCTTACCACGCCCGAGCGAAATTACTCCATTACTGAGAGACAATGTCTCGCGCTCGTATGGGCGGTCGCGAAATTTCGGCCGTACCTTTTCGGTCGGCGCTTCTGCGTCGTAACCGATCATCATGCCCTCTGCTGGCTCTTCACTTTGAAGGACCCCACTGGACGACTTGCACGTTGGGCCTTGCGTCTACAAGAATATACATTTTCTATTATGTATAAGTCAGGGCGCCTGCATAAAGACGCTGACTGCCTGTCCCGCAATCCAGTGGATCCACCGGACGATACTGATGCAGACTTGGACATCAGTGTTCTATCCCTCTCCGACTTCCTCCATATTAGCGACGTGCAGCGCAAAGATCCTGTTATTCGAACACTTATGGAGCGCCTAAGCTCCTCGCCCAATGACCCGTCCCTCCGCATGTTCACCTTGCACGATGGAACTTTATACCGTCGTAGCGTTCGTCCTGACGGCCCGGAGCTCCTCCTAGTCGTTCCCAAGCACCTTCGACTAGCCGTGCTCCAGCAACTTCACGACGCCCCTACTGCTGGACATCTGGGAATCACTCGTACATACGACCGCCTGCGGCACCGCTTCTTCTGGCCCGGCATTGATCGCTCTGTGCGCCGTTATGTCACGTCTTGCGACCTGTGTCAGCGCCGGAAGACGCCTGCTACGCCTCCCACTGGTTTGCTTCAACCAATCGTTATTCTTACTATACAACGTCATCCTGCACCACGGCGACCCTCGCCAGTTGCTGACGGATCGCGGCCGCTACTTTTTATCGAAGGTCGTCGATGACCCGCTCCGCTCCTGCGCAACAGAACACCAGATTGCTACCTCGTACCACCCTCAAACGAACGGCCTCACCGAGCGACTCAACCGCACGCTAACTGAAATGCTGGCCATGTACGTTTCCGACAATCACTGTGACTGGGACGTCGCTCTACCATACATCACTTTCACATAGAACTCGTCCCGTCACGACACTGCCGGATTTTCACCACTTTACTTTTTGTATGGCCGCGACCCCACCTTGCCCTTTGACACGTTGCTGCTACCTTCCGCAGTACAATCACCCAGCACTGGTTACGCTCGCGATGCTATTGACTTAGCCACCCAGGGCCGAGATGTCGCCCGTCATCGCCTCACAATCTCGAAAGCTCCTCAAAAGCGACGCTACGACTTTCGGCACCGAGACTACCATTTTTTCACCTGGTTCCCTTGTCCTTCTCTGGACGCCTTCACGTCGCGTCGGCTTGTCGGAAAAACTACTGTCCCTCTATTCTGGTCCGTACCAGATCTTACGCCAACTGTCCGGCGTGACATACGAGATCGCCCCAGTCGGTCAGCCTTCAGTGCATCGCAACGTCACCAGAGATGTTGTTCACGTCGCCAGGCTTAAGCCCTATGTCCCCCTATTAAGTGAGGCTCTATAATATGCACTGGGACGGAGCTACTCCACCTGGAGGGTGATCTTACGGTGAAGGAAACGAAGAAGTTGGATTGGACTAGACGAAGACGAAGTCTGGCAGTTGCCTGAACGCCATATACGCCAGTTGTAAATATACGTTATTTTACGCTCGCGGACCTGCTTTCTTCCTGCAACAATATTATTATTAGAGCGTAATGTTGTGTATTCCCTCGCCTATTATGGTGGAATGGCGAAAGCTTAATTCTTTATTGAACATAAATAATATTGCCACCTGGTGTTTTGAGCCAGCGAACATTCAGCATTGCGTGCCCAGCAAAACGGCGAAGAAGACGACAAAGTCGAAGATCCCGCGCCAGCTGGAGAACCGTCGCTCAGTGCTTGGCATTTTTCATCTCTGGCTGATCCTGCTGTCCCTTATTCTTGTGCTAGAGCGTGACAAACTGGTGGAGGTGCTGGGTAATTTAATCTATGCACCACACCCCTCCGAGCAGTAGGAGCTCCAGCCCCGTACTGGTGGTTACGCCTGTACACCGCGCCAGCAGAAGGATCCGTGGACAAGACCCTGAGTTTGGACTCCTCCCAGAGAAAATGGCAGCTCCGACCACGCCAACAGGTATGGAGGGCCCAACGCCGATTCATTGTACGCTGCTGAACCCGCGAACGCCAAATCCCTTCCACGGCGCCATACATGAGGATGTTGAAGACTGGCTGATCCACTATGAACGTGTTGCCGCGTTCAACAAGTGGGATGACGCAGAGAAACTGAAAAACGTATATTTCAGCCTTAACGATGGTGCACGTGTTTGGTACGAGAACCGTGCAGATGCCCTAAATTCATGGGCAGAATTCAAACGCCGGATTCTTGAGACGTATGCGAGCCCTGATCGCCGGGAGCGAGCTGAGCGTAATCTTCAGTGCCGTATACAAATGCCGAACGAAGGTGTCGCAATGTATGTCGAGGACATGACGCGTTTCATTCGACGAGCCGACCCCAGCATGTCGGAAGAAAAGAAGGTGCGGTACCTGATGCGCGGAGTGAAAGACCAGCTGTTCGGCGGTCTCGTGCGCAGTCCTCCCAAGACTGTGTCAGAATTTCTTTCCGAGGCCGTCACCATTGAATAGACGCTTCGGCAGCGGGCACCATCATACGAACGCCAAGTGAACGCTGCCTCACCTACGGACTTCTTCGGAGCTCTCGGGGGCCACGTCGATTTCTTTCGAGAGCTCATTCGTTCCGTAATCCGCGAAGAACTCCAGAAGCTGTCGGTACCCTCACAGCCGACGCTCAACTCCTTGTCCAGCGTTCTCCGTGACGAAGTCCAGCAAGCGCTAAGAGAACCACCCTTCAACACCGAAGCTCGACCACTCAGGACTGACAGCTCCCGCATGTCGTATGCGCAAGCTTTGAGGCAACCTGCCCCACCTCCCTCCACGCTTCGCACCGCGTGCCCGGCCATGCTACAGCCCGTCCAAGCGGCCTCGTATTACCAGGACCACCGACAGGCCCCAAGGAAATCAGACGTGTGGCGGGCACCTGATCGCCGTCCCCTTTGCTTTCACTGTGGCGAAGCTGGGCACGTCTACCGACAGTGCTCCTATCGAGAGTTCGGATTACGCGGATTTCCAGCAAACTCGCCGCGACCTAGGTTCGGCCAGCGTCCTCCTGAAATTGAACAATACGTTGCCCAACAGTGCGGATCCCCATCAACTCGACACCAGTCACGCTCCCCTTCGCCGCGGCGGTTTTCTCCGACTCGCCGTACGTATTCGAGTGTGGTGCGGGGTCGGTCGCCCAGCCCGCGCCGGGAAAACTAACCACAGCGACCTTCGGGGTCGAGGCCGCTCAGTCTGGACGTGCTCAAGGACCCCTACTGACGCGTACGCGGACCGACGATACATCGACGACGACGGTACCTGCTGATTACAGAAAAAGAATTTCCTTGGACATTCCTGTACTCCTCGACGGTCGTGAATTGACTTCTTTAGTGGACACTGGAGCGGATTATTCTATAATCAGCGAAAAACTGGCCACCCTTCTGAAGAAAGTGACAACGCCTTGGAATCAAGCGCCAGTTCGTACAGCTGGCGGGCACATCGTCACCCCACTCGGCATGTGCACGGCACGAATACAGATTCGCGGCTCTACGTTTGTTGTCAGCTTGAGCATTCTCCCTCAGTGTTCTCGAGACCTAATCATCGGCATGGACTTTCTCCGGGAGCACGGAGCTATCATCGACATTCGCCAACGCCTCGTCACTTTCTCGACAAAGAGCGCGGCAGCGACGACCAACACCATCCACCCTCGAGCACCTCTTCGTGTCGTCGACGACGCTGTCACGTTACCACCACGTGCGAGTGTCGTGGTTCAGGTGGCATGTGACAGACTCTTACACGGTGAAGCGGTCGCAGAAAGCAATCGCTCTCTCCTGCTTTCTCAAGGTGTTTGCGTAGCAAGAAGCCTTATTGATCTCCATGATGGCCACTGTGAGGTTCTTGTCACGAACTTCAGCTACGAACACCGGCACCTTTTCCCCGGTACTGTCATCGCCTACGCCGACCCGATCGCCGACGTCACGGAGTGTTTTGTTTCCGAGGCAATCGACAATGCTGAACCATCTATACGCAACGTCGACATTAGTCCTACGCTTCCTGAAGAGAACAAACAACACCTCCGTGAGCTGTTGCTCCAGTTCCACTCTTGCTTTGCACGGTCGTCGAAGATACGTCAAACGTCGATTACGAAACACCGTATCATCACCTATGACGACGTGTCCCACATACGGCAACAGCCTTATCGTGTTTCCCCGACCGAACGACATGCGATTCAAACGCAGGTGAAGGACATGCTTCAAGACGGCGTAATACAGCCTTCATGCAGTCCCTGGTCATCGCCAGTCGTTCTCGTTAAAAAGAAAGATGGCACGCTTCGGTTTTGTGTTGACTACCGGAAGCTAAACAACGTCACAAAGAAAGACGTGTACCCGTTGCCTCGTGTCGACGATTCTCTGGATAGACTGAGGCGCGCGAAGTATTTTTATTATTATTATTATTTAGTACATACTGCAGACCCTTTTCAGGGTCCAAGCAGGACAGGCATATATTCTTAAAACTCAAAAGATACAGAACACAATGAAAAGAAATATACATAAAAATAAGGAGACAAATATTGCAAACTATTAAGATGTCATAACATGGTTCCAATCGGATATTGTCCGCGGAAAAAAGGAATATTTAAAACAGTCAGTTTTCGCAAAATACGGTGTCAATGAGTGAATGTGATGATGTCGGGTATAACGTGTGGTTAGAGGGGATATGTACTGTGAAGGATCCAAAGCAAACTTATGGTTAAGTAAAGAATAAAGAAATTCAAGGCGATATTTTCCTCTTCGCGTTTCAAGTGTTTCAATATTGTTAGCCGCCATGAGGTCAGTGGGGGAGTCGGTGATTTTAAATTTGGAATAGATAAACCTAACAGCTTTTCTTTGAACCCTTTCTAATTTATCTATGTTAAGTTTAGTGAATGGGTCCCAAACAACCGAAGCATACTCGAGCTTTGGCCTGATGTAAGTGTTATACGTTAGAAGTTTTATGTGAGAAGGTGAATTTCTTAGTTTATGCCTCAGAAAACACAGCTTTTTAAATGCAGAGGAGCATATGTTATCTATATGTGAGTTCCAGGAAAGACGGCTTGTGATTGTTACACCTAGATATTTGTAGCTATTAACCTGCTTTAGTGTTGATGATCCGAGTGTATACACGTGGTTAATTGGGTTCTTTTTATGTGTTATTTGCATCGAAACTGTTTTTTCAGTGTTAAGAACCATGGAAAACTCGCTGCACCAATCAAGAACATTTCGAAGACACTGGTCAAGTTCGTTTTGATCGTTAGTACACGTAATTTGACGGAAAACGACACAATCATCAGCAAACAAGCGAATATGAGTTCCTGGAGTAACCACATTAACAATATCATTTATGTAAATCTGAAAAAGCAAAGGCCCCAAGACGCTTCCTTGGGGCACCCCAGAGGTGACTGGGAGACAACTGGAGCCGCACCCATCGACTGAAACAAATTGCACTCTATTCGTGAGGTAATCTTGAATCCACGATATTAAAATGTCTGGAAGATTATAGTTTTTTAGTTTTTGAATCAGTTTTTCGTGGTGAACTTTATCAAATGCTTTGCTGAAATCCATAAATATGGTGTCTATTTGACCATTCATATCCAGTGTTTTAGCAAAGGTGTGTACTATTGTAACTAATTGTGTTATTGTAGAATAGCCCTTTCTAAACCCATGCTGAAAGTCGCTTAATATGGAGTGTTCTTCAAGAAATTTGTTAATATGTTTAGCAATAATATGTTCGAGCATTTTACAGCATGCGGAAGTTAAAGAAATAGGACGGTAATTTTGTAGTAATGTGCAGTCACCTTTTTTAAAGATGGGAACAACTCGAGCAGTCTTCCATTCAACCGGAAGTTTTGATGACAGCAGAGATTTTTTAAACAACACAAAAAGAAACTTCGCAATTATTTCGGCATAGCGTCGCAAAAATACATTGGGTAAATTATCAGGACCAGAAGAAGTTTTAGGTTTCAGTTCTAAAAGCAAAGCAAATACACCAGGGAGGCTAACAAAGTCAACCTCCGATACAGGAAAATTTGATGCGCTTTGTACAGTTTGTACACCTTCTTCAGAGAATACGCTGTGAAAAAAATAATTAAAATGGCGTGCAATGTCAATCGGATCAGTCAAAGTATCTCCCTCCGCTGTTATTTTTGAGATATGTTTCTTGCTGTCACTCAGGAAGTTCCAAAATTTACTTGGGTCATTTTTAACAAAACTGGGTAATGTTGTGTTAAAGTAGAAGTCTTTTGACTCACGAACCGCACGTTCAAGATTATTTTTGAGCGTTTCAATCTGACTTAACTGGTGGTTTTTTTTCTTAGATCTTTTTAGTTTTCGCTTCAGTTGAATAATCTTCCGCGTCATCCAAGGTGTGCGTTTGTGAACTTTTTTGCGTTTATTCGGAACAAAGGCATTTAGACAATATTGACACATTTCGACGAATCGCTCCCACAGCTTGCAGACATCGTCATTATCATCGAAGCTCGATAAACAAGTTTCCATATGATCAATCACTGCGGCATCATCAGCCCTAGAATAATCCTTGAAACAACGTACGTGACTGGCTTTTTTGTTGTGGTAAGGGGACTTAACTAAATCTATCGATACGCTTACGAGGTGATGGTCTGAAATGCCTGTTTCGACCGATACAGTATGCATAGAATATTGACGGCTAGCAAAAACTAAGTCTAGTATAGAGGAAGATGAACCTTGTACACGAGTAGGTTGATTTACAATTTGAGCTAAATCATGAGTAAGCATGACATCAAACAGAACGTCTGCATTGCTCCCAGACTTAGCACCGCCTTGTAAGCGGTACCAGCACACATCTGGCAGATTGAAGTCACCTATTAACAGTATTTTCTTATTTTGGAAACGAGACAGGTGATGTTGTAGCTTAATAAGATAGTCGGGTGCGGCATCTGGTGGCCTGTAGCAACCATACAGGATGAAAGAATGACCCCAGCAAGAAATTTTTATGCAAAGGCATTCAAGGTCAGGAACATCATATACAAGGTCGCATTCTACAGAGTCTTTTAAGAGAATGGCTACGCCACCACCCCTTGAGGTCCTGTCCTTGCGAACAACTTTATAATGAGGAGGAAATACCAGGTCATCTGCTAAGTCCTCATGTAACCAAGTTTCCGTCAGGACTGATATGTGTGGGTCGAACTCCAGCAGTTTAAGTTCAAGCGAGTCTTTCTTGTTTGCAACGCTGCGTGCGTTAATGTTAACTATTCTCAAGCTTTTTATACTAGATTGGCCCGTGTTACTATGGCAAGACAAGCTATCTGTCTTAGTGAAGAAAGAAGCTGAGGTAAATGAACCACTCACTTTATCGGTGAGCGGTTTCGCAACTGCGTACAACTTCGCGTCACGGGCCGACTTGCGCCGATCCCGTCGTTTTTTTGAACCCTCACTTTATCATTTTTTTCGCAGTCCCAAACGTAAGGAATATTATTGATATATAACTTATCAAACACCAAGGAAACCCTTTCTTTTTTATCTCGGTTCGGCTTCGCGCTATCCCATAGTTTCTTTCTTAGTTCACGAACGTTCTTTGAAAATTCTTCGCCAATTGAATAATCTTTTCCCTTTAGTTTCTTTCCGTTCTTGAGTATCACAGTTTTATGCCTACTGTCTAAAAGCTTTAGGATTACAGGACGTGTTTTGTCAATTGCCGGCTTACCTAACCTATGTATCCGCTCAATAGGGATAGGGTCGAGTCCTAAAATATCATGAAAAATATCTTTGTTTACGGTTTCTTCAAGCGATTCATTTGTTTCCTCTTCAGTTTCTGGGATGCCATATATGATCAGATTTGACCTCCTACTATAATTTTCAAGATGCTCAAGCCTTGCTTCAAGCCTTTCAATCGTTGTACTCATACAACTAACCTGTTCTTGGCAGGACGTTACTCGGCTCTCAAGCCTGGACAGGGCATCTAATTTGTTCTCTATGTTCAGTAATCTGTTCTCTTTCATATCTTTTATGTCGACTGCAATATAATTAAGTTGTAAAATTCGGGTCATGTCAGGGCCTGGGTTCGATTCAATGTCTCCGGCTAACAATAATAATTTCCTCAGACACAATGTGAAAACCTGTAGCAAGCAACAAAGCCGAGGGCACGGCAGCACCAACAGGAATAGGTCATTAGAACGAAAACATTTTCCATACTTTTTGCTCACCTGCACAAGGAAGACAAACGGATTAGTGCTCCGCATTCTGTCGATGCTGCCATGCCCAGTGGTTGCAAAACGAGCATGTATCCCATTTATAGCTTGAGTGCACTGTGATGCCCCCTGCAGTCCAGGTTCCTGGCAATCAGAACGTGTTGCCGAAGAATGATGATACGGATGCCAAGATTCCAATGCTGGTGGGCGTATTTCTTGATCGATGTCTTGATGCGTTGAAAGATGGACATGCGCAGAGAGGTTCAGCACGCTGATGTCCGGACAGCCAACGTTGAAACACCCAAGAAGGCCACACAACTGCACAAGGAAGACAAACGGATTAGTGCTCCGCATTCTGTCGATGCTGCCATGCCCAGTGGTTGCAAAACGAGCATGTATCCCATTTATAGCTTGAGTGCACTGTGATGCCCCCTGCAGTCCAGGTTCCTGGCAATCAGAACGTGTTGCCGAAGAATGATGATACGGATGCCAAGATTCCAATGCTGGTGGGCGTATTTCTTGATCGATGTCTTGATGCGTTGAAAGATGGACATGCGCAGAGAGGTTCAGCACGCTGATGTCCGGACAGCCAACGTTGAAACACCCAAGAAGGCCACACAGCTGCACAAGGAAGACAAACGGATTAGTGCTCCGCATTCTGTCGATGCTGCCATGCCCAGTGGCTCCTCTATCGATCTTTCTCCTTTCTCCTCCTTTCTCCTCTATCGATCTGCAAAGTGGCTACTGGCAAATCGAAGTAGATGAGCGGGACCGTGCGAAAACTGCGTTTGTGACTCCGGACGGCCTTTACGAATTTAGAGTACTCCCTTTCGGCCTCTGTTCCGCGCCAGCCACATTCCAGCGAATGATGGATACAGTTCTCGCTGACCTCAAATGGAAAAGCTGCCTCGTCTATCTCGATGATGTCGTTATCTTTTCAGAGACTTTTGACGAGCACCTTCGACGCCTTCGGAATGTACTCGAAGCCATTCGATCGGCTGACCTTACACTCAAGCCAGAGAAATGCCATTTCGGTTACGAGGAACTGAAGTTCCTTGGTCACGTCGTGAGCGCGGCAGGTGTTCGGCCCGATCCCGAGAAGACTGATGCCGTAGCTGCTTTTCCCACTCCAACCGACAAGAAAAGTGTCCGACGGTTTTTGGGCTTGTGTGCCTACTATCGGCGCTTCATTGAAAATTTTTCGAAGATTGCAGAGCCGCTATTTCGCCTTACACGTGACGACGTACCATTCCTCTGGACTGATGAACAAAGACTGCCTTTGCGGAGCTACAACGTCGATTGTCTTCTCCTCCCGTGCTCGGTCATTTTGATGAGGATGCTGACACAGAAGTACGCACTGACGCCAGCAATATCGGTCTCGGAGCTATCCTGGTGCAACGGCAAGACGGAACTGAACGAGTTATTGCCTACGCGAGCCGCACTCTGTCACGGGCAGAGTCCAATTATTCCACCACAGAGAAGGAGTGCCTTGCGGTTATTTGGGCTACTACAAAGTTTAGACCGTATCTCTACGGGCGGCCATTTAAAGTGGTGACCGATCATCACGCTTTGTGCTGGTTGACCAACCTCCGAGACCCTTCTGGACGATTGGCACGTTGGAGTCTGCGACTCCAGGAATTTGTCATCACCATCGTATACAAGTCCGGTAGGAAACATGAAGATGCTGACGCGCTATCAAGAGCACCTGTTGCATCTCAGAATCCTGACGAGGAAGACGACAGCGCCTTCCTGGGAGCCCTCAGCAGACCGGACCTGCTCGCTAAACAACGATCGGACGCTGAGTTAAGGCCCATCATTGATCACTTAGAAGGCGGCATCGTGCCCATTCCTCGCCCACTTTCGCGACGGTTGTCGTCATTTTGCCTTCGAGAGGGCATCTTATACAAAAGAAACACAGGTGCCGGCGACAAGCCACATCTTCTAGTAGTGCCTCAAACCCTTCGCTACGACATCCTATTAGCCTGCCACGACGAGCCGACATCTGGTCACTTGGGTTACTCAAGGACTCTGGACAGGGTACGGCAAATGTACTATTGGCCTGGCCTGACTGCTTGCGTCAAACGCTACGTGAAAGGATGCCGTGAATGCCAGCGCCGAAAGTCACCACCCTTCAAGCCTGCAGGCCTTCTACAACCCATCGACCCTCCGCGTACGCCGTTTGATCAAGTTGGAATGGACCTTCTTGGACCATTTCCCTTGTCTTCCTCCGGCAATAAGCGGATCATTGTCGGAACTGATTACTTGACGCGTTACGCTGAGACGAAGGCACTACCACGCGGGACAGCATCGGAAGTTGCCCAGTTCTTTATGCACCACATTGTTCTTCGGCATGGCGCACCATCATTCATCATCACTGACCGAGGGACGGCATTTACGGCGAAGCTTCTGGACGACATCTTGAAGTTGAGTTACACGACTCATCGAAAGACCACTGCATACCACCCTCAGACTAACGGCTTGACAGAAAGACTAAACAAAACACTGGCAGACATGCTCTCTATGTACGTCGATGTGCAGCACAAAACGTGGGACGAAATCCTGCCGTACGTAACGTTTGCGTACAACACTGCCAGACAGGAAACTACACGATTTACGCCGTTTCACCTTGTGGCGACACACTCTGCGCATATTTCTGCGCACCTGCCATCTTATCATCTGGCCAAGCATACCACAGCTGCACGCTGGATTGCATGGTCGATAAAGCATAGCGCCACCGCCATGTCACCCGAGGTATGCGTCACCGACGGTGGCTATAAGAACAGGCTGCCTGGCTTATAAAAGCCGCCTTCTACCACCAGCTACTGGACAAACGTAGCGTTGGTACGCCCGTCCGCTGACATCGTTCGCCGAATAAAGACGCGTTGCGTCTTTATGTTGGGATTCGTCCTTCGCTAGCCGCGACATCCCCACATCTGGTGACCCGGACAACGAACAGCAACGCATCGCCATGGATGAACAAGACGCCCTTCAACGACAGCTGGAACTCAACAGACAGCTTCACACGCAGCAAGAGGTGATCCAGAGGCAAGAGCGACAGCTTCAGGAACGGCACGACCAGCTCACTGGTTCCGTGCAGCAGCATCCTGCCGGTTCCGCCGAGGACGCCACAACCCCGGCAGACGGCATCCCGCACGCTGCCCCGCACGGCGTCTGGCGTGTCGCTGTCAAGCTTCCGCCGTTTTGGGCCGACTCGCCCGAAGTATGGTTCGCCCAAGTCGAGGCCCAGTTCTCTCTTGCGCACATCACACAAGACCGGACCCGCTACGACTATGTCGTCGCCCACCTAGATGCCCGCTACGCCAGCGAGGTCTGGGATATCCTTGCCAATCCACCAAAGGCCAACATTTACGAACACCTCAAGACGGAACTCATTCGCCGCCTGTCACTCTCGGACGACCAGAAGGTGCGACAACTTCAGTCCGCAGAACTTGCCGAGCGCAAGCCTTCGCAGCTCCTCCGCCACATGCGTGCTCTCGCGGGCAACATGGAAGTCCAGGATTCCTTACTGCGAGCACTTTGGCTTCAACGACTTCCACCGCACGTCCAGGCAATTCTGCAGGCTCAGCTTACGCTACCTCTCGACCAACTCGCCGGGATCGCTGACCGCGTCATTGAGGTCTCTTTGCCGCCGTTATCGCCCACCGTCCAGGCTGTCGCCGCACCGCCGAACACCATAGAGCTTGCGCGGCGTATCGACGATATCAACCGACAGTTCAGCTCCATTCAACGACGCCTGGATCAACACTTCCCGACGGGCCACTCGCAAAGCCGTGGCCAGAACACCACCCCGTCGCAGCAGCCTGGTGACGACGACCGGTGTTACTACCATAGACGCTTCGGGGACAGAGCACGGCAATGTCGACCGCCCTGCTCCGCTGGAAATCAGGGAAACGCCAACGGCAGCTCGTAGCCACGGCTGCGAGCTGCCAACCTGGAGGCCATCGCATCTTCGTCACCGACCAAATTACAAAGCAGCGGTTCCTTGTCGAAAGCGGTTCCGACATTTGCTGCTACCCGCGAGCCCACCTACAGGGTCCCCGTCCTTCTACGTCTTTCGAGCTCAGCGCGGCAAACCGGTCCACAATCAAAACTTACGGCTCGCTCCGCCTGCACGTCCAGCTCAAAAACCTACGCCCTGACCTTCATTGGAATTTTGTCATTGCCGACGTCACAGAGCCAATCATCGGCTCAGACTTTTTGGCGCACTACAACCTCCTTCCGGACTGCCGCCACGACCGTCTCATCGACGCGACAACGGGACATTCTGCGCCAGGTCAACGAACGACTACCCACCAGCCAAGCATCAAAGTACTCAGCGTCGAACATAATTCACCGTACCACGCCATTCTCGCCGATTTTCCCGGTTTGACGCGCCCCAGCGGGTTGCCACGCGACGTGCAGCATACCACCTTGCACTACATCCGGACCACCCCAGGGCCCCCGGTTTTCTGTCGCGCCCGTCGCCTTGCCCCGGACCGCATGCGCATAGCCAAAGCAGAGTTCGAAGCCATGCTCCAGGAGGGAATCGCCCGCCCCTCCGACGGCCCATGGGCCTCACCACTTCACCTCGTTCCCAAGAAGACCGAAGGCTGGCGGCCCTGTGGGGACTACCGTGCCCTCAACTCCCGCACAATTCCGGACAGGTACCCCGTTCACCACATACAGGACTTCGCACATCGCATTTCCGGCTGCCACGTTTTTTCCGTGCTAGACTTGGTCAAGGCCTACACGCAGATACCCGTCAATCCGGACGACGTCCCGAAAACTGCAATCATTACTCCTTTCGGCTTGTTCGAGTTTCCCTTCATGAGCTTTGGCCTGAGGAACGCTGGGCAAACCTTTCAACGCTTCATCGACGAAGTCGTCCGCGGCCTCGACTTCTGCTTCGTCTATCTTGATGACATATTGGTATTTTCCCGCAACGCCGACGAACACCACAGGCACCTTCGCCTGCTTTTCCAACGCCTCGATGACCACGGCCTCCTCGTCAATGTCCCAAAGAGCACGCTCGGCGCTTCAGTCGTCAAATTCCTCGGCCATGAAGTTTCGTCAGAGCGAACTCGACCCTTACCCGAACGCATCTCAGACATGCAAAATTACCCTCAACCAACCACCGCTAAAGACCTTCGCCGTTTCCTCGGCATGCTGAACTTTTACAGGCGTTTCTTGCCACACGCAGCCGAGTACCAGGCTCCCCTCCATGATGCCTTGGCTGGTCTACGAGGAAACCAACCCATCACGTGGACACCGCCTTTAACAGAACTTTTTGAAAAATGCAAAGCTGCTCTTTGCACCGCCACACTTCTCTCCCATCCTGTGCCAGACGCTCCCTTGGGGCTCTTCACGGACGCCTCTAGCATCGCCGTAGGCGCCGCCCTTATGCAGCACGTAGACAACTCCTGGCACCCCTTGGCGTTCTTCTCCAAGAAACTCTCAGCTCGCAAAACGACCCCTTCTGCGGCCACTCCCACCGACGAAAGCACGACCCCCGCGCCGTCGAGTTCGCCAGCTTACTACAGAGAACTTCTGGCGATATACGAAGCAGTTCAGCACTTTCGCCACATTCTCGAAGCACAACACTGCACTATCTACACCGACCATAAACCTCTGACCTACGCCTTTTCTCAGCGCCGCGACAAACTCCCACCGGTTCAGCAGAACCAGCTCTCGTTCATCGCCCAGTTTACCACCGACATCCAACATGTCAGCGGGAAGGACAACGTGGTCGCCGACGCGCTTTCACGTGTGGCAGCTATTAGCCCTTCACAGATAACAGCTGATGTCCTCGCCGAGGCTCAGACTACGGACGCTGAACTGCAGGAGCTTCTTAAGGGCGGGTCCTCGCTACAACTGCAGCAAGTCCCCATACCTGAATCGACAAAGACTATCTACTGCGACATGTCAACAGCACGAAGCAGGCCTTACGTGCCCCTTTCCCATCGCCGTGGCCTCTTTAACCAGCTACATAATCTCAGCCATCCCGGCATACGCGCCTCTGCACGCCTCGTGGCTGACCGCTATGTCTGGCCCTCCATGCAGCGTGATTGCCGCACTTGGGCGCGCTCCTGCATTCAATGCCAGCGCGCTAAAGTGACCAGGCATGTCACTTCACCACTCGGCGCATTCCTCCAGACCTCTGGTCGGTTTCAACACGTCCACCTTGATATCATAGGGCCCTTGCCTCCAGCTGGACGCTATCGCTACTGCCTCACCGCCATCGATCGGTACACTCGATGGCCTGAGGCATGGCCCCTCGAGGGAATCACTGCGGCAGACGTCGCCTCGGCCTTCTTCGCCGGCTGGATTGCCCGCTTCGGGCCCCCTCGCCGCGTCACCACTGACCAAGGACGACAGTTCGAATCGCACCTTTTCCGGCTGCTCGGGCTGACCATCGGGTTCGAACGCTCGCGGACCACCAGCTACCACCCATGCGCCAACGAGATGATCGAACGTTTCCACCGACAGTTCAAAGCAGCCATCATGTGCCACCCGGACTCAACCTGGCCTGAAGCCATCCCAGCCGTCACCCTAGGTCTTCGCGCCACCTTTAAGCCCGACATTCAGGCTACACCCGCAGAGCTCGTCTACGGGGAACCTCTCCGCCTCCCAGGCGAATTTCTCGCTGCACCGCCATCCACCACCGCGACGTCAGATCCCACCGATTTCATCGCCCGGCTCCGACGCACTATCGCTACCCTCCGCCCGTCACCTGCAGCTCACCACTGTAAGACAGCGCCCTTCGTCTTCAAGGATCTGGCAACGTGCTCGCACACTTTTCTCCGCGACGACACCGTCCGCCGGCCTCTACAGCCACCTTACAGCGGACCCTACCCAGTTATCCGTCGCGATGACAAAACCTTCACCCTGCGCATTAAAGGGAACGCCGTCCGCGTCTCTATCGACCGGCTGAAGCCGGCCTACACCGATTCCGCCGAACCAGCGAATACCAGTACACCCACAGACGTCCATCCACGACCGCCGACATCGCAGCCTGCTTCCGTCACTACGCGCAGCGGACGTCTCGTACGCTGCCCAGATTTTTTCAAGCCTTGAGGGCTCTCCACTCCGCGGGGGGGTGATGTGGCGACACACTCTGCGCATATTTCTGCGCACCTGCCATCTTATCATCTGGCCAAGCATACCACAGCTGCACGCTGGATTGCATGGTCGATAAAGCATAGCGCCACCGCCATGTCACCCGAGGTATGCGTCACCGACGGTGGCTATAAGAACAGGCTGCCTGGCTGATAAAAGCCGCCTTCTACCACCAGCTACTGGACAAACGTAGCGTTGGTACGCCCGTCCGCTGACATCGTTCGCCGAATAAAGACGCGTTGCGTCTTTATGTTGGGATTCGTCCTTCGCTAGCCGCGACATCCCCACAACCTCGTTTATGGTCGAGATGTTCAGACTATGCTAGACGCCATGATTCATATGAAGGCATTGATCAGCTCGACCAGTTAGCTCCTGGCGTCGAGGAGTACGTTCAGCGTGCCGAGGAAGCACATCAACTGGCCCGTGTCCACATAAGACAGCAGCAGTGTACAGATGCCATAAGGTACAATCTTCACCATCGACAAGTTACCTATGAGCCTGGTGACCAAGTTTGGGTTTGGACCCCCATTAGACGGCGAGGCCTCAGCGAGAAACTCCTGAGCAAGTACTTCGGACCATACACATTACTAAGGCGTGTAAGCGACGTGAACTATGAAGTGATTCCAGACGGAGACCTACGATCGCCCAAGCGCCGTTTACCACGCGCAGAGACTGTACATGTCGTCCGCCTCAAGCCGTATTTTGCACGGTGATGTTAAAGGGACCCTGAAACGATTTTGGCGATTTTCTACAAACGTACTGATTCGTTAGAGTAGGTTCTTCTGATCATTAATTGATGCATCTAAGTGCTCTGCGTAGAGCGTGTAATTTATTATAAGGTTTTAAAAATACCCATCGCTGCCGATCGCACCGCACTGCTCGGCGGAATTTTAAGCCGCCCCTACCCATATGATGCAAATAACCCATATTATGTCACATGGGCGAGCTATCTGATTGGCTGACCAGGGCGCGTGGTCGATAATTTTTCCAACTTTATGGTGAACAAATGATGCTCGTAATAGTTGGAATGTTAGTTACTTTGTTTTTGTAAAAAGAAAATAACTTAAAGAGAATACACAAGAATAGTTTTTTAGTGCAGTTCAGCACTTCCGGCACACAGCAAGTGTCGTCTGCTTGTGTTACAACGTACTCCATTTTGACGAGAGCTCCGCGGTCAGAGTCGGTCTCGGTCTTTTCGCGAGCACTATGATTCGACTTTGTTGCCTTGTGGACTGCAAACCTAGCGACCTGCACACCACGAGTCCACTATTAGGGCAAACGCAAGCGCAAGGGGACAGGGTCTGGCCGCTTGACTGTGCCGGGATGAGCCACGAGATGAGCAGAAGGGCAAATGTGAACGGTCTGCACGGTGCAGCCACCTGGTGGCACAGAGCTCAACCATACACAGTAGCAGCAACGAAGTGTATTCTTTGCTGCTGGTGTGTATTTTTCGCAGGAGTGTAATCATCAACACGTTGATTTAAAAATGTTTAAAATGCTTTACACTTGGTTAGAGCAATATTAGCGCTTTGTTTGACTGGTTAAGCGCTGCGCCAGCAAGTGTCTGGACCGTGCAGACCGATCAGGCTACTCACGTACGTCTACGCTAAAGTTCCTTCATCAGCTTATGCCTCCAGTCATTTGCCGAAATGACCAGCTTGTCTGTTTTTAGCGGAGTACCGGGCACGTTCGGCGCTACGACAGAATGCTCGCAACGCACGCTGCTTCGATAGCTCTCGGTCGACGGCCAAGCGGCTAGCGGAGAGGTCTCGCGCGGGAGGGGGCGTGCTCCTAAACAACCGGAAGTGAGCGATGTGACGTCGCATCGTGACGCTGAACCAGTGAAGGCGGAGCTTAGCGCCGCTCGCTCGGCGAGCGAGTTGAGGAGGAAAAGCATAGCTAGGGAGGAGGGTAACTTCTAATCGCTTGCAGCTCCAATAATACGTAACGCTTCACTTAAATTGTGGTGTGAATGTTCTACTTAAGCTGTACCCTACGCGCCTACAAAATTTGTCCGAACCGTTTCAGGGGCCCTTTAAGTCTACTGGTGAAACAAACTCTTGTTTTTTTTTTGCTGTCGTCGCGTCGTCCTCCAAAGAACTGCGAAGTGATTTTTTTTCTTTTTTGCTCCCGCCGACAGAACCCATTTTTTTTTGCCTCGTGTGCATGCCCGTATGTGTGCTAGCGCGTTTCCCCCTCTTTTTTTATGTCCCACCTAATGCGCGTACCTTTCGTGTATGTCTTGTGTTTGAGCATCGAGTCGATGCTTCATAGGGAGGGGGAATAATGCCACCTGGTGTTTTGAGCCAGCGAACATTCAGCATTGCGTGCCCAGCAAAACGGCGAAGAAGACGACAAAGTCGAAGATCCCGCACCAGCTGGAGAACCGTCGCTCAGTGCTTGGCATTTTTCATCTCTGGCTGATCCTACTGTGCCTTATTCTTGTGCTAGAGCGTGACAATATGATTTGATAAACAACTGTTTTTAAACGAAAAAAAGCTATTTACTGTCAAGCTTCACTTTAGTTGGCAGTGAAGTTTCATGAGTAAAACCGGCTCAACAGTGAAATGAAACCATACCGCAGACTTTTGAGTAGACTCTGTACATTTAGTCCAAGTTTGTTGCCCACATCATTGCTTTTGCCAATGAAAATACCGTTCAAGAACAGCGGACGTTACGGAGCTATCAAGTACGATGCCATTTTGAAAAGGCCGCATGAGCATGCTTTTGTTTGCCTGTGTGATTGACTAACACAACCCCGCGAGGGCCCCGCAGGGGCGTCTGCGTAAGCAGGCGTTTGGTGTGTTGCGCCACCACGTACCCGAGCACACGAGGGTTGGACCCTCCCGCGTGTAGCCGTGCGCGGCTTAGCCGTGTCTGGGGAAAGGGGGATCCTGGGGGTTGAGCCGATGCTGGGTGTTTGGACCTTTAAGGCCCCCCGGCGGAGGCAACACACCCCTTTGGCCTCTGCTTCACATAGACGGCACCTCCAGACTGACCCACCTGGAGGACATCGGCAGTCGCCTTTTCCTGTCTCTCCCTCCTCAAATCTTCGTCTTTATCTCTCACTTTTTGACCTTTCCTGTCGTCTTCTCTCTTCTTTTTACTTCGTTTCTCCTGGCGGCAAGGGTTAACCCTGTGTGGCTATCCAACCTTGGGTACACCATATTCGGTTATAGTGACGGCGTACGACTGGCGTCGTGCAGACTTGTATGCAAGCTCTGCCGCGTCCCCTCGTTGGGCTCCGTGGTGGGCGGTCGGCGCTGTTGCCGAACATATACAATTTTTCATGGAAACTTCTTTCCCTTCCCTTGCTGATCGCCCTCAGAAACGAGGGCGCACCGAAGATGTCTTCAAGTTTTTTGGACGTCAAATCCAGAATTTTCCCCGCTTTCACGTTATTCACGCTGAAAAGCCAAACAAAGTAGCCCGAAACATTTCACCATTCCTTGTTTCAAAATCCCTGACCGATGCTTTTGGT
The DNA here is from genome assembly GCF_038994185.2 of Dermacentor albipictus. Lineage (NCBI taxonomy): Eukaryota > Metazoa > Arthropoda > Arachnida > Ixodida > Ixodidae > Dermacentor > Dermacentor albipictus. The sequence continues at coordinate 116,923,393 of NC_091827.1, read as the reverse complement.
CCAGGTTACAAGGTGTCGAGGATGGCAAGCGGCGACCTCCTCTTGGAGCTCCGCGATCTAAAACAATACGAGAAACTACCGCAACTAGTGTCATTTGGCGAGACCCCCATTACAGTAACCCCACACCGTACAATGAACACCACCCGTGGTGTTGTGTCAGATGATGATTTACTTGAGCTGACTGAAGCGGAACTCCTGGAAGGCTTCAGCGAACAAAATGTGATCAACGTCAGAAGAATAAAGATGAGGCGTGATGGTAAAGAGATTCAGACGAGGCACCTAATAATTACTTTTGGATCAAGTATCTTGCCCGAGTCAATCGAGGCCGGGTACATCAAGCTCCGTGTTAGGCCTTACGTGCCCAATCCACTCCGATGTTTCAAATGTCAGCGCTTCGGCCACAGCTCGCAGAGCTGCCGCGGCCGCCAAACTTGTGCTAAATGCAGTGCCACAGAACACACCACTGAAACTTGTGAGAACGCTCTCCACTGTGTAAACTGTGATGGGGAGCACGCCGCGTACTCGCGGTCGTGCCCATCGTGGAAGAAGGAAAAAGAAATTGTAACCATAAAAGTAAAAGATAATATATCGTTCAAAGAGGCACGAAGGCGGGTAGCATACCTGCCAAAGAAAAGCTTTGCCGAAGTGGCGCGTCAGGGGGCAGCGTCACAACGGCCTCCGGTGGCTGTCCGACCCACAAGCAGTGAGTCGGCAGTCACGCCATCTGCCCCCGCGGCGGTTGCAGCTAGCGCTGCTCCGTCTACCCAGCAGACGGGGCCACCGACCCCGAAGGTGAGCGCAGCCGAGGCTGCCCCACTCTCCCCGGCCCCTTCCAGCGCTGGCAACAGCCGGCGCAGCCAAATTCCTCAGGGAGCCCCATCGACCTCCGCGCTGGTGGGCGCTGGGGTCTTGCCCTCCAAGGCGGGACTCTCTCTGAAAACTTCTCGCTCGCAAGAGCACGTGTCCGGCGCCTCACAAGAGGCAATGGACACAACACCTATCCTCAAGGCGCACCTAGCGCCTAAGGAGCGGCGAGGCTCCCTCGAACGCTCCAGGAAGGGCAAAACTCCCGTTACAGGGCCTCGAAAGGCTTTGTAATTTAATCATTGTAATTTCCATAATCACTACTTCTCTTTCTGTACACACAGCACCTACTGACCTCCAATATGGATACACAAATAATTCAATGGAACGTCAGAGGTCTTCTCAGAAACCTTGATGATGTGCAGGAACTTATACAAAAACACAATCCAAAAGTGCTGTGTTTACAGGAAACACATTTAAAAAACAAACACACAAACTTTCTTCGACAGTATCTAACTTTTCGCAAAGATCGCGATGATGCCGTCGCATCATCGGGCGGTGTTGCCATAGTCACTCATAGAAGTATAGCTTGCCAACCTTTACAGCTACAAACGCCCCTTGAAGCAGTGGCGGTTCGAGCTGTCCTACTAAACAAACTCATCACTATTTGCTCGCTTTACATACCCCCGCATTACCAACTAAACAAACATGAATTTCAGTCCTTGATAGATCAATTGCCAGAGCCCTATGTTGTTCTTGGCGATCTCAATGCGCACAGCAGCCTGTGGGGAGACTCTCGTATCGATGCGCGAGGCCGTCTCGTTGAACAGTTCCTTTTTTCGTCTGGTGCGTGCCTACTAAATAAGAAAGAACCCACATATTACTCTCTTGCAAACAGAACCTTTTCGTCAATAGATCTTAGTATAGTTTCCGCGTCTATACTACTCGAACTCGAATGGGAAGTTACCAACAATCTTTACGGAAGCGACCACTTCCCTATACTGCTAAAAACACATAAAGAAAAAGAATGTCTACCACAGGCTCCTAGGTGGAAGATCGATACAGCCGACTGGGAGAAGTTCGGAAACTTAACTAGTATCTCATGGAATGACATGTCTTGTTTAGGAATTGATGCTGCTGTGCAGTATCTCACAGCCTTCATTATAGATATTGCATCTAAATGCATATCAGAAATAAATGGCTTGGCATACAAACGGCGTGTCCCGTGGTGGAACGACGATTGTAGGATCGCTCGTAAAAAACAGAACAAAGCGTGGGGGTTGCTACGAGCGTCTCCCACTGCGGAGAATCTTATTAACTTTAAGAAAATAAAGTCCCAGGGCAGGAGAACCCGCCGACAGGCTAGAAGAGAAAGTTGGGAGAAGTTTTTATCGAGTATAAATTCCTATACAGATGAGGCCAAAGTCTGGAACAAGGTAATTAGGATAAGAGGGCGACAAACATATTCACTACCTCTAGTAAACACACAAGGCGATACACTAAAAGACCAGGCAGACTCACTTGGGGAGCACTTTGAGCGAGTGTCGAGCTCAACGCACTATTCCCAATCCTTTCTTAAACATAAAGAAATAGTGGAGCGTAAGCCAATCATACGAAAGTCTAGGCAGAATGAACCGTATAATCGGCCTTTCGGTATTGCCGAGTTGAGAGCTGCTTTGAACACATGTAAAAGCACTGCACCGGGACCAGACAGAGTCATGTATGACATGGTCAGACACCTACATACAGACGCACAAATTACACTTCTTACACTATACAATACTATTTGGGCTTCGGGATACCTCCCATCCACATGGAAAGAAGCGATTGTGGTTCCTGTTCTAAAGCAGGGAAAAGACCCTTCCTTGGCGGCAAGTTACCGTCCGATAGCTCTAACTAATTGTCTGTGTAAGCTTTTTGAAAAAATGATTAATCGCAAACTTATACATTTCCATGAGCTCAACAATATACTCGATCCTTATCAGTGTGGATTCCGAGAAGGGCGGTCCACAACCGATCATCTTGTGCGCATGGAAGGAAATATCCGTGATGCCTATATACATAAACAGTTTTTTCTATCAATATTCCTCGATATGGAGAAGGCATATGACACGGCATGGCGTTACGGGATCTTGCGAGACCTGTCGGAAATTGGCATCCGTGGAAATATGCTGAACACAATTGAAAGCTATTTGTCAAACCGTACCTTCCGGGTAAAAGTCGGCAATGAACTCTCACGTCCCTTTACGCAGGAAACTGGTGTACCCCAGGGAGGCGTACTCAGCTGCACTCTCTTTATCGTGAAGATGAACACGCTACGTGCTTCACTACCACCTGCCATTTTTTACTCCGTATACGTAGACGATATACAAATAGGCTTCAAATCCTGCAACTTCACAGTATGCGAAAGACAGGTACAGCAGGGCTTGAACAAGGTTTCCAAGTGGGCAGACGAAAACGGATTTAAGGTCAACCCCCATAAAAGTTCTTGTGTTCTCTTCACAAGAAAGAGAGGCCTGCTCCCAGATCCTTGTGTAGAACTGGGCGGACAACAAATTCCTGTCAGCAAAGAACACAAATTCCTTGGTGTTATTCTTGACTCTAGGCTGACTTTCGTTCCTCACATAAAACATCTTAAAGAAAAATGTCTAAAAACAATGAACCTACTTAAAATCCTATCCCACACATCATGGGGTAGCGACAGGAAGTGCCTGTTGAATCTTTACAGGAGCCTAGTTCGGTCACGAATAGACTATGGAGCCGCAGTATATCACTCTGCTGCCCCGAGCGCGCTAAAGATGTTAGACCCCGTACACCATCTGGGAATCCGTCTGGCCACTGGCGCATTTAGAACAAGCCCTGTTGAAAGTCTGTATGTTGAGTCCGATGAGTGGTCACTCCATTTTCGGAGAACTTACATCAGCTTCAACTATTTCCTGAAAGTGCGCTCTAATAAGGAACATCCGTGTTTCACAACCGTTAACGACTTGACATGTGAAACACTTTTTCATAACAGGCCCTCTATGAGACTTCCTTTCTCACTGCGTGCAAGGGAACTTAGCAGGGAAATGGATGTCCCAGTTCTCGAACAACGCCTAATGCCTCCAGCTAAGCTAGTACCGCCCTGGGAGTGGCAGCTGATAGAGTGTGACACATCCTTTGTACAGGTCACAAAACATGCGCCAGAGACACATATCAAAATGCACTTCTTGGAGCTCCAGTACAAGTACTCGTGCACAGAGTTTTATACAGACGCTTCTAAGTCGCATGCCGGGGTGTCATACGCAGCCATTGGCCCATCCTTCTCGGAATCCGGTGTACTGCACCCTGAAACAAGCATATTTACGGCTGAGGCCCATGCACTATTGTCGGCTGTGAAACATATCAGAAAATCAAATATTCAAAAAACAATTTTATTTACAGACTCCTTAAGCGTCGTAAAAGCCTTGAAGTCGCACTGTAAACACAGAAACCCCGTAATTACTGAGCTCTATTCCGTCCTCTGTAGAGCGTATATGTCTAACCAGCATGTCATTATATGCTGGGTGCCTGGACATAGGGGCATCGAGGGTAACGTTCTAGCAGACCAGATGGCCACATCAATTTCATTGCATACAGTCAGTCCTACTGCTTCGGTGCCTGTCACGGACCTGAAGCCTTTTTTAAGAAGGAAACTGCGAAACCACTGGCAACGTAAGTGGGACGCAGAAGTAAATAACAAACTGCACGTGATAAAGCCACAATTAGGTTTCTGGCCTCCTGTAACAAAATCCCGCAGGACAGATGTCCTATTCTGCCGTCTTAGAATAGGACACACTTTTGGAACACATAACTTCTTACTCACGGTAAACGAGCCTCCGACTTGCGGTAGATGCGGGGAGAGGCTGACCGTCCTCCATGTCCTCCTGGAGTGTCGGAAAGCCGAATCTGACAGAAAGAAACATTTTCCGTTAGCATACCGGCAGCATATTCCCCTTCATCCTGTAATGTTACTCGGCCCAGAACCGCTCTTCGACACTAACGCAGTCCTAAGTTATCTGAAAGATGTTGTGTTGCATGTTGTTAGCCCAACATGTTCGTAGCGTCTCCTCTCTTCAGAGGATGGCGCTGCGATAGTTCTTTCGTGTAGCATGTGCCTCTAGGCCCTTGTGTTTGAAGGGCTCTGGCGAGGCAACAGTGCTCCAGGCATTTTTACCATCTCATATATTTTCTATTCTGCATCATTCTTTCACGATGGATTTTAGTGTTCATAGTATTCGTCATCTGTCATCGCCATAATTTTATAACAAGTTAATTTTACGCACTCTACAGCGAATATTTTTAGGCCACTTTACAGCCAAGTCACATCTTCCACAATACATCGTCAACATTACAACTTGTCATGGCGCTCTTTGGCCAAAACTGGCCCTTGCGCCACAAAACACTACACATCATCAACCCCGCGAGGGCCCTGTGCCTTGATTGCTGTTTTTTTTAGTAGAATTGTACTATAGAAATGTTTATTTTATGCTTTAGCTTGTTTATTTGTTCTTGGCATTGTTCTCCATGCGCTTCTTTCGTGCGTGAGTGCATTTGATGTGGTTCCTTGTTTGCCAAGTAAAGGAGAGGTGTATCTCGCAGGCCCACCCGTGAGATATACCTTATTTCATTTCTCGTTTGCCCGTTTCCGCGTCTTTATGGCGAATGGTGCGAGTTATTCACATTTCTATTAGTAAACGTACCCTCCCTGGCTCTTTTACATAGAAAAGTTACCTTGGGCTGAGTTCCCCCCCCCCCCCCTGAAACGAAATCCTCGGTATGTGCCTGCATAACCTTAAATTAATACAGTCCGGCGTGATAAATGCTGCCTTCTCTCAACAGCTATCGTCGAATAAATTTTCATGTGGACCGTCTTGAGAAGCATCGACGAAAATCACTTTGCATGCAGAGACGGACCAACCCATCGGCTACCCGTCCGAGTTGTATACTTCCTTTTTCTTGACTTTGTTCCGGTGAGCGTAATCGACGCAGAGAAGCAGTGGTTGATCCATTTCTTTCACTAAGACTACAGGAGACGCCTACGGGCTTTTCGTTAGCTAGAAGATATCGTCGTGAAGAGTTTCCTCGACTTGTCTTTTAGCTTCGCGTTCTCGCGTCGAAACTATGTAAAGGCTCTATCGTTGTCGGCCGAATTCCTCGGTTATTTCCAAAAGCTTAGCATATGGTGTGTGTCGAATCCTTGACGATGATGAGAAGCAGTCCTCGTATTGCAGGGAGAGACCGTTTAGCTGTGCTTGCTTATGCCTTGGAAAACTAGGAATAATATCAAAGTCTGGTTGACTAACACGAACCGTCACGGCTGAATTGGCTGAATCCTAAATAACGAAAGTGTCTCGGGCTGCTGTAACGTCTGTGCAAGCATTCTTCCTGGCTTTGTTAAGACGCTTAACTTTACGCCAAATTTTACATTATAACCCAAATTTCATCATCCCCCTCACGACGCTGATTTCGTTGTGGTGCAGTTGTTGTTGGTAACCCTCAACGATGCCTTAAAGGTCACGCATGTCTTCTGTTCCGATACAAATCCCTCTCCTGGTGTGAAGTGGAATAGTGATATGATCATAGAGCGCATTCACGGCTAGGGAAGTCAGAATACTATTATATGGTGTCGCTTGGTTCATGTACAGCGTCATTGACTTGAATCCTGTGTCGATAACTGCCTTGTCTTGGCTTAGCAAGTACATACCGAAGATTACATTGTGTCGGTAGTTTGACCAGATAAGAAACGTGGCAGGGTAAGTTAGTTTACGCGCTCTTTTCCTTGCCATGCAGATTGCAGTTGGTGTTATCAGGTGTCCTCCAGGTGTCCGGATTTGGGGCTCGTTCGATGCAATCTTGACTTTAGCTAGGCGGCGGAGGATCCACTCATAATGGAGCAGTCAGTTATTGTGTCCACTAAAGTGATGACTGCATGCTAGCACATCGAGAATGGTTGTTCCCCGTCTAGCCTTACGGTTAGGTCGCGACGTCGGATCATTGCTTCATAACATTGTCCCATTGTTGAGCCATCTCGTCGTCAAGTTTTCTGCTGGCGGTGTAGGGTTGGCTTCGAGGCTTCTTAATGGTGCTGTGACGTTGGTACGTCGTCCAGTTGGATATTGACGAGTCGTTGTCGGCCGCAAAGGATCTCAGACATTTCTACAAACAGCAGCCACAGATAAAATGGTTGCATGTTTTAGTTTTCCAGATACGATGTAACTCACCGGCATCAGATTGTACCAGTGAAGTGTGGGCGCTGAGGCAAAACGTAGTGCCCTCGTGACCACGAACAGGACGGACGTCGAGGGCTCCACTCAGTAGTGTCGGCGTAGTCCGCGCTCACACGGTAAAACCTCAAAGTCAGAAGTTGTGGTTTGGGCTTCGGTGGTAGACAGGCTAGTTTCTCCGCATTGATGGTGGTCAGAAGCGGTGCCATGGTGGTCAGAAGCGTGCCACACATTTGTCTTCCTCGAGGCATTGAGTGGCCTGACAGGCGGAAGGGCTGGATCTGGTGGTGGTGGATGTTACAAGAAGGCTCAAGAGATGGCGCCACCATCCCACACGTGTTGGCCACGCGCCCCTTCTGAAACCTCCGCTCCCACCGTGACGGCAGCCCTCCTCCTCTATGAACTCTGAGAAGACGACATATCAGGTTGCATCTAGCTCTCCCGCTCCTCTCCTGCTGGTCGGCCGCCGCCCCGTCTCAAGACACTCTACTCTCTGTACCTCCATGTAACCACACCCATTCCTCTGTACTCCATGCCTAATAAACCCAGTTAACCTCCGTTAACAAAAGTCCAGTGTTCTATCGTCCACTATACGAGACATAACGAAACATGGTGTGAGAAGTGAACTAGTTCTAAGATCAGCGCATCAGCAATGGAGAAGATTCCTGCAGCTGCGAAATTCGACTCCAGAGCAAACGCTGCGGAACAATGGCGAGCCTTCAAGCAGAGCTTCACGCTGTACCTCAAAGCAACTAACACAGTGAGAGCACCATCTGATCGGCAAGTAGCACTTCTTTTTACCGTCGGTGGTTCTTCACTGCTTGATATCTACAACAATTTGGACTTCGGGTGATAGACTGAGGAAAGACCAAACCCAGAATTTAACTATGCATATGTCATCAGCCTCCTCGACGCGCATTTCTTACCGAAGCACAACGAGCTGTACTCGCGATACATCTTCCGAACTCGCATGCAACGGGAGGAAGAGCAGTTCGACAGCTTCGTAACAGACTTGAAGCTCAGGGCGCGCGATTGTTGATTCGGAAACGAAAGAGAAAAATGATCCACGACCAGATCGTCTGTGGTATCTATGACGAAAAGGCCCGTGCAGACATTCTCAAGTTAGACGATTCGACCCTAGAGAAGATTGAAAAGGTGTGTCGAGCACACGAAGCCACGAAAATTCAAATGAAGGCATATAAAGAGGGTACTCCATCAAGTAGCGAGACAGTGCACGCAGTGAAGAAATTCGTCCATCGCACCAATGCCAACTCGAAAAGCGTGAAAGGAAAACCACAAAAAGCTAACGTACCAAAACGCAGGTATTGCGGTGGTAGCCACGAGCGCAAAAGAGAAATATGCCCAGCTTGGAAACAAACATGCAGCAAGTGCAAAAAACGAAATCACTTTGCGGCAGTTTGTAAAAGCAGCAAGGCAATTGCTGGCCTGGCAGTAGATAGCGGGGATGAAAACATACTGGCAGTTCAAAGCCACAAACCAAGCTCAGTTCACACGTCTCTGAGAGTGAATGGAACTCAAGTAAAGTTTCAAGTGGACAGCGGTGCAGCTGTTGACGTCATCCCGGCTAGACACGTCAAGCAACAGCAAATACAACCTTCCACAACAACACTGCGAACGTGGAATGGCAGTAAAGTTCACTGTTCAGGCAAGGCGCAGCTAGATGTTACAACCGCAAACGGACAGAAACATTCTGTAGAATTCATAGTGGTTAAAGATGTCTTCACTCCTCGCATCGGAAGATGGACAGCTGAGAAAATGGGTCTGATAACCATAGACTATAGCCTTGTGGCTGGAATCGACGAAATTCCAGAACAAAATTTCACTCATCACATAGTGGAAAAATACCCAGATGTTTTTGGTGACACTCTAGAAACACTCCCGGGAAAAGTACACTTGGTGACCAAGCCGGATATGCTTCCGAAAGCGATAACAAGTTGCAGAGTGCCTGTCAGCATTAAACCGCAATTAGAACAAACATTGGCAAGCCTGGAGAAAAGAGGTGTCATTAAAGGTGTAGCAAAGCCAACGCAGTGGATGAGCAGATTGGTTGTGGCAACCAAGAAAAATGGTGAAATGCGAATATGCATTGACCCACAAGCACAGAACGAGGCTCCCGAACGAGAACGTCACACATTGCCCATCCTCGATGATGTGCTACCCGATCTTGCCAAAGCAAAAATCTTCTGAAAACTAGATTTGCGAGAAGGCTACTGGCAATGTTCTCTCGATAATGAGTCAAGTTTGATGACCACATTTCAAACACCAAAAGGTCGTTATCGAAGGCTCCGCCTGCCATTTGGGCTTGCGGTAAGCAGCGAAATTTTTCAGAAAAGACTTCAAGTGGCACTTGAAGGACTTAGCGGAGTTCTCTGCGTTGCAGACGACATTCTTGTCTATGGAGTGGGCTAAACTGAAAAGGTTGCTGTCAAAGATCATGACAAGAAATTAGAGAGTCTACTCCAGAGATGCCGACAAATCGGAATTCGTCTCAATAAAGAAAAAACTCAGCTCAGAGCCTCATCAACTGTCTTCCTGGGACACCTGCTGACAAAAGAAGGACTAATAGTTGATCCAAATAAAGTCAAGGCAATTGACCAAATGCCAAAGCCAGTCGATGTCCAGGGAATACAACGCTTCTGCGGAATGATCAACTATCTCTCCAGATTCTTGCCGAAAATTTCGCGTGTATTAAATCCATTGAGAAAGCTCACTGTCAAGGATACACCATGGCACTGGGGAAAACCGCAAGAAGAAGCATTTCAAAAGGCAAAAGACGCTGTGACAAGAGCTCCAATTCTGGCCTACTTCGACTCACGAAAGCAGTTAGAAATTCAGTGTGATGCAAGCGAACTTGGACTCGGAGCAGCTCTTCTTCAAGATAGACAGCCAATCTCGTTCGCCAGCAGAGCACTTACACCGACAGAAAGCCGCTATGCACAAATTGAAAAGGAAATGTTGGCTATCGTCTTCGCACTAAACAAGTTCCACCAGTACACATTCGGAAGAGAAACAAAGATCATCAGCGATCACAAGCCACTACAAGCGATCCTGAAGAAACGATTGGACCAAGTTCCAAGACGACTACAAGGCATGATTCTTCAGACGCAAAGCTACAACATTGTCATCGAGCACAGACCAGGCAAAGAATTACTTTTGGCTGATGCGATGTCACGTGCGTTTCTTCCCAACGAAAGCAATGAAGAAGAACTCGAAAACATCAACGTCTTGCACTACGTTCCTGTGGGAGAAGAAACCCTGGAAAAGATTCGGTCTGCGACTGAGAGAGATGAATCACTGCAAAGGTTGAAAGCAATCATCTTGTCAGGTTGGCCACAAGATAAGCGTCAACTACCCCAAGACACGCGCATGTACTTCACATACAGAGATGAGCTTACAGTTGAAGACAACCTCATTTTCAAGGGATTACGTCTAATCGTACCGATTTCTCTGAGAGGTGCGATCAAAGCAACGCTTCATTCATCACATCTTGGGATCGAGAGCTGTCTAAGGCGCACTCGTGAATATGTCTTTTGGCCAGGAATGAATGCAGAATTAAAAGACCTCATCGCAGGGTGTGAAGTGTGTCATAAGCACGCACACTCCCAGCAACGAGAAACTCTCTCTCCTCACCCAGAACCAAGCTATCCATGGGAGCGAGTTGGATGCGACATTTTCGAAATGAACGGAAATAACTTCTTGATCACAGTGGCTTACTACAGCAACTTTTGGGAAGTGGACCAACTGAAATCAATGAGCTCCACTCAAGTGATACTCAAACTAAAGTCTCACTTTGCAAGACACGGAATACCAAGAATCCTGATAAGCGACAATGGACCACAATTCACCAGCGAGGAATTCGACAACTTTTCGAAAAGCTGGAACATCGAACATAAAACGTCAAGCCCAGGTTACCCGTGTTCCAATGGAATGGCTGAATCAGCCGTAAAAACGGCAAAAATGCTGCTCAAGAAAGCAGAAGACAGCCACTCAGATCCACAAATGGCGTTTCTTGATTACAGAAACACTCCGCTGCAAGGACTCGACGCTAGTCCAGTGCAATTACTCATGAGTCGCCGCACAAGAACGACTTTGCCAACACCATCGGAGCTACTGCAACCTAAAACAGTCGACGTGAGCGAGAAAAGAAAGGCGAAAAGGCAAAAAGCAACGTTGTACTACAACAGACAAGCCAAGGGTTTGCCGAGCCTAAGCGAAGGTCAAAGGGTCACAGTTCGACCACTGAAAGGCAGGACATGGGTCAAAGGGACAATAACTAGAAGAATTGACGAAAGGTCGTATGAAGTTCAAGTTGGTGAAAGCGTGCTGCGAAGGAACCGAGCATTTATCAGACCAATACCTTCCGCGACTGCCGACAAAAGCCAACAAGAACAGCCCGACACTACACCGCAACCAGAAGAGGATACCTGCGCGACAAATCAGGCAAACCGCAACACCATCAGACCTCAAAGAATTACAAGACTTCCCGTTCGAGGACTTCGTCGGCGGTTGAAAGGTTATCACCAAAAAAGGAAGGATGTTACAAGAAGGCTCAAGAGATGGCGCCACCATCCCGCACGTGTTGGCCACGCGCCCCTTCTGAAATCTCCGCACCCACCGTCGCGGCAGCCCTACTCCTCTATGAACTCTGAGCAGACAACATATCAGGTTGCGTCTGGCTCTCCCGCTCCTCTCCTGCTGGTCGGCCGCCGCCCCGTATCAAGACACTCTACTCTCTGTACCTCCATGTAACCACACCCATTCCTGTGTACTCCATGCTTAATAAACCCAGTTAACCTCCGTTAACAAAAGTCCACTGTTCTATCGTCCACTATACGAGACATAACGAAACAGTGGATGGGAACTGTGGCTTCATCGCTCGTCGGCGTGGTTCTGGAGGGGGCACTTGACAGCGGGTGGCGGATGCGCAGCTCATTGCTGCAGCTTGAGCTTCACATAACTCCGTTGAATTTTTTTTTCCTTTACACCAACTGTGAGCAGGTAGACCTTCTTCTTCTCGAACCTTTCCGGGTCGGCGTGGCGGAAAAGACGGGTAATCTGTTCTTTAAAGATGGCAACGTTCTCGGTACGTAGATGCAATCTGGCGTCCAGTAGAACTTCGCCCCTTTCTTTTCGGACAACGCACGCGAAGGTACTAAGGAAGTTTCTGCGGGAACAGATCGCATGTTGTAAGTGTGGACTCCCCGTTCTCGAAATGTGTCTCCGCAGTGTCCTCAAAATAAATTACACATGGTGCAGCTTGTCTTCAAAGTTGAAATTTCTGGAGGCTGAAACACTTTCGAATTTCCCGAGCCAGATTTCGGCGCGGTTCGATGAAGCTCAGTGAAATGGAGGTGGTGCCTGGGGTTGTTGCAGTAAGATGGCTGCAGGTGATGGTCGGTCAGTCGGAGTCATAGTTCACTTGACCACGATCGTTCTGGTAGTTTCACGTAGAAGTCCGCGCGACGCGGGCAGGTTTCCAAGCTTGTGGCACGCTGGATGGTCAGGGGCGACGTTGGTAAGATTCTAGCGCACTATTGCGTGCCACGATGGTCCGGTCACAAAAAAGGACGAGAATACGCCCTGCAAGTTCACGGTGTCGAGTGGTAGAATCAGGATTCCGCCTGATTGAGTGGGCTTGGCGAAAATATAACCTGTGGGCACCAGGCACCAGTGTCTGTCAGGTTTTTCTTCACGCACAAATTGGTGACTCTGGACTTCGCTTCATCACTCTCAGCTCCCGCTGCCTCAGCCGCGTCTGTGTGCCTACCACCGCAAGGAGCTCGAGCAATGCTGTGTTCGCAGTCCGCCTTCTAACCAGTCGGCCATGAACTCGGATTCTCCCTATCAAGTAATGCAGTCAATACCACTACCCCTCGACTCCAAGGTCTCCGCTTTCAAGCTGCCGGAGTTCTGGTCGATGGACTCGAAAATTCAGTTCCTTACCATGGAATTCTTGTTTCGTCGCCACGCCTCTGTTCGCACTTGACTATGTTCGATCAAGTCGTCGGAGTGCTTCCACCTTCGACTGGTGCAATTGTTCCCTATGTTCTACGCTCCCGATCGGTCGACTGCCCCTATGACCACCTTAAGGCGACGCTCATCCAGCGCACCACCGAAACGGAGCGGCATCCATTACAGCAACTTATTACAATGTAGGAGCTCGGCGACCACAAACCTACCGACTTATTGCGTCGCATGCAAGCTTTGGCTGGAGACCTGGCTCCTTTAACCAACAGTGCACTTCTCCGGGAACATTACCTGCGGCGACTTCTGCCGCAGATGCGTGTGGCTCTAACTGCGTCTTCATCCTTCATGCAGGAATCTGGCTCTGTTGGCCGACAAGATTATGGATGTCGGTTTTCCTTCCGGAGCCACAGTTCAACGCCCTCCTCACCCTCCGTCCAACAGTGCAGCAGCTGGTGACACCTACGAACGTCTCCTCAAAGATAGCGAAGAGCCAGCACGCCAAGTAGCGCGAATGACAGCTGAGGTCGCTTCCATCCGAATACGCGAGCCATGATATTCGTCAGCGCTTCGCCGCCCCAACCCTGGTCATTCTGGACGCCGTTCCACTCTTGTCGCTTCGCTTTGCTCGTACCACCGTCGCTATGCATCTCACAAAAAAGTGCCGCCAGCCCTGCTCCCATGCGGGAAACGGTTGGGCCGAACACTTATGGCGGCCACTGTTCACGGCCGCAGATCCAGTCGCCATTTTCAGGTCACTGACCGTATCACCAAAGTCCGCTATCTCATCAACAGGGGAGCCGAGATTTGCTTCCTTTCTCCTACGATGGCTGAACGCCACCATACTCCTGAGTGGCCTCCTCTCAGTGTGGTAAACAGATCGCCCATCAGGACACACGGCCGAAAGTCGGCGGCTCTCGACACAGGCCTCAGACGTACCTCTCACTCGATCTTTTTCATGGTGGCCGTGCACCAGCCCATCATGGGAGCCCACTTTCTTTGGCACCACAAACTCGTCGCGAACAAGCGACACATCGGCATTTTTTAATCCGACACTAGCTTAAGCGTCCAAGGCATTTCCTGTCGTGCTCCACTACTGCGGCTTCTCCCGGCGCGCATGGCCGTTCAGGAACCTTGGTCAGCCGTCCTTGTCGAGTTTGTGGACGTCTTCCGGCTCCTCTTCTTCAGTCCTCGGTCACTCACACCGTGACACATCATATCGTCACTACTGGCCTGTCCGCCTTTGCTCCGGCTCGTTGCTTCATGTCCGATCATCTCGCTGTCACCAAAAATGAGTTTGAACATGTGCTATCCTTGGCTTCATTCGTCCTTCCTCCGGTCCTTCGGCCTCGCGACCCCATATGGTGCCCAAGAAGACTTGTGACTGGCGCCCCTGCGGTGATTGCCGTGCTCTGAACATGTCAAATGCCCCGGACTGGTACAATCCTCACATTATGGATTTTACGTCGGCACTGACGGCTGCACCATTTTTAACAAGGTCGACCTCGTGAAAGCCTACCACTAGGTTCCTGTGGAACACTCAGATATTCCGGAGACCACCATTATAACAGCCTTCATCATCATCAGCCTGGTTACGCCTACTGCAGGGCAAAGGCTTCTCCTATACTGCTCCAATTACCCCGGTCATGTACTAATTTTGGCCATGTTGTCCCTGCAAACTTCTTAATCTTATCCGCCCACCTAACTTTCTGCCGCCCTCTGCTACGCTTCCCTCCCCTTGTAATCCATTCCGTAACTCTTAATGACCATCGGTTATCTTCCTTCCTCATTACGTCTCGTGCCCATGCCCATTTCTTTTTCTTGATTTCAACTAAGATATCATTAACTCGCATTTGTTGCCTCACACAATCTGCCCTTTTCTTATCCCTTGACGTTACACCTATCATTCTTCTTTCCATACCTCGTTGCGTCGTCCTCAATTTATGTAGAACCCTTTCGTAAGCCTCCAGGTTTCTGCCCCGTACGTGAGTAGTGGTAAGATACAGCTGTTATAAACTTTTCTCTTGAGGGATAATGGCAATCTGCTGATCATCATCTAAGAATGCCTGCCAAACGCACCCCAGCGCATTCTTATTCTTCTGATTATTTCAGTCTCATGATCCTGATCCGCAGTCACTACCTGTCCTGAGTAGACGTATTCCCTTACCACTTCCAGTGCCTGATGTTAGATATGGAGCTGTTTCCTGCGATTACTTCGAGTTCCCCAAACCACTTCGAATCGCAGCACAGCTAATTGAGGAATGCCGAAGAAGGAAAGCACATTCCAGAGAGACCTGAGCATTCTGGGACATTCCCTGATTCCCTGATTCACCTCTCTCGAACTTCTTGCCGCGGGCCGCAGCGTCCGAGTTGCTGCCGGCCCGCAATGACTGTACGTTTGTTACATGACGTCTCACCTCCCTGTACATAATGTAGAATAAACCCTCCCAAGTTTGGGTTTTCATCCCGAAGTCCGTCCTTCAACCCCTACATCTGGTTGGCAGCGGTAGGATCGCCTCCGAATGCATCAGCTGGTGGCAGCGCTACAGATAAACCTTCGTCGAGAAAGATCCTAAGGAACCGGGAAGAGCGAAGAAGAGTGAGCCTTCGTCGAAAGAGGTCCGAAGAAACTGGGAGTAGCGAAGAAGGAGCGAGCCTTCGACCCAGGGAGTCCGGAGGAACCGGGAGCAGCGGACGAATGAACCGGATGGCAGGGTGCTGCAACCGTAAGTGAGCGCGTGGTTTTTTTCCTTATGATTCGCCAGACTCAAATGTTGTGTGTTCATTTTGATAGTTCTGGGAATCGGGAGTTTGTTGCATTGTGTGTTTGCACAAATTAAGTAAGGAAAACAGTTTTAACCACCTGTCGGGGCAGCTGCCATGGATCTTAGAAGGTTGACGAGGTTAGACTTGTTGTTGGTGTGCGACGATTTGGGAGTTGAGGCGGACGAACGGATGAAAACGCCAGCTATCATAAAGGCGATTGAAGATAGTGGCAACGATGACAAAAGCATTGAGCTTGCTTGGGAGGTGATACAGGAGCCACGGGAGCGTGTGCGTCGTGTACGTTTGCGACAGCGTCGTGAACTTAGGAGTAAGCGTAGGCGTGAAGAACGCGAGAATGAACGGAAGCATGAGCTTCAAGAACTTACTCTTAGGTGTGAGCTTCACGAACGTGAGAATCAACGTAAGCTTGAGCGTGAGCAAAAGTATGAGAGAGAGAAGGCAGCACTGATCAAAGAGATACAGCATTGTGATCAGTTATTGGCACAGAGACAACGGCTGTCTGAGAATTCTGTAGGTAGTACAGAGCGAAAGAATGAGGAAGTGTCTAGCAGATTTTCGCCAGGAGCCGACGAAAAGAATAGGGCCTGTGAGATTAGCTGCAGAGTCATAAGTGAAGGGAAAGGGCTAGCTAGCTAGCGATGCCTTAGTGGCAACAGAGGCCGTTAAAGGCCGCAAGGAGAGCGACGAGGTGCTGTGCCAACAGATGACTGTAGATACAGCTAGGCCAGCTGCGAACAAATTGGCACAGTTACCGAGCGTGTGCGTCGCTGGTAATGTTAGCGAGGTTGCTAGCGAAGAAAAGGGTACTGTTGACGCGACAGACGCGAGCACCCATGTCAGGTCAGATCTGCGTGCAGAAGTGAAGTGCGAACTGAGCGATGCAATTGAGAGTAGTTCTCGGGATGGCGAGCTCCGTAGCTCACGAGAGAACAACTGCATTGTTCAGGGATCGGTGCGGCTCTCCGCCAGTCTAGATAGCCTAGAGAGGGATGGTTCAGTTAATAATCATTCGGACTGTACGCGTGAGACAGCGATCGATACCGACGGGCTGTGTGCCGTTGCACAGCGTGAGCTGGGCAATGTAGCAGAGGGCAGTTCGCAAGAGTGCGAGTTGTCTAACTCGAGTAAAGCCTGCTGCATTGTGCCAGAGTCGGTTGAGCTGTCCGCCAGTCGAGGCAGAGAGAGGGTTGATTTAAATGTAAATCACTCAGACTGTGCGGGTAAGAGACCGATCCGGGTCGACGAAATGTGTATCGGCCAGCACGAGTGACGAGGCGACATGAAAACGAGTGCAAAGAGAAAGCGCCGTAAAAAGAAGCGCGGTAAAGACCGAAAGTCGGTAATTAATGTAGCGCCGCCAAAAATGGCGAGAAACCCAAAAGGGCAGGGCGCGAGGAAGAAGGTGCGGTCGTCTAGGACGATGTTGACGCATCCAGAACGTTCGAGCCGCCGGTCAAAGGGGGACCGCGAAGAATGTTCTGCACGGACGCGGACAGAGGACACGAGGCTGTTAAACTCCTCGTAGTTCCGTAGTTCTTTTCATAGCTCAGCGTGCAGTTCGAAGAAACGCAAGGTGGCAGGACGAGACCAGGTGGGGAGTAGCGACGCGGTCAATCGAGTTTGTGTTGAAAGCGGGGTGCGAGGACGCAAATTGGCAGGAGAACGTAACGTCTTGGGGGAGCTGATAGTGAGTCAGCCCTTTTGTTGTCTCTCGGCAGCCAGAGTAGCTTTCAAGCCACGCCCACCGCGGGTCAGGCTGAAAGTATGAGTCAGTCGTAAGCAATCGGGAACGGGAAGCCAAGAGAGCTTCCGTAGAAGTAAAATGTGTTATTTTGTTTTATTTTTGAGCATCGGAAATTTCGCGATTTGAGACTAGAGTTTCTTTCAATGTGTAAGGTATGAGCTCTGTTTGTGTTTTGTTAGAAAAGCTCCGACATTTGAAAGATGCGTTTGTATAAACATGTAGTCTCGCGAGATGCTCATTAATAAGTAGATAGGCTTTTTTTTGTGTGTGAGAGTAACCTGAAGGTCAAGGTTATCGTCGAAAGGCCTATGGTAAAGCGCGAGTGTTATTTAACCTTCTTTCTTTTTAAGTGTTTTTGAATTTTGGAAGGTTAAGCGCGTAGGTTTTTAGTAAGTGCATGATTTGCACTGAGAAGCGTTCTTAGTTCCATTAGCGCATGTCCTGTGTGGACGGAAGGAAGCAGATTTATGACTGGGTTTCTCGCGTGTGTTGAGGGCAGCCGTATTCTGACTTCTCTAATAAGTATGCGTGGAACGAGTTATTAAAAGACGCATTATTTTAAGGGTTCTGCGGAGTGTGTAAGTCCCGCAAGTTTAATTGTTCGTTTATCTCACGTGTCCTGTAGGACTTTCAGGGAAGAAACGTGAGTAGGCGTAAATGAAAAGTTTGCCTACAACGCAAGTACGCGTTTTGTTTAGTGACCACAAGGCTAGTGCGCTTGTGATTACGTACTTGTGAGGTTGACCAGATTGTTCAGTGGCACCAATACGTGCGATAAGTACGCCACTGCGATAGATTGGAAACATGCTGTTCGTGTAGTTAGGCCACTTAAGTTATGATCGGCTGTTTTCATTTGTTGTTTGCATCGTCGACGACCCTTTTGTTTTGCAACAACAATAATAGTCTGGTCTTGTGGGCAATCGAGGAGAAATGGATAGCTGTTTGGAAGGGTGGTTGGAACTGCTTTGTCAAAATTGGGGAACTAAAAGATCAGGGTTGATTTTGACTCTGTAATAGCCTGGCGAGTCAGGGGTGAACAGCGTGCGCTTACGCGTGGTGCAGCGCTGTGTTGTTTGGTTTGTTTGACGTATGTTCTCCAGGGCCCAGGATCCCGATGGTTGTCAAACGAGGCTCGACCCCAGTACCCTGCAGCTGCTTTCAGCGTTCCTCATGGCCAGCGAATTGAGTTCACCGGCCATTCAGAACAACCGGGGCGAGGACGAGCTGTTAGATATGGAGCTGTTTCCTGCGATTACTTCGAGTTCCCCAAGCCACTTCGAATCGCAGCACAGCTAATTGAGGAATGCCGAAGCAGGAAAGCACATTCCAGAGAGACCTGAGCATTCTGGGACATTCCCTGATTCCCTGATTCACCTCTCTCGAACTTCTTGCCGCGGGCCGCAGCGTCCGAGTTGCTGCCGGCCCGTAATGACTGTATGTTTGTTACATGACGTCTCACCTCCCTGTACATATTAGAATAAACCCTCCCAAGTTTGGGTTTTCATCCCGAAGTCCGTCCTTCAACCCCTACACTGACTACCTATCGTAAACTGCTGTTCTCTTCCGAGACTGTTAAAAGTTACATCAGTTTTCTGCAGAATAATTTTTATATCCACCCTTCGGCTTTGCCTCTCCAGGTCAGTGAGCATCCATTGCAGTTGGTCCCCTGAGTTACTAAGCAAGGCAATATCATGAGCGAATCGGAAGTTACTAAGGTATTCTCCATTAACTCTTATCCCCAATTATTCCCAATCCAGGTATCTGAATACCTCCTGTAAATACGCAGTGAATAGCATTGGAGAGATCTTATATCCCTGTCTGATGCCTTTCTTCATTGGGATTTTGTTGCCGTCTTTACGGAGGACTACGGTGGCTGTGGAGCCGCTATAGATATCTCTCAATACTTTTACATACGGCTCGTCTACACCCCTGATTCCGCAACGCCTCCATGACTGCTGAGGTTTCGACTGAATCAAACGCTTTCTCGTAATCAATGAAGCTATATATAAAGGTTGGTTATATTCCGCACATTTTTCTATCACCTGATTGATAGTGCGAATATGGTCTATTCTTGAGGAGCCTTTACGGAATCCTGCCTGGTCTTTTGGTTGACGGAAGTATAAGGTGTTCCTGATTCTATTTGCAATTACCATAGTAAATACTTTGTAGGCAACGGGCAGTAAGCTGATCCGTCTATAATTTTTCAAGTCTTTGGCATCCCCTTTCTTATGCATTAGGATTATGTTAGCGTTTTTCCAAGATTCCGGTACGCTCGAATTCATGAGACCTTGCGTATACAGGGTGGCCAGTTTCTCTAGAACAATCTGCCGGCCATCCTTCAAGAAATCTGCTGTTACCTGATCCTCCCCAGCTTCCTTCCCCCTTTGCATAGCTCCCAAGGCTTTCTTTCCTTCTTCCGGCGTTACCAGCCTTAGGCCGGTTCGAATATCTGCGCATGCCATTCGATCTTCGTATTACAGCCCATGCCTTTCAGTGTTTCGTTGACCAGGTATTACATGGCTTGTCATGCTGCTTTGCCTATCTTGACGAAATCCGTGTCTACAGCACCACCGTAGAAGATCATATGCTTCATCTACATCAAATGCTCGCAAGACTTAGCACCTTTCGTCGTGTCGTTAGTGGTGTGAAGAGCTAGTTATCTGCTACGGGGTTGTATTTCCTCGGCAATCGAGTGAACCGACAATGCATTCGCCCACTCCCAACCCGCGTCCAAGCCATCCGCAAGTGTTCCCCGCCATCCACCATCACACAACTGGGCAAATTTCTTTGCCTCGCCAACTGTTACCGTCGCTTCATTCCTCGCTTTGCCAATATACTGCAGCCTCTCCACGACCTCCACGGAGGCCTCAAGACGCCCAATATTTCGGTAACCTGGAACAAAACCGCTGACCGTGCGTGTAGAGGCATATCGCTCATTCGCTTTACTCGCCAGTCAACAAAAGACAAATGGCTTGCCAAAAAGAAACAGCTTCCAGGTATCGTGCCTGATGCATTCATGCTAGAAAATCTGACGACACAGGACCGAATGCTTCTGAAGGCGGCGAAGGAATGGGCGCGTGTCAATAAATTCCGCTTCGCATGGTACCGTAATGGCAAAGTCCTCGTGAGGAAAGAAGAGGGTCAGAATGCTTGCCTAATAAAGTGCGCGGCAGACCTTGATAAGCTGGTCTTTTAGGTCCAAGCAACAACACACTTTTTTCCTTCTTTCATATCATAATGGCATCCTTATGTGAACCTTATGTTTTTCCTTCCGAATTAAAGGCGTTCATAGGACCTGGGCACAAAGGATCTGTTCGTTGTATTCATGTAAACTGTCAGTCAGCGAAAAAGAAAACAGCTGAACTTGACGCCATGTTTAGCAGCCTGGATCTGAAGTTTGATTTTATTATGCTGTCAGAGACGTGGTACCACCATAGCTCGTTTCCCTGGCAGCTCCCGAACTATGATTGTTTTATTCGATCCAGAACTGCTTCACGTGGCGGTGGTGTCTGCATGCTAGTGCGAAACAGCCTCGACGTGAAGTGTGTTGAGGAATTTTCCTGCGTCACTAATGATTATGAAGTGCTGTCAATCCTTCACGCGCGTACAATTTACTCTGTATTTTATCGTCCACCGAATGGAAATTCCGATTGTTTTTTGCTATTCCTTCAAAGGCTTCTTGAACACACTTCCGATTTCCAGTATAATATCATCATTGGTGGTGACTTTAATATTGATCTTTGTGTTAACACTGTCCTGAGGAGTGATTTTGAGCTACTGTTGCACCCTTTTGCCTGCCGTAATGTCATACGTTCCCCTACTAGAGTCGCTTCTGATACTTCAACATGCCTTGATTTGTTCATCACGAATTGCGGTCAGGCTGATATCAAATCTGGTGTCCTTTCATATCACATCAGCGACCACATGCCAATTTTTCTTAGCTGGAAACGTAAATCAAAAAATAAAAATAAATGTCTTCCTATATTTCAAACCGTCACCAGCGATAACCTTGACCGTTTTCGAGAAGAACTGTGTAAAGTTGACTGGAGTTGTGTTTATTATTCTCAATGTGCTGACACCGCGTATGAGCTGTTCATTGACACCTTTAGCATGTGCTATCAGAAACATTTTCCGTTCCGTCCACGAAAGCCTCGCGCTTCCCGAATTCGCAAACCGTGGGTCACGAATGACCTATTTAAAAAAATTAAAGAGAAAAATAGGCTCTTTAACCAGTTTATTATTTCCAAAGATCCTGGTGATTTGAAAACATTTAGGTCCTTCCGTAACCGGCTTACAAAACAGCTACGTACGGCTTGTACCTCATATTTTGAACATAACTTTTTAAGATGCGAAAATGATGGCCGTAAGATCTGGCATAAGTTAAACATATTAACAAACAGAGAACCGTATCATACACCCGAGATGCACATTGTCATTAACGGTGAGGAAATCTGTGGTGATGCGCTTCCTGGTTGTTTTAATGATCATTTCACCAGTACATGTCACCAAACTGCCAGCCTGAGCGCCTGTCAATTTATAGATACTCATTGCACGGAATCAATATCTTTGAACCCTACTAATGAACATGAAATAACACTGCTTTTCCGTAACCTGAGTAATAGTAGTGCCTGTGATGCTGATGGCCTGCAAATCAGGCCTGTCAGCCACGTGCTTGATATTATTTCACCTGTTCTTGCTCATATCTACAATATCTGTCTCTTACAAGGCCAATTCCCAAAAAGAATGCAGGTGGCAAAGGTGCTTCCGATTTTTAAAAAAGGTGATAAAACACTTAATTCGAACTACAGACCCATCTCCATACTTCCGATTTTTTCCAAAGGACTAGAGAAGATAATATTTTGTAGGTTATCCTGTTTTCTTGACAAACATAGCTTATTAACCCCACATCAACACGCTTTCCGCAGGTTCATGTCGACTGAACTAGCACTCCTTAGGCAGAAAGAACTAATCCTTGAAAATTTTGAGGCACGTTTATTAACGTTAGGCGTTTTTGTCGACCTATCTATAGCCTTCGATTCTATTGATCATAAACTTCTGGTTCATAAACTAACTTATTATGGCATCCGTGGCATTGCTCTCAGCTTACTTGAATCTTACTTGAATCACAGAAAGCAATTTGTGCATGTAAATGGATTATCATCCAGTGTCCTTCCTGGTCATGTGGGTGTCCCACAAGGAAGCATCTTAGGCCCTCTCTTGTTCAATATTTTCGTAAATGACTTTATTAACATTGATTCCGCCACAACGTACATTATGTATGCCGATGACACCACACTTCTTTTTTCATCCAAATGTCTGGATGACCTGGTCTTACGTGCTAACAGCGTGCTCTCTAAAGTACACCAGTGGTCCCTTGAAAATGGTCTCACAATCAACTCCGCAAAAACCAAAGCCTTGCTCTTTCATCCAAGAAATATGAATGTTGTGCTACCTGGAGATATTGTCCTTAACTCCAGTACTATTGAAGTTGTCCAATCAATCAAATGTCTGGGTGTTCACTTTGATCATGATATGACATGGCGCTCTCATGTAGATTTTCTCATCGGCAAACTGTCACAGGTTTTGGGTGTTGTCTATTCCTTTAGATACCTGCCGCAATTCGTTAAATTGCTGATTTATAACTCACTTTTTTTCAGTCATCTAAATTACGGCTGCCTCGTATGGGGGACAACTTCAGCCACAAATATTCAAAAGCTGTTTGTAATCCAGAAGAAATTTGTTCGTGTCATTTGTAATAAGCCTCGTGATTTTCATTCCGCTCCTCTTTTCAGCGCGCTTAAAACCCTTAAATTGCCTGCCCTAATAAACCTGCGCTTGTTGACAACCTACAGGAGATATGAGAAAAATATTGGTGCCCTCAGCTCTCTCGCTAATCTCACAAAACGAGAAACCCCCTACACAACTCGAGCTCCTGAGACTTGGTGTGTTCCTCAACTTCGGACTAATTATGGCCAGCAAATGTTATGCCACTGGCTGCCCAGTCTACTCAATGATCTTACCAGATGCAATATCGACGTGTTGACTTGTTCCGCAAAAAATCTGCGTGATATGTTCCTCCAATCTTGACTGTGTACCGTTGTACTTAGTGATTTTTTGCCCTTAGTGCTTTTGCTCTTCTCTCTTTTCTGTCCTTTTTTTCTTCTCTTTTTTTTCTCTTACCGTTTCCCACCCGCCCTGCTGCTGCTATTGTAAACGGAACCTGGGGCCAGTCAAGCTGCTTCTCCGCAGCTTTTTCCCCCTTGTTTTTCCGTCACAACCATGTACCTCCTTGCTTGTGGAAACAAATAAATAAATAAATAAATAAATAAATAAATAAATAAATAAATAAATAAATAAAAGAAGCCATTTGCAGCGCAACGCTCATCGTGCACCCCTAATGCGAGGAACCGACATCTGTCATGGTTGACGCATCGGACACCGAAGTTGGCACAGTCTTGCAGCAGTCTGTTGCTGGTGCTGGGAAGCCAGTCGCGTTATATTCCAAGAACCATGCGCCCCCTGAACGCCACTACAGCAGGTGCGGCAGAGAGCTGCTCGCCATCTATTTGATTATGAAGCACTTTCGACATTTTCTCAAGGGGCGCTCCTTCCATGTCCTTATCGACCATAAACCACTGACTTCTGCACTAGCCTCCAGCAGCACCTCCTATTTGCCTCGCAGAATGAGATAGCTTGCCTATGTATCGGAATACACTAGCGACATTCGTCATTTCTGCGGAACATCCGACGCCGTCGTCAGCGCATTTTCTCGTGCCGCGGTCCATGCACGGCCCAACAATCGCCGACCAGTCATCGACTTCACGGGCATGGCTGCCACCCAGAGTGTCGACGCCGAGCTTCAGCTGCATCGCACAAGCGGTGCCTCCCTGGTGATTGAAGATATCTTGCTTCCTCAGTGATACGTGCCCCTCATTTGTGATATGTCGGCCAGACCTGATCGTCCTTACGTATCTCGCCCATACCGCCAGGTCGTCTTTGGTGCTGTTAATTTTTCGGCTCATTCTGACATTTACGCAACACTACGACTCGATAGTTCTCTCTATGTGTGGCACAATATCAACGCAGACGTTCATCGCTAGTCGCACACATGCCTCAACTGCCAAGTCTAAAGTCCATCGCCACACTGCGACTCTTCTTGGCACATTCCCGTTCTCTGACGCCTGCTACAGCCATATCCACGTCGATTTTGTAAGCCCCCTTCCTCCCTGTGGGAGCGATCGCTACCTGATGCCCTATAACGTAAAACTATTCCAATATATCTTTATTTCAATCAGCTCCAGTGATATTTAAGCAACCACCGACTCAAGCATTGGGCAGTGACCCGCAACGTTTCCTCAACAGCCAAATCAAATGCTCTTCTCTTTCGGAAGAGGTCACTTTGCTTGGCTTTCAAAAGGAATGAGATTGCCTACATTGTGTGGTTTTTCTTATCTAATTCACTTACAAGAGGCGAGAATCAAGCTCAAGTGAAGATGGTTTGCATGGTGCCGAGCCAGTGCACTTAATATAGATAACTGGATGAAGGAGGGACGGTGCCGGCGCTTTCGCTCGGTCCGCTTTCCGTTATTTATCTTGCAGGGGATTGGAAGAAGAAATAGCAGAGCGGTCTTATCTACGCGCCAAAAGGGCTCGATAACGTTATACTGTCACGCAAAGAGCTTTGTTGTGCGCAAGTAAACGCATGCTATCCGGCTGGTGCGAGTAGCCAGTGTCTGAGTGATCTGCGGCAGCCATCATCTATTCCTTGCAGAACGGGGCAGTTTTCCAGCTATTCAGAAAAAAAAATCATTTTCTTCGGCATATTATTGCGTCTTCAACGCGTGCACGTCACTTTGACGCAATCAGTTTTAGCGGATTTTTGACGTCGAGTGACCGACAGGTGGGGTGGTTGCTCCCTGAAACTGTTTGACCAATAGCAGAGGGTTCATGGCAAGAAGGCGCTGACTCAGCAACAATAATTTTTTTTTTCTTTCATCGAGTCATGCATAATAAGGGTGTACAAGCCATGTCACATTTGGAGCTGTGGCGGTTTTCGTGGCGGCGCATGGCAGACACGCGAAGTGGAGGTGGCCCAACAAAGATTTTGACCAATTTCCGGGTGTTGGTTCCAGAACTGGAATAGAAAAGTTTGGAATAGCTTTACGTTATAGCGCTCCTCAAAAATTGCATGGACAGGCTCACCAGATGGCCGGTAGTGATACTCCTCCTGGACATAACGGCGGAATGGACAGCTCAAGTACTCATCATGGTCTGGATTAGCCGCTACAGTGTTCCTTCCACCATTACGACTGAACAATTCGACTGAACATTGCTCGCCAATCTATCTCGGCTACTCGGCGTCAATCACATTAAGACTACATTTTACCACATGATATCCATTGGTATCACCGAACGTTTTTACCGCCAACTGAAGGCTTCCCTCATGGCTTCGACTTTTCTTTTAGCATGGATAGAGCGCCTTCCTTTAGTTATTCCTGGCATCTACACAGCTCTTCGCAGTGACTCTTCTGCCAGCGCCGCCGAGCTTACGTTTGGCACCACTCCATGAGTCCCTGGCGAATTCTTCGACGACTCGCTCACCGCACCTACCGTCGTTTCCTACTACGTCTACCGTCTACGCAGCCTGATGCATTGTGTCATCGTCCCCCCCCCCCCCCCCAATGAAGAGATCCTCCCAGCCTGTATACGTCAACCGTGGCGTTGAGAACTGCACGCATGTTTTTGTGTGTCATGGCATTGTGTGTCTTGCATTCCGGTCCCCGTATGCTCGTCCGTTTAGAGTACTCAAGCGTGCCCCTAATCACTTTCTTCCGGTAATCAACGGCCGTGGAGATACGGTTTCCGTCGACAGTCTGAAGCCTGCCTACTTGAACTTTGACGCTTTAGCCACTTCTGCTGTCACATTCTTACCCGACCAGGCCACTCCTACTCGCCGCTTGCATTTCACACCACCGCCATCCGCGCTTCGCCATTCGTCCAGCTCACGGTTTCCTCGCTAGAAGGGGTGCCCTGTAGCGCACTACTACGTCCCACACTGGTCCGGTCACAAAAGAAAACGGCACCCCGGCGAGCACGCTGACAGTATGCGAGCCGTGGAATGGGCGGAATCAGGCTTCCGCCTGATTTAGCGGGCTCAACTAAAAGATACAGTTTGTGGCCACCAGGCACCAGTGTCTCTCTGATTTTTTTCACCAGCAAGTTCTTCGGGATATGGATTTGACGGCGGAATCCGGTACAGGACCGCAAGAGCCACTCCACCATATATCATGTCGTAGTGATGAAGAATACAGCACTAAACTGTCACTCACGAGTCTACATATTGTTGGACGAACCTGTGACTAGAAAAACAGGTAACAGCCTATAACAAAGATAGCGACGAGAAAAATCGGCAATCGTCGAAAACCTGATATGCGTATCAAGTGCATGAGCTTTTACACATGACTCATCGAAACTTCCAGGGTAATGGCTGGTGCGCGTGCCTTCCACAGAGAACTATATAAATCTTCTAGCGCGTACAAGCTGATTTTAACACTTTGGAGAGAACAGATTTAACAAAGAAATTCAACGACAACATTCGAGCTACTTCCAACGAATGCAGGCGCGTGTGGCACTGAGCGATAACATTTCATTTAGGGGATTAAATGCAGCTTCAAGAAAAGTGATAAATACGTTCATGTGTGAATATCACAAATGTACATAGTAGAGTTCTTTTATAGAAATCTAAGGATGGCGGAATGCATTCGTTATTTACTTCCCAATATTTCCGACGCAACAGTGGCGTTTTAAATAGGTTCTCCTTGTAGGCCAAATGACATCATCCTGCTTGGTCCTATTTAAACAAACAAGAGCTAAGTTTTCGCGAAAGACCAAGAGAAGCGGCTTGGCACTCCGACATCGGTTGCTTTAGAATGTGCTTCTTACTTGTCAGATAAAAAAACAACCTGCATATAAAGGAAAGCTGCATGCTACGCGAGTTTTCTCGTATATATAGCTCACCTATTTACGCCAATATAAAGAAGGCATGACTACAAAACACGACGGTTGCGAGGTCTATCAATGATCGCTTTCAAATGGTGATCTTGTAAAAAATGCTACGTTCACAAACTACGCTGACGTAATCCACCAGGTACGAGGGCAGCGTACATCACAGTGCCTCAGCCGGTCATCCATGCCATCCGTTTAACTGAGAATATGCGTTGTTATGGAGCCCTGTGCCTAGGTCGCCTTGATTTGTGGGAGATTTGATCGGGGCCCTCTTCGGCGGTGTTCTTTGCTGGGCCTGCTGGGACGTCCGCCATTCTCATTGGCTCTGTTGGTGGTCTGGCCAGGCCTCTGCTTTTTCGAATGTCTTGTAGGATTGCATTGTCCACACCATCCAGTACCCAGGATTTTCACCAACTTTTATGGATGTAGAATTATTTTCTTTACAATGAAAAGTATAGACAAGACATGGGACACTCTGAAACAGCCAATCACCCCAAAAACCTCGCGTCGCTTCTCCTTGCTCTTTTACGCTCGATCTGTGCGGCGTTACCCTATCATTCTTGCGGTGAAGAAATCATCTGATGTAATAAGGAAAAAGGAGATCGTATGGTATGGTGCGCTTGACCACCTCAAATCTAGGTGTTGGAAGCAGCAGCTTAAAATCTAAAGCCTATAATGTGAACAAATGACGTGCTCGAGCACTGACCTGTAAAAAAACTGCTGGGGAATAGACAGTTATGGCTTTTTAGTTGCTCGAAATATTGAAATGCACAAACACGCTTAAATTGTACATAGTGTATGTTTCGAACATAGCACCATGAAGCACCTTGAAAGAAAGAAAATCAAAAGGTGCTCTCAGGTGTTATACTAACTCGTACAAGAATTTTGTAACACGTGTAGTGAGGGATCGATTTAACGCGATTTTGAGCCGCTACAACACTCGGAATAATGCCTTGCTGTACTTGGGCTCCTCAAGTTAAACGATTGTTCTGCAGTTTCGACCCAGTTTTGTTGTAAATGTTGTCGCCACTAGCAAGCGTTGTAAGAAGTATGATGCGGCCGGTTTTTCAACCTATCATCAAACAGAGCAATGTGGTGACTGTGTGATCGTACTTTGCAGCTCAAACTTCTCTGCTTGATCTAAATACGCACAGGGTATTGTACTAGCGTATCGCCGGCCATTCGAAAGAAAGTATCACTGTGCTAAAAGTGATAAAGGCGGGGACAAAGCAGACGGAGAAATTAGGTACTGCATCTCATAGTTTCGGCTGTTTAAAAAAACGAGTCAAAGTTCATTCAGTAGTATACGTAGAAGGAAGCCACATCCTCATCATTTCTTTAATTCAAATAAGTACAAGTAATTTGCTCTATGTTGTCCTTGGTGCCTTTGTTAGCTTCTCATGACGTTAGTCATAAATGTTGGGCCTCTCGCTTAACTCCCTTTCTTCTCGGTTTTACATAACGAGGGTCTAGAATACGGCAACATTGATGCCTGTAGGTAGTATGTGCGGGTTGATTGACCGATTGCCGTCACACAGAAAGATCACGTACTCGTGACGTCTGTGGCAGAAAGGATGTTCCACAACTACCACCAAGGTTTGTGACTGGTGCCGCTGGCTAGCACTCCCAAGGTTCGTTCTGGTAGCAACCCATAAATACCCAAGAGAGTGGATGGGGAAACGGCGCCGCGGCAGGCTCAATTCGTTAGAGAATCGCACGCATAATGCGAAGACGTGGGATCATTCCCCATCTGCGGCAAGTTGTTTTCTCATCTATTTTCATTATCATTTATTTATTGTTTCTTAAATTCTATTAGTAAGTACAACTAATTTCAGATCGATGTCTGTGCCAATGACTGGCCTAAAATGTATGGAATATACCTCTACAAATACTGCTCAGCTTTGTGCATTCTAAGTGGATTCTAGAGCCTATGATCCTTTCCGCTGCTATCGATGGTCATTTAAACGCTTTTTTTCTGTTCGGGTGGACAATTTACTCTTTTATACAGTGTGAATCCGAATTTAGCTGTTATTTAGTATTTATGCTGTTACAATGATCAGATCATTAAAATAAATTGGAATCCCTAAGATTCAATAACTAGAACATTAGTCTACAAAATAAGGAGAAAAAGCTCAGATACGAATAATATCCCTGAAACTACGGCATTTACATTGTGGCCAAACTCAAATCCTCCATTGTTGAATGGAGGGATTTAGGCGTTTTGTTTATGCTTGCTCTTACAGAATGTTTCCTATACGTCCCTAAGGAGATGGAAGACAACGTACCTCATCATTGCATAAACCACTTCGCCGCCACCTGCGGTGTCGCAGTTCCTGTGTACAGCAAGGACCTCTGCCCTGATGATGAAGACAACTTTTAGATTTTCATTATACACTAAATACGTTTTGGTAAAAAGTATTATGTGTAGAGAGAAGTAACGCACTTAACTCATTAAAAGCACGTCATTGTTTTCTTCACCGAAATTGCTCATCTATCCTCCGCGATGATACAGCGACTATGGCGTTCTAGTGCTGAGCACGAGGCGCAGGTTTATTTCAAGCCACTGCAGCCGCAATGCAAGGCCCTCGCATACGCAGATTAAGTTGCACGTAAATTGTATGTGTTCAAAATTAGCCCAGAGCCCTTCACTACGCAGTTTGTCATAGCACAAACGTTCACTTGGGAGGCAGCAATCATCAATGAATAAATCAAGCAGTCAATCAACCAATCAATCAATTGATTGAAATTGGTCATTTGCTTCGGGCTGCATTTGACATCCGTGACAATGGTGGTTGAGGGGAAGTTGCGTGCGCGCTGCTCTCTGCCGATTCAGCGAAGGCAGAATTTTTTACTGTCTGCTTCTCGCGGACAGCGATTGCACTGCAAATATCTTGACATACAAGCTGAGAAATACAAGGTTATGATGTAGGCAGGTAGAAGTACGTAATTTGCGTGAAGCGGCCAAATTCCACACCAGCGAGCATACGAGCATCGTTTTTGACAGCGACACGCCCTCCGCAAATCGATTGTCTGTCACGGCGTCTGATGTCGCTGATGGTTACCGTAGAGGTTGCTCGCTGGCTTGAATCCAGGGCTCCTCAAATGAGCACCTTGATTTTGGAAGTGCGCGATCTTTATTCTGAAAACGCATTTCTGGGTGAAGTGGTTGTTTCTCTAGGTAACAGCGCTAGGCCAGTACTGATTTTCCGTCATTATGTGGCCGCAAACCGCAACACGCCTCGCCAGCTCCAACAAAGCCTTTTGTTGACGCTTGCTGGAGGCATCTCAGACATTCTGGAACCGGCAATAGCGGAAGTTCTGCTGGTTGACCGCACTTGATCGTGGGATGACAAGTTTCTGAGCCAGCGGGCAGACACAGCGTCCAGTCTCGTTCGGTACAGCTCAACACTGCTCTTTCAATGTCACCACCAAAGCTTTAGTAACAACAGGTCCTTTTTGTGTTTTATGTGGCTGTAGCTACAATGACATCCAGACTCTTCTGGGAAACCTCATCGGCGACAAGACGCTTGAGTGCACGCGGCTGAAAAACAGGTTACCACTGTGCAGACAGTGTCATATTTCTTTGCACGATATATATCTTGAACTCTTCAACCAACCCTGTGCTTGGTCAAACGGTTTCGTGCTTCGCTCTTTCCTTAGAAAACTGCCTCACTATGGGCATTTTCTTCCAGTAATGAAACAATATGATGAGCCAGGTTAATATTTATAACAAGAATAGGAGATGTTCAAAAACAAGAAGTACAATTTTCTGTAAATGTAGTTGGTTCTAGTTACAATATTTGCAAGCGGAAACATTAGACGAGTCGCGCAAAAGCAAGACCTAATTATCTGGTGAGTTTGCTGCATCGAGAGGGAAAGAAAGTACGTCGATACGGCTGTCTTTGGAGGCGGCCTTTTGGCAGCATACACGTCTTGCTTGCGGCTGCAATTACCAGACCCTGATGGTGCAATAAACTTCGATAAATGTTTTTACTTTCCTGCAAGCTGTAATTATCAAGTCGTTCAACTGCACATTAGTTTGAATTTAATGTTCAAACTACAAAGTCCATATCTAAGGAGATTTTATTCTGCCAGATGTGGACTGGTGTACATGTTTAATTAGAAGTGGGTGTGCCCTAGTTCTTGAAACGCCGTTTTTTTTTGTCTATGGCTGTAGACAACAATAGCTACAATAGCACCTGTTTTTGAGCGCAGCACTTAGGCGGCCATTCTTGCGGCAAGCGTTGGTGTCCGAAACAGCGTAACCAAGTTAACGAACACAGCGAAAGATACAAGCAAACGCGGACTACAGCGGGGACTG
Source organism: Dermacentor albipictus (assembly GCF_038994185.2). Classification (NCBI taxonomy): domain Eukaryota; kingdom Metazoa; phylum Arthropoda; class Arachnida; order Ixodida; family Ixodidae; genus Dermacentor; species Dermacentor albipictus. The sequence goes on along the minus strand of NC_091827.1, from coordinate 116,891,502 downwards.
AAAAATGCGAGGAGGAAAGCGGAGAGTAGTCTACAGCGGAACCATGAAGCAGAAAGCGGAGGATGGTATGGCTAATAGTATAGCAAAAACGTGAGAAGAAACGCGCATTGCGGCGACAATGAATGCAAGATGGCACCAGAGTAGCGCGCGTCGTCTGACAGATTTGTAGGCGACGGCTGCTGTTATTCGCGCCCACGCGTCACCTACACAATGGCTTTCGCGATGGCCACGTTAGCGAGACAGGCGCGTCAGACTACGCTCCGTTTGCAACGTATCGCATACTAAGAAAGTCCGCGGCGGCGAATATATTGCAAAATGATAACACATATACACGTGCGTTCAAATTTTACGCTATGGAGTACCGTATTCGTGGGTGAATTTCGTTTATCAAACGTTCCGGTTACTTCCTTGCGTGATGCATCTGATGTACTTGTTAGGATCGACGGTCGCATCCCGAATTCCTGCTCTCCTTTCACTTGTACTTCATTCAGAGTTGATATCATGCCATTTCCTTATACATGTACCATCGCGGATACTACTGTGCTCTCTTGAATGGCTTTTACAGCTAGAATTGCTATAATTTCTGGCATAGCAATGGTGTTATTTGAGGTTTCATGAGGTTACATCAACTGTACAAGGGCTACGTAAGAGTATATGGCAAACTATTATCGAAGCAAAAAGTAATGCCTGGGCTGGCTTTTGTTTTAGCTGAAATATTACTTGCACATGAATCAATGGTTACACAAAATATACAGGGAAACGAATTACGAATATTGGTTGCAAAGTTTACTAGTTCCTGAACAGTAGTCGAGCATATTTTACGTTGAGATTAAACTCCTTACCATGAAAAGTTTGGTATCCTGATTGTTTTAATACATTGTTCTCCGCACTCGTCAGACCGCGATAAGAGTTTGCTTATACTGTGCTGGATTCTATCAAATAATCCTAGCAGAAGCCATCCAACGTTGATTTGTCCGTACCTACTACGACAGATGTATTTGTTAAGACCAATAATTTGACAGACCGAGCTTGTTAGCTAACCTAAGTAAGCTTTCTTTGCGTAGCAGGGGAATTGCACGTGAACTAAAGCGCTTGCAGTGAGTGGCACGTGGGATAACTAATTGACATCTGCTATTAGCAACGTTGAAGTTTCGGATTCTGCTACCAAAAACTGTCTTGACGTGTGTTGCTCAGGAACCATGTTTTACCAGAATCTTTCTCTAAGTTGCCACATGACACGGCTCCACTAGCTGCACAAGCCATTTCATGAGACTTGGATACTTTTTATTGTATGTCTGTAAAGTGGGCAAGCGAGGATGCTTGATGTAACTGACTTCAGCGAATAAATAATTTTAAGTTTCTTATACAACATCATGCTTTGTATACTTACTTTAGTATGCATTATTTGGGAAAACGCTTTTTTGTTTTCATATTTTTTATGTTCGCGCTCTTTTATGTAACAGTGACCTGTTGCCAAGACTTTACAGATGTTAGCAGACACTGAAGTAAAAAACAAATAATATATCTAGACTTTGCGGGAGCTGATGCTGATGCATTATTTAACTTGGCAGCACGCCATTTTCTTGTAACTAACTTTAGAATTATCGCACTGACAATAGCCTGATTGTTCAAATAATAAATCGGTGACACAACCAGATTGCCTATTGTGCGGTGAGTGAAATGTACCATTACATTCAGAAGTAAACATGACCACGTAAATTTCTTAGTATGATGATATTGTTTTGTTTTTTCTAGTTCAAAAGAATAGACTGTTATCTGTCATTACCAAATACAGTTCAACTATTCAGTGCAACCAGTTTCTGATCTAAGCAACCTCTAAGCCTTTAAAGAAAAACAAAATTGGCAGTGGATTCATTATTTCGAATGACTGACGACGTTATTGCAATTAGCAATCTTTCCTATGATGGATGTGTTTTGCAGATAATATTGTCATGTTGCCGCTGCTGCGTAGAACACCCTGTCGAAAGCGTGACTTCAAATGTGTAACTGTTGAAAGGGCGAAACTGTGCCAAGAAAAAACAAGTGACACTTAAATCCCAATGACAGCGGCGAGCTCAGTTGGTGAGCGCCGCAATCTGATCTGCAGGTCAAGCGCTTCGACTCTTATGAGTGACTTCCCGAGGGCTCCAGTGCAATCACTGTTACCCGCGTGTCTTCCAGAAAGTAAAGGATCAGGGGCCCTATAACGTGAAACTATTCCACTATGTTCTTATTACAATCTCCTGACGTCAAATTTAAGTAACCGCTGCCACAGGCATCGGGTGGTGATCCATATGGTTGTGTGAACAAACCAGTTAGACACGCTCCTTGTTTATGAGAGACCATTTTTCTTATTTTAAAAGGAATAGCATTACCTACAGTGAACGGCTTCTCTTATCTAATTGGCTGGCCAGAGCCGAAGAGCATTCTCAAGCGGGCAGGGATTCGACAGGGCCGAGCTAGTGCGCTTAAAATCGAATGCGTGAATGCGGAAGTGTACTTTCGTCAGATTTCAAACACGCAAACTGGGCTATGAGAACATTCAAATGCACGGTGATTGCAATATTAGGGTTTTGCAGAACAAAGTGACTAGCTGAGACATAATAAATACTGAAGAGGCTTCTCTAAATATATGACTCGTCATCCCGGTCCTGCGAAAATGGATGTCGGGCAAGCTGTTGAAAATCACCACTACAACTGCTGATAGGTTATGCAATGTCTTATTGCTTTAGAGTATCGATAGTAACGGTAATCTAAATTAACGGTAGTAATGACACTAATGGCTATTTTGACAGCATGCCGCTGCTGGTCGTATTGTCGTTTCTTTTTTGCCCTTGCCGCTCGTCGTATCCACGCTGCTCCTCAGGAGTCCTAACTTTGCGTTGTCTGCCCATAGCGGTGCTCCAAAAACAATTAAATAAGTTGCTAGGCTGTTTCTTTTGCATACGAAATGCTGGTGACATCACTTCCATGTCGCAAGCTGCCAATGTCGCGGCATCTTGCGCAACAGTAATATTTACCAGGAAACGCATACAAGAAACGCTACGTGCTTCACACTGTTATCAGTATTGCCTTATCATCAATTAGGTGGTTTCCTTGCTCGTTGTTTATAGAAACGAATGCTGTTCTGTATCTTGTATGCGTGATTCCAAAGAATGTATTCACTTTTCAATTCCCTTTCCTAAGTGCTTGAAGCCTGGTTCACCTCCACCGTGCGTTGGCACGCCATGGCACTACGTCTGCGATCTTCACTCTTCCCCGCGGAAGACGACACGAAAAATGCCGACCAACGAGAGGCTAAGAGTTTTGCTGTAAAAAAAGAAAGAAATACATCAAGAATGGAAATCGAGGTGCACGATTAGGTTAGTTGTGATCTTGTGAAGTCAGCAGGGAACGGAATCAAAGAGTTTTGCGGGAGGTTGCTCGGGAAGCTTCGCTGGTATCACCACCTGTTGCCTTCATACGGGTGACACTGCTACAAATTTGAGCTTCTGCCCTTACTCCACGCCCTCCTTATTGGGCAAGTTTATTATTTCGGTTATATGAAGTTTGAAATGAAAATTACATTCCAAAGTTTTACGCGACAATACCGCGATCTGATAATGGGGCATGCTGTTGTGGGGAACTCCGGTTTAATTTTGAATACCTGGTGTTCCATACCGTGTGCCCGATGAAGAGTACAGGGGCGTTCTTGCATTTAGGCGCCGTCGTAGTTCAGGAGCCACCACCGGTATTCGATCCCGAAACCTCGTGCTTAGCAGCTCTACGCCAAAGTCACTAAGCAACCTCGGCGGGTTGAAACAGCAATAATTTTTAGTATATTCTTACTGCAGTACGATACTATCATTAAAACACCTAACTGGCACACGCAGCCACATAAGCCAATGGTTATTCGCTTAATTATTGCATCATTGCCCGCTTTATTGCAGGTAGCACAAAACGCTTTTATCGAAAATACACCTCGCTAGCCAAAACATCAATTCTTATCACAGCGCGACATGTAACGATAAAACAAACGTGGCCCGCACGGCCGGTCAGTGGTTTCCACAGTGGCTGCTAACTTGCGGGTGCTGAACGACACGAATTGCATTCGCATGCCACGCACATGCAGCTACGGATTTTAAACATGCAAATACTTGGGTTTATTTGAAAGTGTTTGCAACTCATTTTTGCATTGTAAAATGACACAACTTTTCTGTTGGTAGTCCGCTATAGTGTAATTATTAAGCATTTATCTCAAGCACATCGTCGCTATACGGCCTGCCTGAAAGAAAATATGTATGCCGATGTCCATTGAAGCCGCTAATCTAATATAGCGAGAAGCTTTCCTTTTTCCTTGAGTAGTCAGTAACTGTATATAGATTATTGGAATGCAAGGAATGATCTATCAAGGAGGCGAATACCTCTTTAAAGTTATAAAATTGTTTCGATGGTGTATGCACAAGTTTTCTGCGTAAAATTTGAGATGAGCTATGGCAAACGGTTCAGTGGAGCAGTTAATGATGTCAATTCATTTCTTTCTAAGTTGTCGAATGTAACTAATCGTCTAGCTACAAACATTTACTTACCTTCCAAACTACAACTGAAGAGTCACTAGGTAGCTTTGGTATAGGCTAAAAAGCATTATGCTTCAAGGGAAATTGCGGGTTCAGGCTTTAACATGAGCAAAACGTAACAGCAGCCTTGCGTATCAGGTGGCACGGAGTTGCCTGCAATGAGTTTGAACGCATGCTCCACCTCGGAGTGATTCGTCCGTCCCCCATCAATTGCTCTTCACCTCTCCATCTGGTTCCAAAGCAGGACAGTGGCGACTGGTGGCCTTGTGGTCATTACCGAACTTTGAACCGCATCACTACTTCACATCAATATCTCCTTCCCCACATACACGATTTCGGCGGTCGTCTCACGCGATGCAAAACAGCAACAATAGCCGATAGACGCGTTAGATAACTCCAGAAAGTTGGTGAAAAGAATATGACATCATCTAGATAGCACAGTCCTATGGAGCATTTATAGCCACGAAATAAGGAGTCCATCATGTTTCGCAGGCTGCCGGGGCATCACAAAGGCAGAACGGCATAACCTTGAATTGGTAGAGGCCGTCATTTGAAACGAAAGCAATTTCCTTGCGGTCCACGTCATCTACTGAGCTTTTCCAATAGCCTAATCGGAGCTCTATCGATGACAATTACTTGGCTGCGTGCGAACAGTCCAGTGCACCTTCAATACGCAGCAGGAAGTAGAGATCCTTGAGTGAGATTTTCTTCAGGTGTCTGTATTCCACACACAAGCGTCAACTGTCGTGGTTCTTCTTGATAAGGACCACAGGGGACGCCCACGGTCTGCAAGATGACTTGATAACGCCTTTAACAAAATCTTATCGACTCCTCGTTCTATCACTTGTCGTTCCCCATGTGAAACACGGTCCAGCCGGCGTCCTTTCAGAGAGGCTGTTCTGGTGCAAATACGATGGGTGACCACCGATGTCTGGACTAAAGGGCGGCCGTCAAAGAAAAAAATGTTACGCTAAGTTTCCAAAAGACGGTTCAGGTGAGCAGCTTGTTCCGTAAGAAGATATGGTGCAATCATCTTGTAAAGTTCGTCTGTGAGAGTCAGTGAATGGCAGGTTTCTGTAGACGGCGACAAAATTTCGCCGTCAAGAACAAATGTCTCGCAATGGTTCACCATCGAGATATCGCCAAATGACATGCCTCTGGGAATAATTTGGGTCGTTCAGTTAAAATTAAACAGACGAAGCGAAGCCTTAGTACCTGTAACAGTGAGCCCACTATGGTGCCCAACCGAATTTCTTTGAAGTAGACGTCAGCGGTGGTACATAGTACATAGATGCCGTCAAGAACAGATGGCGCCGAGAGTACAGTGACCTTCGTAGTGGCTGAAAGCGACAGACTTCGGGAGAGCATGACCATACAGGCAGTCTAGAGCGTCATGAATACGTGGCAAAGGGTACACGTCCTTTTTTGTGATTTTGCTGAGGTGGCGATAATCTACACAAAAACGCCACGTTCCATCCTTCTTTTTGACAAGTACGACGGGAGAAGCCCAGGGACTACAGGAAGGCACGATAATGTCCTTTACAAGCATCTTTTTGACTTCCTGTTGGATAACAGTTCGTTCGGATGCTGAAATACGATATGGACCTCGGTGAATAGGGTTGGCATGCCAGTGTTTATGCGATGGGTCGCGACAGACGTTTACCTAAGGGTCGATTGTCCAAGTCAAAAATGTCGCGATAGCCTTCAAGAACGCGGCAAAGAGCTTTAGCTTGAGCAAGTGTAAGGTTAGGGGACACCATCTTCTCAATGTAGACGTAAGTACCCTGCGATGACATCACGGTATGGGCTCAGCTGTGACGATCTTCCACTGTGAATGGCTCGATCTCATCATCCTGCAAAGTGCTAATTATAGCCATTGAAATCCCTTGAGGCAGAACTTGCGCGGTTAACGCGAAATTGACAAGGTGAAGGCAAGGTGCGGTTGCCAGTAATTGTCAGCACAGTGTGCGGCACGGTAACACCACGTGTAAGTGTAACTGCCGGAATTTGTGCGACCACATAATTACCGTCAGGTACAGCTGGTGAGGACAACAAGTCGACGTGTGTCACACAGTGGGGCGTTAAGCGAATAAAATCCATGCAGCTCAAATGGCTTGGAGGCGGGTCCACAGGGTCGGCAAAAAGAGGCAAATCAAGGCGAAGTGAGCCGACCGAACAGTCGATGAGGGCAGAATGATTGGCAAGGAAATCCAGACCGAGAATGAGTTCGTGAGGGCATTGCTCGATGACGGTGAAGAGAACGACGGTGTTTCTCTCAGCAATGGTGAGTCGAGCAGAGCAAATGCCAACAACAGCGACAGTCCCTCCATCGGCGACTTGTACAACTCGGTTCGGAGCGGGCGTCAGAACTTTCTTGAGCCGACGGCGAAGAGCAGCACTCATAATGGACATATGCGCCCCGGTGTCAATCAACGCGCACACAGGAACATTGTCGACGAGAACGTCCTAAACATTCTTGTTCGTGTATAATGTGAAGCTAGGATTTCGTGCCAATGTCACCATTGCAGCTTCACCTGCAGAAGCTGCACTATCTAGTTTTCCGGCCGGGGGTGCGTCGAGTAGGTCGGAGAAGGAGCACGGCGTGACGGGGGCGAACGAGATTGACGCCGGGAGGTAGAAGGTGAGCGGGACTAGTGGGGTCGTGTCAAAGGTGTCACAGCGTCAGATGATGGAGCGGGCATAGAAGGGGCGAAGGAAAAGGATGCGCTAGAGGGGCGAGGGTGGTAATCAGAAGAATAGAGCGCCGGAGAAGTCCAATGGCTGCGGCAATGGCAAGCGATATGTCCAATGCGTCGGCAGTAAGAATAGATCGCCTTGTCGTCCACGGTTTGCCATTCGGAAGGATTGCGCTGTCCATAAGAGAAAAAAGAGCGCGGTGGGCACGGGCATGGATAGAGAGGTTCTGAGCGTACGGAACGAATAGATTTCAGGCCAACGTTGGACAACTCTTGACTGACGACGGCCTGTATCAAGGAGATTGTCACCGGAGAATGATCAGGTGATGGGAATGAAGGGGCCTCCGGTTGCGCTGCTTCGACCTCACGACGAATGATGCGGGTCAAGTTGTCACATCGCGACGGCTGGTGGGGGAGGTCGTCACAGGAAGACGTAGCAGCTGTGTTGGGAAGTCGCGTGATGTGCTGGTATAACCAGCGGCTTTTAGCCTGCTCCAGACGGCGACACTCCTTGAGGATCGTATCGATGCTGGTGACGTTCGTAAGCACCAGTAAATTGAAGGCGTCGTCAGCAATGCTTTTAAGGACGTGATTAACATTCTCGTCCTCAGACAAGCTCGGGTCAGCCTTGGCACAAAGGGCCAAGACGTCGAGAATGTACAACACGTAGGACTCGGTCGACATCTGAACACGTGTGGCAAGGGCTTTTTGGCATTGACTTGGCTGCCGAACGGATTGCCAAAAAGGTCGCGGAGCTTCTCTTTGAAGAGATGCCAGCTCGAGATCTCCTCTTCGTGAGTCTGGAACCATGCAAGTGGAGCTCCGTCGAGGTAGAAAAGAACGTTTCCAAGCATAATAGTCGGATCCCACCTGCGACTGGTGCTGGCACGTTCATATAAGCGGAGCCAGTCGTCAAAATCAGGACTGCCGACTCCGTTGAAAACACCAGGATCGCGAGGGGGAAAACGGTGACGTAGGTCGGGGATGCAGGTGGCGACGGTTGTGTAGATGAAGTGCCGCCAGCAGGAGCCGAAGTTGCACTGTTGCCGTTGTGACCACTGCGAAGCTCCATGACGGGTACGGGGAACGTCCACCTCCACCAAATAATGTTACGTATAGCTGTAGCCCAATGCTATATACATTTATTCAGAGGAAGCTAACGGGACGCCACAATGGCCACGCTATATCGAGCGGGTCCACGTCGTCTTCCTCCTCTTCAGTGCAGCCACACTGTGGTGCCTGTTTCGTAGCAATATGATCACAGCACTTTGACCTACCCATATCTTCTACATCCTGCACTATGCTGGGATTGGCAGGAAGTACGAAATCAATTTCATTTGTTGTTTCACCATATGGGCTTTTTCTGGTGCACTTTCTGTTGCTACGCTTCCTGAAAAAGTGTTCATTATTCGAAGCTTATTCCTTTCCGCGAGTTCTACAAGCATCTCTCCTCTAGCGTTCATAGAATCGATATCTTAATTCCGAATTGCTTGTTAACCAGCTTGCTTTTCCCCCACTTTTGCATTGAAGTCGCCCGTTAGTACAGTATACCAAGTTTCCACTTTTCTCATCGCTAATTCAACATCTTCATGAAACTTATCTACTTTATCATTATCGTGACAGGATGTTGGAGCGTAGGCATGTACTACGTTTTATCTACGCATAATATTAAGTTTGATTATGGCTACTGCTACTCTCCCATTAACGCTGTACTATTCTTCAATGTTGCCGCCTGCATCCTTATAGATTAGGAATCCTACTCCGTAATACTTCGTATCTGGGAGACCTCTATAGCCGTGGACATGACCATTAGTCAACACTGTATAAGCTTCACACGTTCTTCTAATCTCACTAAAGCCAACGATGTCGTACACGATGTCTGATTGCTCCACAAAAAACCTCCTAAGCAAGTAAGGTGAGGGAACAAATGCTAGTTAATAACATCTTACTTAAAATCAAGAAAAGGAAATGGACGTGGGCAGGACATGTAATGAGGAGGGAAGATAACCGATGGTAATTAAGGGTTACGGACTGGATTCCAAGGGAAGGGGAGCGTAGCAGGGGACGGCAGAAAGTTAGGTGGGCGGATGAGATTAAGAAGTTTCTAGGGACAACATAGCCACAATTACTACATCACCGGGGTAGTCGGAGAAGTATGGGAGAGGCCTTTGCTCTGGAGTGGGCCTAACCAGGCTGATAATGATGATGAATATGATGAAGCAAGCCTCACTCGACAGAGTTCAGGTGTTAAAGGTAGCCAGGGCCAGTTTCTATTGGTGGCCTGTCTTGGTTCAGAGAATCTTAGCGCCCTGTGCTGTCTTACGCTTTCCCGTGAGATCAGTCTATAAATTGGATGGATTACTTCTTGAAAAGTTCCAACACTATAAATACCTCGGCGGGGTCTATTTTTCAGAAAATTCAAGACGGAATAGACATATTGAATACCTAAAATCATCTTGTATGGTCAACCTTGTTAGACGTAATATTTATAAAGCCCCCCAGAAAGTAAACGAACTGCTTTACATAACAAATGTTCGTCCGGTACTCGAATACGCTTGCTAGGTATGGCACCCTGAAAGCTCTAAACTTATAGAAAAGCTTGAACGCGTCCTGAACTGCGCTGCAAGATTTGTTTCTGGTAATTATAACTTCCGTAGCAGAATTGCATTAGTTAAAGAGGACCTTGGTTGGAAAACACTAGCACACCGCTGATTAACTGCAAAATTAGAACTTTTTTTCTGAATCTACTCTGATCTCACAGGAATAAATAAGAACTTGTACATTTTCCCTCCCCACTTCATCTCGAAACGATGTGATCACGAGCTGAAAGTTCTTCAAATGCGCTGTCGTACTGACGTCTACCGTAATTCATTTTTCCGCATGCTTCCGCACACTGGAATAGGCTTCGCAAGAGCATTGGTGAATGTAAAATGCGATCAGAGTGTCTGTCTTTATCGTCACGTAGTCTGCCGTAGTTTAATATCATCCCGTTTTATTTATGTCATTTGGCTGGCATTGCGCTTCATGTGATAGACCCTTTCATGCATTGCGCTTCATGCGTACCCTTTCCATTTCTGTGTTGCAATGTTGCACCGCAGTTAACTTAAGACCGTTTTGCCGTCGAGATGACTCATCGATGTTACGTATTTTGTTACTTTTACCACCTGTGCTTAGCTGTCTTAAGTTCTTGTCACATGTTCATTTTACTTCAATTTGTCCCCCCTGCAATAATGCCCTTGTGGTGCTGCAGGTACTTGTATCAATAAATAAAACTAAACGCTGTGTTTTATTGTCTTAGGATCTCATTTGTTCTCGCACTTTGTTCCTACCTTCCTTCGTCATGGCTTCGGTGATTTTCTGTGCGTTCCTTCGATTGTTCCATTTCGCTGCGTTGACCCAGCTCACTAGCTCACGTGATGGTGACCTTTTTCTGCTGAGGCTTCTCTTGCAGCAGCTGCTGTCTCTGGATTTAGGCGTGCGGTTCCCCGATGGGGTCCTTGACTTTCGCGCAGCTGGCGGCTTGCTTGCGCGTGGCGGGATTCACTCTCCGACAGCTGCCGGCGTTCGGCCTGTCGGCGCTGCCATTGGCGTTTGCGCATTACGTAGGGGATCTTGTATTTCGGCTTGCACGTGCAGTCTCTGGTCGGTTGTTCGCCCCCGCACAACTTACATTTTGGGGTACAGCGATGGCCTTTTGTAGGGTTGGCGAGTCCGCAGGCCACGCACGTCTTCATTGTGAGGGTCGGGCTAACGTCCTTGCGGTGCCCCACTCGGACGCACTGCTGGCAAACGTTGATCTGTTTCCTGTAAAGGCGGCACGGTATCAGGGTGGTTCCGTATCGGAAGAAGTTCGGTACCTTGAGTCCATGGAGTACTACAATCACAGTGGTCGTGCTGCCAACGCTCTTTGCGCCCGCTGCTAGCGGGTTCCTCTCGTTCCTTCCGACGTTCGTGTGTAGATCGTCGGCGCTCGGCGCTCCCATTGATGGGGATGTCTCTAATGACGCCCTTTAAGGTGTCGTGAGGTGCCGTGCGATATGCGCTGACCTCTTAGGGTTTGCCTTGAATAGAGATTGCCGGGTTTTACCGTACCCTGCCGCGTTGTCTTCGTTTGGTGTACTAAGGACCATGATGGTCTGTTGCGTGTTCGGCCATATGGTGTCCGCCTCACTTTCCTCGCTCGAGATCTCGGAAGCGGCGAGTATGGCCAGTCACCTATAAATTTCGTGGAGCATCACAGGCCAAAAGTGGCCATTTTGTCTAATAAAAAGAGTTTGTGTTATTGAGCCTTGCGCGCTTCATGACAAAGCACGTGAGCTCCGGTGGAAGTTGACAAGCGACAGATATTTCCAAGGACGAGCGGCTGCGGGAAGCAAGCCGTACGGTAGTGTCATTTCTTCAAAAAATAATTTATTTTAGATGGCATGTTTCGTAGGCTGCATACTACAGTTGGAAGGGCAGTGACGAGTTATGAAATGTGCTGATCGTCTCCATTTGTTGTCGAACTTAGGTTCAGGAACAGCCATATAAGACGTCAGAAATATAGAGATCAGTGAGAAAAAGACCCCGAAAATCGCAAGAATCGCCCTAAATATTACCTGCCAACACAAATTTGCGCCAGTGAACATAACACATTTGCATTCAGTTGTGAAAAACACCGTCTTACTTCATGCTTACGTCTGGCTGTGAGCAACCACCCATGATAACAATGCCGAGCCTAAGACACAGGTCACGTGAGCGCGGCGCCGCCGCCATTGCCTCCACTGGCACTTATATTCCTCCGCACGTGGCATTATAATTTTAGTATTTGTGTGAGAATGCCGAATATGAAAATGACACTTTGAGATATGCATACCCAGGTATATGTTCGCCACCACCATCATCATCATCATAATCATCATCATCAATGCCTCTCCCGTGTTCGCGTCTCAAAGGGACACTAAAGCAAAACAATCAGTTTAAACTAATGGAGCATTGTTTGAGAACCCTGCAGGCAGTTATTAAAAGAAATATTTTGACTATTACATGACAAAATGAAGGTCCAAGTATCAGTATTTTAATTTCGCGCCGAAGCCCCAGCGCCAGTACATCAGCGTGACGTCAGAGATTCCAAAGTATGTTTTCGCATTTGGGCCGCGTTGGCTGAATAAAGGCTCCCGAAACTTGCCATGTTGATTATTTGGTTCCTTTAGAACACAATACAGTCAATCTGTACCGCTATACATAATTAGTAGTCCCTAGAAGATGCCATCACAATCCAAGACGTAACAGCCCCCTGGTGCGGGAACTCCAGTAGGCGTCGCCACCCGTATTTCGTTCTTGCTCTTTTTCTGGCTTACCAAACGTCTTATCGTTGTAAGAGCGGTGTTCTTGGTGTCGTAGAACGGTGATTTATTGATGCAGAATGTGTCTTTTTTCACTTTAGTGTCCCTCTATCCCTGACTTTCTCTAATTGACTTCATATTGCGCCCTAAAACGTACTTATTCTACTACACTACCTAAGTATCTGCCCTCCTCTACTGTGCTTCCCTTCCCATGGCACACATTCTGTAAGCCCAAAGGTCCACCGGTTATCTGGCCTGCGAATATTATGGCGCGCCCATGAGAAGTTTTTCTGTGTGCCTACTAGAGGTGCTTTGTCAAGGAATTTTTACGCTTCGCTGAGCTGCTGACACACCTAACCAAATGTGATGTCGAGTTCAAGTGGGAAACTCCGCCGGCCAACTAAATTCAAGAACTCAAACGACGCATGTAGGTACTACCAGTACTTGCGCACTTCGACGATGACAATGATGCAGAAATCTTCCCTGACGCCAGTAGCCTAGACGGCGGTGCCGTCCTTGTCCAGATGAAGCACGGACTTGAACAGGGGATAGCTTACGTTAGCCGGTCGCGGTCAAAAGCGGAAGGCAATTTTTCTGCAGCCGAAAAAGAATGCCTCGCCATGATTTGGGCTTCAGCGAAATTCTGCCCTTGCCTGTATGGCAGGCCGTTCAAAGTCGTCAGCGATCATCACGCGTTTTCTTGACTAGTGAAGTTAAAGGACCTTTAAAGAGGGTCGGCATGGTGGAGCCTCAGAGTAAAACAATATAACATCACTGTTTTCGACTAGTGACGATGAAAACACTGATGCCGATTGCCTATCACGCACCTCCACTAACCCACCGCCACAACATGGCGAGGATTACGACGCCTTCTTTGGATTAATACACGCAGGAGACTTCGCTGAACAGCAACGAGCAAGCTCGGAACTGAAAAACCTGGTCGACTATTCAGAAGGGCGCACTGACGTTGTCCCTAGGGCATTTAACCTAGGATTGTCTTCGTTCCCGCTTCAAACAACGTACTCGTGAAGAACAACTTCTCACCAGTTCGCGCCAACTACCTTCTTGTTGTTCTCTCAACACTGTGCCCAGAAGTACTTCATGTCCTACATGACGATTCGACTACTGGCCATCTCGGATTCTCCCGAATTCTATCGAGGACACTGGCAAAATATTACTGGCCGCGCCGTTGCTTCAACATATACCGAGACTGCCAGCGACGTGAGACACCACCGACAAGGCCAGCGGGATTACTACAGCTGGTGAAGCTTCCTCATCGAACATCAGAAGGGATTTGTTGGGACCGCTTCCGACGTCGACATCCGGAAATAAGTTGATCTTCGTGGCGACGGCCTACCTCACCTGCTTCGCTGAAACGAGAGCTCTGCTGAAAGGAAGCTCAGCCGAAGTGGCGAAATTCTTCCTCGAGAACATCCCGCTGCGAAATGGTGCCAGAAAATTCCTCATCATCGTCAGAGGAACGACCTTTACAGTAGAGCTCACGCTCACCCAAGGCATTCTACAATACAGCCAGGCAAGCCACATGAGGTCAAGTGCCTACCACCCACAGACGAATAATCTGACGGAGCGCCTGAACTCGACCCTCACTGGCATGCTAGCAGTGAACTTCAAGGTCGAGGAGAAGACGTGGGATGTGGTCCGGCAGTACGTAACCTTCGCTTATTACACAGCTGTGAAAAAAACAACTCACTGTCACCGCGCGTCAACGACGAAGAGAATCTCGACGTCTCCAATCTCCAGCACGCGCAAAGAAGCTAGGTTACTCGCATGCCTGCTCATCAAAAATCAGCACAGGACCGATAGCCGGCACTACAATCTTCGATGACGATACGCAGAATACAAGGCAGCAGACGCATGATGTGGGCGAGTTGGTTTTGCATACTTGAAGAAAAGAGCGCTATGAAGACGCGGATTAAAAGAGGTACGACGGACAAGCGCCTTGTGCATCGTACATGTTCCTTTTTCAGTCCGCGTCTTCGTAGCGCTCTTTTCTTCAAGCGTAGTATACGAGCCTGGTGACCGCATTCGGGTATGGACCCCAATACGACGACGAGGACTTAGAAGCTTCTACGCCGCTATCTAGGACGCTACAAGAGCATCCAACGAATTTGCGCACTCGACTATGAAGTCGTGCCAGATGCAATATCTCTATCACAGTGAAATGGCCTGAAACAGCCTATGTTGTGCGACTTAAACCGTTCTATCAGCGCTAACGAACTTTGGGGCTTTCTATAACTGAACTTTGAACTTCCTTTTTTGCTCTGTTTTAATTTGCAATTTGTTTCTTTGTTCTTTTGTTACCTTTGTTTAATAAGTGTCCTTTTGTATTTCGCTCTCCTGTTATGCTTGTAGCATCGGGATAATTGTTACTGAGATTGACATTGACCCATGTACGTGTTTATCTTTTTTGGGTGAGCGCTTTTCACCGTCGAACAAATGTTGCCCCTCAGCGCGGGACGCGCATACACGTATCGGAAATTTGTAGAATGTTATCGATGGTTCTCTTGTCACCGAAGCTTGAGTATTCTGATTGCATGTGCGACGTGAACTGTGCAAAACATTGTGAAAGACACGCGGGCACAGCTGATTACTCTGGAACCTTCGATGACTCGTGTATGAAGCCGACGAGGTTGACCGGCTGCTCAAATGTTTTACGATCGCCGACTGTGTTCGCTGTTATCGGCGTTCTTTGAGTGTAGTCTGTTTATGAGACCACAGGATCGTACAATAAAACGCTAGTTTGGTCATTCAACCAGTTTTGCTGCTTTCTTCACCGTCACAACCACATGAGAATATCAGGTTTTTCCTCTCATACAAACGAGCGGAAACGATGGTTGAGCAGCAGCTGCGAGGTTTATTTGATGTGGACGATGTTGTATTGCTGGTTAACATACAATGTGATATCCAACGTTTAGTTTATACCTGTGGACACGAAATTTACAATTTTCAATTGAAATTTAGCGTTAGAAAGCAGGCAGTGCGGTATTCAGTGAAGACAGTGACCACACAGGGTTAATACTGCGCCGGGAACAGCCTCGAGTAAATGAAAACAAATAGCTTTATTTGTGAATAAACGAAAGCGATAGTTATCGGGAGACGCAGGAAAGAGTAATAATAGCGAAATGAAATAGATATTCAGACATAATGAAACAGAGAGCTCTATAGAGATGGAAAATGTACGAGGTGCACTGGGCTACGGGAAAATTTTCAATGGTTCCAGCCCTTTCATTTGTTAATGCGGTTGTTTGTTTACATTCATGTATACAATCAGGGCTGGATGGCAACCAAAATTCGGTGGGACGCCTCGCATTGAGCGCTCACGGGAATGTTACTAATGAAATTGCGCAGGGCGATATGGATGGATGGATGGATGGATGAAAAACTTTATTAGGGTCCTTTAGGGCGCGCACTAGCGCGCAGCGGGCCGCTCCCACGTCGGGACAGAGAGGCCGAGTCTCTCCGCCGCGTCGCGGGCCCGTTGGACAGCCCATAACTGTTCTTCGAGGTTGGGGCTGTGTAGGACCGCATCCCAACGTGAAGAAGTGTTGTTTTTATCGCTGTGTAACGTGGGACATCGCCAGGGCATGTGAGGTAAATTCGCTAAATCATTGCATAGTGCACATGCATTTGTTGTCTGAATTTCGGGGTACACCTTGTGAAGAAGTAGGGGGTTTGGGTAAGCCCCCGTCTGTAGAAGCCTTAGTGTCAAAGCTTGAGGTCTATTGAGTTTGCAATGTGGGAGGGGGTAGATCCTCCGAGCCAAATAAAAGTGCTTAGTAATTTCGGTGTAGGAGGAAGGAGAGTCCCGATTGTCAGTAGCCCCAGCGTCACGCTGCCCGGTAGCTACGCGGTTGATGATCCCTTGCGCAGCTCCGTGTGCCGACTCGTTGAGGTTAGGCGGGGCACCCTCGATCTGTCCCATGTGGGCTGGAAACCAGATCAATGTGTGTGGCTTGATCTCCTTGCTTCCTAGTATCCTTAGGGCCAGGTCGGATATGGTCCCTTTGGCAAATGCCCTAACAGCTGATATGGAGTCACTGTAGATTGATGTCCTCTTGTCGTCCAATAAGGCCATCGCTATTGCAGCCTGCTCTGCGATCTCTGAGGACGTCGTCCGAATCGAGATTGCGTTTGTTATTTGCCTTTCATGATCTGCGCTAACTACAGCGAAGGCCTGTCCGTCGGCGTAGCGCGCTGCGTCTACGAAACTGTTCTCCGAAGCCCGTTCACGAGCCTTTTCCAGGAGAGCCTTCGCGCGCGCCCGACGTCTTCCCACGTTGTGCTCTGGATGGACGTTTCGTGGGATCGGGGCGACAATGATGCGGTTCCGCTGCTCTCGAGGGATGCTACAAAATTTTGTTTTGATTACTGTGAGGGGAACGCCCAGCTCCTGTAAGATGTGTCTGCCAGCTTGTGTGGTAGATAGCCTGACGAACTGGGCCCTCTCGTGTGCTTCCGCTATTTCCTCTAGCGTGTTATGCATGCCAAGTTGAAGTAAGCGTTCCGTGTGAGTGTATATGGGGAGGCCGAGAGCTCTCTTGATTACCTTCCTGATTAATGCGTTGAGCATATCCCGCTCCGATCTTTGCCAGTTGTGCATAGCCGCGACGTAAGTGAAATGACACATTACGAACGCATGTACCAATCTCACGAGGTTATCTTCTCCGAGGCCTTGCTGCCGGTTGGCCACTCTTCTGATTAGTCTGATGGCATTGTCCGTCTTCTTAGTGAGTCGCAGCACTGTCTCGTTGTTTGAACCATTCGACTCTACCATCATGCCGAGAATCCGGATAGCATCTACCCTCGGAATATATCCTCCGTCGTTTGTGCGCAGTTTTATGTCGCAATCGGCGAGTGGTTTCCACCCCTTTGGTTTCGGGCCTCTTCGCTTGGGTCGATAAAGTAGCAGTTCCGACTTGTGCGGTGAGCACCGAAGGCCCGTGGACTCAAGGTATCTCTCGGTAGCATCAATCGCCTCTTGCAGGGCCGTCTCTACCTGTCCGTCACTACCTCCCGTACACCAGATGGTAACGTCGTCTGCGTATATGGTATGACTGATACCGTCGATAGCAGAGAGTGTCCTGGATATAGTCCAATCATGACGAGGTTAAATAGGGTTGGGGATATGACTGCCCCTTGTGGCGTCCCCTTAGACCCCAGCTTGATCATGTCTGAAGTCAGGTCCCCGATCTTAAGGGTGGCTTCTCTGTTTTACAGGAACGATCTCGTGTAGGAATGAAAGTGCTTCCCCAGGTTAAGACTCGAGATTGTGTTCAAAACGAACGAGTGATGAACGTTATCGAAGGCCTTTTCCAGATCTAGACCTAGTATGGCTCTCGTGTCCCGCGTATTACAGTCAATAATGTGATGCTTGATGAGCTTCATCGCGTCCTGCGTCGACAGTCCGACCCTGAAGCCGATCATGTTGTGCGGGTAAATGTCGTGGTCCTCCAGGTAGCGTGAAAGCCTGTTTAGGATTGCGTGCTCAGCAGCCTTCCCCACGCACGATGTGAGCGAAATTGGGCGGAGGTTATCGAGGCTGGGCGGCTTGCCTGGCTTGGGGATGAGAATGGTGTTGGCCGATTTCCACATTTCCGGGACTTTACCGCTGATCCATGTTTGGTTAATGATGTCCGTTAGGTATTCGATGGACTTTTCGTCCAGGTTCCGTAGAGCTTTGTTTGTGATCTTGTCCGCACCCGGAGCCGATCTGCCGTTGAGGGCATGGAGCGCCTGCCTGATCTCCTCAATCCCGAATTCTGCGTCGAGCTCAGGGTTGTCGGAGCCTTCGTAGTCAGGGGAAGGTGGTGTAGGGCCCGATGCGACTGATAGGTACTTCTTCACTAGTTTGGATAAAATTTCATTGCTCGAATATTCTCGCTTTGCTGTGTGTAGGGTGCGCGCCAGTGTGTTGCGTTGGTTGGTTTTAGTGTTTGTCTCGTCGAGGAGATGCTTGAGGAGGTTCCAGGTGCCCCCGTTGCGCAGCTGCCCGTCGATCGAGTTACACACCTCATCCCATTGTTGTTTAGAAAGGGCTCTGCAGTGTTCCTCTATAGTTCTGTTGATTTCTGATATCTTTTTTCTTAGCCTACGGTTGAGCCGTTGTCCTTTCCACCTGGCGAGGAGTGACTGCTTCGCCTCCAACAGGTGAGCCAGACGGCTGTCCATCTTTTCCACTGGAAGATCGGTACAAACCTCTTTGGTAGTAGCTTTGATGTCTTGTCTAACCTGTACAACCCATTGTTCGAGGCTAGGCTTCTCCACACACTCCGTTCGCTCTTCCCTAATTTTGCGAAATTTGTCCCAGTCTGTGTACTGGAACATACGCTGTCTCTTCTGCTCGACTTGGAGGTGCGTGGCCAAGATATAATGGTCGCTACCAAAGTCTACCCCGAGGTTCGTCCACTTGACGGCCGCATTGCTCCTGACAAAGGTGAGATCTGGTGTCGTGTCACGGCTCGACGATGTTCCACATCTGGTGGGGAACGCTGGGTCCGTGACTAGCATCAAGTTTAGGTTTATAGCCTCACGCCAGAGTTCCTCCCCCTTGCTAGTGTTTTATGGGTAGCCCCAGGTGTGGTACGGCGCGTTGAAATCACCAGCTATGATCAAAGGGGAGTCGCGCGCTAGTTGCGTGGCCTTGGTGATTAGGGCTTTGAAGCGTTGTCTTGGAGCTTTGGGACTACTGTAGACATTCAGGATTAATATACTTTTGCGGTTAGTTGGGCTAGGAATTATCTCTATCATCATGTATTCGACTGTACTTGCGGTCATGTTAAGGTCGTGAGTGATGTGGGTCAGCTTGTTGCTAATCAGTACGGCGATCCCCCGTCCTTCTTCGAGTTTTGCTACGGGCTTGTAGCCAGACAGCGTGACGTTAGATGTTAATGTTTCTTGTAAAACGATAACATTTGGCTTCTCTGCGTGTGAGCGAATATATTGTTGCAGGGGAGCCCTCTTGGGAAGGAAACCCCTGCAATTCCAATGCCACATTCTGAATGAGCTAGTTTGAGTGGCCATCGTATTGCTCTTGAGGTGCTGTGCTAACCTTTGGAGGGCCGATCGCCCCCGAGCTGTTACTAGTCGATGCTGTTGCAGGGAGTGTAGGAGCTGTAGGTACCAGCACAGGTGTTACAACGTTTTCTAAGAAGGATTCAATTTTGCTGATCCGCTGATTAGTGAGCTCCTCCATGGAAGCCATGTTGCTGTGGAAGAGCGAGAACGTTTCATTTATCTGCTTTATGCTGTCACTTAGAGCGGAGAGCAACTCGCGAATCTCCGATTTGGCTCTGACTGGTGCTCTTTCTTGCTCGTTAGCGATTGCCCTCTTCTTAGCGGGCCTCTCTGTATCGATCATCTCAACCATGGGGACTTCCATTGGCTGAGGAGCTGCCGGTTGCTTATCCGAATCGCTCTTCTGGACCATGGGGACTTCCATTGGCTGGGGAGTGGCTGGCTGCTTGTCAGCCATGACGGGTTGACTGCCCTTCTTAATTTCGGCAATTTCTGTCATCAATCGAGCTATGGTGTTCTTCATCATCTCGTTTTCGCGCTCAAGTTGTGCAAGTCTGTTGTTACCTCTATCATGCTCTGGCGGTGAGCCCCGCGTTGCCTTTCCCGGCGTTCCTCGAACTCGGTCGGCCCAGGTTGGGTAGCACTCGGGTCGGCGATCCCAGGAGCAGGACCTCGAGCAGGACCTGAACCGGACTTGACTGCCTCGGCGCCAGGATCCGGAGCGACCCCTGGAGCGTGATCTGGTCCTGGTTCTGGAACAAGGGCGCCCTCTGGATCGAGAGCGACTCCGTGGGCTCCCTCTAGAGCCAGAGCGTCCCCTGGATCGGGAGCGCCCCCTAGGCTCTTGCGGTGGAAGGTGCTCGAAGTGATTCTTGATGTCCCTGCTATGTGGTGTTGACGAAGCCCGACTTGTTGAAGCTTCCACCGTGCACTCTCCCATCGCCTCCTTCTGACGATGTATGGGATCTGGAATCTCTCCTTGCACGTTTTGTCCGTCGTAGGGTGTGGGCCTCCACACAACCCACACTTTGGCGTGCACTGGTGTTGATCGTCCGGATTGACGGCCCCACATCCTCTGCAGGTGGACTCTTCGGGAGTCGGGCAAACGTCGGCACGATGTCCGAGTTTACCGCACGCGTAGCAAATATCAACTTGTTTGCGATAAAGAAAGCATTTCACAAGGACTGGGCCATAGCGTAAGAAGTTCGGAACCTTGAGTCCGTCGAAAGCAATGATGATTGTGCCTGTGTTCTTAATTCTCTTGACCGCCAAGGCCAGCGGGTTTCTCTCGTTGATGATGTTACGTCCCAGGTCCGATGGACTGTCGTCGAGGTCGATGTGTCTGATTACCCCTTTACACGTGGTGTGGGGGGCGGCCGCGTATGCACTGACTTCAAACATTCTTCCAGCCACATGAATTGCCCTGATTCTTGTGTATTTTGAAGCGTTGTCTCGGTTTGGCGTGCTGGCCACCAGAATGTTTTGTAGTATGTTAGGACAAATGATGTCCAAGCTTATCTGTGTAGGGGTAAGACCCACCGCTTCCACGATTGCCTTGCCGATTTTGCAGAAGGACTGATGAATATGGAAGTAAATGGGTTGGGACACTATTCATATATTAGTTTTAAAAAAAGGATTGAGTCATAGCAAAGGAAAGGAAATGGCTGGCTTGTGAGCAAGTATACGGCCGGTATGGTCAGCAACGTGGCAACAAAGATATCAAACACAAAGTGAGAGAGGCTGAGACAACCACATGGGTGGCTGCAATGGAAATAAAACGTGATATGAAGAACTACTTCAAAGGAAAAAAAACGAACTCAGAAAATAAACAATTTATGGTAACTCAACAGGAAGCTCCTTACTCAATGGCAAGCAAGATCAGGATGCCTTAGAACGCATAGTTATAAAGCGATGTACACCAAAGACGAAGTGCATGCTCCCTGTGGAAAAGCTAGGGAAACAAAGGAACATGTTTTGATCGGAATGTGAATATAGCTACCCAGCTGCCGGTTCCGGCTTATGTGGCCTCTTTCAAGCTCTTGTGCTCAACGATAGAAGTGGAACTGTAACCAGGTCCGCAATAGAGATTGGTAGGAGGCGATTGGATGATGATGTTGATGATGAAAAACTTTATTTATCCATCTTTAAAGGGAAAGGGGCAATGGAATAGAGGGTGGTGGCGGAACTACTTGAACTAGGCCTCTTTTATCCTCTCTGCCCACACAAAGATGGCCTCCTGAAGATCGGGCCTGGAGCTGCGCAAGGCAGCCTCCCACTGCTTCTCACTAGATATCAATTGCTTGAGGAAAGGAAGAAGGGAGTGCTTAGGGCACCCCCACATGATGTGGTTTAAGTCTGCTTTGGGAGAGACACAGAATTTACAAGAGGGAGAAAGGTGAATGGCGGGATGAATGCGGTGGAGGAAGTAAGGGGACGGAAAGGTACGAGTCTGCAGCTGTCGTCACAGAACTTCACACCTACGCGGAAATTTGCCCATGAGTTGCGGAAAGTTTAAGCGATCTAGTCGGTAGTGTGTGCAGATGTCGTTGTAAGTAATAAGTCGATCCTGCGCTGTAAACGGCGCCTCCTTCGGGGCGAGGTCCGACACATCTGATGCCTGAGCCCGGACTGTAAATCCTCGGGCACTGGCATGAGCCGCCTCGTTTCCGGCAAGGCCCGCATGCGCGGGAGTCCAAATTAATGCCACAGTTTGATGGAAAGGATGGGCAAAGAGGAGAGAAAAGCCTTGCTTAGAACCCTACCCGCTCCGAAGTTATGTATGGCTGCTTTGGAGTCGCTAACGATAACTGATGAATTTGTGATTGTGAGGGCCAGGGCTATGGCCGCTTCCTCCGCCTCCTCCGAGGAAGAGCCAGGAATGGCGGCAGCCGCAGCGACCTGGCCGTGAGAGTTAATGTCTGATATTGTGCAATGATTTCTCTTCCCATATTCGGCGGCATCAACATAGAGCACGTCTTTAGAGGTGGAGAATTGTTTTTGGAGAGCCTTTGCTCGCTGCCTCCTGCTCTGTTTGTGATGCACAGGGTGCATGTTTTTAGGAAGGGGGGGATGCAGAGGTTCTGATGTATATGATGTGGAATGGTGCATTTAGTCTTGATGATGGGTGCCGGAGCGATAGAAAGAGTTCATAGAATGTGTCGACCTCTTGCGGTGTTAGAAAGTCTGCTATATTGGGATGTGAGGTGGGCTTCTGGGAGTTCACTAAGTGTCTTGAAAGTTCCAGTAAGCATTAGCCTTTCAGTGGAGGTACGTATGGGGACCTCCACAGCGAATTTATATATATTGCGTAAAAGAGTGTCGATCTTATCTGATTCTGATGTAAGGAAATGTAGATATGGTGTTGCGAATGTAATCTTACTGATAACGAAAGCGTGAATCAAGCGGAGAAGTTCGGCTTCCTTTAGCCCGCCATGTTTATTGGAGACTCTCCCTAGAAGGCGCAGGGTGTGATCGACTGTGGTGTGGAGTGTATGTAGGGTGTATGTGTTGAGCCGGTTGCTTTGAATGTGTAAACCGAGCACCCGGAGCCTGTCCACTCTAGTAACGGTGATTTGGTTTAGGATGACCAGTATATTAGACATGTGTTTTCCGGCCCCCCGGTGGGATGGCAGAAGAAGTAGCTCGAATTTTTGAGGGGAGCATGTGAGATTCATAGCCCCGGCATGAGCCACGACGGCGTCTGCTGCGGCCTGTAGAGTGTCTTGAATCTCTTCATCGGAGCCGCCAGTCGTCCAAAGAGTGATGTCATCGGCGTAGAGTGAAAACTTGAGATGGGGAATAGACCGCAATGCTGTCGTCATCGGCATCATAGAAAGATTAAAAAGAAAAGGGGACAGCACTGAGCCTTGGGGTGTGTCGTAGCTACCTAAAGCGTATGAAAGGGATTGTTCTGCGCCTTGTGTATCGTTGGGGTACGGTAGGATAAGAAGGTACATATGTAGTTATATGTCTTTCCGCCAACCCCAATGAGATTAAGCTCTTGGAGGACGGCAGAATGTGAAACGTTATTGAAAACTCCGTGGAGGTCCAGACTGAGAATTGATTGCGTATTTAGGCTCCTGTTGGGTATAATGATGTCATGCTTCATTCGAAGCATGATATCTTGACATGAGAGAGATTTTCGAAAACCTACCAATTCTGATGGATAAAGATTGTTGTCCTCCATGTATTTACTGAGTCGCTTGAGGATGACATGTTCTAGGGTTTTACCTAGGCAAGAGGTTAGTGACATAGGCCTGAGATTATAAGTGTGGAGTGGTTTGTTTGGCTTTGGGATAAAAATTACTCTGGCATCTTTCCACGAAACTAGGGAGGGTGCCAGTGTCAAAGCAGTGACTTAAGTATGGCGTTATGGCTGTGACAGAGTCGTCGTCTAGATTGCGGAGTATTTTATTGTTATTAAGGTCGGGGCCTGGTGCTGACATTGTGTGCAGGGTGGCGAGGAAATGGCGAACCTCTGCTTCAGTGATAGCGGTGCTAAGTAGCTCATTGGGTTCACCAGTATATTTTGGCATGTCATACTTCTGAGCGGGAGGCAGATGTTTATTGGCGGAGGTCGTCGCAGAATCCATTGAGATTGTTTTTGTGTGCATGTAGTAGTTTCTTTAGCTATGGTTGTGGTGTGCGCGCGATGTGGTAGGGTCTAATAAGTGTCGCAAGAGTTGCCATGTGCGCTTGTTATCGAGGTTGTCATGCATGCTTTCACATACATGGCCCCACTGCTGGCAGGCCAGTTGTGTGGCGGACTCCTGGACCTGGAGGTCTAATTTTGCAATTCTGAGTCTTAGTTTTCGGTTGAACCGTTGCCTCTTCCACCATTTGAGAAGAGACTGTTTGGCTTCCCACATGTGTAGAAGCTTGGAATCAACCATAGTGAGAGTGGTTTCGGGAACAGAGTGGTAGTGGGCGTCTGGGCGTCTGAGTGTAGTTGCTGAACCTATTCTGAAATGTCTTGAATGTTTGTGGAAGCTGATATCTGGCGGGCCGCTCGAAAATTGTCGCAATTGGTAAGGCAGAGGTGTTTAGATGCAAAGGGTTTGTGTTTGAATTTTAGTGTGATGGTAATGATGTAATGGTTGCTACCGAGGGCAACTTGTGAGTTGTGCCATGTGACGTGTTGGATTCTGTGTGTAAGCATAAGATCGGGGGAGGATTTCTTAGCTACGCTATTGCCTATCCGGGTTGGTGCATCGATGCCGTTATGTAATGTGAGTCTGTGGTCTTGTATGTGGATCCATAGGGCTCTGCCCTTATGAGTAGAAACGGAGTGACCCCGCAAATGGTTGGGTGCGTTGAAATCTCCAAGAATTAGGAGGGGATGGTGGGTGGCAGCGGCAACAGCTTGAGCGAAAAGGGAGTCAAAGCGATGATTTTTGTCTTGTGGACGACTATAGATATTAAGAATGTAAAGGCGAGATGCATTATTTTTGCGAGGAATAATTTCTAGAAAATCGTGCTCTGTATCGATGCTGTCGAATTGGGAGTGATTGGAAATGAGGTGCTTTTGCATAAGAATTGCCGTATCGGGCCGGGAGACTTTATTGTTCTGATAGACATTATACCCTGGGAAGCTGATTAGTCGGTGAGCTTCCTGAAGCGCGAAGACACGTGGGAGATTAGAAGTGGAGGCTAGAAACTGCTGGAGGTGTGCTTTCTTTTTTCGAAACCCCCTACAGTTCCACTGCCACACTTCAAACTCGGAGCGTGTTGGGTTATTGGCCATTGTTAAGCGGAGCTGGTGGGGAGGCGGATCGAGCAGGTGCCACTATGTTAGGATGATTCGCGGTGACTCCAGCTATCCAACTTATAGCTTGCTGGATGTGTGCTTGTACGAATTCAATAAATTTGTCGAGGTTTTCATTCCTGGCTGTGTAATCTGTAATACTTTTATCAATTGCAGTGAGTATATTGTGGAATTTGGTCTCCAAAGCGGCTAGCCTGTCCTTATAATTTCAGATTGTCTTGTCTAGGGTGTCGTCTGATCGCGGAGTGCTCGGAGTTTTGCGCTTGCTGGGGGGAGGGTGAAGCGGTTTCCGTTCAGTGGAGGGGCTAGTGTTCATGGGGTGGTGTGAGGAGGTTTGAGGTAGGGCTGATGGATGATGCGTCGAATGGGTCGTGTTAGAGGGAGGGGCTTCAGAGGTTGAAGTCGAGGGGTTACGAGATTGGAGTTCTAGTTTAAGTCTATGAATTTCGGCTTTTAGAATTCTGTTTTCTTCAAGGAGGGATTCATTATTTGGAGTCTGGTTTGAAGAGCAGCTGGAAGAGGCTACCTTAGCCCAGCTTACCTGGGGTGGGTTGCGCGAGGAGTTGGAAAGAGTAGGGCTTGATGTTAGAGCTGGCCAGGTGACGTCTTGGGTTGCATAGCCAGGCCCGCGGTCCTTGCTTTTGCTGGGACTTCTTCACCGGCTTGAGTTGCGAGTGTGGTCGAGACTGGGAGTTCAGTTGGAGGGTGAAGTGTCTTGTTTATGCCTGGGACGTGTCGAGCACGGTTTGAACCTTTGTTTGCACAGTGAGGAGCCTGTTTGATGGTTTCCGTTGCACACAACACACATCGGGTCACATTCGTGGTCCATGTGTGCGTCTTTCATTCCACACTTGGGGCAGAGTGTGTCGGTGGCATTAGTGCAGACGTCCTGGCGGTGACCAATCCCGCGGCATCGGGTGCAGGTTTCTACCTTCTGCCTGAATGGGCGGCATCCAAGTGAACAGCCGTCGTAGTTGATGTAGAAAGGGATGATTTTGCCTTGGAATATGATCATGATGGTTTCAGTATTGCCCAGGCATCGTGCACCCCCAATAATCAATGTTGGGTTGCACCTGTGGAGGGCTGAGGCGATGTCATCTTCTGAGTAATCTGGGGGCAAGTGAATGCATCATCTGCAGGTATCAATGGGATCGGCCACATGGGTGGCGATTTCGTAAGGGTAACCATTGAATTGTAGACTCTGGATGATGTGGTAGAGATCTGCACCTACCATGTCTGGTGTCCTTATTAGAACGGTATTGTTGATGGTGTTGACACGAATTTGGTCAGAACTGGTGCGGTCGGTGAGGGGGAGTCCCGCAGCCTTGAGGATGACTTGTCTGAGGATGCATGCATGGATTACAGCGCAGTTGAGGCCCCCGCGAACATTTAGGACGATTTTATAATCGCTATGTGGTAGCGGCGGGGGCTGCGGTTCTGCTCTTGATTGAGTCCTATGAGCCACTGTGGGGTATGCTGGCGGCGAAGGATGCTGACGCTGTTTTGAGAGGTTACCATGGATCTCGCGCCAGATGCGCGCGCCATCGCGCTCCGTTCCTGCGCCCATGCTAGGCGGAGCTAGGCCCAGCAGCGAGACGGTCAGCCGAGAGCCCTAAAAAGGGCTGCGGCTCGCGTAAGGGACGTCCGAGTTGCTAAAAGAACTGTCAAGAAGTGCCGATAATACTCACATAGATCCAGGCAGGAAATCAGGCTCTTGAAGTGATCGGGTCGGCACAAAAAGAAAAAAAATGCAGGAGCCGAGGCAACATGTGACCGCTCGCACCGTCGTCGTCTTCCCAGCCCAGGCGATTGGAGATTTGGTGGCAGAAGGTTAGGGAGATCGGAAACAACCCAGTTGAAAAACACAGCAGGAAATTTTAACAGTCTGTCGTATTTTGGGACGTTGTTTCTGTAGTTCTGTTGCCTGTAGTTCTGTTGCCTCTAGTTCTGTTGCCTGTAGTTCTGTTTGTAGTGTGACGTCCTGTAGTAGAAAGTTCTGTAGTTCTTGATCAATATTTAATTAAATATTGACAGAGACGTCCGTAAGGTTATGTAAATTTGTTCGTACAAAAAAGAAAAACATAAAAGTGAAAAAAAAATTTAAAAAAACACGTCTTCACCTATGATTCGAACATGCGACCTCACGATTCCGAGCCCGGCATCTTACCACTGCACCACCCCTGACATGCTTTTCTAGGGTACGTTTTGGCCATGTGAATAGTACGAGGTGCTGATGCACTGATGTTTACATTTGCATTTTGAGAGCCAAGATCCGCTATCACTCCACCGCGTCAAGTGCCGCAACTCTAGAAGAGCAAGAGTGTTCATACCATCGACAGGTAGATCGTGCAGTGCTAGAACATCGATTTTGATGCACGATATCCATATTAAATAAGAAATTCAGAAATAGACAACGTTGACTTTTAGGGTTATTACTGCTAGTTTCGACAGTTGTCTCTCGTTCTTTACACTTTTGAGTGCGCATATAATTCGTGTGTTCAATGCAAAATAGCTACATAAACATTCGTGGATGAGAGTTCTTTCTGACAACATACTGGCTTCTCACGGCAGCACTGTACCAGATTAATGAGACCCGAGCGAGACAGCTTTTCACGCAACTTTGTGGAACAACCCAAATCTTCTTTTCCGCTTCGCATAAGCTTGTGAAATATTCCTGGGAAATTAACTAATGTGTCAGTGTAACAGCACATGTAAGTCCACAGCCCTGTGTGCCACATCTTACCAAAAAATAAAAACGGATACGCCGCCATTCCCGCAGATAGTATGATTTTGATCAGCGGCCGATTTTGAGGAGGCCGGTAGGGCGTTGCTGGATCCGCGTCGTCACGGCACAATTTTAACTATTCGCCACGTCGACTTTAATACCGGTGTCGGTGCCATCAGCATTGCCGGCTTCAGATAAGCGCGATTGAATGCCGCGCAAGAGAAAAATACAGTGTACACCACCAATGCGAAAACATACAATTTTAAAGGACCGCGACGGAAAGCGCTTTTGATCCGACTTCGGAACTCTTGGCCGTCGCGACCGAATGTTTCTGCTGCGGCGTCAGAATTGGTGTCGTAACGTCGGAGTCGCTGTCAGGATATAAAGCTGTTGTTCCGACTTCAGTACTCTTGTTGTCGCGACAGAATGCTTCTGTTGCGAAATCAGAATTTCTGTCGTAACATCAGAAATGTCTCTCAATTAAGAAATGTCAACAACTTCTGTCGTACAACAGAATTTCCGTAGTTGCGACAGGAATTCCGTTTGTCTTTTTCAACCGGGCACTACAGAAGCTTGTCGCATCACACAATTTCAGTGCACTTCTGTTGTCATCATTGGGTACGTGTTGCGGCGATAGGTTTCCGTTGTGGAACAGTTCTCTGTAGTACAACAGAAGTTTGTCCATTACTTCAGGAACACTTCTGTTATGGCAACTGGGGGCATGTTGCAATGATAGGTTTCTGTCGTACAACAACATTTTTCTGTAGTACAACAGAAGTTGGTGGCATTACTTCAGGAACAGCTCTGTTGTGACAATTGGGGGCCTGTTGCCACAATAGGTTTCTGTAGTATTTCAACAGCTCTCTGTAGCACTACAGAAGTTTTTCGGGTTACTTCAGGAACATTTCTGTTGGGACAACAGGGTGCCTGTAGTGATGACAAATTTTTCTGTAGTACTACAAAAATCTGTTGTAGAGCTTCAGCTTTCTGTTGTAACAACAGACATACGACAGACCGTACTTCTGTAGTAGCAACAACAAATGTCTGTTGTACATCAGAAAAGTCTGTCGCTCCATCAGGAATCTGTAGTTACTACAGAAAAATCCTGTTGTACAACAGAAATTTCTGTAGTACTGAACACAACCTCTGTTGTCATTTTCAACTGGGAATGGAGACATGGAAATACAGAGTTGCCAATAATTGGTTAAATGTTTGGCGCTTGGAATGCTTAGTGTTTGTATATTTTCTGAATATAGGTAGGACATTAGGCAATCTACGAACAAGAGCTGGGTGATCGTACCCACCACCACGTTTCAAAGCGGGCGCTATAGCATCCTTCCGTACATCTACCCAGTAGCGAACGACTTGCTCCAGTCATGTTCTACAAAACGCAATCTTTTTAGTGCATGTCATATAAAAAACAACCGTTTTAATGAGCGGCTTTGCACAGCGGCCTTGAACCACCATTCGGGCTTCGGGAAAAAAAATACACTGCGCGGATGGTATAATAATAATATATGAGGTTTTACGTGCCAAAACCACTTTCTGATTATGAGGCACGCCGCAGTGGGGGACTCCGGAAATTTTGACCGCCTGGGGTTCTTTAACGTGCACCTAAATCTAAGCACACGGGTGTTTTCGCACTTCGCCCCCATCGAAATGCGGCCGCCGTGGCCGGGATTCGATACCGCGACCTCATGCTCAGCAGCCTAACACCATAGCGACTGAGCAACCGCGGCGGGTTGCGCGGATGGTATACGCTGATGTGAACACTTCAACGACTTTCTGCTGTTGTACGCAATGCCTGGAGCTCACAAACCTAGCGCGAAGTCACCTTTCTCTCGAACGCTGTCGTTTCAAGAGAAGCCTGCTCCTCATTCTTTTCTGGACGCTTTATTTAGTGATCAAGCTGATTCCCTACGGGGCTGCTATACGCGAATAGCTGACATCAATCAAGAATGTCGTTTGTATCAGTGGGTTTCTTTGTCCTGTTCCTGTATATATTTATTGACGAAGTCCAATGAGCACGTTGAATTAAGCTAAAATGTGATTTCAAATTTCGATAATAATTACATACTTCCGGAAGAAGCCGACTATTGTCTGATCACTTTCGGCCGTGGCCGCGCACGTAGGATGTAAACTTTGACAGCCTTGCTTATTGATGTCGGAGCCAGTGCGTCTCGCTAATTTCGACTACTTTTGTACGTTCAACTAGCTTAGAACCATGTGAAACTTAAGGTCACCCACTGACGCACACTCATCAGCATGATCCCTCCTGGTTGCTGCTGATTGTTTTTCTCTCAAATGTTCGAAGTAAAACGAAGTCACAGCAGAGAAACAATTCTGAGAGTTGTTTGTCTCGGCTGCGACTTTGTTTTTGCGTAGCTTTGCTTACTTGCTTTCCCTAGCTCATTAACGCTTCTACCCATAGGCTTTCCAGTGGCAAATAATGCTTAGGCTTTAGTAAATCGTTATCACACTTACTCGCCGCATCTGGCCGCTTGAATGCAATCTTACCAATTGAGCCGAAACGATGTGCACGAGGGCGCCTCGACAGAGCAGATCGCTCGAAAGGGAACACCAGCTGTCGCATTAGTGCGTGAGAAATTGCGTGAGGGGACAATGCATCGCCGAGGTGCCATCGTCACCCTCGATATTGGGCACGCAGGCCTGCGTTATAAGCACGTTCCTTGTCTATGGGAGCTCGCCCCTACGTTCGGACAACGCCTCGGCAAAGCCCAATGAATAAGCACCAAAGGCCTCTACGCGCTCGCTTGCCCGCGAGGCGTTCATGACCCGAAGAATACTCAGCAGCGTTCAAATGGACATTGGGCCACTTCAAAATGTCTCGTTGGTCCACACCCAAATTTAGGTTGGTGATCCCTCAAATTTGATATTTGCCTAACCGCGTATTTCAGATGTGCCAGCGCAAATTTAAAGTAGACCCACCCCAAAATTAAAGCTGGCTTACCCAAAAATGGCACGTAGCCTACCCCAAATTTCAGTCGGGCCACTCCCCCAAACGTTAGTTCGCCCACCCTCACATTTCAACTTGGCCTTTCCCCAAATATAGGAGGGGGGGGGGGGGCACCCGGAAAGTAAGTTGCCCCACCCTGCAATTTCATGTTGGCCTACCCGAATACTTAAGATGGCGCATGTCCAAATGTCAAGTTGGCCCACCTTCAACATTAAGTTTGGTTAACCCCAAATTTTAAGGTGTCCCACTCCCAACTCTTAAGTTGGCCCAAGCTCTAAGTTATGTTTGCCCGTCGCGCAATTCAAGTTGGCCAACCAACAAATTTCAAATTGGCTATCTTGCTAACTTTAAGTTGGCCCACACCCAAATTTCAATGGACCCACCCCTACTATAAGCCTCCCTGTGCATTTCCTAAGAAGTGCTATATATCTTACCGGTGTTTCTGCTTGCAATTGCTCCTATCACTTTAAAGCTACCAATCATTTACATTTACACAATCGTATTGATTAAACGTGTCAGTTTTGCAAATGCGCATTTTACAGCAAAACTGTATAACTCTATCGTGCAAGGAAATTTTCGTATCGTTGGCGTGGTAAGCAAAAGCTCCCCATACGTGGGTTGATTCCGAAGATAGCGCTATGCCGACCCGACCCGCAGCAGAGGTGAAGCAAGCGTTAAGCACTACCGATACGTGTGGGGATCCCGAAGATAGTGCAATTTCGGCCCGACCCGCGGTGGATGTGAAGCAGGCGCTACGCACTCCGCGTTCGCGGGTCAACTCCGAAAATGTGCAATGCCGAGCCGACCCGGGGCGGATGTGAAGCAGGCGTTATGCATTACCCATGCGTGGCCGATCCCGTAAATTGCACAATGGCAACCCGACCCACGGCGGAGGTGAATCAGGCGTTAAACACTCCGCATACGTGGGCCGATCCCAAAGATAGTGAAATGCTGGGCCAACCCGCGGTGGATGTGAAGCAGCTGTTCAGTACTCCCCATGCGTGGGCCAATCGCGAAGATGGCTCAATTGTGACCCGATCCGCGGCGGAGGCGAAGCACGCGTTAAGCACTTCCTATACGTGGGCCGATGCCGAACATAGTGCGATGCCGGGCCGATCCGTGGCGGATGTGAAGCAGCTGTTAAGCACTTCCGATATGTGGGCCGATCCCGAACATTGTGCATGCCAGGCCGACCCACGGTGGAGGTGCAGTTCGCCATTATGGGCTCACATACACAGCTTCACTGGTCATCTTTCTCCACCGAGTGGAAGGGCAGTGATGTTCGCGCTACAGGGCTGGGGATTTCACCAGTGGATGTATATGCAATAAAAGAAGAAGCGCAGATTGTTGCATGGGGTGTGCAGAAAGGTCCCGGTACCCTGACCAGCGTTTGAAGTTTTGCGCTGTGGCCACTGTGGTGAAAAAAAACATGACAAATTCAATAATAGTAACGCCAGTTCGTATCTATGTAGTAATGTAGGATGTGATGCCCACTCTGTTTTATTGCCCAAAAAGCCATCCTCTTGCGTGACACGCGTGTTCTCATCTCCCTTCCTCGCAGTCTTTCTCGGATGGAGGAAGTCTGTATCCGTCGACAACAGGCCGGGGCGGCACATACAGCAACCATAACTTGTGCTTGGAGTCAACCATACGAATGCATTTTCTAGTGTCTGAAGGGCTCAGCTTCTGCGTTTGCAGCCGACGTCCGTCCTCTAATTTGGAAGTGCCCTAGGACCAAGACAATTCTAGAATGTGTACTTAAAGGTGGGGAAACTGAACAGACATCTAGCTAAATACAATATATAAATGATGAATTATGGACAACGCCTTTTGTAAATAACTTTCGCAGTATCTTTGTAGAGGCCTGCATGCGTACATTTAGTTTCATACTGACGTTGCGCCGCATGGCTTCTCATGCGGGAAAAAGTTATCTAGTAATAGTCTTTGTGATATTATTTGCTTGATCACTGTGCCAGCTTATTAGTGCACCTAAAGGCTTCAAGTGGGCTCGAATATCAAGTAGGTTGCCTTGACTCCAGCATAGCCAAATATTCATATTTCCATATCACGTAGCAGCTTCGCCAATTTTGGGAACTTGTTACGCCGCTTTTAATGCAACTACAGGGCTTAATTTCCCGGCTCGCGCCCCTTCTCCATCCGGCAAGTCAGGAATTATGCATGTCACTCTGCATGATGCTATACCTCCTGCATCACCGATACCTCCTACCTCCTGCAGGATGGCATGTTATGCTGCATATTTAGGCGTGAACTACTTTCCGGTACCGGTAATACCAGTACATTTGATGCAATAGTTTATGCAACAAGAAATTGGGGTAAAAATTCAACTCGAGAAATTTATTCGCCGCAACAAAACGTATTTGGTTGTTTAAATAAGGATATAAAATATGCGACAAATCATTTCAATCAAAATCTGAAAAAGGTCAGCCCATAGCTAATCAAATCAATATAAAAACAACTGTATAAAGTTGAAAATGAATAAATTACACAGGAGAGGCACTGAAAATTTGAACTATGAGTCACTGCACAGGAAAATGGTAATGTTTAAAATTCATGAGATCAAGGTCTGTACTTACTAGAGGGATTTAGAGATATCGTACCTGTTCTGTACTGCGCAGAAGGTAAATGATAATATTATAACAGGTTATTATGTATACGCACGCGACATTTCTGAAAGAGGAACAAGAGAGATAGCACTATATCTAGCTCAGTTGTCGTTCGGCGCGGTTCCAGCGATATATAGGGCGGCCGCCTGTGCGAAAAAAAAAAACAGTTCAGCTAAGGAGAGATAGTCGCCGAAAGCAACAGGATGAGCAGTAAACCCAAGAACCAACATTCTCTGGATGTGAAATGGAAATAAATCTGCAATAAATATGAGTCATGCGGTAATCAGATTACTTCTTTGATAAAAGATGATGGTTTTAAGACATTCGATTATAATTGATTCTAATAAAAATGTCCAATGCTGGAGCGCTTAAGGACTACATTAAATAAGGTGTGTGACCATCAGAACGGGTCGTGAAAAATAACGCTAAGGCATTATTTCCTAAATACCAAGCAGCTCCATTAATCTTACGCCAAGTAATATAAGTCTAGATTTTTTTTTTCTGCTGATGAACAAAACAGAAGGAGCATGGTTTGTTAGCCGTTCTACAAAAACAAATTTGCAGCGGATATTTATCTTAAAATATTGTCAATTTAAAATATGTAGGAAAACGAATTTAAAAGTCGCAGTTTCGCATGAAGGACGAAGCGTTGATTGCGATTACCACTTAGTAGACAGCTATACGAAGTTAAAAATGGCAGTGTGTCCGCCGTATAAACTCGTAAACATACGTAAATTAACAACACTAATAAGCATGGTGTCACGTGCGCAGAGACATGAAAGCATCTCACCTCATGGCCACGGAAACTCGCTGGGAGATCTCTGGAGTGGGGAAGCACGGCGGCAGCTGCAGCGAGCAAACTGACCTTCCTGCTGCCACTCGCTTCAACGCAAACTAGGGGGATAAAAAGCACAGAGCACGCGAATCTACCAGCACTGGGGTAACTTTGTCTCTATGGCAGATCGCTTGAAAGATAGGGTCTGCGTGGCCGAGCCATACGCAGCAGCCACGGGAGTAGAACAGCCCGCCCCATCCGTCGACATTCCCGCTTCCTTCCATGCGACGGAAGACGGCACGCTTCCATCCTACTTACCTCCCTTGCGCGCGCGAGCTCTCTCCGCCATCCTCGGCTCAACCTTGCGCACTTTCACTCAAGCATACAGCTTCGAATGCATGGCAATGATGTTTTCAGCCTTGTACTTTATAAGAAACATCCCAGCGAAGGCAAGGCGAGAACTGTGCTTGGAGTATCTATATATCTCCTATCTAAAAAAAAAATGCGCTACAGCAATATCATTATCATCGTCATCGGCCTCGATACGCCAAGTGCAGGGCAAAGGCCTCTCCCGTACATCTCCAACTACCCCGGTAATGTGCTAATAGTGGCAACGTTGTCCCTGCAAACTTCTTAATCTCATCCAGGCACCTAATATTGGGTGATCTTAGGTGGGTGGGAAGGAAAGCGTAGAAGGGAAGGGAAGCGTAGGCCCCTGCTACGCTTCCCTTCTCTAAGAATCTACTCCGTAGCCCTTAATGACCATCGGTTTTCTTCCCTCCACATTACATCCCCTACTCACGCCCTATCTTTTATTTCAACTAAGATGTCATTAACTCGCGTTTGTTACCTCACACAATCTGCTCCCTTTTTAACCCTTAACGTTACACGCATCGTTCTTCTTTCCATAGCTCGTTGCGTCGTCCTCAATTTAAGTAAATCTCTTTTTGTAAGCCTCCAGGTAGGTTAGTAGTGCTAGAACACAGCTGTTATACACTTTTATCTTGAGGCATAATGGCAACCTGCTGTTTGTGATCTGAGAATGCCCCCCAAACGCACCCTATGCCCTTTATATTGTTCTGATTATTTCAGGCTCATGATGCGGATCCGCGGTCACTACCTGCGCAAAGTAGATGTACTCCCTTAGCACTTCCAGTGCCTCGCTACCTATCGTAAACTGCTGTTCTCTTCCGAGACTTTTACACCTCACTTTCGTTTTCTGCGCATTAAGTCTTAGACCAACCCTTCTACTTTGGCTGTCCAGGTCAGTGAGCATGCATTTCAATTGGTCCCATGAGTTACTAAGCAAGGCAATATCACCAGACAATCGCAAGTTACTAAGGTATTCTTCATTAACTGTTATCTCCACTTGTTCCTAATCCATGTCCTTGATTACCTCCTGTTACCACGCTGTGAATGGCATTGGAGACATCGTATCTCCCTGCCTGAATACCTACTGTGTTGGGATTTTTTTGCTTTCTTTATGGAGGACTACGGCTGCTTTGGAGCCGCTACAGATATTTTTCAGCATTTTTACACACGGCTAGTATACACCCTGGTTCCGTGATGCCTCCATGACTGCTGATGTTTCGACTGAATCAAACGCTTTCTCCTAATAAATGAAAGCTATATATAAGGGTTGCTTATATTCCTCACATTTCACTATCACCTGAATGATAATCTGAACACGGTCTATGATTAAGTAGCCTTCAGAAAATCCTGCCTGGTCCTTTGGTTGGCAGAAGTCTAAGGTGTCCCCGATTCTATTTGCGATTATCCCAGTAAGTACGTTGTAAGCAACGTGCAGTATGCTGATCGGCCTATTATTTTTGAAGTCTTTGGCGTTCCCTTCCTTGTGGATTAGGGTGTGTTGGTGTTCTTCCAAGATTCCGGTACGCTCGAAGTCATGAGGCATTGCGTATAGAGGGCGGCCAGCTTTTCTAGAACAATGTGCCCACCATCCTTCAACAAATCGGCTGTTCCCTAAACGTTCCCAGCTGCCTTTCCCCTTTGCACAGCTCCCAAGGCTCTCTTTACTTCTGGCGTTACTCTGGTCTGTTCCCTCTTCCGTTATCGTCGTGGGTGTCACTGCTACTGTATAAATTTCTATAGAACTCCTCAGCCACTTGAACTATCTTATCCACATTAGTAATGATCTGGCCGGCTTTGTCTCATAGCGCATACATCTGATTCTTGCCTGTTCCTAGTTTCGTCTTAACTGCTTTTAGGCTTTCGCCGTTCCTGAGAGCATATGTTCCTTATGCCAGCTATATTACGCTTGTTGATTAACTTGGAAAGCTCTGCCACTTATATTCTAGCCGTATGGTTAGAGGCTTTCATACATTGGCGTTCATACAACGTACGATGCGAGGTGAGAATTTTAACGCCCTTGGATTTTATACGGAAACTCATGGTAAACTCGACTACGAACATAGGGAAGAACAATTTAGCAGATCGCACGCACAGTCAGAACTGATGTTATATGAAATGTTATGCTGGTATCTCGCTACCCTGCAATGTTTTGAATTACAGAAAAGCGTTACTAGGTCATCATCATCATCATCAGCCTGGTTACGCCCACTGCAGAGCAAAGGCCTCTCCCATACTTCTCCAACAACCCCGGTCATGGACTAATTGTGGCAATGCCTTGCCTGCAAACCTAATCTCATCCGGCCACCTAACTTTCTGCCGCCCCCTGCTACGCTTCCCTTCCCTTGGGATCCAGTCCGTAACCCTTAATGACCATCGGTTATCTTCTCTCCTCATTACATGTCCTGCCCATGCCCATTTCTTTTTCTTGATTTCAACAAAGATGTCATTAACTCGCGCTTGTTCCCTCACCCAATCTGCTCTTTCCTTATCCCTTAACGTTACACCTATCATTCTTCTTTCCATAGCTCGTTGCGTCGTTCTCAATTTAGGTAGAAACCTTTTCGTGAGCCTCCAGGGTTCTGCCCCGTAAGTGAGTACTGGTAAGACACTGCTCTTATAAACTTTTCTCTTGAGGGATAATGGCAACCTGCTGTTCATGATCTGAGAATGCCTGCCATACGCACCCCAGCCCATTCTTATTCTTCTGATTATTTCAGTCTCAGGATCCGGCTCCGCAGTCACTACCTGTCCTAAGTAGATGTATCCTCTTACCACTTACAGTGCCTCACTACCTACCGTAAACTGCTGTTTCTTCCGAGACTGTTACACATTGTTTTAGTTCTCTGCAGATTAATTTTTAGACCCACTCTTCTGCTTTGCCTCTCCAGGTCAGTGAGCATGCATTGCAATTGGTCCCCTGAGTTACTAAGCAAGGCAATATCATCAGCGAATCGCAAGTTACTAAGGTATTCTCCATTACCTTTTATCCCCAATTCTTCCCAATCCAGCTCTCTGAATACCTCCTGTAAACACGCTGTGAATATCATTGGAGATGTCGTATCTCATTATATCGTGTATCGTATATCGTATCTCGTTACTAGGTATGCCAACGTTTTTGTATAAGGCAAACTGGTGTGCGTCCGAAACGAGCTTGTGTGTAATAGTGATGGACAATGGTGTGAAGCCAAGATCATAATTTTTACTCTGGACGTTTGATGCGAGCGTACGACTTGCCGATTGCGAGGCTGGATAATACATAGGCACTGGACAAGCGTAAGTGAGAGGAACACGGATTTTGACTTCATTAGCAACTACATGGTGTACACCCGTGCGTTCACATGCCTACTCATGTGGCATACGCCAAAATAAACATGGGATTTCTGCTCCGCTGAGGAAATGCAAGAAAACGAATTTTAGTGGGGCCGACCATGTCACGGGTACGCTCTCGCACAACTTCTACATAGGGTTAGCTGCTGCGACGAAACTACTGGAAACAGGCGCGTGACACACGCGACTAAACATACAGAGCACGCGACACTTCAATACAGAGAGAGACAAAGACAGAGTCGGCATTGACACGAGAGGAGTATGCGTGTGCCGGGAAAGATGTTCGCATGAGTCTCTTTCCAATGTAAAAAGAAGCGTCTTATGAAGGATCTTGTTGAGACTGTGTTCCCTGTACCATTGTATTGGTGAATGCTTCTGGAAGGGCATGGGCAAGACCTGGTCAACAGGGCTAGAAAGATGCACATACTTGCGCCGATTAAAATTATTCTTCAAGCTTCAGACCGGTGCCTTCCCTGTTAAAGAGTGGTTAGAGGGATGAGGGATTCATGTGCAATGGCGAAGCGGATGCTCTCGGTGCAACAACATTGACACTATTGAACATGTTTATTTTTTGGTAATTATGAATTATTGCATACAATACAGGGATATTTAAATAAAGATGCACCCCTCAATCTACAAGGCATTCGTTTCTTGCCGCTTCAACGAGATTTTCAACAGATCGATAATGCTTCTTTAGTCGGGATGTATGTAGTGTTGCGTAATATGGTTGCACATAGACACTGTCATGTTAAAGGCCAATTTGTGCATGAATATTTTGTTGAAATGCTTGTGACAATCCATGATGCTTATAAGACGAATTACTGTGATATAGATGTGATGTCATTTTTGGACGATTTACTGCACATAAAGCGAGTGGGAGCTCTAATCTCGAAACTCGAAAACCAAATTTGGCTTGTAGCCAAGCTAGAAATAAATAAATAAAGCAAAGCCCCTTCGGTAAAGCACTGAGCTCCTGTCTCGACGTTCGAAGGCACATGCATAGATAAGAAATTCAATGAGACTGGAAAATCCCATAGAGCCTAGCGGCCAAAGCGAGTGTAGGGCTCCAAACCGCTGGTATTAATACTTGAACCACATTCCCAGTTTCCGTTTTGCGCACGGGATTTGAACGCTAGGTGGAACGCGTGACGCCTGCATGCGCTGATTGCCGTGGCATTTTTAGATCGAGGCTGTTTATGTGGACCCTGTGCCGTCGTTATCAGACTCCGCAACAAAGAGGCTACGTGACCTAGCGGGAATGAAAAGAAGAGCTCAACAGGGGGAAAGTGGTTGGAGTGACCTCCTTCCTCTGTTGGAATGCTTATTATACGCGAAACTTAGGCGGTGGTCACACAGTGCATTTTCGGTCATCGAGCTAGAGCGGCATCGAATTTATGGATGATTCATTCCACCCTTTCACGAAACAAACAGATGCTGTGCAGGCGGTTTGTGGCAAACGAAGAGTGCCCAGCGATTGAAACGCGATACTAGGAGTGCGTGGCTGCCGGCACTTCTTGCTAGGCAATTCACGTCGCTGGCGGCACTTCTTGCTGGCGCAAGAAGTGCCGCCAGCCACGTCAATAGTCAAACAAATCCAACCAATCGTCAAAACGATTGCAGCGCCTGCATTTCCAGTGGTGGGCCTTGAGCCCAATAGATGGACCTTTGGATTAGTAGTTCCCCACATTCCATCCCAGCTACAACCATGGGAAGACCCCGAGTAGTGCATACTCCTGAGAAAGAAGTACCTACCGCAAAAGTAAAAATTAGGTGACAAAATGGAGGAACGATAGATTTACAATATCGACTGCTTGCGAAGTTTGACTTGGATGGTGTATAATCCTCGGTGTAACTAAAACAGCTTCGCTGTTTCACCATCTTCACGTACTGGAAGGAGCAGTTATATTTTTTTTTTGCTTCTATCGTTCAACTGCGCGCGCTCTTCATGCGGAATTCTTTTATTATAAGCGAAAATGATTAAGACCTTAAAAGCCTCCATCGAATCTGTGCCGTGTGCAATTTCATAAAGCAGACGTAGGACTCCTCGTGATTTGAGGAAGTCTTCATGTTACTCTATATAAATGCTCGCTCTGGGCTTTTTGTGCATTCATCCAACCTTGTGGCACTAGCTAAGGAATAGTAGTTCCCGTACAAAGCTCCACCGGATGGCGTCAGCTGACAAAAACTAAGAATAAGCATGTGTCATTTTCGTATTAACACTTCATAGGAATACTGCATGTATAGGCTAAACTTCCAAAAGTGCTGAATGCGCGTTATTACAAGCCAAAGCAATTCGCTTTTGCATAGATGGCGTAGAAAATTCCAGAATCATCCCAAACAATACAGTACATAAAACATGAAGAAAACGTCCTACTTCAAAGGATTCCCCCATTGCCGGGCCCTATTTCCTGCTCTTTTGAGAACACAAATACAAGAATGACTGCGCGTTTCCATAACTACTTTGCCTTAGCCGACGCCATGGTACGCTAGGTGCACAGAGGTGGCCACAATGCAGGCTCTCAACCAGACTATGCTACACGCTCGCATAATTCCTTTTACTCGTACTGAAGACAAATGAGTGGGTGCAAAGCCTGTTTCCACTCTTTCAGAAGACATAGTTTTTGAGTTACAAGCATGGTAAATGTAAACTGGCGGTGAAACTTCCGTAGAAGCCCACACGTCATGAAAACGGCGGCTTGCTGCAACCGTCGCCATCTAAGTATCGGGGGGACAACAGCAAGCGAAAAAATAAAAATAAAAAGAAACGGAAGTCACAACCGGAAATATAAGTGGCGTCAAGATCTTAGGCTGCTTGGTGCGAATGTTTTAATTTCTTTATCGCCTGGCATTTCGACCGCTACGACCGCAATCATTTTTCGATTCAGGCTGAGGCGAGTTTGGGACTGGCCTCAACTAAAGCGCAGCTTGTAATTAAACTATAGGAGTGGATATTTTAATGTCAACAGAATTAGGTTGTTAATAAAGGCAATTGCTCCAGTAGGTTACATAAGGAGGTGAACGAATTTTTCAGGGGATGATATTCACGAGATTATCAGAACTTGTAATCACACAATGAAAACGGTAAATAGATGGTCAGTAGCAACTGCTATGCGTATTAACAAAAATAAAACAAAAGCTGTTATATTCCAGCCAAAAAATAAAATTATTCCGCCTATTAAGACATAGTACTGACTACTTACACTATTGCAATAGTTGACCATTTTAAATGGCTGGGCATTTTTTTTTCGCGAATATGAGCTGAGATTACCACGTAAGACATGTGCTGCAAAAATTAGCTGAGGTGACAGGCGTAATTGGTCCGCTTCAATACTTACTTCCAAAACCAATCAATCTTTTGCTGTATCACTCGCTCTTCAGCTCTCGTTTAATTTATTGCCAACTAGTATGGGGCGCAAGGACGGTCACTAATCTTAATCAAATATACTTGATTCAGGCTAAAATGTATTAGGCATTTTTTCAATGCGCATTTTGCGGCATCTACTAATGATTTATGCTGCTGTTTAGGAATAGTTAAACTCCCCCAGACATACAATAAGACGTTAAGCCTAAAGTTCAAATTAGAAACTGGTAAGAACATAACCAATTTGAGCGTTTTGTCCAATTTAAGAATTAGACATTTAAATTATCCCACGCGTCATAGAGAAAACTGCTAAGTAGGCACAGTATGATTGAGCTCCGGAAAAAAGCAAGAAAGCGC
This sequence comes from Dermacentor albipictus, assembly GCF_038994185.2. Taxonomy (NCBI): domain Eukaryota; kingdom Metazoa; phylum Arthropoda; class Arachnida; order Ixodida; family Ixodidae; genus Dermacentor; species Dermacentor albipictus. The sequence continues at coordinate 116,849,609 of NC_091827.1, read as the reverse complement.
TTGTTTTACACTCTGCCCTCGCTTCTAAATCACTATGAGAGTAACAATTTCGACATGTCCATATCAGAATATACCCAAGTTATATACCGTGATGTTTAGCTCCGAGATTTCTACTACTTAACACTTGTTTTATTGCAAACGTTGTCTCGTTTATCAAATCTAAAACCTTGTTGAATTGTTTATCTGGTTGTATGTAACTGTTTGTAACAAGTTTATTTCTATACGTTTTTTTTCCTGTATCTTTAGTGTATATATTCTAGATATTTGTAATTTGATATCATTTCAGATATTCATAATTTCTAAGAATCTGTTTCATTTTTATTTTTGTGATGATTGTAAAAAGTGCTTTAACTTTTGTTTATTAACTTTGCATTTTCATATCTTAATGCGGGCCCTATAGTGCTACGCTGTGAAGTTCGAAATTTTTATTTTTTTTACAGTAGTGCTGTTACCGCTCCGAAATATTTTGTTGGGGCTGTGACCTAGTCAAGCTGTTCTGACAAACAGCTTTTCGTCACAGTCCTTCTTTCTGTAAGTTTGACAAAATGAAAATAAACTTGATCGATTAATTGATTTATTGACTGAATAGGATGAAAATAAATGACAGTACCGCATAGTTTTCAAAACAAACTTGACTTTCCTTGGTCTAGAATAATGCAACTAGTTTAATTAGGCAAACGAAACATGTTTTAATGGGTCATATGTACTATGGCTTGCATACAGCCCTAATTGGTCGTAATGTATGCAACATAGGCGCAAGCAACACACTCCTGTATAATTACTCAGGCAATCGCTCGTCGCGTTTTCTGACATGCATCAGCACTGAAAGAAGGCATATTGTCACGCAGTAGTGACGGTAGATAACACAGTAATAAAACTGTCAATGCCGAAACTACGTTTTTATTGAGCGAACCTTTGCCCACAAAAACAAGTTGTACTCAAAGCACAAGGATAGCCGAGAGCACAATCGTCGACAGTCGAAATATGATGTGCAGGTCATGCGCGTCGGCTTTTAGGCGTGAGTTTTCGAAGGTTCCAGTGTTATCGCTGGTGGCCGCGGGTTTTCTCGAAAGTACTACGGAATTCGCATCGCGCATGAAAACATCCTACGGAAGGTGCAACGACATCAGGGAACGGGTAGAACCATCGATAACATTCGAGAAAGTTCAAATATATGCAGGCCTGCACTGTGCTTAGCAATAACGTTTAACATTGGTTAGCCGGTGATCAGCGGTCTCGAGAGAAAGATAAGGCAGCACACGAGTCAATATTTTGTTGCGGGGCCATAAAAAGGCTCACAAACTTTACCGAAATTAGTTACAATAATGTGGGTGCCATAGCAAGCGTCGCAAAATTCTCACGATAACGGTCATTAACTCAAATTACCTGCGCCAGAACTGCTGAGCTGTTTTAGCCTAACTTCGTCACACGTCTGGATTCCGTGCGTCGCAGACTGTCAAACAAAATTTGTCATCTTGCCTTAGTTCGATATTGTGGTGAGGCCGTGCAAAAGTGCTGAAGGAACGCAAGCTTAGGCCAGGAGCCAACAAACATGCTACAACCAAAACAGACGGGTCGCCGAGCAGGCGAACTTCACATGCGCAACCGGCCTCGCTGGCTTCGGTGGCATGTCTGGCGCATGACGCATGCATGTAGGTCGTCTGGCGTGCCATTAGCTTGTTGCTAGGTAACGCAAGAAAGGTAAGTCGCAAAGTATCAGTTCATTTGTACGCAAAATATTATTGTTTCAGCGTGAAAACTAAGAAAATAAATATAAAACAATGTCTGTTAACGCCTTTTCACGTTCATCCAGTGCTCACGGCAGCTAACGGACAACATTAATACTAGCCTGAGATATTTCCTGCCACCAGAGTTTGCCGAGTGTCCTCTCCTGATGGATTTCTTTTTCTAAGGCAGAGGTTAGATTTCAGCGTTTTGAATGCATTCAACCTTATTACAGTAGTTTGAAGTGTGGCGATACAGGAGACCGACCTGCCTCACTGCCTACCTGCTCTGCCCCACTCTGCTCTGATCTGTCCAGCGCAGCACTAATCTGCCCTGCCCGCTCAGCCTGCCTGCGCAAAAATTAACAGTCACTTTAGCATACGCCAAATAGGGTGAAGGCGAAAGCCTGCGAACTCAAGCTACATTCTTTAAGTTAAATGACATTCCCTTTCGAATGTGGTGTCACACCATACTACTTGTTTTCTCCCACTAAAGGTCCTGGAATCGAGGGGCCTAATTGACGTTGCCTTAATTAACTATGCGTCAGTTAACTTAGACCTAATTAAAAGGAAAGGTCATGGGCGCGACTGCGACCAGGGACATCATGGCTCATCTAAAACTGTCATTCCGCAATGATATCAGAGCAGATTCGATCTTAAAGTGGAACGCCAGAGGATTGAGGACCCTCATCTCATCGTTCTGTCGATACATTTCGACAAATCAGATTCCCATAATTGTATTTGGCCAATCCAACGTGCCTGCTCCCTTCAAATTGTCAGAGTACGAGCCATTTCTGTCGTCGCCATTTGAGAAGCACTGCAATGTTGTGTACATCCATATGGATTTTACGAATACCCACCTTGCAGTACAACTACAACAGAACAATCAGTGTGTGTGCCTACGTGTCAGAAAGAAGTAAATGTCATTCATCCTCGTTGATGTCGACATATCCCCGTCAGGATAATTTGAATGCAATAGATTTCGCGACATTGTTACAGACCAGTGGCCCTTGCATTCTAGTGGGACATTTCCACATGCATTATTTTCTGTGGGGTAGCTCGGCAATAAATTCCAGAGGCAGGAATTTGGTGTCGTTCACTTCTGATCATGACCTTTGGGTCATGAATGATAGCAGTTCCACATACGTGCAGCACAAATACAGCAGTTGCCTACATTTAACTTTGCTATCATGATAGTTCAGTTGGCAAGTTCAGTGGTTTTAGGGGATATAAACAGATGTAAATGACCATATTCCTACCTACTTGCGGACCAGGAGGTAAACAAACAATTCCTCCTCCTTGAATGCACTACGAAGAATTGAATGCACCAGGTTTATGGAACACATGAAAAATGCTTGCAGAAAAGACCTTGGCTATAACTTCAGGTACCATCACAGAGACAATGAGAGAAGCATAATGCATCCTAACTTTGACATCAAAGAGTTCCCGATTTGAGGTAGAACTGTACAGGTTAACTGCACTTCCACGGTGAGCTGAAAGAATACACAGGCGTACGAAAGCACTTTGTGACCATAAATGCCAGGAAGAACATGAAAGCAAATCCAGCACCGTTTGCACGTATTGCAGGAACAAATTTGGAATTCCTTCTGTAAATCACTAGACCCTCGTAAACCACTTCCATTCATCTCGAGGACTGTTCGTGACATGCGCACGTCTCCACAACAGCGACACTCGTTCGTGGCCTTAGCCCTACATGACTGTCAGACGCAACGTGAGGTGGCGTATGATTCTTGTGCGCTGATCGCAGTCGCGTGCGTCAGCTCCAATGCCGCAGACGTCAGTGTCGTCCCTGTGTTTTGGCGTCCCAGAAACGGAAATTCCGCTTACTCTGGAAGGAATGGACGCCTCTTTGGCTGCTTCTCGTGGATCATCATCATCAGGGGCAGACAGCATCACTTATGCAGCCCTTGCCTATCTCGGACCAGAGACCATGCAGGGGCAGTTGACTTACTATAATCGCTCATGGCATGACGACATTGTTACTCAGCAATGGAAGAAAAGTGGGCTTGTACTGCTACTTAAACAAGGAATGTCCCCTTCCGATCTTCATATCGCCCTATCGCACTGGCAAGCATGACAGAGAAAGTAATGGAAAATTTATCCTTAAACGCCTAGAATGGTACCTTGAACGGCACAACGTGTACCCTGACTCTAATACTGGCTTTCCACGAGGCACGTTAGGAATTGACAATGCTATTGACTTCAGAACGTTGATAAAACAACAAAATGCCTCAAGCGCATTCTAGTTGCGCTCTTCCTTGCTGTGAAATGGGCGTACGATAATATCACACATGAAGTGCTCCTTGAGGAATTGGAGGCTGTTGGAATCAGTGGCCGAATGTTTCAGTGGACCCGTGATTATTTGACGAGAAAATCCTTCCTTGTGCGGACGGGAGATGGCCCAACTACCAGCTATCATACTTGCAGTGGCGCCCCACAAGGCCTATAATCTTTATTGGTAGGCGTTGTTGAAATTTTACCCAGGACAATCCACCTATCAACATACGAATATGATATTCGTCTTTGATCTTCTTCGTGACGCGTCTTCAAGTGTGTGCAAGAATTCAACGGGCAGCCACCCTAACTTGCTCCTACCTCCACAAAGAAGGCCTTAGTGTGCATATCTAAAAGTGCGCGCGAATCGCGTTTAAGCGCACACCCATGACATCATACCCTGTTTCGCGCAATGGCCAGGCTATAACACAGCTGAAGTCTCACCGCTCCTTAGGTGTGACTATTGACAAGAACCTACCACGGAGCCCCCACTGTGTCGACCTGAAGCAGATGCAAAGCTCGATTGTACATAAAATGGAGTTGTTGTGCGGAAAAGCATGGGGCATTTCGGTAGGCTCCATGCTCCAACTGTACAGAGCACTATTTTAGAGCTTTTTACGATACAGATCGGCACTTTCCGAAGACACATGTAAAACAAATATTCGTACCCTCAAAAATTTGCAAGGCCATGCTCGACGAACAGGTCTCGGACTACTACGATGCGCCTCAACTCATGCAACAATTATGATTGCTAGAGACTACTTGGCTCCAACGTATATAACAATTGAAAACCTTAGAGCACACATTTGACATCTGTGTCACGTACCGAGTCACTATATTGCTGCTTTGCAAGCACAAATGTATCAAGCAACATTTTGTAAACGTGTTGGTAGACAACCGGACTTCCTTCCTTCGGGCTTTACACCAGCAACAAGACCGCTATGAACCCCTTGGTGTCCCAAGAAAAGCCGCAAGTACGGGTCACTATTCCGGGAACTACGGAGACCCGTCATTCAACAGTGGATTTACGTGAATTGACAATGTCGTTACTGAACAAGGCATATGAACAAAGAACGCACATTTACACTGATGAATCTGTCTCAGCCACCAGCTCCACGGGCGCTCTTATCATACCAGCCTTAAAAGTCATAATAAGTTCATTGTGTCCCATATTACACCCTCTAGAGTAACAGAACTTTCTGCCCTAGGTGCCAGTGCTAATTAGGTATTATAATCAAAACCTCGAAAGTGGGTTGTTTATTGCGACACAAGGATGATCAAGGATCAAGAAGGATCAAGGCCGATCAACCACCACTTCTATTGTAAACGAATGCTAAGCAGCACCTGTTTCCTTTTGGGATCGCGGAATTCATACCTTTGGATATTTTACTTATTATACGGCGAATCCATGTGCCTGTGTATGATCAGTTCTCTTCGCTTTATACTGCGTGATTCAACAAGTTTGGAAATACTTCCTACACACAACATATGGCAGAGGCTTCATGTAGACCGCGTTTTTTTTTTTTTTGGCCTGCATGTACAAATGGCGCGGTAAAACTAGGGTAAGCAGCCGCGTTCCCCATATGTGCGTGCTTGTTCATATACTCTGCGGCACGGTTTCCACACAGAGGGCTCGATCACGCACTGATACAACGCTCGACAAATCCAAAAAGCCTCGAGCCGGAGTTATGCACGTGTCAACTCTACCGTAAATGTCTTCACCACCTGGTTGTACTGCTGGAATGAGAAGGAATCATGCAAGAGGTACGCAAAAAAATTATAATTTGTTTTTGATTCTTTCATTGATTTTCTAATATTAACAATCAATTCTATTTTTCTAAGGGATGTTTGTAAACCTTATGCAGGGACTTCGCAATATGAAGACTGTGTACATTTTGCCGTTCAGTACAGGAGCCACAAATCGCAATAGCTAAGGAGCAGTGACATTCTTGAGCATCATGTCTCTATTGTATATTTGTATATTGTGAAGCCTAAAATGTCATTATCACAAGTGGTAGATGAACATAAAAATTACGTTCCTCAATGCAAGCTGCAACTTGGAAGCATTATACATTCTGAAAAGCAAATAAACTTGTTATTCAACGCCAGAAAATTATTACACCCAATTTCAGTTACTCCAGTCTAGCAGAGGTTTGCTGCTTCATGCAATTATGCATGATTAAAATAACGAGTTTTTCTCTTTGTATAGCGGAGCTGTATATGGCTAGGGTACTATAGAATTGTAGTCTTCACACAAAAAAATTTGTTTTCAAAGGCTCATACCCCTGTGAGGACTCATAGCGCTGTTAACAAGCAAAAACATTGAGTCATTCAACTCTGTGAAGGTGATTGACAAGCGAAGCTGTTTAGCACACGACACGGAGGTGACACGCCATTCTGAACAAAGATACGAATAATTTATCGCTTTGATGGGTGGTCATCGTGACGAAAAGAATCATTTAGTGTCTTGATCGGTGGTCCTTATTTCACTCGCAACTGCAATCACATTCCTTGATAATGTCAAATCTTTGCAGGTACGCCGATGGGTGGTCGGTTTGGCCGGATCCGTTAGGCATTGTGTAAACCGCTTTTTTTTCCGTACCGACACATGCACATTGAAATCACCGACATTGACAATAGGCCTAGTGACAATAAGCTAAGTCAAGCAAAGCGAGTAGCCATGAGCCTTATGGGACTATGAGTCATTGCACTTTTTGATTGCTCACGGGGGCATGAGCCATTAAAGATGAGAGTTTTCTACGTGCGGTTCAGAATGTTGTATGCGTGATTACAAAGCATTTAAGCACTGTTCGCTTCACCTTACTGAGTGCTTGTAGCCCCTGCTTCACGGGGATATAAGCCATCGCAATTTTAGTTCGCTTACGTGAGCATGAATGATAGGAAGTATGAGCTATTGATGATGATAGTTTTTGTTCACAGAGAACAAAAATGCACGGAAGCTTTGCCAAATGGAGCTTTGCTCTAAAAAATACAATGCCTCAAAGACAGACGCTACAAGCACTCACCAAAGTGAAGCGAACAGTGCGCACACTCTTTGTAATCACGCATACAACATACGCAACAGCATGTTGAAAACTGTCATTATCAAGGGCTCATCCCCCATAAGCAAGCAAAAATGCAATGGCTCATAGCTTTGTAAGGTTCATAGCTACTAACTTTGCGTGTGTTATTTGCGATGACACTACCCCTTGGTTGTTGTCGGTGATGTCAATGGCATGAATGCGTCGGGACCGAAAAGCGAGTCATTTACGCGCTTCGTGTTGCAGACATATCGCTTGTGATTCCACACCGATCCCGCCCAGCCGACAACTCTGTGGCGTATATGCATCGATTTGACATTACCAAATCATGTGTGAACAGTGGCGAATATGCCAATCAGTCTCTATCACATTGACCACAGCCACTGTAACCATCCTTACGAAAGGACTATAAGTGATGTAAAAGTCTTTACAAGGTTTTTCACCACCACGTTTAAAGCTCTGCTGGTCATCCACTTTTGCAGGGCAGATTGGCCTTGAATTTTTCACTGAGACTCCCTCAGTGAGTCTTCGTCGTGGTGGCCAAAGGCTACCACACCAGGATTCCGGGCATAGTATGTCAGTTATATTATCAGTATAGGCTTCTGCACATTTCAACAAGTTATCTGTCCGATGAATACAACGGGAAATAATGCTGCTATCCTAAATATCGTTTGCTGTCTAGCTGAAAAACAAACTACTAACGGTAGCAATATTGTAAGAAAACTAAATACGCAATGTCTCACTCGCGCAGAAAATTAGTTTTCTTTCTGTTCTAGGTGCAAATTCAAAGTTCATGTTACCGATTGAGTGTGCTTTCTAGGAAACAAGCTATTGAGTGTTCCTTATTGTCACAAGTGCGAGATAATTTCGACACGTATACTGCGCTTTCATACTACACTGCTACACAGTATGGAAACATGGAACGGTATTTACCACACTCACCTTGATCCTTTACGACAATTATGAAAGCACGATATTCGTATAATAGCCCTTTGTAAAGAATGTAGCATCCTATTGTTTCAAACATTACGCTTTCTTGCTGTTCATCATTAATGTTTAACAAGAATTGTTATTTGTGTTAGTCACGCAATCAAATACATTCATCGAGTTCATATTACTACGTATAAAAATGCATGGGAATGAATGTAATATAAAGATGATTTATTGGGGTTCGTAGCAACCACCGGTTATAGGATGCACCGAGCAGTTCCCGAGTTCGATCATCTGCTGCGCGCTTGATGCTGCCGATGCTGCTGACTGTGTGCGCACGTTCATTATCTTCCTTACAATGGCCCCGCGGAAATAAAGGAGCCATCCTGGTGACTTATTTTTCTAGAAGGACGGTAGAATGGTGATACGGCTTGAGAAGCTGAACGTGAACGACTTCGCTTTTACGACGTCGCATGTCAGACGGCGCCATTAGCCGCTCAACCAGGTAATTAACGGGCGATGTTCTCTCGAGAACGCGGTATGGCCCATTTAGAGCTACAGTTTAGAAAACAGTTTACAGCTACAGCAAAGCAATCTCGAAGTTGAGCTCAGGAATACATCAATATTTATTTCAAACGCCGATTCACTAGGATGTGGCTTGAACTATTTAAGGCATCATTGTTACGTTGTACACTATGTTCTGCCTACGTAAAAGAATTCACAAATTTATTTAACATTTACTGTGGTTCTTTTTGGCGTCTATCTTCCTATGTTATAGCCCTGAATATACGGATATTTTTCTTGGATACTCAGCTATCCTATAGCAATGGCTCCAAACATTTCTGGCTACTTCAATGGCAAATTTTATACGGCAAGATAGATTGAATTTACTTACTTATTTATATTTTATTTATGGAAGCGCACAAGGCTTTACCGGGCTGGAGGGATTGAGCGTTGATGTTCAGGTGGCACGACGTAAAACGGCGTTGGTAGTAAAAATATAGCTTGTAACAAAAATGACAATACAATAATTTAGTAATAAATAATAGATGAATATATCCAACTCCATTCAACGCATAATATACGCATGTTAAGTGTTTTGAAATAACAACGGTTGCATTATTGTAAAGGCGAAAAACCTCTTCAAGTGCGCTTATTCCACGTTCTATATTGGATGAGATCCAGCGCCCATTACTTTGGATGCCAGTTTTAACGTGTCAAAGTCAACGCAAGAGCGAGGATTGTCTCTTTGAGAAAGAAATCATTAAGGCTACGCTGTATTGTCGTTGACACACAATAACCGCAGTTGATTTTGGGCCACAAAACCTTTAAGAACTAATTATTGCTATGCTTTTGTTTAGTCCAAGCACTTGAAGTGATAGCGAAGCATGAAATACGCGATGTAGATCATACCTCAGACACTTCTTACTCCGCTTCGGACAAGCGGAAGACGTTGCTCATTGGCCAAAACATGCACACAAAAAAACGCCTACTTCATGTAACTTCACTTGAGAGTGAAAAAACGCGCAGTTACACAATAGCTTGAAAACCAGCATAGAAATCGCTGAAACTAATACCAAAATACGAGAAGCACGAATTGCTACAACTTTATCGGGGCTATAGAAGGCCACAATTACTGAAAACAAACGCTGGCAGGTTATAAAATGGGTACAAAACATGACTAATTTCTCACTTAGAACGCCTTCATTTGTTATGGTATTCGTTGTTCGTTTTACATCAAGTTCAGCCCCCCATGTGCGCCAACCGCTCATCGAACCAATTATTTTCGTCAGTGAAGTTTTGCGTGCCTATGCCAGCAGCCTACTTCTTATATGCTGAACTGCATATAGCGGCCGTTCACAGTGATACAGAAAACGGACGAGGCAGAACCCTTAGCAATTATTGCTGGTCTTTAGCCTCGAACTGTTTCAATTGCTTGATTTTCGCGTAACCTTGAACGTAGAGAACGTGCTTGTCTGCTGCGTCCATGGTCTCTACGTGGAGCTTTTCTATTGAGTTGGTGTTCTGGCCCTATTTAGGATTTTGAAGTGGGAGGATGGCGCAACATTACCGAACATTTAGGAAATTTTCCCGTGCAATATATTTTAAACTTACATGCGTTGATCAGCATAAAAATGTAGAAGTTGTGACTAACAGTGAGGTGTGCCCACAAGGAAAGTCGGACTAGTGCAAAAGCCGTATGACCAGATAACTGCAATTGTTCAGTCAACATACACCAGCAGGCCCAGTGTACCACTCTATTATAGGTACTTCTGCAATTCTGCGGATGCTATTTGCCATTTTTATAAAGTCAATCCTAACCGATATTCCGCTAAAATTTGTGTTGTGGTGTGACTCGTTTCATTTCATTGGAACGTTCAATCACGCGTAGACCTTCCAGCTTTCAAGTGCTTTTGAACAACTGTCGTTCAACCAAAGCACAAATAAGTGTAGGAACAGTTCTTGGGCAAGTATGCATTGCGCATTTCTTCTGGAAAAGTTTATGAATGAATTCTCGTTTTCAAGAAATCAGACACTATCTGTGCATTTGTGCCAAACTAATACCAACAGTTAACCTTTCGATAAAGTGCAGAAAATTTTTTCCAGCGATGATTATGGCAATCACCCCCCTCCCCCAGAAACAGTTTTTAAGGGCTATCTAGCATTGAAGTTACCACTGAAGCAGATCAGAATCGTGAATTCAGGATTGTTACGAAAGTGGGGGCTCTAATCATAAAACCTATGTTTGGATCCTTATCGAAAACTTCAGTCCATGTTATAAAATGCTGTTATTGGTTGGAAACAAAACAATACGTGATCACGTCTCATTTACTGTTTATATTTTTGGCCAATCAGACAAGGCAATTAGTGTGAACAGAAAAAGTTTGACGGCTCCGTACAGGATTTCAAAATGCGCTAAGATGCTGTTTTGAAATTTTTTGGGCAGGTATCGATAGAAGTATCTAAGAGACCCAATTTGCCTGATTTTTAATGTTACAAATAGATGTTACTAGGAGTCCCTTTTGAAATGGCAAGAAGGACGGAACAAAAGGTGATGCTTCTGCTCATCCGCAGAACGAAAACAAGCTTATTCATGACCTATGAATTTCTGAGAAGATTCGACAAACTGCTCTGGGCGTTCGTTGTGGTAAACTACATTTACAACAGTGGAGTGTGTGCGGAGTCTGTTTGGCAAAGGATGCTTGAACAAGGACCTCTGTAGAAAATATAAGCTGTGGAGAACAAAGGTCGACTATTCCACATTCAGGTATGAAATATAGTAAAAGAGCTCTCTAATCTAGTCTACCCAATAAGTGCTTGGTTAGTGACCAATGAATGTCGACTTCCAGTACACGCAAAGCGGCAGAACGGCCTAGGTCCATATACGAGATGGCAAACTGGTTACGTTATCGCGCTTGTCTTAAAAGCAATTGAACAAGTGTTATCTTGTGGTGTTTAAGTCTCTGGCATTGATGCTTTGTTTTCATATTAACTTGCGGAGCTAAATTGTCCTGCATTAGGCGGCTATATTTTGATATATCCAAGAGTAATTAAAAAGGTCACAGTTTCTCGAGAAAGGCGAAGCATCGATTGCGGTAGCAAATTAGCAGAGCGCCATATGAAGTAAGAGTATCACTTTTATTGGCCACATCAACTTGTAAACATTTGTTTGCTCACTAAATAACAAGCATGTCGTCAGTGCTTACAGAAAGCATGAACACATAACACTTGATGACCGCGGACCCTTGCTGTCGAGATGCCGGCGTGAGCAAGCGTGGAAGCAGCAGCGAGCGAAATGACCATCGTGCAGCATATCGCTTCAACCTGGACTGAGCGCCCAGAACACACAGCACGCACAAAGGTACAAGCCGCTGAGGCAGCTACACTCGATGCCCCGACGCGATCGCTGTGAAGATATGGCCGCTCGACCACGTGCCACTGCCACATACGCAGCTGCCACCGGAGTAGAACGCCGCTTCCCTCTTCTCCCTCCTTGCCTTGTGAGTCGCAACGTAGGGCGCCACAAACGCGACGGAAGACGGCGCGCTAGGGGTGCTGCGTCCCCACTCTCCTACTTGTTGCGCGGGCGAGAATAAGCCGCTATCGTTGGTTACCCTCATATCCTTTCACTGGCATATACAGCGCAGGGCGCGTGGCGATGGTGTTATCGCCCTTAGAATTTATACAGAACATCGCCGCGACGGCGGCGGCAGAAATGCTCTTGTAGCGTCCATATAATTTGATGTCGCGATGACAAGAAAAAACCTACAATAAAAAAGGTGTACATCAATTCTGAAGTATATCAATTATAGGGGCTTCCGCACGAGTTGTCAATTCCAGAAGTCGAATACCGTCCTCATATTTTCGATGGTGACATGCATCCATTCTTGCAGCAAGAAATGTTTGTGACCTTCGCCTCGATGCTGCTCAAATGGAGTGCCATAGCCTGCTTCCTTCTCAGTGTTGACGGGAGGGCCGACACAACAAGCACAAGGAGAAGGAAAACTCTCTCTCTGACATTGCTGGAATTGGCATACACGGTAACTGCTTTTCGCTTCTCTGCGTAACTTGAGCCTGGTAACCTCTTAGAATGCTTTTCTTTCAGAAGGTAGCGTACCCGCAATAAAACTTACTAAAACACCTAAAACACATTGTTTTGCATATATGTACATACCATATTTACGCCGTACTGTTCCATAGCCTTCGAGTAGTCTTTATAAAAGTGTACGGAAATACAGAAACTGCTTTAGTTTTAGTAAAACGTCTTGTCTTACATGCAAAAGTACACAATTGATTATTTAGGAAATTACAATTAACGTACCATAAAAACGCAAACGTACAATAACCAGTTTAGCGGAGCAAAGCACAGGTGGCTCTAGGTGGCATTAAGATAAAAGAAGAGGAAAAATATCCGTTAATTAACTAGAAATAGCAAGATACGTTGTACATATTTACACGTTGGTTTTATACTCAGCCTGTTTATGGGCAAAAAAAAGCTGAATGTTTTGCGATAATAGGAGCAAAAAGAATGTCCGGTGATTACGACACTCTCTAATGCAAAATTTGAGCACAGCATTGTAGGTGTTTTCATTTCACGATATATTGAGCCAAGAATTTGAGACCGAAATCACCGACCCGACTGGCAGTAAGCCAGTGCCGTCAGCGCCTTCACAGCGGATGCAGTATGCAATTTGGGAACGCTGGTATTATGAGTGGCATGGGAGCTAGCTATTATGTCGGTTGGAGTGTGCAGCGTGACGTGGGAGAGCGCAGGCCTGTCCAAATTAGCGATCAAAGATGGTGATCCCAGTAGATGGAACTGAATGCACAACAGGTGCCAGCGGAGCTGGCGCTTACCGGTTTTTCGTAGGGCCTCACGTGGTTACTTTCGCCTTGTTTCCAATAGTTAAAAATGACGTACGTGTTGTGCGATAACAGGACATGAACTAGTGATTTTCTTGTTTAGTTGAAAAGCATGCGTTTAAAATACTAAATCATGTTACTTAACACGAACAAAAACCTCACGTTTCTAATACATGCAACTGATATACAGAACTTAGTTCGTTATAATTAAATGTGTCTCAGCATTGACCAGTTTTGGCACGTTTCACCTACTTCAGTTGAATTAGTCCATTTGCGCCAGTGCATAATAAAGCTGTTTAGAGCACTTTTTGCTTTTCTCCCTCAGTGAGCTTTGTTTGGGGTGTAAAATGCTTCATATTCTGTTTTCAGAAAGTAATGGTTCAGGCGCAGTATATTTCTTATTCGCTCTCATTGTTTCTCTTTGACATGAAGTTTCGTTCAGTTTGAATTCTTGAAGATATTCATATTTATTCTATTTTTATATGCGTTTCCCTTGGAGAAGTTCTTACATTTTAGCGAAGAAATGGTAAAGATGTAACCATGGGTACTGATGCCCTGAGTATATTCATTTATGATAACTTTAGTTCTTCCTCTCCTTTATACTGTATCTGTGAAGAAGAAGACGCGCCTCGCGGCACAGCCGCATCGCCAACGCGCGGCTCGTCTCGGCTCGCGCTGTTGATTGCTGGCGTCCGTTTGGACAGTGCTTCGGGCTGCTTCGCCGTTCCCGGTTGCTGTGCCGTTACATTAGGAGCCGCCAATAAACCTTTTCTCAATTGGTGGAGGTGCTGGGACTCAAACCCCGTCGCTTGACACCCTGGAGCTGAGATCACGAACGCTACCACCCGCCATGACCGACAGCTCCTCCCAAACGGCACCGACGCCTCCGTCCGTCACCTGCACCGGCGTTCCACGTCAACGGGACCCCAAGGTCTTCAGCGGTGCAGACGACGAAGACGTCGAAGACTGGTTTGCGTCGTATGAACGGGTGAGCGCACACAACAAGTGGGATGATCCCGCAAAGTTAACTCACGTCATCTTTTATCTGGCTGGTGTTGCCCAACTGTGGTTTCACAACCACGAAAGTGACGTGCCCACATGGTCAGTCTTCAAGACAACCTTTACGGAAGTGTTCGGCCGACCTGCTGTTCGCAAGCTCCGTGCCGAACAGCGCTTGCGCGCCCGAGCACAGCAGACGGCGGAAACGTTCACAAGCTACATAGAAGACGTCGTGGACCTTTGTAAACGAGTCAACGCCGCAATGCCCGAAGCTGAGCGAATTCGCCATATACTGAAAGGCATCGATGACGGCGCATTCCAGATGCTCCTAGCCAGGAATCCGCGCACTGTGTCTGAAGTTGTCAGCCTGTGCCAAAGTTACGATGAGTTAAGGAAGCAACGCGCTTCGACTCGGCGTCCTTTGGGAAGCGACGACTTGTTGGCGAGCCTTGACAACATGTACGACCCACCCTCATTCTTTCAGCGGGTGAAGGACTTTGTGCGTGAGGAAGTTGCCCGCCAACTTTCTTTAGTCCCCTTCACTCAGGAGCCCACCTCCCGTCTTCCAAACACGCTCCGCACCCTCATTTCCGAAGAGGTCGCCCAAGTTGTCCCTTCCGCACCACATCAGCCGCCTGCAGCCGTGAATCTCAACTCTACGCGGGCAATGCAGCCTGTCGCCACGCCTCTCACCTATGCGCAGCCAGTCCTGCCTGTGGCCGCGCCTCTTACGTACGCCCAGGCAGTACGCAGGCCTCCACCGGCGTCTTTCACGACCCAGTCCCAACCGCTGCCACCGCAAGCCCATGCTACATCTTGGACCGCACCGCGAGCTAACCCTTGGCGGACACCTGACAATCGACCCATCTGTTATTCTTGCTGCACTCCCGGACACGTCGCCCGATATTGCCGCCGTCGTCCTCAAGCGTTCGGCGACGCCTCGCGGCCCTTCCAGTACGGCAGCCAGCCATTTCGCCAATACGCCGCTCCTTCCCCCCAACCGTATGCTCGTGCTGACATCCCAGAATTTCCTTCGCGTCGCTCGCCATCCCCTCGCCGACGCTCGCTCTCCCCAATGCGTCGGCGACCCGCACCACCAGACCAGGAAAACTGAACGTCGCAGTTCAAGAGGCAAGAACTGCGCCCCATTCGAACTGTCAAAGTCCTCGCGCCTCTCCTGCTAACGTGGTCGAAATTTGTGTAGAAGGTGTTCCTGCATTCGCTCTTGTGGATACCGGCGCAGCCGTTTCTGTGATAGCCGCCAAACTGTGCCGTTCGCTGCGCAAGGTGACCACGCCGCTTTCTGGACTGTCGCTTCGTACGGCAAGCGCGCAGCCCATCACTCCGCACGCAGCCTGTACTGTACGTGTGCTTATTCACGGCATTGTTTACATCGTCGAGTGTATTGTTCTTCCCACCTGCTCGCATGACGTCATCCTCGGATGGGACTTCTTATCTCGTCATAAAGCCGTGATCGACTGCGCACGCGCCGAAGTTGAATTTTCCCCTTGTGACGCACCCTTGGACGAAGATTGCGACCGCCCTTCTAAACTTACCGTGCGCGAGGACACAGATATTCCACCTGGCTCCTTCGCCCTCGTCCCCGTCTTTTGCGATGCCATCGCTGATGCAACGGTCCTCTACACACCGTCCGACGTCTTCATGAGCCGTAAATCTCTCCCACTACCCTTCGCGACGCTTGACATGGCTGGCGGCTGCAGCAATATCTACTTTTACAATCCCCTCTGTGCGCCTATTACGTTGCTCGTTGGTGAATGCCTTGGCTTCGTGGAACTCCTCGACTCTTCGTCTTTGGTTGACGTCCCTGGAGACTCTTTTGACGTCGACCCCGGCCAAGCATCTTCGATGTCCGCGCTTGAGGAAACGTCCAGGTTTGCGTTCTCGCATGCCATCGCCGATACCCTCACACCTGCCGAACGCGCCGACCTTCTTGATCTCCTGCACAAATTTAGAAGTTCATTCGACGTTTCACAACCTCACCTGGGCCGCACGTCGGAAGTGCAGCACTACATTGACACCGGTTCCCATCAGCCGTTACGTCAACGACCATATCGCGTCTCTGCCGAAGAGCGTCGTGTCATTACCACCCAAGTCGAAGATATGCTGCGCCGTGATGTTACTCAACCTTCGCACAGTCCCTGGGCATCTCCTGTCGTTCTCGTTCGCAAGAAGGACGGGTCTATTCGCTTTTGCGTCGACTACCGTCGGTTAAATAAGGTAACGCGCAAAGACGTCTATCCTTTGCCGCGCATCGATGACGCCCTCGACAGTCTTCAGGGAGCAGAATTTTTCTCGTCCCTTGACTTGCGTTCAGGGTACTGGCAGGTCCCCATGGCTGCGGCCGATCGCCAGAAAACCGCGTTCATTACGCCTGACGGTTTATATGAATTTAAGGTGATGCCTTTCGGGCTTTGTAACGCCCCTGCCACCTTTGAACGACTCATGGACAACACGCTGCGTGGCCTCAAGTGGTCTATATGTCTGTGTTACCTCGACGATGTCGTGGTTTTCTCGCCTTATTTTCCTACTCACCTGCTCCGTCTCAGACAAGTTTTGACCTGTCTAACGAACGCTGGCCTTCAACTCAACCTCAAGAAGTGCCGCTTCGCCGCGCGAGAGCTCACCATTTTAGGCCACGTTGTGTCCAAGCACGGCGTTCTACCCGATCCTGCAAAACTTCGAGCAGTCGCTGAGTTTCCGAAGCCTCAGACCATCAAAGAACTTCGAAGCTTCGTGGGCCTATGCTCATATTTCCGGCGCTTTGTTCGAAATTTCGCATCGATCATGGCGCCATTGACTCAGCTTCTACGCGGTGACGCCGCCCTCTCCTGCTGGTCCCCTGCCTGTGACTCCGCCTTTGCTACGCTGCGTCGTCTTCTCATCTCCCCACCTATTCTTCGCCATTTCGACCCGTCAGCTGCAACTGAAGTACATACAGATGCCAGCGGGGTCGGTCTCGGCGCCGTACTCGCCCAACGAAAGGCGGGCTACCCCGAATATGTAGTCGCCTATGCGAGTCGCACACTGACGAAGCCTGAGGCCAATTACAGCGTGACCGAAAAAGAGTGCTTGGCTTTAGTATGGGCACTTGGCAAGTTCCGACCATATCTGTACGGGCGCCCATTCGACTTGGTCACAGATCACCATGCGCTTTGTTGGCTCGCCAACTTGAAAGATCCCACTGGCCGCCTAGCCCGTTGGGCACTACGCATCCAGGAGTACGATATTCGCGTCGTCTACCGCAGTGGACGCACACACTCCGACGCAGATGCCTTGTCTCGTTCACCTTTACCTCCAGACTCGGCCTGCGCAACAACTTCCGCACATTCCGTGTCATCTCTCGACATGGACTCCTTTGCAACCGCACAACGTCGTGACCCGTGGGTCGCTTCTCTTTTCGACTATCTTTCTGGATCGTCGACCATCCCTGTATCCCGAACCCTCCGACGCCAAGCAGTTCATTTTGCCATTCGTGACCAGCTGCTGCACCGACGCAATTACACTCCTGAAGGTCGTCGGTGGCTTCTGGTGGTTCCCCGCAGCTTAAGGTCTCAAATATGTGCCGCTTTCCACAACGATCCGCAGTGTGGCCATGCCGGAGTCTTCAAGACGTACGAACGAATTCGCCACCGCTACTACTGGCGCGGCATGTACAATTTTGTACACAAGTTTGTTCGGTGCTGTCTTGACTGTCAACGCCGCAAATCGCCGCCTTTACGCCCATCTGGTGCCTTGCAGCCGCTCCCGTGCCCTGCCACACCCTTCGATCGCGTCGGCATCGACCTATACGGCCCGCTTCCTATGACACCAGACGGCAATCGGTGGATCGTCGTTGCTATTGATCATTTGACACGCTACGCCGAAACTGCTGCTTTACCAAGTGCTACAGCGCGGGATGTAGCCTCTTTCGTCCTACATCGCTTCGTGCTTCGACACGGCGCACCTCGGGAACTCCTCAGTGATCGAGGTCGCGCCTTCCTCTCCGAAGTCGTCGAAAGTTTGCTTTCGGAATGCCATATTATTCATCGGACAAGCACGGCATACCATCCACAGACTAACGGGCTCACAGAGCGATTTAACCGCACACTTGGTGATATGCTCTCTATGTACGTGGCATCTGATCATGGTAACTGGGACCGCATCCTTCCATTCATCACGTTCGCGTACAACACCGCGATCCAGGCCACTGCGGGATTTTCACCTTTCTTCCTCCTGCATGGCAGCGAGCCTACGCATACCATCGACACGCCCCTTCCATACCGTTCTGACGCCTCCGAGTGTCTACCTGTGTCCGACGTCGCCCGACAAGCCGCAGAATGCCGCCAGCTAGCGCGCTCCTTTACGGCAGATCAACAGCAGCGCCAGAAAGAAAACCGCATCGACACGCTTCCACCACCTACGCTCCAGGCGTTCTTGTGTGGTTGTCGGTCCCTTTCCAAACGCCGGGGCTTTCCTCGAAACTCGTCCCAAAATTCGAAGGGCCTTACCGAGTCTTGGAGCAAACATCCCCGGTGAATTTTCTCATTGAGCCCCTGTCACCACCTGAAGACTTGCGCCGGCGTGGACGTGACATTGTCCACGTCTCGCGTCTCAAGCCCTACCACGACCCTCTGCCTCCCGATTCTTAAGGCGCCAGGATGGCTCTTTTTGTCCGGGGGGAGATTGTGAAGAAGAAGACGCGCCTCGCGGCACAGCCGCATCGCCAACGCGCGGCTCGTCTCGGCTCGCGCTGTTGATTGCTGGCGTCCGTTTGGACAGTGCTTCGGGCTGCTTCGCCGTTCCCGGTTGCTGTGCCGTTACATTAGGAGCCGCCAATAAACCTTTTCTCATATCCTTCACTTTATATGCACACTCAATATCTGTGAGCTAAGTCAAAAAACACATTTATTCACCAAACATATTTCCTCGTCATATTCGGGGGAGGTCAAATTACCTCCAACTCCTCAACCTAAAATCAATTTGTGGTTGCCTTTGGGCAGGGCTGTCTTTGGTGAAAGGTTTTGTCCAAGTCCTACAACCAAGTCGATCCACGTTTATGCCAGCTAAGAGCTGTCTGAAATCATGTATGCTGGAGCTCTTTTCTTTTATAACAGAAAAAATGGCTGTGGCTTAGGTAAGGTTAAGCCCAGGATGCGAAGCATACTAGCCTTTATTTTAGTTGTTGAACCACTGTTTAGCCTGGTGAACTGCTGTTGCTTGGCTATATTTGGTTCGGCTAGACGAAGAAACAACTCATGCATTACTTCTTCGCCTTCAAGAGTGGAACGCGACAGCGTTGCCGTCGACCCGCCAAGGGGTGTAAGACAATGGGCTACAGGGCAGCGACTACGCGCCCCGCATTGGACGCGGTGAGCGTCGAGCAAAGCAGCGTTCGGCGCGGCAACGAAATGTGCGCCTGAGCAAGAGACGCACGCCTTAGAAACAGCGCGTTTCTAAGGCAACACCGCATTCACTAGAGGCGCTTTTGTACCGCTTTGAAGCGTTGTACTCGTGGCTCAGTGGTAGCGTCTCCGTCCCACACTCCGGAGACCCTGGTTCGATTCCCACCCAGCCCGTCTTGCAAGAGTTGAGCCAAAGCCACTTCTCCTCTGTCGTGACGTCACGGTGTCACGTGATTTCATGGTCACCGCCGCGCCTGAGGAGCTGGGTTGAGCCCTCGTAATATGCTTCGCATAAAAAAGATAAAGTAAACCCTTCAACATGTGTCTCTAACAGTTTCGCCACATTGTCCAAAGGATGCAACAATTTACCCAAGGCAAAGTGGCTGAATAACTGACAGTCAGTGTCTACTTCTGATTTCTTTAAATTACGGAGTTTTACGTGCCAAAACCACTGCATGATTTTGAGGCACACCATAGTCGAGGACTCCGTAAATTTCGACCACCTGGAGTTCTTGATTCTGCATCTAAATATGAGTACCACGGGTGTTTCCGCATTTCGCCGCTATTGAAATGCGGCCGCCACGGCCGGAAGTCGATTCCGCGACCTCGTGTTTAGCAGCCCAACACCATAGCCCCTGAGCAACCATGGCGGGTGACTGATTTCTTCGAGGCAAAGGTATATTGAGCGATATGCAGGGTGTCCATAGAACAATTAAAAAGAGTTGTTAACATTGCTTGTGGCTAAAAGCATAATTCTTCCCCATGAGCTGGTCTACTCGAAGAGATGGACATAGCGCAAAAAAAAAAGAAATGCATAATCGTGTATTACCAAAAATACAATAAATATTTATAAACTAATTTTGTTGCAGCACATATTGCAATTTGAAAATCTAGCGGGTGAGGCTGGAAGGCATATCCAGTTGAAAAGAATTTTGTGGGGCATTTACGACATACACGCCATCAAATTTTCGGTAAAGATGCACTGCCATTCCACTTTCATAAAAAAACCTTGTTTTGTGCATTGAACCACAAAAGTAACTCGAACGCCAATGCATTTTTCCGCAAAGTTCGGTAATCGATACCTCGAAACTGGTGTCATGCTGAGAATAAGTTCCAGCCTTGCCCTTTGCATACTTCTGGCTAGAATTTCTGAATTGTTATATGTACCATAGGATAGTTTGTTAGAACTTCATTAGTAATTTTGTTCTCTTTACTCGAATATACATTTCAATTATTTGTGTAAGTAATGCCCGCGCCTTCGAGTACACCAGCCGATGAAGTATAATTCAGCTATCTGTCACAGACAATTTAAAAGAAATTATTAGTGTTCATTGAAGCTCCCTGTCTATCTTCCTTCCTTCTCTGGATTCACTCCGCAACCTCCCCCCCCAATACAAGTACATGTGTGCTTTCGTGTACTGGCACCGCTTCCCCCAGCGAAGGAAGAGTGGACCCCTCAGGAAGAGAGAGCAAAACAACGATTCCGATTTGTTGCTTTCTGGCTTGGATTTCACTAGCATGGGCGGAAAGATGTGGTCAAACTGCCCGTCCTCGAGCGAACGGACTCAGAAAAACATGTTATGACGTTCAATTGGAAATAATACCTTGTTCCTTGATGCATCGGATAGGCGGCCATTATCACGCGCACGTTCAAGTTCCGCGGCGTGCAATATGTGGTGCTCACGCCTCGGGATGTCCGTCATCTTGATGCACCTGATGCACCTTGCTGGTCGTCTTCGCCGCTGATTGCGTTCAGCTTTTCTCCTTTTGCAGCAGGTTCATGCTGCTCACATGTAATTCTGTCTTTCCTTTTTTTATCGGTGCCTTCTTTGTGAAATACCTAAGCTCATCAGGAACACAGTTGGCATGGCGTCTTCTTTGAAACGTGGACCATTGTGTACCGGTACGCCCTTTCGATGAATCTTTCGTCGAAGTTGCCTTCGCAAACCGCGTTGTCGTTGGTTAGGTCTTTGTCAGGCCCTTTATTACTGTGGCCCATCTCGCCCATCGCGAAAAGTCAGTTGGCGCTTTAAACACCAAACGTGTTTTTTTTTCCGAGTACGATCTATACTCTCCTTTGTATCCAGGCACAAAGCACTTGAGCAGCATGACGGCGTGGTTCGCTTTATCATTCAGCACTCCGATGAGTCAATTCCTGGTGTTTCAATCCAACGACCGAGCAGTATTGACAAATCTCACAAACGACGACAATCAGGATGCAAAATTGAATCGTCAACGTAGCCAGCGAAACCTAGTCAGCGGCCTGCCGTAGCAAGTGTAGTACCTTTTAAAACAGCAGCGCCCCTAGCACTATCCAATATTTTCACCGTGTACCGCATGCTCCTCTCCCGTGGAGCGGATAGGATGCCCGTCACACTACCCCACTCTACCCAGCGTATAGCTGTGATAGAAGACGACGACGAACGCACGAGTAGTGGAACGCGCGCGTTCGCGTGGTTACGTCGACGCTGAACCCAAGAACGAGCACCTAAGAGCTTCGCTCTAAGATTATTCAATGCTTTCTTTAATAACGGCCAAACATCATGTTGCCCTGATTGCTACGAATTTGATTATCCAGTGATTGGTGACAGGATTAGGGTTCTAACCACATCTAACTGATTTTCTTAATATGATTCCGAGTTTGATAAAGTTCTTGCTTTTTTTGGGGGGGGGGGGGAGGCGTGATTCCCATAACACTCACTCACTACTCCATGAAGCGCATGCTGTATGACCTCGGAAGAACGATTTGTTTGCTCTAAACCTAATATGCTGTGGGGTTTGTAACAATGCCCATCTTATGCACCCTAGTTCTAAGAAGTGGAGAAGCAGTTTACTGTTCAGTTGTATCTTGTATTACAAAGTGCTTCCCGAGTGTGAAGCAGGAGGCTATAAACGCATCACTCGAGTAGTCTCTCTTCATGTTTCCTTTTAATAAAG
Organism: Dermacentor albipictus; assembly: GCF_038994185.2. NCBI lineage: Eukaryota > Metazoa > Arthropoda > Arachnida > Ixodida > Ixodidae > Dermacentor > Dermacentor albipictus. The sequence goes on along the minus strand of NC_091827.1, from coordinate 116,826,917 downwards.
TCTACCTCGCTCACAATTATTTCTTGTCGGATTCGCCAATCACTAATGTATGATGCATCGACGTCCACAAAGAACCTGACTGCCTCCTCGTCATCGTGACTAGAAAATGGCATACACCTAAAGTACAATTGCTTTCTTTAACGCATATGTAAATTTAGCCTTATCACAAAATTTGGAAATTTTTGGGTACAGTGCAGAATTCACTGATGTTCCTGATATGTCGTGATCTATTGTATAAATCCCATGTCCTTTCATGGCGTAAAATGCTACGTAGCAAGGTTGCTACCCATTTTTTCGCAATGTATATGACCGAACAGTGCTTTCGACCGGGCTATAGGCCCTGTCACTTCCCAGATAACTTTTGAAAGTTTATCATTGAACCTTCCCAAACAAATTTTTCTCAACCGAATTTGCATGGGGAAAGTTATCAATTTCAATTACTATACATGGACTCTATGGGACGAAAAATTCTTAGCAGCTTCGTATACGAAGCCCCTTTAGCTTCATACTTCGTCCATCGTTGCGCAGCCAGAGCGTGTGTTGATGACGCAATGAGAAATCAGTAATAACCAAGGGCTGATCGCAAGATTCATGAAGAAGGTGGTGGCCAATTACTGCACGATGAAGCACCAACTGTGCTGCGGTGAGATGGGAGATTTTCAATACTCAGTGGGACTCCTAATGCTGTTGAACTTGTGCTAGCAATGCTCAACTGACCCTCAGTAAATTTTTTAGTAGTTCATTGTGCATCTCTGGGAATATAAACTGGATTTATCGTAACAAAATATTGGAAAGAGGAAGGTAAGTATAAGAGCCTGATATTCTACGTCTAGCGCACGTCAGCATGCTTCACATTTACTGACAGGGCCTTTCTTTACTGATAAAAGTACAAAATACGCTTGCTCTGATAAGCGTTTTAGTGAGCGATGTCAAACTTGTCTTTCCTGATTTTTCATTGCTAGCTAAATCGCATTTTTGCTGATTCTTTCATTAGGTTTTCAACGTAGCAGCGTCTTCAGCATGCGCATGGCAAGCATTTTTCCTTATTCAAGACACTACAGCGCAACCTGCCTCTGGCACACTCAAGACGCTAGATATATCTGCACGTTGTGGATTGGCCTTATTTCTGGTAAGCTTTACGAAGTGCTGTATCAATATATGTTTTCTGAAGCATGAAATCTTGGATTTTTAGCAGTCGCACTCCACACGACCCACACGAACTGTTTCATTTTCATTGCTACTCACCCCTCAAAAAGTATTTCTGGGACGATACAAAAACAAGTCCATCTCGTTAAATGTAGTGATAATTCAAGAGTTTACCTGAATTCTGCAAAATATGGGTTAGCCACATTGCTAAGAACACCTGCAATTCAGGAAGAAGCCCGAATGGTTGAAATAATTTTTTTTTTCAAAATCCATTTTTCGTTCACTCCTGGGGGTTCCCAGAAAAATTCAATTTTACAACAATCGTCTGTGGGCGAACACGACGAAACACAACCGGGAGCCAGCTCTTCGACAAAAGGGCCAGTGGCCAACCAGTAGTATTGTCCAGATTTCCGCTCTAGAAAAAGTCAACAATATTCATGATTAGGCTTCTCGGCTGTCCACTATGCCAGCCTCATGAAAGGTAAAACTATCATCCACGCAAATGTAGCACGAAGCTCCAAAGGAAACAGGATAATTTTTTCAACTACGAAGCGTTATTTTCGAGAGACCCGTATGAGCTTCCTTTATAGCTTTGTGCTACATTCGGGTGGATGACAATTTTATCTTTCAGGAATACTTCGTCCACCTTGCGGAACAGATTTGCCATACAGCAGCCTGGCAGTCTTGAAAACGTCGCCGGAAAATTTCGTCATGAGTTCTTTTACAATTTATTCCAGAGTATTTCGTGATCTCAACTTTATTTCCGCAAATCCTAGTCTCCAACTGAAAGTTTCAAATTGAGGTGATAAATGTTTTCTAATGTGGAACGCTATAAAACGTCTGATAGGGTAATGATAGTATCAGTGAGTACAATTTATTTTGGCACGTGGCAACTCATATTATTCGCTTGTACCTACACTAGACGTGGTAGAGCCAACTCATTTTTGTTTACTTTTGCTGCGGAATCCTTCGTTGAAGCTAATTGTTTCAGACTTTAATTATTAGGGTAAAACGAATGCCTCGTCATGTGCCTGATAGAGAGGTCAATTTGAGGTACAATTTAATAGAAAAGAAAACATGTTACTACATGACGCCGCAAATTCAATGACCGTCCACAAGCGCAACCGGAAGATGTTTTGCCAATAATTTCAAGGAAACAAACTTTCAATGAACTAACGATTCTTACTCTTCCAGTTAACACTTCCATGGGAGAGTGCGCGCCTTGGGAAGAAAACAACACTCACTGACACCTCACAAGCGCGCAAACTCAATAAAGCATTTTTTTCGAAAACTGGACGAAGACGAAGTGGTTCTTGTAGAGGCCACTGTTCCTTCGCGCTGCAATATTTTCAGCTGTTTCCCCTGTTTTACTGGGAGACGCCACTCCCATTGCCACGGCAATGGAAGTGGAGTCAGCAGAATACCGATGCGACGTGACCGCTTCGGCGCGAACCGGCCCGAGGAAGAGAAATTGCCCTCCGGGTCAAGCTGACAGCGAGGACACTGTGTTGCACTCCTGCTCAAGCGATGACGCGTCAAATGACGAAGGCTTCGAAAGAGTGGTACGACAGAAGGCCAAGAGAAGAAATATGAGAGGACGGTCTTCGTTGAGTAAGGCTACCGTTACGCCACAGCGAAGGGCATCAGCGCACACAATTCGTTTTGTCCCGGACACACCTGCCAACTAACGCAACCGCCTTAATCGACAAGCGATTTACGTTTCTCAGGATGTTCTTCTTGTCCAAGGAGAAATCAAGGATATCAGAATTAATAATTGAAAGAACGTCCCGGCTATTGATGTCCACAACGGCAGCGCAATCAATGCTTTGATGACAGTGAAGCTCCTGGGCAACATCCATGTCCACTACCTCATTCTGCAGGACAACTAAACCACGGCTCATATTGTTTATGATATTAACACATCGATTAGCGACAGTGACGTGTCAATTTTAATCAAACCTGCGACAGAAACTGCTGCCTTATTGCAAGCTCGGTGCCATGGCAAGTGCCATGGCGGTGCCATGCCGAAGACATGCCACGCGCCAGAGCCACTGCACATGACTCGCCATTTCAAGTGAAATGTCATTTCAGTTGACCAAATGCGAGACAAGGATTCACAAGTGATTGCTATGCTGAAATCACTCAAGAATGTCGTGCGTCTACTACTGACAAACATGGCTGCACGTAGCGCACTGCAAGTGCTGGACGCGCTGACTCTAGTACATTAAAGCATCGCATAGCACCATAGCCCGCCGCTCGCTGCCCTTCCACAAAGAAATCGAGACAGCATCTCTATTGCAGGGGAATGCCCGTGGTCTGAAATCGAGAATTTCAGATTTTAGACACTTTTTCTTCGAAAACCGTTTTCCCATCCTCGTAATTTGCGAACCGAGCGTGCAGAACGTTGTACGCATTTCCGGCTATGAGGCATTCATGTTCTCTACCTATGGCGATGTGAGGAATGTAATTGTATATACAAGATGTGATCTGTCATACGTGTTGCACCCAGTCCCGCCTCACGACGACAGGCAGTATGTTTGCTTAACTGTGAAAACAAAAAAGCTTACGTTCACACTCGTCACTGTTTACAGTGATCCTTAATGTTGCTTCGACTCTAAACGAGTGCACGACGTGACATCAACGATACGCGGCCCTACGATTCTCACCGAGAGATTTTAATGCTCACCACCCACTTTGGGGGTGTTCGAAGATGGACTTTAGGGGAAGGAGACTAGCATCCTTTGCCCCACAGCACGACCTTTACTGCCTCAATGATGGTAATCCAACATATTAACGCGGGCTTACATACAGCAGCTGCCTATACTTGACTCTGGTTTCTCGGTGTCTTGAAAAAAAAACGTGCAATGCTTTCCAGCCATCGAATCACATGGAAGCGAACATATTCCGATGCACCTTAAGATTAAAGGTCTATTTCAGTGCTCCTTCACGACCCCCCGGCGATTTGACTCGTCGGCGTTTCGGTCGAACATGGAGGAAGTATGTCAGCAAGGGAACCAATCAAGTCTGGAACACGAAATTCCAAAAGCCATGTAAGAGGCTACGCGTGGTTTTCAGTCTTTCCCGAAATATGAAGAACTTCAAGGCGAACTCCAGCGAATACAAGTATTTCGCCGGCGGGCTGAAAGGAGATGCAGCAGAACTTAATCCATGCATTATCTGAGCGAGACAAGGCGGGTGCAAAAGAAGACTGAACGCCACACTGATGCTCTACAATCTCAAAGATGGAAACCTTTCTGTGAGTCGTTGGATTGACGTCAGCGATCATCTCATATATGGAGAACCGTTCGTGGACTTCGCGTATCACCGCAACAGCGTGTTCCTTTCAAATCCCTCGCTTTGCACCAAGGTCACAGCGAAATTGACATTGCTGAAGAATTATGCTCAAGACATGCCAGCTTGCAGCCCCAACACGCACTTACACCATGTGCCACTCCTCTGCCTCAGTATTCCCGCATGAATGTAATGTTTTTTGTGGAGGTGTCCAACGGGCTCTCGACGCGGCGGAGACTCGGCCTCTCTGTCCCGACGTGGGAGTGGCCCGCTGCGCGCTAGTGCACGCCCTAAAGGACCCTAATAAAGTTTTTCATCCATCCATCCATCCATCCATTTAATTTGATCCGGCACTGCACATTACAGAAAAATGGATAGGGCTTCCCTGTCTACCAATCGTAGGTTGCTTGACGGTTCTTCCGGCATAAAGATGACGTGTGGCCAGCGCGCAGGCGTTGACTTCATAGTCATTGTGCTCGCAGGAGTTCATGGCACTGTGTTGGCGATTTTTCTCCTGGCCCTCTTACTCCGGACAGGTGCTTCATACCTGTCCATCGTCGGATGAGTCGTCTTCCGACATAGTGTACAGCTCGGTGTCTTCGGTGTCACTGGGGGAGCCAACTCGCGTCCTTGCAGTTGACGGCCGTGATGACTTCTGGCCAGGTAGGCCTCTGGCGTGCTGCGCGTCCATGGCCGCAAGACGGGGAGGCGAGGCACGACAAAGGCGAAGATTTCCCCAAACATTCACACAGCACAGAAACAAGCGTTTTGCCAAGAAGACACTTCGTCGTCTTCTCTATAGCAGAAAAACAGCTGATTGACAATGGACGAGCCGGCCACTCATCTTGTAGGTGCGGCAGTTACCAGATGAACGACTTCCGATTAGCACTCGAGGGGAAAAGTTGCGATGGTCTTCTATTCCGTTAATGTTTATTCTTATTTCATCCAGTACACTGCATGCGTCATCGTTCGAATTTTGAATCTTCAAAGACCGTAGACACCGTGGTACAAAATCAATGTGCTAAATGTTTTGACCTAAATTGCTTTGGTTTTTCCCACTAAAACGAGCACCTCGCGCTCCCGCAACCACCGCCCGCTTTGCTATCACTGCGGAGAAGCGGGTAATGTCTGCAGTTGTTGCGAGATGGGTCTACGAGGATTCACTGTCAATGCACCTCGCCCATTACAAGGCGATCACCATCGACACATCGCCTGCTATCTCACCACTATTCAGTGGATACTTATATGACCATCCCGTACGCCATTGCCAGGACGTTACCTTTTGCGGCAGCGCCATTTGTACAGTGGTTCACACCCTGGCCTGTCCTTCAGCCTATATGAGGAAAACTAATAACGGCAACCTATAAAGGCGCGGTAGATCCTCCCTTTGCTAATAAACACACCACAAGATCCATCCAACTAGTCATTGCATATACGGAGGCTATAAAACATGAAAACGCCGCCTAAAGAAGGCTTCACGGCTCAATGTGACATCAGTGGTCCAACGCGACGCCACCGTAGCCCGCCGCGACCCAGTGCAATGCAGACGAAAAACTACAGTTCTCGACGTTCATATTGAAGATCATCAATTCACAGCGCTTGTAGACGAAAGAGACGACTATTGCGTAATTGGTGGACCATTCGCCGCCAATTCGAAGCAAGTAATGACTGCATGGGATGACGCTCCAATCCGGACAGCTGGACGACACCTGTTACCGCCGACAGGAATCTGCACGCCCAAAGTTAGTTCATAACCAGACTTACCCTGAAATATTTGTTGTCCTTCAGCAATGTTCTCAGAACAAAATAATTGGCATCAACTTCCTCAACCAAGAAGGCGCAGTCATCGACTTAAGATTCAAGTCGATAACGTTGTCTAAAATAATGCGATACCACCACGAAGGGCCCTTAGTAACCACGGTCTACGACCAAGTAAGCTTCCCGTTTCACGCCAGTATGATTATACCTGTCGGCACCGAAACATCCGCTGATGTTGAAAGCTTCATCTTGGGCGAGATGATGTTCTCTGCGGCCGTGAAATTTGCGTTGCAAGAAACTTGCCCGCGAGAAGGGAAAGCTAAAGTGCTGCTACCAAATTTTAGCAAGGTGTTCAAACATCTCAACAAGGGCGCCAATCGCATAAATGGAGAAAATGTGGAAACCGGCAATACATTTGGCCTCTTGGATTCCGGGCACCTAACTCGGTGGCCATTGCTTGTGGATCAGCTTCCAACATCAACCCAAGTGTCGCCATACGTAAGTAGCAACAGCTGAACAGTCGTTTCCGGTAATGTTAGGATAGCTTTTTGCCGTTATTCAGGATTCGACCAACCGCAATTGTAAAGCATCGCATACTGACAAAAAAAAAAAAAGAACGCGCTCGACCACATCGGCAAAGCCTGCACCCACTTTCAGCACGAAAAAGGAAGGTGATCAAGTTGATGAAGTGCTGCAGGACAAAAATGATCGAGGCATCGAAGAGTCCATGGCTATCTCTTTAGTTTTAGTTATGAAAGGTGCTTCCCTACATTCTTCCGCCGATTATTGTAGAATGTACAAGACCAGAAAGAACACCATTCTATGGTCGACAACACATTGAAATGGCTATGAATAGCAAAGTTTTCATGGATCAAGAAGGTTGTGGTGAGCTCATCAGCCTTTTCATGCGCAAACAGTAATGCCTCGTATCTCCATCAAAAGTGACAGAATTTACAAGAATTTTCAACCAATTTATAAGCATTGTTTGGATCCGCTGCGACTTAATTTCTGCGTAATTTTGCTTACTTGCCTTTCCTATCTTATGTACGTCAACCCATGGCCTTTCCGGTGGCAAGGTATGCTAGCGCGTTAGTAGAAAAATGCCAATTTCTCTCCGCATCTGAACCCTTCAACACTATTGCGGCAATTGAACCGGAACGCCGGGCACAAGCGCACCTCGACGCAACAGAGCTGTCGAAAGGGAACAGCAGCTGCCGCCGTAGCACGTCAGGTGCTGCGTGAAGGGACAGTGCATCGCAGCGACGCCATGCCACCGTCGCTGCTGCTCTGGCAAGCCCTTGTTATGCGCGCATTAGCCGTCTGCACAAGCACGCACTACGACTGCGCCACAATGAAAACGCGCAAAGCGTCTCCACGCGATCCCTTGTCCGCGAGCTGCTCATAACTCGAGGGAGGCTCAGTAGCGTTCAGTTGGACAGTGAGCCACCCCAAAATATTAGCTTGACCCACACCCAAATTTTAAGTTAGCCATCATCCAAATTTTAGTTGGCTCACCCCCAAATGTGGGTTGGCCGCTCGCAGATTTCCACTGCACCCGTCCCCAAATTCAAGTTGGCCCACCCCCAAAATTCTAGTTGGGCCACCGCTTTAATTAAAGCTGGCCCAGCCACAACTATCAAGTTGGCCCACCCCTGAGTTTATGTTGGCGCACCTCCAAATTTTAAGTTCGCCCACAACCATTGCAAACACGCACTACACCCATTTTAACATAGTGGCGAGTATCGCCTCCAAACAATGTGCTTTGCCGGTAGCCATTTCATGCTTACATCTGCTCTCGATTGCGAGAGAGCCAGCATTTTTTTTTACTTTTGCGATCGTTCTTTGGGATAAATTGCAGCTGTTAGGCATTGCGTGGGCACCGGCAATGTCACTCCTATCCGCCGCCCATATGGAATATCGAAGGCTGAGCATCAAGTTAATGTCGCAGATGTTCGAAAAATGCTTGCCAAGAACATTATTGAACCGTCGTGTAGTGCAGCAGCGTCACATGTCATCCTGGCCGAAAAAAAATGGGTCATGGCGTTTTTACGTGCATTATCTGCAACTTTCACCATCCTCATCGTCAGCCTCCTTACGCCCACTGCAAGGCGAAGGCCTCTCCCATACTTCTCCAAATACCCCCGTCATGTACTAATTGCGGCTATGTTGTCCCTTCAAACTTCTTAATCTCATCCGCCGACCTAACTTTCAGCATCCTCCTGAAACGCTTGCCTTCTCTTGGAACCCAGTCCGTAACCCTCAATGACCGTCGGTTATCTTCCCTCCTCATTATTTGCCCTGGCCATGCCCATACCTTTTTTTAAATTTCAACTAAGATACCATTAACTCGCATTTGTTCCCTCACCCAATATCCTCTCTTCTTATCCAACCTTCACGTTACACCCATCATTCTTCTTTCCATAGCTGGCTGTGTCGTCCTCAATTACTGTAAAACACTTTTCATAGGCCTCCAAGTTTCTGCCCTGTATTTGGTTGCTGGTAAGACACAGCTGTCATACACTTTTCACATGAGGGATAATGGCAACCTGCTGTTCATGATATGAGAATGCCTGGGAAACGCTCCCCAGCCCATTTTTATTCTTGTGATTATTTCACTCTCATGATCCGGATCCGCAGTCACTACCTGTCCTCAGTAGACGTATTCCCTTACCACTTCCAGTGCCTCACTACCTATCGTAAACTGCTGTTCTCTTCCCGAGACTGCTGAAGATTACTTTAGTTCTCTGCAGATTAATTTTTACACCCACCCTTCTGCTTTGCCTCTCCAGGTCAGTGCGCATGCACTTCAATTGGTCCCCTGAGTTACTAAGCAAGGTAATATCATCCGCGAATCACAAGTTACTAAGATATTCTTCATTAACCCTTACCACCAATTCTTCCCAATGCAGGTCTCTGAATACCTCCTGTAAACACGCTGTGAATAGCATTGGAGAGTTTGTATCTCCCTGCCTGACGCGTTTCTTTATTGGGATTTTGTTGCTTTCTTTATCGAGGACTACAGTGGCTGTAGAGGCGCTATTTGATCTCTTCCAGTAAATTTATATACGACTCATCTACACCCTGATTCCGTATTGTCTGCATGACTGCTAAGGTTTCGACTGAATCGAACGCTTTCTCGTAATCATTGAAAGCTATATATAAGGGTTAGTTATATTCCGCACATTTCTCTAGCACCTGACTGATAATGTGAATATGGTCTATTGTTGAGTAGCCTTTACGAAGTCCTGCCTTGTCTTTTGGTTGACATTAGTCTAAAGCATTCCTCATTCTATTTGCGATTACCTTAGTAAATACTTTGTAGGCAACAGACAGTAAGCTGCTCGGTATATAATTCTTCATGTCTTTGGCGCCGCCTTCCTTATCGATTAAGATTATGATGGCGCTCTCCCAAGGTTCTGGCATGCTCGAAGTCATGAGGCATTACGTTTACGGGGTGTCCAGTTTTTGTAGAACAATCTGCCCACCATCCTTCAAGAAATCTTCTGTTACCTAATCCCCCCAGCTGGCTTCCCCCTTTGCACAGCTCCCAAGGCTTTCTTTACTTCTTGCGGCGTTACTTGTGGGATGTCAAATTCCTCTAGACTATTCCATATTACATTATCGTCGTGGGCGCCACTGGTACAATATAAATTACTACAGAACTGATCCGTCACTTGAACTATCTCATCCATATTAGTAATGATATTGTCGGGTTTTTTTCTGCACGCATACACCTGATTATTGCCTATTCCTAGTTCCTTCTTCACTGCTTTTAGGCTTCCGCCGTGCCTGAGAGCATGTTTAATTCTAGCCACATTATACTTCCTTGTGTCAGCTGTCTTATGCTTGCTGATAAATTTAGAAAGTTCTGCCAGTTCTATTCTAGCTGTAGGGTTAGAGGCTTTCATACATTGTCGTCCTTGATCAGATCTTTCGTCTCCTGCGATAGCTTACTGGTATCGTGTCTAACGGAGTTACCACCAACTTCTATTGCACATTCTTTAATGATGCCCACAAGATTGTCGTTCATTGCTTCAACGCTAAGGTCCTCTTCTTGAGTTAAAGCCGAATACCTGTTCTGTAGCTTGATCTGGAATTCCTCTATTTTCCCTCTTACCACTAACTCATTGATCGGCTTATTATGTACCAGTTTCTTCCGTTCCCTCCTCAAGTCTAGGCTAATTCGACTACTTACCATCCCATGGTCACTGCAGTGCACCTTGTCGAGCACGTCCACATCTTGTGTGATGCCATGGGTAGCGCAGAGTATAAGGTCTATTTCATTTCTAGACTCGTCATTCGGGCTCCTCCACGTCCGCGTTCGTCTATCCCGCTTGCGGAAGAAGGTATTCATTATCCGCATATTATTCTATTCTGCGCTGCTATTCCTAGAGCCTATGCCATATTCCCCCTCTGACTTGTCTCCAGCCTGCTTCTTGCCTACCCTGGCATTGAAGTTGCCCTTCAGTATAGCGTATTGTTTTGTTACTTTACCCATCGCCTATTCCGCATCTTCATAGAAGCTCTCGCCTTCCACGTCATCATGACTGGATCTAGGGGCGTAGACCTGTACCACATTCAATTTGCATTCAATTTGTACCTCTTAAGTTTCACAAGATATGCCAGAGTTACAAAAAAAGAGTTACATAGTTACAAAAAATGACGTGTATCCTCTAAATGGAATTGATGACGCCCTTGACTGGCTCCACGGTGCTCGCTATTTCTCTTGTATTGACCTGGGCTCCGGCTACTGGCAGGTGTCCATGACTGATCTATACCATGAGAAGACGGCCTTTGCAATGCCAGATGGTGTTTATCAATGCAAACTGATGCCATTCGGTCTATGTAACGCTCCAGCTACATTTGAGGGCTGGGTGGTCTGTCTTCTTCATGGCTTGAAATGCTCCGCGTGCTTGTGCTTCTACTGCGTCATAGTATACATCGCAACATTCTTGACGCACCTCAAGTGCCTCTCAGCAGCTCTCAATGTTTTTATCAAGCCGCTCTGCAGCTAAGCGCACTGAACCGCCACTTCTGCCATCGTCAGATTACCATGCTTGGAGATCTTGTTGTTGAGAAAGGAGTACAAATAGACCCAGTCAAAATTTATGGTGTTCGGCATTTCCTTCTTCCTAAGTGTGTCAAAGACTTCTGTACCTTCATCGGCCTTTGCTCGTACTTTCGCCACTTCAGGAAATGTTTTCGCGGCCACGGCACGACCACTAGCCGAGCTTTTGAATAAAGACGTCTCTTTTAAGTGGGGCAATAGCGATGCCGCTGCGCTCTCTTATATAATCGCCCGTCTCCCAACGCCGGCCGTTCTGACCGATTTCAACCCTTCTGCACCTACCGATGCCCATGCCTCTGCCAGCGGCCCTGGAATTGGCACACCATGTTATCGCTTAAGCCAGCTAGCTCCTCTCAACCTCCGACCGCCACTATTGCGTCATTGAGGCTGAGTGTCTGGCCCTCGTTTGGGTGGTTACGAAGTTCCATCCACAGTTATATGGCCGACCCTTGTAAGTCTTCACAGACCATCACGCGCTTTGCTGGCTGTCCTCGGTAAAATACTCTACAGGACGACTTGGTCACTGGGCGTTACACCTACAATATTCGTATTCTTTCATTTACAAATCTGGCCGATTGCCTGTGTCGCTACGCGGTCGACGAGCCTCAAGACGCCTAACATAGCACCACTAATGGTATTTTCTTTGTGTTGGCCTTCGTTAACATCGCCGAGGAGCAGTACCGGAACACAACTCTAAGAGGCCTCATGGAGCATCTGCACTCTTCACCTGGCGACACCTCTTTTCGCCGACATGTTCTCTGGGTGGGGATCTCTACAGAAGAAACTTTCTATGTGGCAGGTCTTACCTTCTTGTCGTGTCCGAACATCTACGACAGATTGTGCTTTTTGAGCTACGTGGTACACCTGCTGCAAGATACCTCCGGGTATCCCGCAAGTATGATCGCGTCCGCTGCCGCTTGTATTAGTACGGCCTCGCTCCCTCCGTCTGACGCTATGTTGCTGCCTCTGATTGCTTCCAGCATCTGAAAACGCCTCCGGTGCTACTTGCCGGTCATCTCCAGCCGATCACCATCCCAGTCAAACCATGCTTCCGAGTTGGATTAGTTCACCTCGCTCCCTTTCCCACGTCATCCTATGGTAACCAATGAGTAGACGTTGAACTGATTACGCCATCACATGGATTTTCCGAACCAGTTGCGCCCCTGACGTCGCAGTCTTTCTCTTGCATGACATTATGTCGCTTCATCGCGCCCCGCGGCAGCTGCTTACTGATCGTGGTATGGCTCGCCCCATAGCCCACCTTGATACAATAAAACTTAAAAATTCGTTCAGCGATTGAGAACCACTGGAAAACTTGGCGAACACGCATGCGAAGCTCTTGACAGGCCACTTCTAGCCCCCTGCAGGGTGACCGCCGGCCGCATTCTCCCGAGTCTATAGGCCGGTACAGGCCGCTTTTACTCCAGCAGTTTTCTTTAAATGCCTTGATGCAAGCTCTCCAGCTTATCGGAGTTAACGGCTTCCAGTGAACTTGGTGCGCATGCGCTAGTCTTTGATCTTGTCCTTTCGCGCTGTTAGAAGGCGCTGACCAGCCGACCAATCGACGCTCACGCGGTACTCTGAAAGAATCCGTAGCCTCGGTAGACTGTACAGTCGCGAACCGACCTTGCCCCTTCGTACTACACTTCTTCCTGCTACCTCAACAAGCGAGTACTGGCGCGGCGCTATCGCCCTGGCCGACAACGCACGCCGGCTTGCCCGTACTCGACTGACGGCATCGTAAACAACTGAACAGCCTCTCTGCAACGCCCGTCACCATGACACATAGTTTGCGCCTGCTGTGCTCGTGATACTGTGGTCAGCCTCTAGTCCTGTCGGTCTTTCAAAGAACCTTATTTCCCAATACACGGCGCCCTATCGCACGCTCCCCCAGGTGACGCTAGTGACCTGCGAAATTGCTCCCTTCTGTTCTACCTCAGCCTCTACGCATTAATCCAGTCATATCGTCAGTCACGTCAGTAGGCTCAATGTCTACTACACTGCTTCCGAGCCAGCCTTTAGTTGCACTGGGACGGTGCTTTCACCGCCGGGGGTAGTGCTACGAACCAGTAGTTACGATGAAGAAGAGGCCAGTGGTGAAAAGGCGACGACGACGATGAGAGGCTAACGCAGGCTGTTGCCTTTTGGCCTATTACAGCATTTTGACTTGTAAATATACTTTATGTATCTTCTCGTCTGCGTGTCCCCATGTAACAATATGTAAACCTAAACACTAGGTTGATTTTAGAAACTGCTGAGCTGAATTAAAATGCGCACTTTTTGTGCAACCCTAATTACCTCTGTCCATGCTCATGACCCAATAATGATTGACGTACTCTGAATGGCCCATGAAATTCTCTTCTAAACTGTAGCCTAATTAGTTTGGCTTGAATTGTAGATGTTGTTGCAAATTATACACACATCAAATAATTTTGGCCTCGCTATTTAAACAATATTGGGTTTGTGTGTGTGTGAATGCGTAATTACGCTCTAATAATGCAGAGTTGTAAGGTGCTTCGTAAATATGTCGGACGCATCGCCAGTGATCGTTACTTTTATAGATTTCTTTTTCTTTTTTTGAACTTGGTATACGTTTGTGTGCCCATTATGTATGCCTGCGGGATCTAGGAAAATAGGCAGCCTCAATCTGAAGTAGGCCTTCCGAAAGCGGACTGCGAAGTAGTCAACCTTTCCGTGTAACTGCAGTTTATAAAAAACAAATACAGTGACATAGTAGAATAGTTAGTCACATGATGAAACCGTCTGCAACAAAAAAGTTAAAAGTGGACATGCAGTTTTGATTGGATGAATAATGGAAAATGAAAACACTTTAACAGAAGCGGCTTACAACAAGAAAAATTGCCTATGAAATCTTATCATGCAGTAGCTAGTAAGGAGTAGAGAGTAGTGATTTGAGATTTGACCTTACTGTCTTAGGTGCCTATGCATAACTAAGAAAGAACATTCCCAATAAACCAGAGTACCAAGGATGTATGAAAAACTTGGAGGACGCTCAAGCTTCGGCTTTCACAGTGAAACGCGATAGCATTCAGAGATGCCTGACTTCTCACCCTTCCCGGCAACTGTAGGTTATGTAACCGTACTGTTTACCGGGACACGCTGGCAGAGAATGTTATGCATGAAGGCCAGCATTCGGGTAGAAACGCGGCCTCTTGAGTGGACCCCCATGCGATGTCGGTGAGCGCCAGCTGGAGCTGCTGGAAGGAGCCGAGCACGCCGCTCCCCGGCGTACGACATTTGCGCGCGCCGTCGCACGCAAATATCCGACGCTGCGGCCAATCTGCATAAAGGAGAAGCGCTGGAAAAGGGTCTTTCTGAGTTTCACCGTAACAGAATTATGCTTTCTCGTGTATTCACATTACAATGCGACAGTATCATGTATGTAGGTTTTGTGCAAGTCGTAATTTACGATTTGTCTTGCATGTTTTACCATGAGAAATTAAATTTGTTCAGAAACTTCGTTGCGCTAGGCGGAAGGTCTATGTGGTTGGGTTTGCATCGTTAGATCAACGCTGAACGACGACGCTGGATTCTCTACGACACGGGTACCCTTAACGCCATAGGGTTAATACCTATGCGTCTCCTGGGGCACCCAAAAACTGGTAAATGGCGCATGAATACTGGAAGGCACCGAATGCAAATCCAGCATGAAATTAAAAGAAAACATAGGGTATGCACTCGGGTTATTAAAGTTTAAAGAATACTCTGGCAGTTTCACAATATTCGTAAGAAGAGAAATTGTGTTTAAAGGGTCTACAACATGAAATATGAGTTGGGTGCAATTTAAGCACCGTTTCCGACTGACTAAACTGTGCCATCTTAAACCAAAGTATAAATGTTATTGCATATATGATTATTCGCTTCGTGTGCACTGAGCCATGAGTCCTCGGCGGATAGTTTAATGACTCGCTTATCCCAATTTAGTATAAATATGATGTATTGTCTTTTATTTGGTTTTCAAAGATGTTACCTCAATGTTCGTTGCGTATATCTGTCATATCAATAGTGGTCTTTATTTTACGAGGTATGTAATAGGCTTCAATACCCATCCCGTCGAAGTGCATTTCGTGCGTGACGGGATACAGCTTAGACTTTCACTAGCGACTTTAACAATTTTACCCGATATTAATTCACCCAGTGACGTGTCCTTCTTTCACCAAAATGATAATGGGCTTCCTATCTTCGCGATATGCTTCTCTTCAGATCGTCTGAAGAGGCAAATTCTTTCGTATGTCCGGCCCTTGACGAAAGGACAAGAACTGATCTATATTGTTGCAGCTTATGTTCGCAGGGAATCTACAAGGCAGTCTATAATTGCTGAGGGCACTGGGTTTCAGAACAATAAGCAGATATTGGTATTTTACTAAATGACATATCAAGATATTTCTTCCGCTATAAGGATTATCTCTAAGTAAAAGGAGCTCGTTTGCTTCTGTGCGGAGAAAGAAAACTGCCCTAATTAATTTATTTCAACATTTTGAAATCTTTTTATTTTTATTTTATTTCTTTATTTGAAGCATGTTTCGCCTTTGCAGGCATTACAGCTGGGAGATACATAAAAATAAGCATCATATTTGAGACCAATAACAAAAAAAATTATTACAAAAAGTGCGGTAAAAGCAATCATTAGATGCAATGGATACAAACATAGGCGGAAGATTATTCCCCTCTCATTAGATCTAATAAAGAATGAATAGCACAAGACGTCATCTTTAAAGGAAAATTCATTTACTTTGAGACTGTGGTAACTTCTTTGGGATATGTAGTACGGCGCTTGGATTTACTTCTCCTTATCGATTTCAGTTTTGAATGGTAGATACCATGAAAAAATTTCAACCAAAGATTTCGTCTACGATCTTTCAAGTCTTCTCATTTAGGTTTAGATTTGCTTTCTCCCATACTGAATTGACGATCCCAATTACCTAAAACAAATCGCGCTGCCCTATTCTGTATTTCTGCAAGCCTATCGGCCATCTCGGTGGTATACGGATCCCAGAAAACACCTGCGCACTCTAACAATTAGTGCACATGAGTGAAATACAGTTGTTCTTTTAAGTTAGATGGTAGTTCGCTGAAATTTCGTCTTGGAAAACCCAAAACACGTGCAGCCTTCACTTTTATGTCGTGAACGTGCCTAGTTCACCGCAAATAATTGGTTAAAAAAGCTCCTAGATATTTATATTCCCTGGTCGTGCTTAAAGCAGTGCTATTTACGGTATTCAAATGGTATGAATGTTTCCTTGTAAAGGTGACGTCTACACGCTTTTTAATATTCAACGACACTTCTTAATCGGAACATCAGGATGCTATTACATTCACATCATGCTCTAGGTTTTCGGAATCACGTTCATTCTCTGTAGTCCTGTAAACTACACAGTAATCCGCGAACATTCTCAACGTAGATTTGAGGCCAATAGTAAGATAATTTATATACAACGAAAACGAAAGAGGGCCCAGAACTGAGCTCTGAGGAACTCCTGAGGTCACGGGAACAAATCCGGCAGAAAAACCGTTGAGAACGAACTGCTGTCATACAGAGTGATACTCGGCTGTCCATGCAATAACGGATTTATTCAATTAATAGCGCCGTAATTTATTAACGACAAGGTCATGAGGAACAACCTCGAATGATTTTTTTGAAGTCGAAGAAAATACAGTCGACTGCTTCACGCTTGTCTAGTGCTAGAGCCAAATCATGCGTGAACTCAACAAGCTGCGTTGAGCAATAAAAACCTTGCCGAAATTTGTGTTGACTAGGATGCGGAAGATTATGCTTCACCAAATGTGCCAGTATACAGCTATAAAGGGCATATTCAAATATTTTGCATGTTATTCAAGTTAAGGACACCGGCCTGTAGTTCTAAACCTCATTTCTTGGTCCATGGTTATGGAAAGGTGTAGCACGTGCTAATTTCCAATCACGAGGTAGTGCTTTCTCAATTAAGCACTTCCGAAATACACAGTGAAAGTACAAAGATAACATTGCCGAACAGTTCCTTATTATCGCTGCTGGAATATCATTTGGCCCCATGCTTTAGCTGGTTTGACACTTTCTAAAAATTTCCGAATACCAGGCACACTAAATGTGACCTAAGGCATAACTTCTGCGTCAGTTGAAAAAACCGCGTTAACAACGCGCGAATAACTTCGACTAAACACGGACGAAAAATAATCGCTGAAGAGGGCTGCCTTAGGCGAATCATCGTCAACGATTGTGTGACAATATTTTAGAGGAGGAATAGATGTATTGTCTTTACCGTTCAGACGAACGTATTTCCAAAACTGTTTCGAGTCCTCTAGCGAACTTCATACCAAGTAAGAATTCTTAGCTACTTTCATTAGACTTCGAAAATTAAGTTTCAATATTTTTAGCCCACACTTGTTTTCCAAAGAATTATTTTTTACATGTACTGTACATTCACCTTATACTTCGCAGTAAATTACGCAGCTCAGTGTTAAATCATGGTTTATCACTTGGGCTTTTAGACGACAAGACTCGAATGGGAAATAGTTTTTCTTTAAATGTGCTCCATAACTGTTCAGTAATCGGTTCATCTGCTAGTGTATCAAAAGTGGGGAAATACATTTCAAATGCCGAATTACATGCGTCATAATTTGCTCTATTATATGCATACACCTTTCTGGCAACTTTTTTTGGGAACAGATATTGTCACGGATGTTAATCACGGCGCCGTACTCCCGTAGGAAATCCATGGCCGATATAAGTTCTTTACAACACTCAGTAAGGATGACGAGGTTGACGACGAAGGTTGAACCGGCGATTAAGAGTCGGGCCGTGCATTTCCCGACAGGTGTCATCAACTGACCTCCGGCGGTTCTTATGTTGGGCCCGTGCCATGGTGTCTTCACCTTCCTCAGTTCGTCAGCGACCTGTAAGCTAAGGATTGAAAAATGGGAGCCAGTGTCAACCAGAGCGGCTATTTCGTGGCCGTCAATGCAAACGATGAGCTCGGCGCTGACGATGTCAGTTACGTCTTTCGTACTTCTATCCGTCGTATTCGTCGTTATGCTGGGCGTCTTTTTCGTCAATGTCGTCTTCACGTCGTCGTTCGTGGATAACGGGGGATGTGGAGCAGTTCGAGTATTGGCAACCTCACCCCCGGAGGTCGCTGCGGCTAGTTTCCCCGTCGAGGGCTAGGCGATCTGCCCCTAGTGACGTCGGCAAAACTGCGACGAGTCGGCGAATTTTAGCGCGCCGGAGATGGAGAAGCAGAACGTGGTACGTGGTAAAACCCGCGCTACTTCAGCGTCGTCCTCACTGGCGCATACCCGCTGAATTATGGTTCTGCCAAATATAGTTGTGTCAATATATTCTCAACATTTACATCAGCCACAATTAGGTTGTGTTCGCTAACACCGGGTAAAGCATGGACGTTGGATACAATATTAGACATATAGCAAAGAAGTAAGTCAAGAACATTACCTGTACCGTCATTTCTAGAAGCCTCACGGATGTACTGTTTAAATGTGTACTCATCCAGAATATCAAGACAAGCATCGCATATAGTCAGCCTCCGGCAGTATACTTTGGTAGACTGCATGGCCAATTAATGTGTGGAAGGTTACAGTCACCCCCTATCAAACTATGATCCCCTTTAATCGTTTCAAGATACTCAATTTGAAAAACTGCTCGAACGATGTGCCGATGTGCCAGGAGCCTATAATATGAACCAACTACGACACCTTTCCCATTCTGCAGGCGCGAAAGGGTGTCAAGCATGAAGAATACCCAGCACCTCCACCAGTGTAACGACGTGGGATCGACGAGTATGCGTAGCAGCACCGCCAAGAAACGCACTTTATCAGTCGTCCAAGGGAACAACAACAACGTCTTCTTCGTTTTCCCCCGCTTCACCTAAAAACCCGCGCTACTTCAGCGTCGTCCTCACTGGCGCATACCCGCTGAATTATGGTTCTGCCAAATATAGTTGTGTCAATATATTCTCAACATTTACATCAGCCACAATTAGGTTGTGTTCGCTAACACCGGGTAAAGCATGGACGTTGGATACAATATTAGACATATAGCAAAGAAGTAAGTCAAGAACATTACCTGTACCGTCATTTCTAGAAGCCTCACGGATGTACTGTTTAAATGTGTACTCATCCAGAATATCAAGAAAAGCATCGCATATAGTCAGCCTCCGGCAGTATACTTTGGTAGACTGCATGGCCAATTAATGTGTGGAAGGTTACAGTCACCCCCTATCAAACTATGATCCCCTTTAATCGTTTCAAGATACTCAATTTGAAAAACTGCTCGAACGATGTGCCGATGTGCCAGGAGCCTATAATATGAACCAACTACGACACCTTTCCCATTCTGCAGGCGCGAAAGGGTGTCAAGCATGAAGAATACCCAGCACCTCCACCAGTGTAACGACGTGGGATCGACGAGTATGCGTAGCAGCACCGCCAAGAAACGCACTTTATCAGTCGTCCAAGGGAACAACAACAACGTCTTCTTCGTTTTCCCCCGCTTCACCTAAAAACCCGCGCTACTTCAGCGTCGTCCTCACTGGCGCATACCCGCTGAATTATGGTTCTGCCAAATATAGTTGTGTCAATATATTCTCAACATTTACATCAGCCATCAGCCAGGAAGGTGAAGACACCATGGCACGGGCCCAACATAAGAACCGCCGGAGGTCAGTTGATGACACCTGTCGGGAAATGCACGGCCCGACTCTTAATCGCCGGTTCAACCTTCGTCGTCAACCTCGTCATCCTTACTGAGTGTTAGTAGCAGAATATACTTGGTATATCGGAACTTACGAGTATAAACCCTTCGCCTCCTCTTGAACTTCGGTCGCGATGGAAGCATTGATACCCAGGAGGAAAAACTTCTGAATCCGCAATCGTTGAATCAAGCCACAACTGTGCCCAAAATTACTGAGGGTCGTATCGATCGAACCACCATAAAACGTCGATTTTCTTCTTTATGCTCCGAGAGTTGATAACCATAAGGGTAAGCGGCTGCGCAACTCTTAGCCTACAAAATGGTCATTGTTGGACCACACCCCCCTGGCGCTATCTACTTGATACCATTTGCAGTCTAAGTGCAGTGTATTGAACTTCAAGGTAACCTTCTTTCCTTGCGGCTTAAGCTCCCTCGCAAGGTCCCACAAATTCTTTCTCGGATATGATAATCATATTGAACTGTAACATTGTTAGCACTTATTTTGAGTGGCAAATAAAACTTTTCGGTCCCGAATAAGTGCCATTCAAAAACTGCATATAAAAGAAATGCCTTTGCGGCTGTTGTATTTTTTCCTGATATACTCCATCAATTTTGAGGATATGTCTAAACGTGACTCTTCCGCTCTATATCATATTCGACAGGTTAGTACTATAGCAGAATAAACCAAAGTAACAGTGAGTATCTTTTCCAAGAGTACAATCAGGACGCAAAAATTTTTTCCAGAAAGTTGGTAAGTAGCTTGGGGAAAGTAATTTCTTATCATTTTTTTTCTCTTTTCAGATCATAACACCGTTCCTACCAGTCTACTTCAAGTCAAAACATGCAGCCGCATCATACCTTATCTGGGGAGCCCACGGCCTTCATCTTGTTTCTGTAGTCACCGATACTCTGCTGATGACCATCCCCGTTGTGAGTGCGCGAGTTCTCACGCGAACAACCACACAATTGTTAACTTTTATTCTGCTTAACATTTCAAAGAGCACAGTTGGACGAAGTTCCTAGGAGTGACAAAACTGAGACGGGTTGAAATCTGGGCCAGTTGGAAAATACTTGAAGGAAAAAAACAGTCAAAAAACACAAAGGGCAAGAGGAGCAGTTGGGGTGTGAACCTCTCCTGTTGCCCTGTGTGTTTTTTAGCTGGTTATTTCCTTCAAAAATTGAGACGTTTCCAGGTGGAAGCTGGATATGCGTGATGCAGGTGCTAGGTAATTTCAGAGCATACGGCAATAATGTCGTCTTGACATATGTTTAAGAAAAGCTTACAGACATGACTGCATGTGTGCATGACGAACCAATGATATAGTTCCTACTGCGGCGAAAACCGCTCTGGTCAGCTTAGTGCTACAGACAGAGAGAGAGAGAGAGAGGCAAAAGAAAGACAGGGACGTTAACCAGAGATTATCTTCGGTTGGCTACTCTGTACTGGGGGAGGGGCAAAGGGATGTGATAAGTGCGAGACAAAAGAGAAAAAATTAAACAATCGCAATGACAAACACACACACACGATAGATACGAGCTGCGCCTGTGTGTGGGCACTGTCACGCAGTCTGCGAAGGCATTCCTAGGTTTACACAGTGTCGCCGTCGAATGGCACGTCACACATTGTACAGTAAAAATTTGCCAGAAAGTCCCGTGTCGTTTAAGTACCACAGCAGCGCCTTCATAGCATATGGCGTTGAGGTTCACGTAGGCCAGTTTCCAAGGATGTTTTCTCTTATTGGGCACTTGTCCACTTTGTTTACAGTGGATCAGAGGACTGCTCTTTGCAGGTTGCAACGCGCACGCGCAGAAAGGTGCGCGATTGTTTCATTCCACCCGCAGAAGTCACAAGATGGGATGTTAGCCATTCCGATAAGGAAAGTGTAGGCATTTTAAAACGCTACTCCAAGCCATAGACGGACTAGAAGGGTGCAGTTACGTCGTGGAAGGTCGGGCGGTATACGGAACTGTAAATTAGGGTCCAGGGTATGAAAGCGTGCACTTGTAAACTCGGATGAATTTCATTGAGCTAACGTTAAGTCACGCGCAAGGGCGGAATGTTTTTTCGCTGTGTCAGCTCTCGAAAGGCGAATGGCAACGCAGTTGACACCATTAAGGGCACATCGGGCAACTGCGTCTGCTGAATCATTGCCGTGTATGCCACAGTGACTAGGCAACCACTGATATATTACATCGTGTCCTTCATGAACTATGCGATGGTGGACTTCTTTGACCTCTGCGACGAGCTGGTCATGTGATCCATGGGTGCGGTGCTGAGAGTACACTCTGTAGCGCTGCCTTTGTGCTGCCTTGTAATAACAGAAGATTGACCATGCATGGAGTGGCTCTTGCATAATCAAATGAAGAGCCGCACGCAGGGCTGCCAGTTCAGCACCAGTCGTTTATGATACATGTCACATTTTAGCTGTATTTTAACGGATCTTGTTGATATCACCACAGCGGCAGCTGAACTTGCAAGTGGGACTGAGTCATGGATGTCAACGTGTACGCGGCCACTGTGCACTTTTTGTAAAAGTCCTAATGTGGCTGCTTCAGGTCAAACGACGGCATGTTAGTTTCGTGGTTCCTGGGATGGTGAGGCGTATTTCAGGTTTCTGAAGGCACCATAAAGGGGAGGGTAGTCTTCCTGCAGGCATGTAGTTCGATGGCAATGAGGTACGAGTGACAACAGTTATACGAATGAAAGTTGTGTGTGACGTTTTTGTAGGTAAAGCGGTGAGATGGTGAGAAAGTAGCCGGGCAATATGCCGAATATGCGCCATGAAAGCGTCGGTTGCCAAGTACGTTGATATTGGGTGATCTCGAGCTACGACAATCGTTGCCGCTGTAGACGCACACTTCGGATGACCGAGACACCAGCTGAGGGCTTTGAGCTTGTAGTACCGGGAGTAAACGCAGGTTTCTTTTCCAGGTGTTACCAAGCATAGGGAGGCTGTATTGCAAAAGCGGGAAACAAAGCATTCTAAAGCTGTCAGCGTTGATCCCACTGACGTGACCCATGTTCTTTCGCCATGAAATTTGAGACGTATTATTGCCACTCACCTATTCTTTAGGTATGAAACGTGCGGGCTCCATGATAGGTCGCGGTCAGTTATTACCCCTAAAAAGCGGTGCTTCCGTTCGTTTGCAATTACTTACCTATTGAGCCTTACAGAGTAACGCTTCATTACTTTCCGAGTGAATGTGGCAAGGCAACATTTCTGTGAAGACCGCTCTGAGTGCTCTTTTCGCAAATGTAGTGATGTTAAAGTAGCTGCCTTTTGTAGGATGGCTCGTACCTGCAGTCGTGTTACCACACACGCTCAAAAGCAGGTGTCGTCAGCATAGATTGATACTTTAACTGTGTTTGACAAGCATCTGACCAGGCCAATGAGCACTATGTTCAATAGCGTCGGGTTCAACACTCCGCCTTGCCGTACTCCATGGAATGTCTCGTGTTGAGTCGTGGCGCCGTCCTCGGTCATCAAGAAGAAATGCCTGTCGGTCAAATAACTGCACAGCCACTGAAAAGTGCAGCCACGATTCCGCTTTTAATCACAGCCTCTATAATGACATAATGTGTTACATTATCATAGGCGCGTTTTATGTCATGGATTAACGCCGCAGTCAAGTCGTTTAAGACGTTTTTGATCGTGAATAAACGTCAACAAATACAAATACCTTTATTTCAACATCAGGGATGTTAGGGGTGCACCCAAAAAGCCTATGACTGGCTTGACAGAGGGGCGCACCCCCGTACATAAAAACCGGCAGCAACAGAACACGGACAGAACAATAGTAATAAAAAAGATTACAGTGCATGGGTATCCATCATATTCAATAAATATTAGTGAACATCTTCTTGCAATAACAAATAAATGAAGGCGGCAGAATTAACGCGAAACGCTCAGGAACACTAAAGAATGCAAAACGAAGAATAACAATAAGAGAAGAAAAAAAGAGGAAGGAGGTGCAAACTTGCAGTAAAAAACACCCGTATCGTTGACATCATCAATGGATGAGCGCGCACACCGCAAGCCAGCCATAGAATCTGGGTACGCGTTGTAATATTGCAGGTACCATTTCAGGCACGTCAAAATCATTCTGTCCACTATTTTCCCTATCCAACTGGCGAGAGGGATGGGGTGGTACGATGACAAATCTAACAGTGATTTACCAGCAGTCAAAAGTCCAACCAATCGGCTGCATTTCTATTCACGTGTAGTCAAGTCATTGCGCCAAGCCTCATTGTAACAGTTTAGCAACATAAGTCGTACTTTCTGCCTAAGATTGGCGAGCGCTGCATAGGTAAGGCCATCCGGCCCAGGTGACGAGGAGCGGCTTCAAGTCACCAGTGGCCCTTCAGGCTCCTCCACCGAAAACATTATATCCATGCGGTATTCCCGAGTTACAGGAATGGTACGTGGTGTAAGTGCACGTTGGGCCGGCAAGGTGACAAGTCTCGAGCAAACTTCTTCAGTAATGTGAAATTCTCTGCGGCCTTGGTGCAAAGCGAGAGATTTGACAGAAACATGGTGTTGCGGGGATATGTGAAGTCTGTGCACGGTTCTCCATATATGAGATGAGCGCTGACGTGGATCCAATCACTGACAGAAACGCTTCCATGTTTGAGGTTGTAGTGCATCATTGCGACGCTGAATCTTCTTTTGCATCCGACTTGCCTCTCTGAGATCATGGATTGATTTAGTTCACCTGTATCTTCTTTCAGCCCATGATACCCTCGCTGACATACTTCTTCATGCGTGTCTGATAAAAACGCGAGGACATATGCTAGAATCAGCAAGATACATACTAAGCTCGGCACCTTTGAAGTGTCAGCCTACATTTCTGCCCCTGATGACACGTGCAAAGGTGTAATAAGAAACATCGACCTTTCATTTGACGAAGGAGCCCTTAGGAGGATGATTCTGATCCTAAGAATCCATACGGCATAATAAGTCAGAAGAACTAAGAACATACAAGTAGTTATACTGTTCAACGGCATGCGAGTGCCCAACACGGTCATGTGTGGAGTCGCCCTCGTTCCATGCTTTCTGTAGAAACGGCAGATGGATGTATGCTACGCGTGTGCCCACGTGGGTCACCGAGCCGACGTGTGCCCCAGTAGCGAAGATGATAAGAAGTGCCACGGCTGTGGAAAAATGAAGTCATCAGAGTCACCAGAGGAGGAACACCAGTGCATACCAAATGTGAAGCATGCGGCGGCCCCTATTCCACCGGTGATAGGACATGCAAGCAACGCTACCAGATCCCATATAGCGTTAGGGGTTGGCCTCGAAGACGACGACAAATGTTGCGAAAAGCACAGATGACCAGCGGCGATGACATCAGTATCTCCTACGCACAGAGCTCGGTGACAGCTGCGTCAGCATATGGTGGCTCCACCCTGTGCACCCACTCACAATCGAGGGGGCGCTTTCGCTCCAGGAGGGAAAGGCGGGAAATCGAGCGCATCCAGATCGAGATCCCGGTCCCGGTCTTGCTCCCAGCCCGCGAAGCGGGCCACGTGGGCCGACAAAGTCAAGGGCTCCGGCACAGCACCATCGATGGGAAAGAAGACTATGACGGCCAAAAGAGCAAGTCGTGAGGCAGAGTCAGAGCAAGTGAATGATCCCCGAATCCAATCACTTGAGGCAGAAAATCAACAGGTCAGGCATGAACTTGCAGAGCTTGAAGAAGTCTTAAATAGCATTAGAGGGCAAATCTCGAACCGCAATGAGGATAAAATCAAAGATCTAGGCCCACTTGCTCGCAAATCTAAGCGTAAAGCTCCCAACCCAGAACCGGTGAGCGAGACAGAAGGGGATTGAAATGGGAAATTTGGAACGTAGAGACGTGTAGAACTACATACGGACAGGAAATGATGAAAGGAAAACTGCCAGAATTATTGAATTTTTGTCACAGACATGCTATACAGCTAGAACATACATCAAAACAGCAATTAAATTGTTCTTTTCTGCCTTAGTTGTAATTCCGAGAACATTGTTCTCGTTTGTATAAATTGGTATGCATATAAAATTCCTGTTTGTCTTCTGAGGTGCTCCCTGAACTCTTTTTTTCATTGTGAAGTTTACTGATGAATGTCCGGATATACCATTATGCAGATGTTAATAAGCCGTTGTTGTGTGTATGGTGTTTGCAGTGTCTTCCAGCAGTGTCCTGTAAACGTAATGTCATTACTACAGTTACATGTTCTTACGTTTGGGAATGTGCATATTTATACTCTACAAATATGCTTGTAGTTATAGGTATTATTTTTGTACAATCAAAATATATGTTTTATTTGTTGTCGGTAGCTGAACTGTCTGCCTTTAAGGAATGTATTTTTTTTTCTTTGGGAGGGGGTGGGAACTTGTCCAGCTGTCTGTTTCACCTTTTTTCGCCTTACCTCCTCCATCTCGTTGATGGAAAAAATAAAGGTTATTATTATTATTATTATGGATGAGGCGGCTGAGCCGAGCGAAGCCATAGCTACCACCGCCGATCCTCCTGCCAAAATAAACAGCAGAGGCAAGCTAGCTGCCATAGAAAAGACCCTAGGACGCATGATAGAAATGCTCTGCGGGATGAAGACGAGATTGACTCAAATAGAGAGACCCATGGTCCAAGCCAAAGGCAGGCTTACAGTGTCGACAATGCAGAATCAAGTAAACCCGAATCCCAAAAGTGACGCTAAAGGGCTAATTAATCATACTCCATTGGCAAAATGGCGAACGCGAATAGCAACAGTCTGAAAATCTGGCATTGGAACTGCGCAAGTTTCCAGAGGCGCAAGGCCCCATTAGGACAGTTTATCAGGTCTATTGCGGACAAGCCGCAAGGTATATTGTTACAAAAAACGCTATGTACAGCTGAAATTTCCCTCTCGGGGTACCGCACGGTAGCATACAGGAGAGTAAAAGGCAGAGGTAACGCTACTCTAATCAGAAAAAACATCTCGTTCGTTGAGCACGAGGTCCGCGCGTACAAAGTGGGCCTCGAGGCCCAGTTAATAGAGCTCGTCCCCAACACACCAATCAATTCTAACATTTTCATTCTCAACGTCTACAGCGCACCGTCGGACACGAAAAAAAGACTTTAAAACATTACTAGGCGCCATGTCTAGGGCGGCGAGAAGCGCACCTCTCGTTGTTGCGGGTGACTTTAAGGACCCAATACGACATGGGCGTACGGTTACAAAGTGCAAAAGAGACGAACTTGGCCTTCAACGCTGCAGAGCTCGGCTTAATACTCGTCACAGAACCAAGGCTCCCCACCAGATCCGGTAATTCGGTCATTCGAGATAGGACTCCCGACCTCCCCTTCTTCCGAGGAATCGAGGACACGTGGGACAACCTCCAGGAGGGGCTGGCGATGACCATTACGCACTTGAAATTCTGTTACGTGTCAAACGCAGACAACCCGCGAGATATGAGTGTGCGGACTGGGACCTTTTTTCGAAAAATCAGAAATGAAACAGTGCCGCCAGACGAAACGCATGCAGATCTTCTAGGTAATCTGAACACGGTGGTTAAAGGAGCAACCAAAGAAATCATTACGGATCTTGAAGTTCCTAAAATGGACTCGAAACTTGCTCACCTTCTGGAGGCCAAAAAGGCCCTCTCAGCCAGGTGGAAGACCCAAAAGCTAAATTGTAAACTCAGATCGAAAATCGCGCTTCTTAAGGAGATTGAAACCTATTCGGCCCAGCTCGCCTGGCAGCAATGGGGTAAGACGTGTACCGAAACGGATGGGCGTATGCGAAGAGGTAGCAAATGGAGCTTACTGAAAGGTCTCCTCAACGATAAACAGTCTAAGGACACACTTAGCATTGCAACGGATAGGCTCATTAAGAAGCAAACCGCAATCGGTCTCACCGGCAGGGAATCAGCCAACAACTTAGCACGTACTTATCTCCCACTCGCCAAAGACGCGGATCACCCGATAGAGTTTGTGAACTACATAGGATTCTCGGCACCTTACGTAGACGAACCTTTCACCGTGTCAGAAATCAGACACGTTCTCTTCAATCTAAATAGCAGATTAGCCCAGGGACCTGATGGAATCACGAACAAACTTCTCAGGAACCTAGACCATGGGGCAATCGAGATAGTCACGGCCAAAATAAATGAGGTTAGGAAAAGAGGACAGATCCCGATAGACTGGCGTACCGCAAAAGTGGGACTCATACTCAAACCAGGAAAACCTCCACATATAAATTTTCTGCGGCCAATTTCCCTTACATCATGCGTCACCAAGGTTGCGGAGCAAGTGATATGTAACAGGATCACTGAACATATTGAAAACAAGAAGCTCTTTAGGCACTACCTAAACGGCTTTAGACAGCCGTTGTCCACTCAGGACGCTATGCTTTTGCTTAAGAAAGC
Source organism: Dermacentor albipictus (assembly GCF_038994185.2). Taxonomy (NCBI): domain Eukaryota; kingdom Metazoa; phylum Arthropoda; class Arachnida; order Ixodida; family Ixodidae; genus Dermacentor; species Dermacentor albipictus. The sequence goes on along the minus strand of NC_091827.1, from coordinate 116,798,545 downwards.
AATCTTTGATAACCCTACTCGCGACGTGAGAGGGATCCCCGCAATGGACTTCTCCAAGGCCTTCGACAGGGTCGCCCATAAACACATCCTGACAGAGATTTCGTCTCTCAACCTGGGCCAGCGGTTTCATGATTACACCACATCTTTCCTCGCGGATCGCAAGGCACACCTCCGACTAGGCATGGTCATGGGAGGACCCTACGAACTAGGCACCTGCGGTACCCCGCAGGGCTAGGTCCTCGCCCCGCTCTTATTTAATATAGCCATGCGCAAACTCTTCACTCGCCTCGCTGCAATCCCAAACGTGGGTCACGCCATTTATGCGAGTGATATTACGATCTGAGTGCCGGGCGGGTCACTAGCCATGCTCGAACACTCGTTACAAAGCGCGTTGGAGGCTACTGAAGATTTTTTAAATAGTGGCCTTGACTCTCCCTCGCTAAATCAGAGCTACTGTTATACCGCCAGTCCAGACAGGGGGTCAGAAATCTTGAGCCTCTGGAAACACTTCCGATGGAAATTCGAGCTAAAAATGGGCATCCCATACCGATGAAGGCATCGGTCAATATACTAGGTCTCTTCATTGATGCCAAGGGCTCTAACTAGACAGCCCTCAACAGGCTCGCTGGACAGGCTTGCAAGGTCCTAGGAATGTAGCCCAAGTCTCAAATTGAAGAGGCGGTCTCAAAGGGGATAATTTGCTCAGAGCTCATCAGGCATTCTTCCTGAGTCATGTCATCTACATCAAGCCGTACCTTAATTGGGGTAAAGCGGAAAAGGCCAAGCTTGACTCCCTAATCAGAACCGGCCTCAAGCGCGTGCTCGGCCTTCCCGCAGTCCACAAGCACTGAGAAGCTGCTGGAGCTAGGGCTCCATAACACTATGGATCAGCTAATAGAAGCTCACACAGCGGCTCAGATAATGAAACTTTCATCCACTATGCCAGGTATTAAGATTTTAGAAGCAGAAATCCAACCCAGGCATGAACCGGCGACCAAAGTTAGCTTGACCCGGGAAATCAGAGCTCGCAGCATGGTTGACCCCGCCCCGCGAAACATCCACCCAGTGCATAACGTGGGTAGAAGATTTGTGAGAGCCAAGTCCATCCTTAAAAAGAATAATCAGCATAAACTAGATGCCCTCTTTTTCGATGCTGCCAGATATGACCGTGGGGAGAAGTTCGCTGCCTCCGTGGTAGACGCAGGGGGCAACCTGGTCAGTGCAGCCTCTGTTTACACGAAGTTTGCCCATGTGGCGGAGGAAGCAGCGATCGCTCTGGCTTTTCACAGCTCAAACGTTCCCGCTATCGTCTTCTCGGACTCGCGCACAATGGTTAAATCCTTCTAGTCCGCCCTCATATCTGAACAGGCCAACAGTATTGTGATTCAAGCACTTCAAACTACTAGGGAGAGCAGCGACGGAATATAGCAAATCTCGTGGTTCCCAGCCCATCTAGATAGTTCAATTTACCCGCTTGGATGTAATCGTAACGAGCAGGCCCGCCGGAGAGCGCGCGATTTCACGCACCGTGCTGTCGTGTGTAGCCAAGCTTGGAACGAGGTCAACATCCACAAAGATCCATTATGTACTTTCCACGAAATTGTTTCCCATTATCGACTAGGCAGGAGGCCATTTCCACCCCCTCACTGCAAATTGAACAAAACTCAGGCTACCACACTCAGATTCCTGCAAACCCATTCGTATCCCACTTCTTGGTCCCGTAACAAGATAGATCATGAATACTCGAAGTCGTGCCCCAAATGTGTTCATGACTCATGCCCCTTTGACCATATGCCCTGGCTGGGCCCAGCCCTCAACGCCTCTCCACCCATCACGAAAGAACAATGGCAGGAATCTCTCATGAGCAGCATTCTCCACATTTAAAATCCAGGCTGTCCACATGGCCCACGACGTTGCGGTGGGACTTGATCTTCCTGTTCCATCGTGGCCGGAGCCACTGACTTGATCTTCGGGAGCCTTCGGTTTTTGCTCCCCGAGGTCTCAGTCCCACAGGACTCAAACAAAGTTCTTGTCATGTCATGTTCCAAAAGGCCGACCAGTAAATTCGCTGAAGGGTCATGGAGGGCTAGGTAAATAGACCCTTGATCTTCAGGTATGTGTTAACATGGTGGCTTCGATGTAATTTGATGTCTGGGAACCATTGCACGCTTCTTTCAAGACGCCGAGAAAGCAGGATCAAGTCTAGGCAGCGGCTGTATGTATGCCCGCGCACACATGTCGGCCTATCATCGATGAGGCAGTAAAGGCCATGCTGCGTGGCTAAGTATGCTAGTCTCCTGCCTCTGGAGTCCATCTTCAAACTCCGCCAAAGCGGATGGTGAGCATTAAAATCTCCAGTAAGAATTGTAGGGCGGGGTGTCGCTGATAGCAGGTGGTACAGTCATTTAGAGTCGAAGCAAGATGAAGGAGCAATGTAAACAGAGATGAGAGTAAATGTAAGCTTCTTCGTTTTTACAATTTGCAATGAAGAAAGGAAGAGCATGACATCCCGATCATCGTCCAGAGCGGAGGGCACGAGATCGGCGCTCGAACACAACCATCTTGTTCTCCCGACGTACTGTTCCGAGCTACTACCTGTATATTGGACTCGCCCAATAAACGTTCCTTACATACGTACGTCGGAACAGTACGTCGGGAGAACAAGATGGTGGTGGTCGACCGCCGATCTCGTGCCCTCCGCTCTTGACAATGACCGGGATGTCATTCTCTTCCTTTCTTCATTACAAATTAAACAAACGTACTGGTTGTCGTCGTGAGGCGGGACTGGGTGCAACACGTATGTCAGATAATATCTAATATATACAATCACCTTGCTCACATCACCACAGGTAGAGAACATGAATGCCTCATAGACAGAAATGTGCATGATATTCTGCACGTTCAGTTCGCACGTTCCGAGGATGGGAAAACGGTTTTCGTAGACAAAGTGTCGAAAATCTGAAATTCTCGATTTGAAGCCGTGGGCGTTACAGTGCAATAGAGATGTTTTCTTGACTTCTTTGTGGAAGGGTAGCGAGGGGTGGGACTTCGTGCTATGTGAAGTTTTCAAGCACCGGAGTCAGCGCGTCCACTACTTGTAGTGCGCTAGGAGCAGGCGGAGTGTCCTTGTTTGTCAGTAGTAGACGCATGACATTCGCGAGTGACTTTAACATCGCAATCACTTGTGAACCCTTGTCTCGCATTTGGTCAACTGAAGCGACATTAGACTTGAAGTGGCGAATCATGAGCTGTGGCTCTAGTGCTTGGCACGTCTCCGGCAGTGCTGGCCGCACCTCACTTGATGAGCCGCTTTTTTCGTTGACATTCTTGCTCTTACTGGAGACAGATGGAACAGGAGGCGACGTTGCCGGACGACACCCTTGAACCGGAAGGAGATTTCGTAGGCTTCGTCTCCGGGAGCAGCGATGTCGCCTTATCCCTGCAGAAGCAGCTCTCTACGATGATCCATCTCTTGCCAATTTTATCATAATTTCCTGCTCTTTCTTTGGGCTTAAACAGTCTTCTGAGGATGCAGCGTCCAAGCCTTGATAATTTGGGCACTTGCGCTCTGTTGCATGGCAACTGTCAGTATCATATTTTTGGGAACAACGTGGGCACATTGTTGTATTTCGGCAGACAGCCCTCACGTGTATAATTCTTTGGCACCTTCTGCAGTGAAGTGGTTTGGGCACGAAAGGCCACACCATATGCCGAAAATGGCCGACCGTTACATGTTATGGTAGGCAGTAACCTTTAAACACGAGCCTTACAGAGGTCAACTTGCCAAGACGCCGAGCTTGCGGTAAGGGAACACCCTCTGCCACAGGTTTGATTAAAATTGAAAAGTTGTGGTCGCAAATCGATCTGTCTATATCACAAAGAATATCAGCCGTGGTTCTGTTGTATTGCGGCATGAGGTAGTGGACAAGGATGTTTCCGAGTAGATTTACTGTCACAAAAGCATTGATTGCGCTTCCGGTTTGGGCATCAGTACCCAGGACGTTCTTTCAATTATTAATTTTGATATCCTTGATTTCTCCTGGGACAAAAGCCTCGATAGAAACGGAAATCGCTTGTCAATTAAGTCGGTTGAGGTTGTCGGCAGGTGTGTCCAGCACAAAGAGAATTGTGTGCGCCGATACCCTTCGCTATAGCATGACGGTTGACTTACTTGACGAACACCGTCCGCGTATGTTTCTGCTCTTGGTCTTTCAGTGTATCACTCTTTCGAAGCGTTCGTCATCTAAGGCGTCATCGCTTGAGCATGACAATGTCCTCGCTGTCAGCTTGACTTGGAGGGTAATTTCTCTTCCTCGGGCTGGTTCCTACCGAAGAAGTCACGTCACGCCGACATTCTGCCGACTCCACTTAAAATACCAGTAAAATATGGGAAAAGGCCGAAACTCTGCACCGCGAAGGAACAGTGGTCTCTAGAAGAAACACTTAGTCTTCGTCCTCCAGTCTTCGTCCTCCAGTGCTACAGGATGTTCGACAGGGAGTATGAGCTCGCTATATTTGCGAATCTAAACATGCCGTCTGAAGCTGATATTTAAGAAGTCTCTATGTTGGCATAACAACAAAGGATAGTGCAGCTATCACAGAATTTTTGTGCCTTGATTGGGTAGGCTTAGCCACGTTCCATAATTTACTTATCATCGCTCAAGCTGTGATTTAACCTTGTAGAGCTAGTGAAGGGTACTTTCACCATTCTTAAGACAGTACAACACATCCGGTAAGAACTAATGTTTCATTTGGAAAGCAGAGCATATTTCTCCTTCTAGCAAAGTGGGTGGATCAGCGCAACTAAATGCACAAGCCCACAATTCATGGCACATTAGAAAGCTTATGATACACCTAGCGGCTTATAACATGCAATATAATGTTGCAATCGTGATCACTTCCTACTTGTAGTGGTCCGCCGTGATAAACAGTAGTGGTTCTGAATTTCTAAATCTGTCATGCTACCCAAGTATCTCCATGCGATTTCCGTACTTTGCTTGTCCAATGCGGGGACACTATAACCCTGAAGGCGCGAAACTTGTGCGATGAGTTGCACATTTGTATACCTTATAACGTCTATGAGCAAAAATTTGGCTTTATTGAATTAAACCTACAGCTGAATGAGCTCTCTAAACGCAACCATTCCCAATCGCACCCACAAAACGCACTGCCTAGCTATGCGTCTCAAAAGGGCGAGCGAAAGGGTAAATGTAGCTTCAATTGCGTTATCACTGGCAAGTCAACGGTACGATTGGTGCTCGCTGCTCATGCACCATCGATAAATGCCTCGTTTCGTCTACAGAAATACACTAAGTAATGCACGCAGGCAATTCGATTGCAATTGTATAGGTGCTAATAGTATTACCTGTTTTCCTTGAGAGAGGTTTGAGCAAGCGATCCTCTAGGATGACTGAACTGAACGATATTTCAAACTGCACGAACTTGTTTCATACTCAATACAACGAAACTGTAACGAAAACGATGTGCGTATGGATCGTAAAGGTTCTAGCAGATGCCACTGCTTCGGTGAATTAAAACTTGAAAGACATAGTAGGGCAAGACACAAAGAGCCAATGGCAGCAAAAAAATTAAACTTAAAAGCGAATACCATAGATCTCAAAACTTGGAGAGAACAAAATGGAGGTGCTTTCTACAACAGTGCAGGAAGACGTCATCCAGCAGGATGCCAGGAAAACACGGCTAAAATTTGTTAGAGTGGAAAGAGGAAACCACGCAACTTGTGTAGCAGGGAAATAAAGCAAGCTATACAAGCGAGTAGGCAGGCGTCTCAGGATAATCGTGTGGCAAAAATGTTGGTATTGTACTAAGAAGGAACATCCTTTAAATGGAACGAATGCGTAAAAAAGAAAAGGGTGGGGAGTGAGCCTAAATCAAACAAATAAACGTACGAGGGAACATTGGGCGCACAACAATTGTAAAAGAGTCAAAGGCCCACCAAATGAAATTTGGAACTTGTTAGAGCACTAGTGGCTACAAAGCAACAATCACGAATGCCTATACGCGATGAACACAGTAATATCTTCGAAGGCGAGCACGTGCTGCGGTTCATCGGTGACGTAACGAGGGATAGGCTGGTAATGTAGAAAGCGTAGTGCATACTTCAAAAAACAAATTCAGCAACACAGAAGCATGAGATCTCAAAATGTGACACGAAAAACATATACATAAAAACGTTGCAGAAGCTATCCTAAATAACAGGGCTACACGGCCTAATAAATTGCTTTACAGTTAATAAAAAGGCTGGGTCCAAGGAGAAAGACACTGTTGTAAAATTTCATAGAGTAAGTGAATAAAGGTAGAAAAAGTGTTTCTTTAGATTACGTAAAAGCGAGAGGAATCTTATCTTTAAAGGCAAAGGTGATAAAGATGCGACGCTCTGGTACACAGCAGTTACAGTAACGTGGGTGAGATAAAGAATCGCACTGGAAGCCCTTAAATTGGAGCTCTTAAAGGTGCTGGACAAAAATGGCATGCAAGGAGAACGGGTTTAGACTAGACAGACGCTTCGACAATAATACTTTGTGCTAACTCAGTGCACGGAAATTTCAATGGCTCAGCGTATACCATTAAGGGTAGCATTTTTAGATATCAGGGGACCTTCTGACAGCGTCGACATGGAATCGCTGTGGGATATTCGCGAGCACGGGGACTTAGATGACGATTGTGTGAAACAGTAAAGATATGCACATGTATATATATATATATATATATATATATATATATATATATATATCTGTATTTAGCATATCAGTATGATTTGTATTTTAGTTTATATGTTTGCAATCGGCATCGGTCTATACACGTGTCAGCTATCCTTTGAACGATTCGGATGCATTTGGTTCGCCCATTGTAGTCGTTTTTAATTAAACGTATCTTCATTTGCTTGATAAGCACATGTACATTAGCTGTACTGACACCATGCAATGTATTCTGATGAAGGCCGGACCCCGGCCGAAACGTCAATAAACAGCTGCATACGCGCGTCTTCTTCACTGTGTATATATATATATATATATATATATATATATATATATATATATATATATATATATATATATATATATATATATATTGTTACGGTGAAGTGAAGGAAGACGTTGAATTGGACTAGAAAAAGACGAAGTCTGGCGGTTGCCTGAACGCCATATCCATCATTTGTAAATATAAGTTATTTTACACTCGTGGGCCTGCTTTCTTCCCGCAACATTTTGGTGGAAGGTGCGGGGTACCACCACGGAACTTCGCAGCGGACGTCATCTACCTGCTGCCACAATGGCAAATCAACCGACACAAGCGACAACGCCTCGGCAGCCCGTGCCCACGGTCATCCTCACTCACCCACGGGACCCGGGAACATTTTGTGGCACGGACAACGTCGACGTCGAGGACTGGCTTACGATGTACGAGCGAGTGTGCGACAACAACAGGTGGGATCCTACAATGATGCTTGCAAACGTAATATTTTATCTGAAGGGAACTGCGAAGCAATGGTATGACACACATGAAGCTGACCTAACGAGCTGGGATGTTTGCAAGGAAAAAATGCGAGACCTGTTCGGCAGACCTGTCGGTCGTCAGCTGGCAGCTAAAAAAGAACTTGCGTGCCGCGCTCAGACGTCCACAGAATCCTATGTCGTGTACATACAGGATGTGCTGGCCCTCTGTCGCAAGGCTGATGACAACATGACCGAGGCAGACAAGATTGGCCATATATTGAAAGGTATTGCAGACGATGCCTTCAATCTCTTGATGTGTAAGGATTGTGCCACTGTGGATGCAATTATTAAGGAGTGCCGGCGCTTCGAACAAGCGAAGGGCCGCCGCGTCACTCAAACTTTCGACCGGTTGCCCAATACCGCCGCGACATCTTCTTGCGAAGACCCGCCGCGGTTCGTTCAGCCCGCAGGACCGGAAGAAATAACGCGCATCGTTCGCCGTGAGCTTGAGGCCATGGCCCCGGCTCCCGTTCGTTCAGACTGTCGGGAAAGCGTACCCGCTATCTCCCTTATACAAGCGGTCGTTCGGGAGGAAATAGCAAGTTTGGGCATTCCATCTCTCTGCTCAGTCCGCCATACCAACACCTACCAAATTTCTCCGACCGCTCGCTCCCGGACGCAAAGCTTTCCACCACTCCGTCGCAACCCAGCTGAATGGCGCACAGCGGATGATAAACCCATCTGTTTTAATTGTTCCGGTATTGGACACATCGCCCGTCATTGCCGCAACCACTGGTCGTCGCCTCCTCGGTGGTCGTCTCCGAGTCACTACAGCCAAGTACCCGACAATCGCACTTTCTCGCCCTATACGCCGACTAGGAACATCAACGCCGACAGTGCTCCACCAAGATCCAGCCGATCCCCGTCTCCGCAAGGTCGTAGGTCCCGTTCGCCTCTCGTTCACCGCTCTTCGTCCCCTTCTGCAACCGGTCGCTTCGCTTCGGGAAACTAGGCGGTGCAGCTCCCGGAGGTGAAGCTGCAACTCCGACCCGGCCCACAAATCCTCTATTGACCCTGCCTACATGTGGAAACCTGCTGGACATTGAAGTCGATGGCGTTCCTGTTAGATCTCTCGTTGATACAGGAGCGCAGCTTTCAGTTATGAGCGCTGCTCTCCGCCGCCGGCTCAAAAAGGTTCTGACCCCCGCCGTACCGTGCACTGTGCGAGTCGCCGATGGGAGTACGTCACCTGTCCTTGGAATGTGCACAGCACGTGTGACCATTGGGGGCCATTATACCGTTGTTCTATTTATCGTCCTTGAAAACTGCCCACACGACCTAATTCTCGGCCTCGACTTCCTTTCGAAACACTCTGCCCAAATTGACTGCTCCGCAGGTGTTGTACAGTTGGACCTGCCGCTTCCTGCCGACGAAACCACTTTAGCTCCACACCGCTTATGTGCTGCTGAATTTGCAAGGCTGTCTCCACAGGCTGCTACAAATGTCCTGCTGACGCCCTGTCCTCCCGTACCTGATGGCGAGTACGTCCTGTCGCCGCTTACTGACGTGGTTTTGTCGCGTAATATTGCCCTACCGAGCACCTTAATTCGGATCCGCGAAAACTGCGCTCGCGTGACCATCCTCAATTTTGGGTTCTCGTCACATGTTTTGCCACACGGTATCGCCATAGCGCATATCACTCCTTTGGAAGAATTTCAGATTTCTTTTTTGACCTCTGAATCCTTCCTCAGTACGAACGGACCTTTGTCACCCACTCCTCCGTACTCGACGCCTGCGGACGATGTTTCTAAGATGATCGCCCCCGACCTTCCTTCCGAGCAAACAACAGCTCTTCGTCATCTCCTGTCATCTTATCGGGACATCTTTGATTTGGACGACCGTCCACTTGGCCAGACAACTGTTGTCACGCATCGCATCAACACCGGTGACGCCAGCCCCATTCATAGGCGGCCATATCGTGTCTCGGCAACAGAAAGGGCCATCATACAGAAAGAAGTAGACAGGATGATGGACAAGGACATCATTGAACCCTCCAGTAGCCCGTGGGCATCACCGGTTGTCTTAGTAAAGAAAAAAGATAACTCGTGGCGCTTCTGCGTTGACTACCGTCACCTCAACCGGATAACAAAGAAGGATGTTTATCCCTTGCCTCGCATTGATGACGCTCTTGACTGCCTTCACGGATCCCAATACTTTTCATCAATTGACCTCCGCTCCGGCTATTGGCAGATTAGCGTCGATGAGATGGACCGCGAGAAAACCGCCTTTGTCACACCGGACGGTCTGTACCAATTTAAAGTCATGCCCTTTGGATTATGCAATGCGCCAGCTACATTCGAGCGCATGATGGACTCTCTCTTGCGCGGCTTGAAGTGGTCTACATGCCTGTGTTACCTCGACGATGTGATTGTGTTTTCGCCGAACTTTGAGAGCCACCTGCGGCGCCTCACAACCATACTCTCCGTGTTTCGCAGGGCTGGCCTTCAGCTAAACTCCTCCAAGTGCCATTTCGGTCGCCGTGAAATTAACATGCTTGGTCATCTCGTCAACGCCGCCGGAATCCAACCTGATCCACAGAAAGTTCACGCCGTGCGAAATTTTCCTGTACCTTGTTCAACGAACGATGTCCGTAGTTTTCTGGGCTTATGCTCTTATTTTCGGCGATTTGTGAAAAATTTTGCGGACATCGCTCACCCTCTCACTGACCTTCTTAAGAAAGACGCCTCTTTCTCTTGGGGACCGCTACAGGAGAAAGCCTTCTCTACCCTGATTGAGCGGCTTACCACTTCCCCGATTCTCTCCCACTTTGACCCTTCTGCGCCCACTGAAGTACGAACTGACGCGAGTGGTCATGGCATCGGCGCTGTCCTCGCTCAGCGTCAACAGGGCCAAGACCGTGTCATCGCTTACGCTAGCCGCCGCCTTTCCACGCCCGAGCGAAATTACTCCATTACTGAGAGAGAATGTCTCGCGCTCGTATGGGCGGTCGCGAAATTTCGCCCGTACCTTTTCGGTCGGAGCTTCTGCGTTGTCACCGACCATCACGCCCTCTGCTGGCTCTCCTCTTTGAAGGACCCAACTGGACGACTTGCACGTTGGGCATTGCGCCTACAAGAATATACATTTTCTATTATATACAAGTCAGGACGCCTGCATAAAGACGCTGACTGCCTGTCCCGCAATCCCGTGGATCAACCGGACGATACCGATGCAGACTCGGACATCAGTATTCTGTCCCTCTCCGGCTCCCTCCACATTGGCGACGAGCAGCGCAAGGATCCTGTTCTTCGAACACTTATGGAACGCCTAAGCTCCTCGCCCAATGACCCGTCCCTTCGGATGTTCACCTTGCGCGATGGAACTTTATACCGTCGTAGCGTTCGTCCTGACGGCCCGGAGCTCCTCCTAGTCGTCCCCAAGCACCTTCGACTCACCGTGCTCCAGCAACTTCATGACGCTCCTACTGCTGGACATCTGGGCGTCACTCGTACTTACGACCACCTGCGGCGCCGCTTCTTCTGGCCTGGCATTTATCGCTCTGTGCGCCGTTATGTCGCTTCTTGCGACCTGTGTCAGCGCCGGAAGACGCCTGCTATGCCTCCCGCTGGTTTGCTTCAACCCATTGATATACCTACAGAGCCCTTCTTCCGTGTGGGCCTCGACCTCCTTGGTCCGTTTCCAATTTCCATCAAAGGAAACAAATGGATTGCTGTAGCAACCGATTATGCCACTAGATATGCCATCGCACGAGCCCTGCCAACCAGCTGCGCTACAGATGTCGCCGACTTCTTACTAAAAGACGTCATCCTGCACCACGGCGCCCCTCGCCAGTTGCTGACGGATCGCGGCCGCTACTTTCTATCGAAGGTCGTTGATGATCTGCTCCGCTCCTGTTCTACAGAACATCGGATTGCTACCGCGTACCACCCTCAAACGAACGGCCTCACCGAGCGACTCAACCGCACACTCACTGAAATGCTCGCCATGTACGTTTCCAACGATCACCGCGACTGGGACGTCGCTTTACCATACGTCACTTTCGCATACAACTCGTCCCGTCACGACACTGCCGGATTTTCACCACTTTTCCTTTTGTACGGCCGCGACCCCACCTTGCCTTTTTACACGTTGCTACCTTCCGCAGTACAGTCACCCAGCACTGCTTACGCTCGCGATGCTATTGACTTAGCCGCCCAGGCCCGAGATGTCGCCCGTCATCGCCTCACAGTCTCGCAAGCTTCTCAAAAGCGACGCTACGACCTTCGGCACCGAGACCACCATTTTTCACCTGGTTCCCTTGTCCTTCTCTGGACGCCTTCACGTCGTGTCGGCTTGTCGGAAAAATTACTGTCCCGTTTTTCTGGTCCGTACCAGATCTTACGCCAACTGTCCGACGTGACCTACGAGATCGCCCCACTCGGTCAGCCTTCCGTGCCTCCCAACTTAACCAGTGATGTTGTTCACGTCACCAGGCTCAAGCCCTATGTCCCCCCAATAAGTGAGGCTGTTTAACTTGCACCGGGACGGAGCTCCCCCACCGGGAGGGTGATGTTACGGTGAAGTGAAGGAAGACGTTGAATTGGACTAGAAAAAGACGAAGTCTGGCGGTTGCCTGAACGCCATATCCATCATTTGTAAATATAAGTTATTTTACACTCGTGGGCCTGCTTTCTTCCCGCAACAATATATATATATATATATATATATATATATATATATATATATATATATATATATATATATATATATATATATATATATATAAATATATTGTGAGCATTACTCATACACTTCATAGTCTCTGGTGTACATCCTCATCATCACTGTTATAGGTCCTTGTAAGTTAGGAGGCTGGCTGCCTAATCAATTTCTCACAAGTGGCGCAGTGTGCTCTTCGGTTTCTTCGTCCTCTCGCTCCTTGTCTCTCTCCAGCTTCACCTACGCTACATCCCTGGAGCCCCGCTTGGGTCGCCTCTCCTACCTACTGCACACGACCATGTGCCAAGACCAGTAGACCAATACCATGACATCAACCTTGCCTGCTAATGCGGGAACCCCTTCTTGGACGGTCACCACCTCTCAGAAAGATCAACCCTTGTTTGCTGGAGTTCCAGGTGACGAGGCCGAAGACTGGTTGGACCTGTACGATCACGTGGGTGAATTTACCCACGGAACGAATCTGGGAAACTTGCTCACGTCGCCTTCTACCTGACCGGCGTCGCGAAAACTTCGTTTTACAATCATGAGCTTGATGTCGTCAACTGGAGCACCTTTAACACCACATACGCCACATTTTCGAGAACTCGTCTGTCTGCTCCGATATGGCCAAGAAGAAGCTTGCTGAGTGTGTTCAGCACTCGGGCGAGTCGTACACTTCATACATAGAGGACGTCCTCGCCCTCTGCCGCCGCGTGAATACTTAGATTGCAGAGAGTGACCGTTCACGCCACCTGCTTAGGGGTATTGGGACTGTGGCATTCAATGCTCTTGTAGTGCTGAACCCCACTACGGTCGCAGACATCATCAATACGTGTCAGCGTCTCGATGAGCTCCATATGCTCCGCTTACGCCCTGATACATCTGATTTCAAGGCGTCGAATGATAGCGAGCTATTTGGTGCCTTCATTCGCTCCACTGTCCGTGAGGAACTGCACGCCCAATCTTCGTCAACCCCTCCTCAAGTCCATATAATGCCCCCTGGTGGCGGCCTACGCCATATAGTGAGGGGATAAACAGGTGCCTTGACCTGCCTGCAACTCCCGAGCCCGCACCCTATCCCTACGCCAACTTACGCTCTGGTTGCCTCTATAGTGCCACCTTCCCAGCAGCCACCCCAACATGCACCTGCATCGCACACTTCACTGAATGCTATCACTACAAGGCCACCACCTCCTCCTTCTTACAACGGATGGAGCCCACCTTGACCGGTGTGTTACTATTGTGGCATCCGTGTACACATTTCAAGGTTTTGCCGACGCCATCAGCAAGATGAAAGCCGTGGCTATAACGGGCTTGAAAGGGATGACTTTTCTGGCCCTGTACCACAACGTCAGCGTTCTTACTATGATTATTATACCCACAATGTTCCCTCCACGTGACTTCAACGCTGCCGGTTCATAGCGTTTCCCGCGTTGTCACTCTCCATCAGCGATGTTGCGGTCATCTTCCTCTCGTCGACCAGCTACTTCGTCCTGCGATCACCGCCCAGAAAACTAAATGGTGCAGCTTCAGGAGGTAAAGCTGTATCCTTTGGACAACGTGAAACTGCTCCGGAGCGCGCCCATCAAATGTACTTAGGGTGTGTGCTGAATGTTTCCGAACCGAAGCCTTTGTTGACACAGGCGCATCGCTTTCTATTATAATTACTGACTGGTGTTCTCGATTGCTAAAAGAGAAGACACCGTATCTTGGCCTTGCCCTTCGTTGTGCTAATTCAGTTCATGTTCAGCCTTCCGGTATTTGCCGGCGCGCGTTTTCATTGATGGAACCCTTCACCAAATTCAGTTTGTTGGGCTGTCTCCGTGTATCTACGCGATGACTTTGGGATGGGACTTCGTGTTATCCGCCTCAGCTTTCATCCCTTGCCGTCAGCAAACTTTTCATATGACGGATACTGAGTCTTCGACGGCTCTCGATGCTCAAAGCCTACGTTTCGTCACGTCTACCGATTATTTTATTCCCGCGGACCATGAGCATATTTTCACCCCGACTTCCGACACAATTGTTAATAGCGATGTTTACATTGCGCCGAGCGGTCACTGCATTTCTGGTGGGCTTAGCCTTACTCTTAACTTGGTGAGGTTTCAGGACGGTAGAGCATTCGTCGCTGTTTGTAACCCTACTTCTTCGCTAGCTGTGCTCCCCCAGGCCATTACTGTGATTTGCTTTACTGACAACGAACCTCTTTCGCTTGTACCACGTCACACCAAATCACCACCTTTGTCTAGCACAACTGATGATCATACTGCTGCCGGTGCTTTAACGGCCGCGATAAATCCAGATCTGGCTGCTGCGCAGAAAGAAGACCTTTTGGCACTTCTGCACAAACACAGCGCCTTATTTGACGTTCACTCCAACCTTCTGGAGCGCACTTCCATCGCAGTACATCGCATCGAAACCGAAGGCGGTTCGATTGTGCGCCATCGGCCATATCGCGTGTCTTCCGCTGAGCAGAAAATTATTGCGGATAACGTCGATGACATGCTGAAAGGAGACATAATTCGGCCATCGTTCAGTTCTTGGTCATCTCACGTGGTGTTGGTTTGTAAGAAAGACGGCTCTGTACCATTTTGCGTCGATTATCGAACCCTTAATAGGATCACGCGCAAAGACGTATATCCGGCGCCAAGAATCGACGATGCTATTAACTCCCTCCGGGGTCAATAGTCAAATCCACGTGCACGAAGCGGACAAGGACAAGACAGCCTTTGGTACACCAGACGGACTTTACAAGTTCAACGTCATGCCCTTCGGTTTATGTAATTCTCCTACAAGATTTGAACACATGATCGACACAGTTTTACGTGGCCTTGAGTGGAAGACCTGTCTGTGCTATTTAGGTGACATCGTTATTTTTTTCTACGAACTTTCGTCAGCACCTCGAGCGTCTGGACGAAGTTCTCACATGCATCTCCAATGCTGGACTCCAACTCCACACAATGAAATGCCATTTTGCCAGAAAGAACATCAAAGTGTTGGGCCACCTTATCAGTAAAGACGGCGTTCGACCAGATCCCAACAAGGTTGCTGCCGTGCTTCGCATCCCTCAACCTGAAAATTAAAAAAAAAACGATTAAGAAGTTTCTTGAGCCTGCCATCCTACTTCCGCCACTTCATCAGTAATTTTGCTCCCATGGCGTCACTGTTGCACAAGTTGCGCACGTCGGGCACTGCTTTCCGTTGGACAGACGACTGCGAACTTTTTTTCCAAGACCTCAAGCAAGCATTAACCACCGACCTTGTCTTCTGTCACTTCGACGAGAACGCACCATCTTGTTTGAACACCGACGCTAGTGGCCATGGGATCGGTGCTGTTCTTCTACATTGGGATACCACCTCACGAGAGAGAGTTGTTGCCTATGCTAGTCGCGCAATAATGGCTGCCGAAAAGAAATACTTGATCACGGAGTAGGAATGTCTCGTAGTAGTTTTGGCGATACAAAAACTTCGACCACGTCTTTATGGATGCCACTTCACGGTCATAACCGACCACCACGCCTTCTGCTGGTTGTCGTCAATCAAAAATCTGTCTGGCGCTGGGCGGTCCGCTTACAAGACTACGATTTTCACGTTGTTTACAAGTCTGGGAAAAAGCATCAAGATGACGATGCTCTCTCTCGCCGCCCGCTGCCGCTATTACCTTCGAGTACATCTATGCATTCTCGCCACTTGATGAGACTAAGTCTCCACTCCCGTTATTACATCTAGCGGTTACTGACACGTTATCTTCCAATCGCGTCTCTCAGCTCGCCTCGTGTCAGCGTTCTGATCCCTACTGTAACAGCGTTATCCAACGCCTGTGCGGAACTGCTTTTGCAGCAAATGCCAGATTATGTCGACAACTGCGACTATTTAAGCTCGACAGCGATGTGCTACACCGCTACATTTACAACTCCGATGGACACCGCTGGGTACCTGTTCTTCCACGTTGGATGCGCACACAATTCCTTCAAACCTTTCACGACGGCCCATCTGCTGGCCATTTGGGTTTCCACAAAAACTAACACCGCGTTAGGAGCCGCTTCATTTGTCCAGGTATGTCTACCTTTGTGGCCAAGTACGTCGCTTCTTGCGTCCAGTGTCAACGGCGGAAACGACCGACTTCGCCTCCTGCTGGGCTTTTACAGCCCATCGCATGTCACGACACATCCTTTGCCATCGTTCCGACAGACCTAGTCGGCCCTTTGCCCCTAACGCCGTCAGGTCATCAATAGATCATGAGAGCTGTTGACCAGCCCACACGTTACGCAGAGACCGCTCCTTTACGCTCTATTTCGGCCTCAGACGTTGCCACCTTCTTTCTGGATGCCGTTGTCCTGCGGCATGGTGCACTTCATGTACTGTTACGTGTCCGCAGCAAGACATTGCTGTCAACAATGACAAAGAAGTACTCGGAGCTTGTAGCGCAGTTCATAAGACGACATCCGTACATCAGCCTCAAACGGCTTAACAGAGCGACTTCATCGGACACTAGCAAATGTGATATCAATGTATATCGGGGCAAACCACGATAACTGGGACAAACTTTCACCTTTTGTAACGTTGGCTCACAACACCACTATCCAACGACCTACAAAGTACTAACCTATCTACCTATTTTATGGCCGTTCACCTGCATTCCCCATCAACGCCGGTTTCTTCAATGCCTCAACTAACACCTCGGCCAGTATACACGAACTTGAGACTTGAGGAATGCCGTCAACGTGCTTGCTTCAACACAGAAGTCAGACAGCTAGATCGCGATCAACGTTACGACATCTCTCGTCGTGACGTCTCTTTTCGTCCTGGAGAGGAAGTGCTTCTCCTGGAGAGGAAGTGTGGGAAGCTTGAATCCCACTTCCTTGGACCCTACACTTTTAATGAACAAACGTCCCCAGTGAACTATCGCTTTACTCCCGTAGACGTTTCTTTGGACCATCGTTATCGTGGTTTGGAGATCGTTCACGTTGCGCGCCTCAAACGATTCGTTCCGCGTTACCCTCCTGGCCAAGTCGCGGCTTTGCTGGCCGCGTGCGCGAGCGGGGAAATTAGTGTAAGCATTATTTATACGCGTCATACTCATCATCAACGTTTTGGGCTTGGTGGTGGGGCTCCCACTCGGGAGCATAAAAAGACTAGCTGCCTAATCCTTGTCTCACGATATATATATATATATATATATATATATATATATATATATATATATGTATATATATATATATATATATATAACTATTATATTAGCACAATGTTATATATCACGTATCTCTCTCTCTCTCTCTATATATATATATATATATACATATATATATGTGTGTGTGTGTGTGTGTGTGTGTGTAGAGAGAGAGAGTGATATGAGTGAAAAGCGTGCGTGAAGGCGAAAAATGCCGAGACAATATTTATATTCACCGCGGATTGAAGCAGTGATGACATCTCTGCCCACTGGTGTTCACGCTGTATGTGAATGGCAAAGAAAAACGACTGGAAAGCATTGAGTTAGGCTAAGATTTCACTTAGATCCAGAACGGCCGATACGTGCAACGGAAAGTCGCTGGGCTGATGTATGGGGACGGTATAGTGCTACTAGAGGGTAATGCACCAAATTTAGAGAGACATGGGAGTGCAAACAACAATGCAGTGACGAAGCTGAGCCTCATGTTAGTGTCGAGAAATTGGGAATAACGTTCGCTTTTCAATAGACGCGTAATTACATGGGCCCTATTCAACAGCAAGCCATACCCATAATCATGCAATAGAAATACCTGGGCATATACAAAAACGCGCGAAAGACTCACTCAAGCATACTCCCCCCTCCCCCCCCCCCGCACCAAGGTAACATAAAATGAATGTTAGCGGAATACAGTAATATTAAAGTAAAGTGCTTTGTGGCTACAATAAATATTAGGTGGCGGTTGAATCTCGAAAGGTGTAATGGTGCCAGTGCTAATGTTGGCAAATGAAATTCTGTGATTGGAATGAGAAATCACGTCAGGGTGAAGGGTAAACAGAGATCGGTGCGCTGACTAGCTGTGGGGACCCTCGGGGTAATCACAAAGGATGCAATGCAGAGTCACATGGGTGGCGCCTCTTTTGAAGTAATAGAAGCGCAGAGCAAAATTATATTCGAGGAAAGAGCAATGGACCTGCATCAAAATTAGTTGGTGGCTAGGGAGCACAAATACTTTTGCTTTAAAAGCACGGTGAAAGAAGCTGGGAAGACGACAACAGAGTTGACAACCAAGTACAAGGAAATTGAAAGTGTAAATAGACAACGGGAAGTAATAAAAGAAATAAGAGAACCAAAGGCAGTAACTTGGTTGCAAGGAGTGCAAGCGACACAATTTACATTTACAAAGAATGGCAAGAAATGAATTACAAGGAAAGACCTGGATGATAAGGTAAGTGATGGTGTCAGGCAATTTGAGGATTAGCTAGATGTCGAAGGCCAAAAACAAACCGGAGCAAACATTCGCAACACGATCAGGCAGTCTGCTACAGCAAAAATCCGTACACATCTCAGCACAAGCTAATGAAATAAGAAGGTATTCAAAGAGCGAAAATTGCAGGTAACGTGCACGTTCGGCAAGCGGTTGGATTTCAAGTTCGTGGAAGCTTCAACCGGTCAGCAGTCGAGAAAGCGAGAAACGTATAGGGTGTTCGTGAAGAAAAAAAATACGAATCGTATGCACTGTGCAAAATGATGTAAGCGCTTTCTGTGCTATTTACATCGATTGCCGACAATTGGTGGTGATTTTTACTGTAAATCTGTAAGTTCATCAGCATGTAGTGCATTACTAGAGGGGAAAAAGGATGTTAAACGTTACTGGGTACATCATTTGTGTTTTTATGCATAGTACAAACAACACATAGGGAGAAATCTTTTTTTAGATATTTTTGCGCGCCATATTTTGCGAGATTTGCGCCCCATCTGTGAGAAAGATATACTGCGCAATGCATGGTGGTAGCAGTGCTAAGTTTTCATTAAAATATAGGGATTTTCGCGCCGTGTCCACAATCTTATTATGAGGCGTGCAGCAGCGGAGGCCTGAATTTTTATTTCGATGACCTGGATTTTTTTAACATGTACCTAAATATGAGTACACGAGCATTTTTCCATTTCACTTCCATCAAAATGCGGCTGATGCGGCGAGGTTACAGAACCGCGACATCACGCGACGTGATTACCACAAACCTACCCTGCTGGATGTAGATGCGTTGATTTCACGGGCGGTCGCTTCCTTTAGTGTCGTCTAGAGGTCGCAGTGCTTTAATAAGGCTTTCCGTTTGCACGATTTTCGTCGGTCGTCCGCATTGCCAATTTGCATTGCGCTTATTTTTCAGAAGTAGAGAAACGTACCGCTGCGTCACTTGAGTATTAGTTTGTTGTGCTTGGTCGCAACTGCTGCTGTGTGCAGCACGAACATTTCTTTGCCATTCAACGTCGCCTTTGCCATCCCCGCCCTAATCCCGCCCCCCGCATGTACGCTTGCTGCTACGAACGAAAAGTGGAAACCAGCTATACACTCGCTTTCTCATCGTCGGGTCTACCTCTTCTAAACCATTGTCTGCCCGCTATCCCTACCACCTCACTACCATTCTCACTTCTTCCCATGTTCAGTGTAGCACGGTAGTAGAAAGGTAAGTGCAGTTGTCTCTGCAATAATTTTGCGGGCGGTCATTGATAATTATAGCAGTGTCGAGGGTATTGTGGCGACGCGATGGTAAGGCCTAACACGCCCTTATCCACGTGCCACCGCCACTTTTTTTCGGAAGACGTTTACGAAGGCGCTTCATAAACGAGTTTCTCTTGTCGCCTTTCCTCTTTTCCGCACTCCTACCATGTATATCCACACTCTGAACCACCTCACGACGCGGCGCGCAAGGAAACAGGATCAGCAGCAGTAGGAAGGTCGAAAGAAGAGTCAAAGGAAGCTTCGTCTGAAACATCGAAGTTTCTCCTGAAATGCGAAGCCCTCATTGCGATAGGAAAATATTTATTAATGCGAAAGCAGTACGTTCCCCAAGATGCGATAGAATGCCTCGCGACTGGCCTCTCGAGGCAGTTTGCGCGTATTCGAGGCCTTCTTTCACGCTCACAAGAACACTTTTATGTAACACATATTCAGCAACAGAGAGCCGTATCGGGAGTTTTTCATGTTGCTCTACAATTTTTTTCATTGACACTTTTCATCTAATTATAATTTTTGGGAAGATGAATAATTCATTCAGACTAATATCTAATTAGGCCGAATGAAAATAAAATTCATCATCTACAAGCAACGGCAAACATTACCTTGGTTTTGTCCAGCTACGTGGCATTTGCTTAATTTCAAACTCTGGCTCAATGTTTGAAAAAAAGAAACACCGCTAAAGAAATACATTGGACAATAGAATAGAGGATGGGACACACACGGCGTTGACTTACAACTACGTTTATTGAGAAAAACACGATGGCTTTCTAAAGCCTTCCTTCAAACGTGCACGCATGCTTGATGTGAATAAAAGCACTTGTCATTCCCAACATGCGTTGACAGTGCTCCCCCAGGAGGGAGAAGCCCCTGTTGAACTAAAGGTCGTGCCAATCAAAACTTGTCCAAAATGGAATAGTAGCCGGTTGCATGGGTATGACAGTCAAGAAGTCTTGTCATTAGACTAGCAGTAGTCTCGAGGCACGGGCACATCGATGCAGGGAGGCCGGTTTCAAGGACTTGGTTCTTGTCTCGTGTGCAGGCAAAATCCTCAGGAAGTTAAAGCCCTCAAGATGCCACTTGGAGGAGCGTAGTAGCCCGAATGAAAGAACTAAAAGGTAGCAGTAATACTCTACGTTCATTCTCTCACTCGCACATATAAAAATGTGGGCGCCAGATATTGTGTCAAAGTTTTGTCTTCCGCTCGTAATAACGTTGGCTAAGTTTAAGCAGCTGTCCAAAGAAAGCGAAAAGTAGTCGGAAGGATCATAGAATGTAAAATAAATCATGGGAGAAAGCCCCTGGCCTGTGAAAACGCTGTTGTTTACCAAATCACTTTGTCGTGCGGCGTTTCGTACATAGGTCAGGCAGGCCCACGCAATAATGGAAGGCTATCGTAGCCCCAGAATTCCGTAGACAAGAACTTTAGAAACTGTGCAAAGCACTGCTTCGAATTCGAGTGTAAACCGCTCTTTCATTACACAAAAATCATGTTTGTGCACAATGATGGCATGACAAGTGAAGTGGCGGAAGCATTTCACATAATTAGAAAAGATAGTGGGTGTGTTAGTGCTTCTTGATATTTTGAAATTAATTATTCTTTAGGACTTTGACTTTGGGAGGATAATGCAGCGCTGTGCATGCATGCACAGCGCTGTCCGTCCGTCCGTCCGTCCGTCCGTCCGTCCGTCCGTCCGTCTGTCTGTCCGTCCGTCCGTCCGTCCGTCCGTCCGTCCGTCTGTCTGTCTGTCTGTCTGTCTGTCTGTCTGTCTGTCTGTCTGTCTGTCTGTCTGTCTGTCTGTCTGTCTGTCTGTCTGTCAATTTATTGTCATGTATCTATTCATCTATCAATATAGCCACTTACACCCGAACTATCCGCCAAAGTTGTGCAATAGCTGCTGCCACTACATGCATGCATTCGGGGTCATTATACCAGCGTAGCCTTTGCATCATCGTCATTCTAGCTTCACCATCCGACTCTCAACATGAAGTGGTCGTCACACCATCCTCACCATACATTCGTCACGCATTCGTTGAGATACCGTCGGTCTGATGCAACCGTAGTCATTCAAGCGTCGTACCCCCATGCCTCATCATCTGACTGTAGTCATACCGTAGTATCATGCCTTTTACACCAGCCCAGTGTCCCATGATGTTATATATATTAGATCACCATGTATGTGCTCGCGGTTGTGATGCCGTCATGGTTATTGCATCGTCGTCACCACAGCGCCACCACTCACGAACCTTGGGGGCGGATGTATAACATCCTTTCTGCTGCAGGCGTCAGGAGTTCAAAAAACCTAATCGCGTGTTGGCGCTTTTTGTGTGGGAGTGAAGGTGGGAACAGATCTGCCGCACTAACCTTTCCGGGCACGTGAAGAATGGTTGACTACATTTGTCAGGTTTTTCTACTCCTAATTGTCAACACATTTTTCCTAATTTCTTTAGACATGGGCCACACGATCTTGCACGCAGAGTGCTATCCGAAGTAGAGACGCGCACTTCCTCAATTTGACATCAACTCATGCTAGGCATACGATTTCTTTGCAAACATTGTTGACGGTGTTTTATATTCGGGAGTCCGTTTCTCGAATGAATCTGCATGTAGTGTGAAAAAAATGGTATAGCGATGTTTGGGACATTTCTTTAATGAATGTGCATGTAAGGTGAAAAGAAAGAAATAGTATCACCACCTATTTGACATTGTTATGGCCTCTTGCATTGCACAGTATCATGTACAGTGGAAGTCCTGCCCTTTACGTTTTCAAGCGTGAGACAATGTTAGTTCGAACAGCAACGAAAACTGCCTCTTTTCAAAGAACATGCAGATTGCATGTCAACGCAATCATGCAGCAGCACAGATTTTACTTACCTTAGGGTTCTTACCTATTTGCAAGAGAAGCGAAGATATTCAGCTTGTTCTCACTCAGTGTTTGGATGAAGTCTATTTCTTGGACATCCTTTCAACCACATTTAATAAAGAAGGTTCTAACAGCTCCACATGGCATTAGGCATTTGTCAATAAAGTGATGATGGCTTTCCCTATCACTTAATTATGCTTACGGGCTTCCACTGTTTAGGCGCTCCGGAATGGCACGCTGCCATTGCGGTCAGAACACGCAAACAGCGCGCATTGAATTTCGGGAATGTTTGGGACTACTCATGCCTGGTCAGTTGGCGCTCTTGTTCTGAGTGTCATTCTGTATTCGTGCACTTCTATGACGAGGTTTCAAAGAAATGAACCCTCACCAAGTCGCCTAAATATGAGTTTTCGTTATGGTCGATTGATTTACACCCCCAAGAGGACTGTGTTCATGAGTGCCTAATTAGGGTTGAACTCCTAGCTGTGGTAAGTAAACTTAACATGACAACGTCTCCCCTGTGAGGTGGACACATATATAACACATAATGCCATTCACTTGACAGCATTTTTTATTATTTGACCTCTGATGAATATTTGGTAGTGTAAGAAGCGAAGTGCAAGAAATCAATAAAGGAATAAAGGAGAGAAAGCGGAGTGGATGAGCGGTAATATTTCCGACTGGCATTCTACAGGCCCGTGTTTCTTATTGCGAAGAAGAGCTGTGTGAAATTTATTAGAGCAGCGAGTTCTTTTTATTTTTATTCTATTTAGGTAACAGGCTCCGGATATCCCTTCTAAACTGATTGTGAAAGTTTGATCTGGCATCTGTCTTTTTAATTACTCTTTACGCACTATTACATTTCTTGGCAATGCCGTTCCGAACAGCTAATGGTAAAGCATTGGTTGACTGACGACATCTAACGCCCTAGACTTCATCGCATGCAGAAAGCAAGCATATTCAGGAATTTTTCGGGCCTTAGACAAGTTCATGTGCATTCCAGGCGAAATTTGACTTCTTGTAACTGATGTCATCTCGGAATTCTATTATTGTTCTTAATACGTTTGAGTACGGCACTCTCCTATACATTCTAGCAGAAAGCCGCCATCTTTATTTTCGCATTGCGCATGGTCCTTTCTGTATATTTTTGCCAGCCAGAACAAAGGCTCATTCTAAAGCTCCTTGTTTGAATTCAGGCAGCGCTGCGCCAACAAAAGCGAAACCGCACATTCAAGTGAATAATGAGCCTTTTTTCTTATTTTTATTTTAGGGGAATGTACGTTGGTGTTGCAGTGATCCGTTGCTTATAACGACAAGTATGACGGTAGTCTTTCTAGCGGCTGGAAGCTTCCTTTTTTCGGGCCTTGGTGATATTCCCAGCTGCCCTAAGCCCAATATGAAGGTGAGGACACTTTGTTTAAAATTTGCGTGTAATTTCTAATTTGCATTGTAGAGCAAATATTAGGTTCTTCCTCGCACGGCCTATGGTTTAATCGTTAAGATGAAATGAAACCTGTTTGTCAGCTGTATACAGCCGAAGGCACTATATCGCGCTCATAAATTTATTTATTTTTATAAAGTGATGGGGTATAAGTTGTGTAGAATAAACATACATGAATGGGTGAGGGTTTTGGGCTTTGGCTGGCGAAGTATTAGGAAAAAAAGACCGCCATCAGATGATATCAAAATTGTGATAATCAATCAAACCCTAGAACTCTGAAAAGATACATTTATGACAACAGAAAAAAAATATGTCTTTTTTAATGCCCGTGCAGACAATGGGGAAAGCACTAACTTCATGTAAAGGAAGAACAGAGACGTAAAAAGGCCTGCAATAAGTTCAATCTTACATCTCCCTTATATCACAAAGCATAGAGCATAACCTTCTCCAACAACTTAACCGATAACTCTACGCAAAACAAGAATAAATGAGAATTTGTGCAAGTTATTATTGATCCTCCCATTCTCATAGTTATGACGCTCTTAAATACGTAAGCTTGTCTATGCCTCACCCCTGTGGAAACCCGCCCGTCCGTCCGTCCGAATTTCAAGATAGCGCCTACAGCATCGAACGACTTGACCTCCGCGCTGCCTGTCGCTTCGACGGTAACTAAGCGGCCAGAACACAGCACACACGCAGCTATCAGAACTCGGCCCACTGTGTTCCCATCACTCATCACTTTAAGATAAGGCGCACGCCGCCACGCCGTACACCACCGCCGTTGAAAAACAGTTGATCTAGGTTCCAAATAGTTCAACTTTGATGAATAAGGCATTGAAGAGCGATGACGGCTCATAATTATCGGGACACCGTCACCACCCATGGTGCTTTCACCTGCAGTAGTTTGCTTGCGTCATCAATAAACCGTGCGCAGCCATCCGATGTAGTTCGTGTTGCCGCAGTGTTGTCGCTTGTACTCGCCGGATATACAGTTTTATAACGTTGATAGGAACGCCGGGCTGCGTACAGATGAGCAAGTGGCACAATGATTACGCATACTTAGACAACTGCGAGAGCTGTTTGTGCGTGAATTTCTTTGTTGAACTAGCCCAACTGCTTTCAATATTTACACATATTTCAGATCACCAGCCAAAGGAATGAAGATAAACATTCTGTGTTTCGCAGACTTGTCTGCACGGCTGTGTTCAGGTAAGGTCATATCTGCCGAAATATTGGATAGCAGTAGGCAGTTATCAGAGGCGCCGGTTCTCGCGTAAAAAAAAGAATGGAACATAACCTAGATGCTTCGGTAATGTTGCTTTCTCTGCCGAAATTCTTCGTGGTATCGTTTATACAGTGGCGATGCTGCTCACACACGTATGGGATGCCTCTGTTTAGAGCGCGTAACAAATTCTACCAGCCAGCAAAAAGGGTAAACTAGGGCAGATTCCTCGCCTCACACATACTTATTTGAGTCAGTCACCCGAAGTAGTCCCCCATGCACACAATAAAAATGTTGTTTTTGGTACGATTATCTCAAATGTACTAATACACCATGTTGAACATTTTTCAGACACATATGGAATTCTGCTTG
Source organism: Dermacentor albipictus (assembly GCF_038994185.2). Taxonomy (NCBI): domain Eukaryota; kingdom Metazoa; phylum Arthropoda; class Arachnida; order Ixodida; family Ixodidae; genus Dermacentor; species Dermacentor albipictus. Next base: position 116,772,782 of record NC_091827.1, on the reverse strand, counting down.
CCTAGCCATTGTCAGGCGCGAAGATTTTCCTGTTCTTGTAAACATCAGATGCCGTCCATTGATGAACAGTCTTCAAAGGTTGCAAACACCGTACGTACCTTTATTAACCTCAATATACAGATCACCGCAGAAGCTCTTTGAATTGTCAGTGACAAAAAAAAGAAGCTGTCTTAGGTGCAAATGCACGTTTTTCCTCTGGTACGTTCGTCCAGCCTTTTTTGTCCTGCCTGTATCGCTTTGATACCCATAGAAGTAACAGCGTAGAAATGTTGCCGAGGGTTACGGCCAATACACCGGTATGTGTAAGGCAAAGCTTTCTTTGCTAACTGCCATTTACCTCTCCTCCTGAACGTCGATGTCGCCTGCTGCTCCTACTCGTGCGTTCTTGCCGAATAGCTCATACTCGGCTGCGGAGATGGCGGCGCCATCAAGGAGCAATGGCTCGCACTACTTGACACGCAACTGTGGAGGTTTACGAGGGAAGCCGGGTTGCACCTGCGGACTTTTGGCCGCAAAGCGGAAAGCCGCGATGAGACGGGAGAGAGGGCACTGGAGGAGACGGCCTTACGGCTTTGCACGCGTTTCGCCACCTGGCTGCCGCTTGGACTGTCCCATTTACACCTCCAAGGGAAGGTTTGGTACCCAAAAGAAATGACGCAGATCAGTGTGCTACTGCCTAAGCGGAAAAACGCCAAAATGACCACCACGAACACGTGTGATTAACCTTTATATTACACATATGTGTTTCGTTCGGAAGGCATTGTAGTTCCTCTATAAAATACCTGATGTAAGTATTCGCTTTTAATTTGATCTCCATTGAATAAACAGAAATGCAACTTTCATACCTACTTCTGCATTTACGGAAAGCTTCGCTCTATACAGGCTCCTACAGCGCACATTGGATGTGCTGCATTTTGTTCCTACTGAAATAACATGTGATTTAAAATAAAAATCTTACTGCAAAATGATGCGTTGTAGAACGTTTTATTTCATTACATATATTATTGATTTCGCAGTGCTACTGGGAAATTGTTCAGGTGGCGTGCTCCACATTCGCCATTCTCAAATATTTAAGACTGTTTATTGAGGAAACCTATGAAATTTCACCATATAAACGACGTGCATCATACGAAACGCATGCGAATATGAAACAAATGGCTTCAAAATTTAAACTGTGGACATAAAACTTGAAATACGCATGTTTCAGTTTAGTCTTAGTTACTTTCTTATTCTCCTGGGATGTCACGCCACATAAAGTCAGTATTAGTTTGCACGTAAGCATGCACGCCCATTTCATGGATATAGTGCTAGAATGACTTAAAGAATGTAATTTACAAGAGCCTCCGTTTTTATTATTGAGGTTGTTACTTCTCAACTTTACATTCATGAGCAGAATTTCATACTGCAATGTTCCTTCAAGAAGACATAATGCATTCTCATGCATCGAAAACTGCAATTTTTTATGTTTTTTTTGGGTTCTAGGAATTCACAAAATAATTCACCACGGACGTTTGCCGCCTGCGTTCTCCGTGTTGTATGGAATGACGCCCTGTGGAGCTTAATATGCAACTGTGCCTACTTCACAAGTCTCATCGTCAGAATACCGATCCTTGAGTAAGTATTTACCAAGGGAATTTCAACCATACGACACGTATTCCTGATCGCAAGGAAGCCCGTCAAAACATTGAATGATTATTCTAGATTGAACACAGTCCACGTCATTTCGGCCCGCTAAACACGGCAGGTACAATTACCCCCGTGTAATAATAAGCATTTACGATTCGCGCGCAGCCTAGCCGCCATCAAGTCATTTTACTGTCCCGTTGACTTAGGTCAATTATTAGTACGTTTTATTGTGGGTGCCGCCAGGGAAAAACGTGTGGCGCCTCTCTACGCCTTAAGGAGTTCCAAAAGCTTGTCACAAAACAATTGAAGTAGAAATAGCAAGGTATCATTACACGAAAAAATTATTTATATTGTAGTTGCAGTGATTGAGAAAGAAACACATTTCCTGGATGTATTCGAAAAAAACATTTAACGCCTAGCATGCGAGTTGAATGTGTCTCAGGGTATGAAGCTAAAAGAGCCAAGTCGGTTAACTTCTTGCCATGGTTATTTACCGGATAATCTTAACCACGCAATAGTAACATTTACTGCCAAGAAACCGAAGTACATTGGTGCCCCTATATAGTTGAATATGAAGTTCTTGATTACGTAAATGTATGCGTTTAGTAAAAGCATGGAACAATTTCGATTGCAGTAATTGGCATCACTAGTAATAGGGACCATCATGCTGTGCTAATAGCACGCTGTAAATGAAGTTCCATGGCTCCGGGCACCAGTGGTCATTTCATCGCCGTAGTTTATTTTACCGATGCGCGAAACACTCAACGGAGTCCTTCTCAACTACACAGTAAAGAATGTGCGCTCTCTATTTCCTGCAGTCCATCGTGTGAGCCACATTGAATACTTAAAGCGCTACAATCCCGTAGAACTATTACACGAGGCCACAATCTTAGTCGAACTTTAGTTTAACCATTGTATTAAGGGGTCTATATACCGAGTGTTTCAACGAACACATAGGAAAATTTTTAATGTTTGCCAGTGACAGATGCCGCAATTTTAGTTGATGTGCTGGTATAATGAAAGAGGTGGACATTGCACGAACAAAAAAAATTAAATTCATAATCGACGAACTAACAAGGACTCACTAATTAAGTTTTTCACTAATTACCTTATGTCCCATATAGCAATTTACAAATTCTAGCCGTTAAGGTATATTTCTCCTTTACAAATTCTAGCCGTTAAGGTATTTTTCTCCTTCATTGCATAAAAGGACGTATCGTACAGAGTAACTGAAACGACAATGCATTTCTCTGCAAAGTTCAGGAATTAGCATCTCTAAACTACTGTCATCCTGAGAATTCTTTCCAAGTTGATCCCCCTTGCAAAATCCGTGGCTAGAATTTAAAATTGCAATATGGGTGCTAAGTTGAATAGTTAAGGAGTTAATGAGGGCATTTTTGTTAATTAGTCGATTGTTCATTTAAATTTTCTTTCAAGTATTATCCGCCGCTTCAGGTATACCGCCTCATGAGCAAGAATTGTGCTGTCTGCAACAGGCAACCTTCAACATTATCGAAAATGTCTGCTAGGGCGCCCTGTATAACTAATTGACGATGAAATCACATTTGGAGGTGGCTTCCTTCTTTCTAAAATGGATACGTCAGAGGAATAAGGATAACCTTTATAGGTATAAAGTAATCTTATATATGGTCCAAGCATTTTGCCTGCATAATCCAACACATTACGGTGCGGCACTGAACGGAACTCTTGATGCTTGAGAGCGTCGACTAAAAGTGCAATATTGTAAATATTTTGAATTTGATGCATGAATGCGGGGATTTTATTTTATTTAGTGTTTAATTTTGAAAGTAAGCCAATGTATTGCTGCTTTATTAACGTTAATTTCCCATTGAATGTGTGCTGTTTAGACATCGTCAACACCACCACAGTTACGCTTATTCAGAATCCATTCGCAGGTAATGAAACATTGCATATTTACACGTGGACCTATCTTTCCGTATAACAAATGTTATAGATCAGCGCCGGAGGCGCTTGCATGTGTCGGAAGTTTCTGGAATGTTATCGATGGTTCTATCTGACCCGCCGTGGTTGCTCAGTGGCTATGGTGTTGGGCTGCTGAGCACGAGTTTGCGGGATCGAATGCCGGCCACGGCGGCCGCATTTAGATGGGGGCGAAATGCGTAAACACCCATCTACTTAGATTTAGGTGCACGTTAAAGATCCCCAGGTGGTCGAAATTTCCGGAGTCCTCATCTACGGCGTGCCTCATATACAGCGAGTGGTTTTGGCACGTTAAACCCCGTTGTCATACGTAAGTGCCGCGCGTCGCCCCTAGAAGATCGAAGCGGCCACCAAGCGCAGTGAACGACGAGGAAGACAACGGGTGCACGAGCACGGGAGCACGAGGGCGCGCTCGCGGTGTTCGATCCAGGCGGGCAGCAGCTCCGAGCTCCTGGGCGGAACGAGGCGAGGGCTCCTGCCAGGCGAGACGTCCGTGGCAAGGCGCGGAGGACCGCGGAGCCGAGCGTGGACGTCCCAGGGCCCCTGCTGCCAGTGCTCGAGACGCTGGCTGACCCGAGGGCCGCCGGTCCCTGAGCTGCCGCACCTGAGCGTGCCGAGCAGCGTTTCAGTCTGGCACAGATGTTGCTGTGCTAGACGAGGTCCTCACGTGTCACCGCCGCACGTGGATCGCGAGCGGCGCACGAGCTGGGCACCGAGGTCGTGCTGGACGTGCGACTGTAGCACGTCGGTCGCGAGCGGCGTCCGAGCCGGACATCGAGGACGTGCGGAGCAAGGCGTTCCCTGGCTGCTGCCGCTGCGGCGTCCGAGCGTGCCGAGTCCGAGAACCGTGCTGAACGGGGCCCGAGCGTGTGGTCGTCGCGGCCAGGTCCAGCACGGGAGACCGCACGGTGCCGTGACCAGCGAACTGTGAGCCGCGCAACCCGGGACTGTTTCAGCCCGTGGACACACGGACTGCAGTTTCTGTATATATTCTGGCTGCACTCTCTGTACATATTCATATGTTAAAGCTTGCTTTTAGTTTTATAAACGCGTATAAATGACTCTCTGTCTTTCTTCCGCATCACTGCGCACTAGCGAAAGTGCCGAACAGTCCTAATCACCACACCCGTATTTAATTTTTTTTGGTTCTATCTACTGTCTGTGATCACCAAACCTTGTTTAATCTTAATGCAGGTATGCGCGGTGCTACTGGTGTATAATTTTATGGAAGACGTGTGGGCACGAGCGATTACTCCGAAACATTCGATGGTTCTTGTATAAAAGCCAACAGGCTTACCCGGAAGATCAGATTTCGACGATCGCCGACTGTATTCACCGCTGTCTTTGAGCTTTAGGTGTAGCCTGTGTTTGTGGGCGCAGGTTTGCCCAATAAAAGTTAGTTTCTTCATTTGCAGCATCTCGACTGTGTTTGCCTGCACTACTACGTGACATTTGGTGCAGGTGCTTAGCGTTTATGTACCGGATGCATCCCCCCCCCCCTCGAAGCCGTGACCGAAGCCCGAACGCGGAAAACACCAATGTCGCCAAGCACGAGGGAGGTAGCCGAAAGCTTCAAGGACTGCCCCCGGAGCAAGCACTTTTGCCCGAGAAGACAAGAAAGGTGGCCGCGAAGTCAACCACAATCACAGCCCGAGCATCCCCCATCATGCAGTTCAAAAGCCCAGGGAGCTACGGACCTTCCGCGGATCATCATTTGAAGACCCGTATAAGTGGCTGAAAACATACGAAAGGTTCGCTGCACTCAAGAACTGCAACTCCGACGGCAAGGTCCGGCATGTGTACCTCGCCTTAGAAGACGCCGACAGGACTTAGTTTGAGAACCGAGAATCGACTCCGACTGCATGGGACCTGTTCGGCAACAGCTTCATGCAGACGTTAATGAGCGTCCTGTGCGAATAGCGAGCCCAAGCTTACTGGGAACCAGCATGCAGCTGCCGAACGAGAACATCGCAATCTTCACAGAGGAGATGACTCGACTCTTCGCACTCGCCGACACGGACATCTTGGAAGAGAAGAAAGTTCGCTTCCTGATGCGCGTTATGCAGAAACAGCTTTTCACCGGATTTAAACGCAACTCACCTAACACCGTTGCCGAATTTATTTCCTACGCCACAACTATTGAGAAGACGCTCGATAGGCTAACAATGCCATATAACCGCCAACCGTTGACCGCAAACTACACCGACATTCAAGCACTCGGCATCGAGACTTTGCGGGATACCATCAGAGCGGTAGTTCGCGAGGAACTGCACAATCTTTTTGCAAGGTTGGAGTCTCAAGAGGCCTCAATCGCCGACATCATCAAAGAAGAGGTTCAGCGATCGCTTGGAGTTCATGAAGTGCAACCACAATCACCGCAGCACAAGCCAGAAGTGATGAACTACGCCGCCGTTGCCAGCCGTGAATGTCACTCTCCGCGACCATGCCAGGGCTCTGTAACGCCGCAATTCCGTCGTCCACTGCAGCCGCCACCATCAAGCCCACCCATTGCTCAGCGCAGCTGCGCGAGGAAGACGGTCATTTGGCGAGCCCTCGACCATTTCCCGCAATGCTGTTAAGATGAAGCTGGCTGTGTGCACCGCCGATGCGGATACTATGACTTCGGACTGAGAGGCTCCGCCGTCAACGCGCCGCATCCACAGTTTGCTGAGCGAACACGTGACATCGTCGACGACCTCGCCGACACTCAGTGGAGTTCTCGACGACTGTCCCATTCTCCCTTACCAGGCGTGGAGCCGGTCGGCGAGCCCACATCCGGAAAACTAAAGCAGCAACCGATATAGGCGCGGTTGCTGTTCATTGAACTGAAGAAGATCCTCCGCCACCGACAAAGACACCGAAAATCCTGTCTCGACAGCATATCAACGAGATGGAGTGTCACGACGAATGGAAGCAAATAATACGCCGACAAAAGACAACCTGACGACGCCATGTAACAACCACAAGTCAACGACACACAGCCGTAATAAGACGGCAAGACCCAACTCCAATGCAAGGCAAAGAGCCACCAACACCGACGTGCTTCTCTGTGGCCACGCAGTCACCATCTTAGCGGACACAGGAGCCGAATACTTCGGCTTGAGTACACCCATCGCCAACCAGTTGAAGAAAGTCAAGACTGCATAGGAAGGCCCTCAAATTCAGACAGCTCAAGCACACCTCATAACGCTGAGTGGAATCTGCACACGCAATAATTGCCGTTCATGACCGGACTCACCATGCCATTTTTGTTATCCTCTACCAGCGTTCACGAGACGTCACTCTTGGCATGGACTTCCTGAACCAACACGGCGCAGTCATCGACCTGAAGTCGAAGTGGATAACGCCATCGGAAAGTCAAGCGATATCGCCGGAGAGCTCTCGTAGTCACCACGCCTTGGGTGTGCTCGAATATCAAGTGAGCATCCCGCTTCGCTCCAACACTGTTATTTCCATCAGCACCGAAACACCGCAGACGTGGAAGGCGTCATAGAGGGTGACCAACGTGTACCGCTCGACTAAGGGATTTGCGTCGCAAAAGGGATCGCTTGACTTCGTGGATGGAAAGCGGAAGTGATGCTAACCAATTCAGCCGGGAGTTCAAGCATATCAACAAGGGCACGGCAATCGTGTACATCTAGGAAATTGTAGAAACCAGCAATGCGTATGTCCTCTACGATTCTGGCGCATCTATCCCGACGACCATAGTTCCTGAAACACACTTCCACATAAATCCAAGTCTCCCCATGAGTAAGCAGCAACAGCTCAGGAGTCTTCTCCAAACATACAAAGACAGCTTTTCGACGTCATCGAGGATTCAACGAACACAGCTCGCAAAGCATGGCAGAATAACAGAAGAGTGCGCCCGACTACACCACAATAGCCCTCACCCAGTTTAGACACGAGAACCTGAAGGTATAAGACAAGTCGGCGAAATGCTGCGCGATGACATCATCCTGCCATCGAAAAACCTATGCGCATCTCTGGTTGATTTTTCGAAGAAAAATGACGGAATAATACATTTCTACGTCAATTATCGTCGACTAAACAAGATCACGAAGAAGGACATGTACCCGCTCCCACGGATAGACGACGTATTGGATCGGCCCTGCAAGGCTAAATACTTCTCGTCGATGGACCTCAAGTGTGACTACTGGCAAATAGCACTCGACGAAAGAGATCGCGAAATCGCGCCAGACGCCCTCTACGAGTTCAAGGTAATGCTTGGTGAGCGTTGGGACAAGTCAGCGTTGGGCGAAGGTATTACCTCCAATAATAATAATAATAATAATAATAATAATAATAATAATAATAATAATAATAATAATAATAATAATAATAATAATAATAATAATAATAATAATAATAATAATAATAATAATAATCTTTATTGCGAGATCTTATACATCTACTTCTTTACTTGTATGCCAAAGTCTTCGGAGGGTTTCTAAGGGAAGGACCGGACAGTCACGGCAAAATCACACTGACAGGGTCTCAAGCCTAACTAATGCTCCAAAATAAAAAAATCTCTTCATTTTGAATAGCACATAGTAAACTAATTATCAAGAACTACAGGAATTAGAGCAACAACGCCGCTAGATGTTATCGTCAAAAAAGACTGGTCACACTATAAAAATAATATGCACTGAATTGCCCAATGATGTAAAGGAAAGCCGCGAAATGGATACAGGTATGTCCAAACCATTCGCAGTGCTCGTTAGCTGTTCAAGTATTGAGGTGGGGATAGTATTAAGAAAAAGAAATTGGGAATAAAATATTGTCTTTAACCTTTGCCGTAATTAGTTCTTGTTCGAGGAATAAAATATCTGGATGGATTGCGGTGATCCTTGTGCTTCATTGCGGGTACGCGAAAACCTTCGCTCCATAAATATCGTGGCACAACAACAGAGAGAAGCACTGGATGGAAGTTTGGCATTTCAAAAAAAAACATGGGGTTTTACGTGCCATAACCACTTTCGGATTATGAGGCACACTGTAGTGGTGGACTGTGGAAATTTCGACCACATGGCGCTCTTTAAGTTCACCTAAATCTAAGTACACGGGTGTTTTCGCATTTCGCCCCCATCGAAACGCGGCCGCCGTGGCCGGGATTTGGCGGAATTCCTGTGTCAATAAAGTATTATTATTATTATTATTATTATTATTATTATTATTATTATTATTATTATTATTATTATGCCGCCAGTTTGGAATTTTCAATAACCTTAATGATTTATCCGCATGAATCATTGTTATGTAGGCCGCACTTTTTAAAATGTTCTTTAATAAACTGCTTGCATTGCATTTCCATAACCAGCCGCAATATAAACAGCCGTAGCCATATCTTCTATGCGAATATGCTAATGCATGCACGATCATTTTGTTTATTTTAATAGGAGCATAACTCCGAACGCGGCAGAGTTCGCCATTTCACCACCTAACAAATGTTATCGCACAGCGCAGGATGCGCCTGCGTCTATCGGAAGTTTCTCGAATGCTATCGATCGTTCCGTGCGGTGTCTGTCACCGAACCTCGTGTAATCTGATGTATGCGCGAAGCGAATAGCGTAGAACTTTGAGGAAGACACCCGGGCCCAGGGATGAATCTCCGCACTGCTGCCTTTGGCTGCTTTCGAGCAGACGCTCTTTCGACGCTAGCGCCAAGATCCCCTTTAGTTACGGCCCTAACAGGAGGGCGATGCTCTAGCAAAATGGCGGCGCACACGATTGTTTACGTTGGCATGGCCACAGGAACAGCAGCCGCACGGCGCCTGCTCCCCATAGCTTTTTTTTGTTTTTATTATACCGACCCTCTCCCTTTCGCCCATGCCACGTGCGCCACTTCTTTTTCTTTTGTTTTTGCCTGTGCGCGGTGCGTTCTGTTTTTTTTTCTTTTCGCGAGTGCGCGCGCTATGTTGCACCACGAGCCCGCTGGCAAGCAATGCCAGTGCCGCGCATTCACATATCATGGTAGCTGCGCCATGGGCTATGCGATGGCACGCACGCGGTCTTGCCCATACTTATACCAGCATGAGCAGGGAGATAAAAAAAATTGCGCTTCAAACACATCAGAACCTTGGTCTCGATTTATTGACTTCGTCTACAGAAACAAAGATGTTTTTTCTAACGTGGTGAGATCGGCGCTCAAAAAATGAAGAAAAGTGAAATCCGCATGACACATACAGGAGTACTCCAAGCAAAAGTTCACAGACAGTGAAACACACAAAAAAAACGCTGGAACACGCGAAGGCCGTTTTATGTGCGCGCATATATATATATATATATATATATATATATATATATATATATATATATATATATATATATATATATATATATATATATATATATATATATATATATATATATATATATATATATATATATATATATATATATATATATATTTATGTAGAACGCCCTCGAGACCGAAATGTAGCCGAGCTTCTGATATATGCGCACAGATATTGTGCAAAACTGGACGACGTGCAAGAGATAGTCATGAGAGCTAAAGAAAAGGAAAACTCACCGGTAGTGGCAAAAACAATGACACTCAAAATACCTCAAAAATAGAATAACATGCGAAGATAGATTGACAACCATACCTGGAAAAAAAAAACAAACAAACAAGAGCTTACTTATATAAACCTGCACAAAAGTATATGAAATGCGTGACATGTTCATTACTACTGAACAGAATGAAAAAGACATGGCAGAAGAAAAATAACATTGTTCCAAAAACTGAAATACACATTATCACATTATTGTGCACTTGGCCACAACTTGAGTAACGGTGGCAGAGGGGAACAGAAGGTACTCGGCTGTTGCAGCGGCACATACAAAACATTTGCAGAAACGCCTATTCCTCAACCAAAGACCAAGTAAAATATACCAACAACACAACACGGCCACCTGGATCGGCGCGCGGGCGCGTGACGATCCACCAGGCCATGCAAGGGAAACGGATTTTCTGCTCCGCCCTCCTCACACATGGCGCCAATTACCTCTGCCACAGAAGCCATGGAGGTTCCCAGGCCCGACGCGGGTTCCCGCGATTACTCTGGAACATTCCACGACTGATGTATAAAAGCCGACGCGCTTGACCCGATGATCGAATTTTCGACGGTCGCTGTCGCCGTTCTTTGAGTGTAGCCTGTTTTTCGGGGCACAAGTTCACTCACCAAAACGCTAGTTTCCCCATTCCCAGTATTGGCTGCTTTCTTCGCTGTCACTACTACGTGAAAATATGAGCGTTCAAAGATAAATCATTGTCAAAGTGCACTCCTAGATATTTAACAATGTCTACATATTCAATCGATGTGCAGTCGCGATTCCAACTACCAGAGCAGGGCAGGCTTTGAGGCATCAAGAACTTTTAGGGGATTTCTAAGAACAGACTAATTGCGTTTGTCAGGCATTAACCTTTATTTGATTACTTTTACACCAGTCTATCACTTTAACCGCATGAATTTGAAGCAGAGCAACCGCCCTATCATATTCCACGTGTCTTGAAACAAGCAATGTGTCGTCCGCATATTGAAAAACGGTGGTTGTGCCAATTTAATGTCGCATGCAACACACGTTTAAGTCGAAAAAACGCGGTGACAGAATTAACTTTGCGGCGGCTGTGGGGTACCGCAGAGTGCTGTGTACATGGCTCAGCTGAACAATTTGTGACCGATTCAAAAAATGAATACTAAAGAAATCTAGAAAATGTCTTCGAAAGCCATAGTTCTAAAGTTTGTTGCATAGCATACAATGGTTAACTGAGTCTTTGATATATCTTTATGCCTTTGATATATCCTTATGCCTTTGATTTATGCCTTTGATATGCCTTTGATATATCTAAAAAAGAGTCCAGAGGCCACTTGGTTTCGTAAAAAGCCTAATGTAGAAAACCGGACAACGTTTAGAAAGGTTTCTGCATATCGCCGCCTTCAACAAACCCGTACTGGGAAGCTGATAATATGTTCTGCCTAAGAACAAAGCTGTCCACCACTTCAAGGACATGTCCTTTCAACAGTTGTGCACAGAAAGACGGTACACAGATGGGGCGGTAGCTTTCAGGTTCTGACACTTCTCCACCCTCAAATATCAAAATAACACAGGCACAACACCCGTGTCTAGAATGCTGTTCAAAATTAAACGAATCGGCCTTGCTTATGCACATGATATACATGATGACATGATATGATATGACATGATATCTTCAGCTGATATTTCAACTAAATCTTCGGCACTCCTCTTTCATGCCCGATACAGAAATCGAAAGAAGCCGTCTTCCTCCATGGACGGCAGAAGCGCCGAATATGCTACCGAACCACTTGCTGCGATAAGGGTCTGGAAATTAGGGCACGTTCCCAAAACTGTCGCCCCTCAATAAAATGAATCGTTGAAATAATTGACCATCGCTTGCGGCGGAGCACCGAAAGCTTTCAATGTCGGATCTAAATAGGAGCTCGGCTTGGTTCCCCTAAAATTATTCACTAGGGACGACATCTTTGCTGGTTTATTACGAGAAAAAGAAAATTGGCCGCAAAGGTACTTTCTTTTGGAAAAGCACATTATTACTGTACCTTTGTTTCGTGCACTTCCCTAAAGACCGTTCCAAACTTCGTCTTCAGAGTGTTTTAGCCATCGTTTACAAAATATGTCTCTTTCTTGAATAGCATTCAATATTCGATAATTTACCTACCATAAGCGTGCTTCTCGCTTACGTAGCCTAACGGATTTTTTACGTCCTTGCTTAGGCTCGGTGAAAGCATCTACAAACTTTTTATACGCATTGTTCGAACAACTTATTATTTACCACTCATGGCACGTGAGCGGTAAATAATAATAATAATAATAATAATAATAATAATAATAATAATAATAATAATAATAATAATAATAATAATAATAATAATAATAATAATAATAATAATAATAATAATAATAATAATAATAATAATAATAATAATCATAATCTTAATTACAAATAATCACATTGTTCATATGATTTTGCTAGGTGTGCCGAAGCCTTCTGTGGGCTTGTATGGCAGAAACCTGGCAGTCAGGGCAATGCATTATGTACCTTATTACAGACAAACTAAATGTCAAACTTAAAAAAAATAGAAAGAACGTTTCACAGGTTTTTTCAGGTAAACATGATCAGTAAACAACAGTTAATGTTCAAATGAAAACACGTAGCACTCAATAACCATTACAATTGAGTAAACAAGGCACAATATGTAAACAAAGTTACGACCTATCTAGAACAAAAAAAGAAAAAAAATGTGAAAAACAGCGGAAACAGTCTGACATTCATTTTGGTAAACATCACACTACAACAATGGTTTGTGACGTGCACAACGGATGTAGTCTACCAAATTCCCCTGTCTTGCGGCAGTAAATGTGTAGGACAGACAGGCAGGTGCTTAAACGATCGACTAAGAGAGCATTGTAACAACGTCCGCAGCACTGTACAAGGCCACTTGGGCATCCATTGCCGGAACTGCGGCTGCGTGCCATTCCGTGAAGATACTGAAGTTTTAGCGAGACACAGCTCTCAGCTCACCCGGGAAATTGTGGAAGCTGACTTCATCAGAAAACTTGGTAGTATTTGGGTTAGTGCGCCCTCAATCGCGCTGACCCCTGGTGAAGTCTCGTATCTAAACAGATAGAAATCGTAATGCTTAGTTTTTTCTATTTTTTTATTTTTTCAGGTGATCATGTTCTTAGTTCAATGAGTTGCTGTTAGAACACCCCATGTGACTGTCGTACATCTTCTGCGCATGCCTCTTCTTCTATATATACACACGATGTGGCAACGCAATACTATATTGTTGGAAGTCAGCGCTGTGTATGTCGTCTATCGCTGTCCTTGTCCTTCACACTGTACGTTATTTTTGATCATCTAAGCACAACTGTAAAAGAATACAAGGATCAACACAATGTTCTCAAATGAGTTTTTAGGTTCCGCATCGAGTTTACTGGAAAAAGTTCTTCTGGTAACCCATTAAAAATGTTCGGCACATAAACACACCGTCTTGCCTTTCCCTACCTTGTTACATTCCGTGGCACAAAATATCGAATGGTTTTTCGCATCTTCCGCTTAGGATCATATTTAATTAAAAATTCTAAATTCCAAAAGTGGCGATCAACAACTGTTTCTACAAAAAGAGGAATCGAATGAAGGAAGACGTAAGAAGCTGAAAATATCGGCCCCGGAAGGGATATGACAATTACATGCAATGCTCTTTAACATGCTTTTTATGATGCTATCAATTCGGCAATGCCAAAGGGAAGGACATGACGCAAATAAGGTGATTCCGTATCTAAGAGCACTATACGCAAGTGCATAAATTCGTTTTCTTCACATACATTGGAGCCAACAATCTGATATTAAAGAGTAACCATGAAACCTCGCGCAGCCTGGTACAAACGTAAGCCAAGTGGTTACGTCATGATAAACTGGTATCGAAAATCACCCCGAGATATTTGTACAAATTTACATATTCAATGGGTTCGCGACGCTAAGAGAGAATCATGATCATGTAAAAGTACTTGGTTGTCTATAAGGGCTGTCTAGCGGATTTCTAAAACATATTATTTTGGTTTTCTGTGTGTTAACTGAAATTCCGTTCTCAGCAAACCATTTCATTACAGGAATCACCTTTTCCTGACACATATTAACTGCTGCCTGGTAGTTTATATGTCTTGTGAGCAAAAAAGTGTTATCCGCGTACTGAAATATTTAGCACTTGGATGTTATTAAGCTAAAGCCATTTGTAAATATATTAAAGAGTAGTGGGGACAGAATGGATCCTTGTGGTATACCAGCCTGCCCGCGCAATTTGCGACTATATTCTAATTGGTTGTTTAAACTAACAATTTGAGAACGACCACTCAAACAATTCTTGAGAATGGCATAAAAGGGACCACGAAAGCCTAGTAAGTACAGTTTTTCTAAAAGAATAGTGTGGTTAATCATCATCATCAACCTCGTTACGCCCACTGCAGGGCAAAGGCCTCTCCCATACCTCTCCAACTACCCCGGTCATGTACTAATTGTGGCCATGTTATCCCTGCAAACTTCTTAATCTCATCCGCCCACCTAACTTTCTGCCGCCCTCTGCTACGCTTCCCTTCCCTTGAAATCCATTACGTAACTCTTAATGACCATCGGTTATCTTGCCTCCTCATTACGAGTCCTGCCCATGGCCATTTCTTTTTCTTGATTTCAACTAAGATATCATTAACTCGCGATTGTTCCCTCACCCAATCTCCTCTTTTCTTATCCCTTAACGTTACACCTATCATTCTTCTTTCCATAGCTCGTTGCGTCGTCCTCAATTTGAGTAGAACCCTTGTCGTAAGCCTCCAGGTTTCTGCCCCGTACGTGAGTACTGGTAAGACACAGCTGTTCTCTCTTGAGGGATAATGGCAACCTGCTGTTCATGATCTCAGAATGCCTGCCAAACGCACTCCAGCCCATTCTTATTCTTCTGATTATTTCAGTCTCATGATCCGGATCTGCAGTCACTATCTGTCCTAATTAAGTAGATGTACTCCCTTTCCATTTCCAGTGCCTCACTACCTATCGTAAACTGCTGTTCTCTTCCCAGACTTTAAAATATTACTTTAGTTTTCTGCAGATTATTTTTAGACCCACCCTTCGGCTTTGCCTCTCCAGGTCAGTGAGCATGCATTGCAGCTGGTCCCCTGAGTTACTAAGCAGGGCAATATCATCAGCGAATCGGAAGGTACTAAGGTATTCCCCATTAACTCTCATCCCCAATTCTTCCCAATCCAGGTCTCTGAATACCTCCTGTAAACACGCTGTGAATAGCATTGGAGAGATCGTACCTCCCTGCCTGACGCCTTTCTTTAATGGGATTTTGTTGCTTTATTTATGGAGGACTACGGTGGCTGTAGAGCCGCTATAGATATCTTGCAGTATTTTTACACACGGCTCGTCTACGCCCTGATTCCGCGAAGCCTCCATGAATGCTGGTGTGGTTAACAGTATCGAAAGCTTTATTTACGTCTAGAAAGAGGGTGCAGCTCAACGAGTTTTGCTCAAATGCTGCGTACAACTGGTCTGCAAATTCCTCCAGAAGATCTATGGAGTCCCTTCCTGGGATAAAACCATATTGATGGTTTAAAAGGAGAGCAAATTTGTTTAAGAAGGACATCATGCGTTCAAATAGAAATTTCTCCAGTATTTGGGAAAGGATCGGCAAAACAGAGATCGGTCGATAGTTCTACACTGCGTTCTTCTGACCTCCCTTGAACAGTGGTCATACAATAGCGGTCTTCAACTTTTCTGGCAATATGCCATGTTCTAAGAAGTAGTTAAACAGAAAGAGCAAAATGTCCGAAAGAGCGTCAAAATTTCGTTGCAACAGTGCCGCCGATATGCCATGTATTCCAGCGGCCTTACTCCGCTTGAAGCTAAGCACTAATCTGGCAAGATCTTCCTTTGATAACTTAGGAAGATATGCGGAAGCTGACAAAGATTCTTTTAAAGTGCATTTTGCGTCTTGTCGAGCTTCTGCCATTTCTGCTGCGAGCGTAAAATGCTTATTGAAACTATCAGCTTTTGAAACAGGCTCTTCTACTGAAATATCAGAACTACGTGCATCACCGTCTTGCCCACGAAGATGGTTAATAAGGGACCACATCTTTGCAGGATCTTTAAATGCTCGTTTGAACTGCTGTTGAAAGTACAGCCGTCGAGCTGATCGAATAAGTGCTACAACTTTGTTTCTGGTGGCTCTGTAATCTGAGCGAAGGTCTGCGTTTTTAGGAGCCTGCTTGGAACGTCTCCAAAGCCAGTCTGTGTTCGCGATTGCCCGTAAAATTTCAGGACTAAGCCAATCATGATTCCGCCTTTTACGCGTAATTTTTCGCGTACAAGTATTTTTCAGCTCGTCAAGTTTGCGGCACATCTTTAAGTAAACTACCTATGCTGCATCGTCCGCAATAATTCTTGTCCAGTGAAAAGATACCGCCAATGCATCCAACTTTCTTTCATCTGTTATTTACACGGGTATCTTAATAACATCACTGAAACTTGATGAAACAGTTCTAGACTGAGGAGAAAAACGACACGCGGTTAAATAATTATCAGCCAGCCGCTGAGAAATGATACATGAGGTCAAGGTGTGATTCGGTGCACGAACAGCTATGCGGTCCAGACATGACTTAACTTGACGACCGCTCAAGAAATCTTCACGTGTGAGGGCAGTGATTGTGTTTTCTATTCCATAAGCTGAAAGTGAGGACAGGTAATGTGAAATAGAACTTTTGTTTCTGCTTAAGATATCAATGTTCAAATGACCTGTTAGGCAGAACAACTCAGCATCTTTGTACCAGAAAAGTATTTCCTCGAATTCAATTACAAATCTTGTCATGCTACCAGATGGTGGCCTGTATACCGCGAGTAATGTAAAAGCCGCGTGTAATAAATACACGTTTAGAGCCAAACATTCCGCATGAATAAATGTATGGTCAACAGCTGAAACATCGTATTTTTCACTCACAAATACCGCGATTCCTCCTCCATGGCGTGCCGGGCGTAAAATAAAACTGGCACGATAACCGTTCATTGTGAACGTATCTAGACATGACTCTGGAGCATTTATCTCGGTGAGAACAAATATATGCACAAGACCCGCCGATTCTTCTGCTAAAATCTTGAATTGTGCCCCATTTTTGCGGAGACTACGAATATTCAAGTTTATCAACGTGAATTCATGATCATCGTTTCGGCCAAAGTTTTCCTTAAACGTGGCAATGTCTAGAAATTCTAGTGTACTAGGTAATGATCGGTCAGTCATTTTATCTTATCGATGTCCATGTCGCAAGTAATTCGAATGAGTGTTGCGGCTTCGTCTTTATTTGCGAAGATTTTACCTCCTCTTACCCATATGAATTTGTAGCCTGCTTTCTTTCCTGTGGTCCTTGCTAACAAAAATAACCTTCTGTTGAACTGCGACAAATTTTCATTGAAATACAGCTGGTCCAAAATTTCCGATTCACAAAGGCTCTGCAGGTTGCCTCGCGCTGCGTACCAGTGGTCCCGAACAGCAATTGAAGCGAATCGTGCCAAGATCGGCGGATGGCTTCTTGCTTGGAAGACGGTGTATAGCCACCACTTCTCCATTACGAGGCTTCTCTAGCTCGAGTTTCTCGGCCAGCTCTTCAAGGAACTCAGTCAGGATTTCATCTGTTCTCGATTTCAAGCCATGAATTTGTATGTTGGCATTCCTGCTATGTTGTTCGGAATCATTTAGGCCTTGCTGCAGTTGATGAATCAATGGTGCTTGGGCGAGCACCTTTTCTTGTAGTTGCTGCACTTCTTTCCTGCAAGCCCAGACTTCCTCTTTATCAGGTTTAAGTTGGTCGGCCGCATCATCGTATTGTGCAGATAGCAACTTCACGGATTCCTCTACGACATTAACCACTGTACAAAGCCTTGTGAATTCTGTCTTTAACAGAAGCAGTGAATCCACCTTCGCGTGGAGCTCTGGCAGGGATTCCACATTTCGATTGATGACCTTTATCTCTGCTAAAAGTGCTGCTAGCGTATCGGAGCTGTCCGTAGGTTGCGGCACCTGTTGCGAACTGGAGCCAGTACATTTTTGTTAATACGGCAGGTTTTACACACTCAGACTTCTCGTTTTTGTAGTCCCATCGTTTTGAACGTGTTTGGAGCAATGCCGGAGCAGTTCTGCCCCAAATGATACGGTTCTTTGCAATCCACACATCTAATATAACGGCCATCGTCGGGCAACGCCTTCTGACACACAATACATTCATCACCGTCACCCATAACAGTGCAAAAATACACACTAACACTCGGCAGTCAGCAGCAAAAAAAACGAAGCAACTAAAAACAAGGTACAGAAAACCACTGTACCTGTGCAGAAAATAAACGTCAAGCTGCGGCAAAAATCTGCCGCCGGCTGCAGAAGGCCGGGAATTCGTCCAGTCTTTTAAAGGTAGCGCTGAGACGAACATGAGCCCTCTGGTGCTCTGGCTGGTCGAAGGGGAGGTGATTTTGCTTGTACCGGCTTGAAAATCGCCGCGTGAAGATCTTTCGGTTATCACTCTTGGTTGCTGTCAGACGATCGCTAGATGACCCGGGCTGTACTACGCATGCTCCTTGTCTGCATTCCCTTGAAGTGCCTGGGCAGAAAATAAACGTCTGGCTGTGGCAAAAATCTGCCGCCGACTGCCAAATAATAAATAATAATAATAATAATAATAATAATAATAATAATAATAATAATAATAATAATAATAATAATAATAATAATAATAATAATAATAATAATAATAATAATAATAATAATAATAATAATAATAATAATAATAATAATAATAATAATAATAATAATAATAATAATAATAATAATAATATTATTATTATTATTATTATTATTATTATTATTATTATTATTATTATTATTATTTATGCACCACAAGAAAAATACATACTAAGCGGGCCTGTCGAAGCCTAAATGGCTTGTGTGACTAGGCCCGGCAGTGCCGGCAACAGCGATGAGGTCAGTGTATGTACATACATGCGTAACCTTAGTGCTGACAAAACATTGTGCAAACAAAATGAAAATTAAATGCATGTTAATACAATGTAGCGTGAACATATTTTCACGCTTATATATGAAAAACAGAAAATTTGATACATTGTAGTGCAACATAGTGAACATTTTTTATGCTTACATAGAACAAAAAACAATAATTAAAAAGAAGTTATGGCAACCTAATGAACACTTCTGTAAGCTCATAAAGATATACAGGTTAATACAACCAAATTACTTCAAATAAACACATACCCATACATAAAAGAAAACTCAAATGGAAGATGCCATCTTCTTTAAAACCTTTTTTGACTGAACCGAGAAAAATTCGTCAGGTAGGTCATTAAAGATTTTGGTTACATTTACGCATTGCCGTGCCTCGCCATACCGAGTTCACGAGCGAGGAACATTAAAACAAATGTTGTCCCTGAAAAGTCGAGGAGCTACATATCTTTCTCTGAATTGGTCGTTCCAAAAATGAAGAAGAACAACAGTTTGCTTAAATAATGACTGAAATGAACGAAAACCTAACGTGGAAAATGAATTGTCACCTGACATCTGGCCGCTTTTCAATATATTTTTAGTAAACTCAATTCTAGTCTGCCATCTCAATGCGCAGAAAGCGAAAACGGTGATTCCGTATCGCAAGATGCGGTATGCGAGCACATACACTACGGTTTTCTTTACCGACAATGGCGTGAAAACTTTTATATTAAAAAGCAACCAAGCGACACTCCTAAGTTTGCCACACAGATATGCCAGATGATGCTGCCACGACATGCTGCTATCAATAAATAAACCGCGATATTTCACAGAGTCTACATACTGAACAGGGGTACATGTTCATGAAATGCAGTGCTGGTCATGGAAGAATACTGGAATGTTTATTGCTGTGGTCTTTACGGGATTGCTAAAACATATGAACTCTGTCTTCCTGATATTTGCATTAATACAATTTTTCGCAAACCAGTGCATTACACTGTGTATTGTATTTTGCAGGGCGCCCACACCCTTTTCATAATTTATATGCTTTGTTAATATAACCGAATCGTCAGCATATCGATAGATACTGCCTTCAGAAATTACTAGAGGAAGTACGTTTACGAATATGTTAAAAAAAGAGGTGATAAAATTGAGCCCTGGGGAACACCGGCTGTAAGCCATTGCTTGCTACTGATGGTTTCCTTGTCACCTATAACTATCTGTGATCTACACAGATGTTGTTTCGCAGTACCCTGTGGAATGGTCCTCTGAATCCCATTAAAGTTAATTTCATTAGTAAAATGTTATGATTAACTGTGTCAAAAGCTTTCGCTATGTCTAGAAATAGCGCACAGGTGAATAAGTTGTTTTCAAATGCAGAATATACTTCATCTGAGAATTATTCCAATAGGACTGTGGTACCTCGATTCACAACAAAACCAAACTGTCTGGGCGATAAAATCGAAAACTTCGTTAAGAAAGACATCATGCATTCGTAAAGGAATTTTTCTAGTATTTGGGAAAGTACCGGCAAAATTGAGATTGGCCGATAGTTTTCAATGTTATCTTTCCTGCCTCCATGAAAGCAGCCAACTGCCACGCCAATAATAATAATAATAATAATAATAATAATAATAATAATAATAATAATAATAATAATAATAATAATAATAATAATAATGTTTATTGCCACACAATATACAAAACAACACAAGCAGGCCGGTCTAAGCCTTAGTTGGCTTGTAGGACCGTGCCAATGAATATCATAGACAAGGCACAAGATGTACAAAAATTGATGAGAGATGAATAAAAGAAAAAACAAAAAAATGAAAGGCAAAAAATTAAAAAGAACAAGATAACATTTGTTTACCTATACATCTAACAAAAAAATTGAGGAGGTAAATAATGGGATGCAAAAAAAAAGCAATGTACAAGAGGGTAATTTTACTCTAGCTGTTTTAAGATGTGTTTGAGCGTTCTTTTTGATGTCGCGTTAAATAACTCTTCTGGTAGTTTGTTAAATATGTCAGGCACATAAGCACAGCGTCTGACCGCGCCATACCTTGTGGCTGAACGTGGAACAACATAACGGACATGTTTTCTTAGCTCCCTTGCGGCGGCACGTTTTTGTTTGAAATCGGAATTCCAGAAATGTTTAACGACAACTGTTTCTATAAGTAATGAATGGAAGTTTGGTAGCCCAAGTTCACGGAAGATGTTTGCAGATGTTACTATTGGGGAATTGTACGCAACGTTTTTAAGAATGTTTTTTAGAATCTGGTCAACCCTGCATCTCCAACGATCCGAGCAAAAGCCAAAGACTGTAATGCCATGCCTTAATACACTGTAACCTAGTGCCTGTGCTATAATCTTTTTTACAGCCAAGGGTGCAATACTTTTGATATTAAATAACAGCCAGGCTACTGACCTCAGTTTGGAACAAATAAGTGATAAGTGATGTTGCCACGATAAATTACTATCGAAATAGATTCCGAGATATTTCACACAATCCACGTATGGAATAGGTGCGCATTTAGAATGAACACAGTCTGACTCATGCAAGTAGAGAGGCAAGTTAATAACAGTAGTCTTAAGTGGGAAGCGAAAACAAACAAGTTTTGTTTTTTGGGCATTTACAACAATTCCATTGTTAGAGAACCAAAGCATTGCCTTGTGCACGTCATTTTGCAACATTTCAGTGGATGTTTTATAAGAAAGGTGTTTCGCTAATAATACAGTGTCGTCAGCATACTGGAATACTGAACATTTCGAAATTGCCAAGGGGAAGTCGTTAACAAAGATATTAAACAACAATGGCGACAAAATGGACCCCTGAGGAACTCCAGCTTTTACCGACAGCTTAGAACTAAATATGCCCTTATCATCGGTAGAGACCACCTGAAATCTGTTGCTCAAATAATTTTCGAGAACTTTGTAAAAAGGCCCACGAAATCCCCAAAAATGCAGTTTACTTAACAAGATTTGATGATTCAGTCAAATAATAATAATAATAATAATAATAATAATAATAATAATAATAATAATAATAATAATAATAGTCATAATAATAATAATAGTCATAATAATAATAATAATAATAATAATAATAATAATAATAATAATAATAATAATAATAATAATAATAATAATAATAATAATTATTATTATTATTATTATTACACTTCAATGTAACTAATTCATTAAACTTCATTGTTTCTTTTTGAATGTATAAAAAATGTGGTTGAAAACTCATCTAAATCCACAACCGACTAGGCCAGCAATGGACCCATTTAAAAGAAATACTACTTATCGTCTGATAAAAGACGACAAAAAACTGTTTGTGTAAGGCTAGTTTATAACATTGTTCATTGTGTAAAAATCATGTTTCTGTGTGTTTGCACACGTGCGCGCGTTTGTGATATATAGCGATGATCCAGCCTCCAGAAGTGCAGAAAAGCGGCAGGTCGTCCATGGTGCACAGTTCAACTATTACCGCGCGAAATTCACTGTGGTAAATTCCGGTACAGTGGCCGAATAGCGAGGAGGTGCTAGGAGCTTCGAGAAGAGAGATGTTGCTTTAGTACTGAACATACAGAGTCGTAGGAAGTCAGCTAAGTCAAACGGACTAGCTAGCCCAGATGTCGAGACATCGCTGATTCGACAGCGCCAGGTTCTCGACAAGTTTTCGGAGCCACTTTTACCATGACATTTCGCATTCTCATTTGATGATGACGCGGAAGTTCATAACAATGTACCGTAAATAGTGTCTTCCAGGAAAAAAAACGTATTTCATGTCCCGCTTTAAACGGCACTCAACAGCTGTACTCTTTTATTTGCAGAAAATTGAAAGTGCTGTCAAAGTATTGTCAACTTCGTTGTATTGTATTGGCCTTCGATGTTTCTGATTATTGTTTGGCACAACTCAATATTAGCTTTTCCTGATAGCGACAATGCACAGCCGGTACATTTTTCTTTATTAGAGGAACACGTGCGCGAATTAAAATTGCTTGGCAGTGACTTTTTAGTTGTTTTTGTATTGTATAATGCTGTAATTACCGTCAACGATTTTTTTCTCTTCGTAAAGCAAAGGTCATCAGAAGAAATTAAACCCTTCATCTCAGTGCCAATGTATGTTCTAATAAAGTCGTTTACGTTTTAGGAGGTTTCTCACAGCAAAAACTTTACTTGAGACATCCACGCTTACGACGCTCTTCATGGCAGGCTGTGCTGCTGAATTTCTGATGGGATGCATTGAAGCGGACACCACGAAAAACATGACCCTACGGATAAAGTCGCTCGTTTTGGGGGCCATCTTCACCAAGGTATGAAAATACCTGCAATGATTACCTCACCGTCTTTCATTGTGAGGTTATGGGCAGTGATTATGTTAGTCATATTTATAGAGCCGCGCCTCCTGTGGTTTCTGTATATTGGTTGCTAGAGCTAAGAGCCTTGATGAATGGTATTTCTTAGATAATGCTTTTATGTTAATTCCAATAAGACGAGATCCTGAGATGGCTCATGGGTCGAAAAATCAGATGTCCAAGGTTATGGCACCAAAAGCCATAGTGTGTCTAACGCACGGCCTTTGGTTGGAGTCCAAGCCTCAACATGTGGGGTAAATGAAGGCGAAGTTATTCAGACACACGGCAGGTGGTGGGAGTCCAACTTTGGTGTTACTTAGGCCAAAGTTAAGGCAGTTGAACCTACAACCCAACCTTGCAAATATGGGCGAATCGGTCTCTCCACGTAGGGGAGAAATTGACATCGTGAAGGTGCACTAACCCACTAATTTGCTGTTTTTTAACCCGAATATAATTAAGGCGCAGTTAATTAGGATACAGTTAATCTAGACACTCAAACCCACGGTATCTGGGGCGAGCCAAACTCACTACCTTTACTGCTAATTAAGGCGAAGTTGATTAAGGCACTTGAACCCCTTGACATTGGGTGGGAGAAAACAATAGGAAGTAACAGCGCATTCGAATGAAATTGTCAGGTAATGTAATGAATGTCCCGTGAGCTCTCAGTCTTTCACTTTCATCCACTTTAGCGCATACAAAACTTACTGACTCAGGGGACCACCCACTGCACAGCGGAAGAGCTACCTACGCTCGTGTGCTCTTTTTTTTACAAAGTCTACTTTATCTCTCTGTCTCTCTCAACGTTTTACGCTAAAGAGCTCTAATAAAGCGGTTATCACAGATGGGTCTGTGATGGCCGTCCACTGATACTGCTTGAATAGTTTTCCTCCCGACTTTTGGTTAAAATAATGCGCGTCGCGCTTGTGATAATGCAGAATATCAATGACATTCGAGTGCGTTATTTCGGCGCAAGGAAAGTGGTTCCAAGGGAGTATACATACAGACTAGAGTGATTCGGGATTGAATGCAGTGAACTATAAAACTCTAGATGGAGGTCATAGCGAGAACAGCCTTCCTTTAAAAGCACTCATTAACCTGGAATGTCTTCTGATAGTAAGGATGCCTGTTTAGAGACGTCAGAGAAGGAACTACCTGCCGTAATTCATTTTTATGCTCTGGAATAGATATGTCGTTTACAAGTTATCTTCTGCTGCAAAATAATATCGCTGCCTTTTTAATAAATGAGCGTATTTTCCCTTCATAGATGCCTGTTTAGAGACGTCTGAGAAGGAACTACCTGCCGTAATTTATTTTTCTGTTCTGGAATAAATATGTCGTTTACAAGTTATCTTCTGCTACAAAATAATATGGCTGCCTTTTAAATGAATGAGCGTATTTTCCCTTCATAGATGATACGTATGGATCCTACTGCGCTGCGTAAGTATTCATCTGGACACCTTGTCTCCATGATGGCAGTTGACTGCACACGGCTTTCAGTGACTATGTACAATCTGCCAAAGATACTCGTTGGTGTTCTGTGCTTTCCTTTGATTCTTGGCATACTGTCACGGCGCGTTGGAGCACTGCCTGTGCTCTGCTGCGCAGCGTGGCAGTTGGCTGCTTTCATGGCGCTCGCTTTCACCGTGAAATGGCAAAGCAGCTTGTGGGTGAGTCTTCTGTGTTTTTGCTTCTGCTAGAATTGACGAACACTTTTGACACATATTCAGAAAATAACTTCGGGCAAAGTTATCAGAAAACAACTTCGGGCAAAGTTATCGTTAGGGGCGTGGCGAGGAGGCAATCTTCAGCCGAGTACATCAGCGTATAGAAACTGGACCCCCAAACTATTTCTAGATAATAACCATATTTTAAAACCCACTATCAAGTACGAAATACGCGGTGCCTGGCCACAGCAGATATAGTTTTTTTTTAAATGCAGAAAAATCTGAGAGCGTTTTAGTGCAATACAAAATAGAAAATATAGTAAAAATAAAAAAAAGTTTCTACAATGATTTGATTGTCTTACCTAGAGATACCAAGCCCATTACCTTGCCAGTACGCCCCGCCAGCTTCCGGTTTCTTTCGCTTTATCGCTACACTGAACAGCACAAGCGCCGAATAAAACTATTCGGGGAGCCAGCCTCTAACAACTAGCTTCAATGTGCGAATTGTTAATATTCCCGCGTCTTTAACATTGCTACAACCGCAGAGCCATTCAAGCTCTGGGGTTTGAAAGTGGTACACAGCTCTAATTCTGCTGATGCTTTGCTTGAAATATAGCCGTATCGGCATCGCGTGTATTTCAGCGTTCCGAACAACCACCATAGATCGCCAAATGCTATGGAGGCGCAAGAGCATAAGGAGGTGGAATGAAATGCTATCCTCATTTTCAACTAGCAAGAATATTATGCCCAAAGCCTCCCCATGTAGTTCTTTCTTGAGGCTAAGTTGTAAGATATCTCAGCAGAAAAATGCTTCACCACAATCCTTCAAAAATAGTACGCCACGCCAGCACATAAAAAATACTGAATAATCTGTCATATCAAGAACCAGGGCATGTTTTAGTTTCTCAGACATGTCTCGCAAACACATGGTAGATGCGCTTCTCTGCCGCAAGGAAAACTTAAGTCTGCATCAGAAAGAAAAAAAAAACATTGCATTCAATAGCACGTTTAGCAGTGACACAACACTGATTTTCTTTTGCGATCGGTATTTTAACTTCGGAAAAAGCACCAAATGAACCGTCGACACGGGACGCTGTTTGGGCTGTTACTGTCAATTTTAATTGTCGTTTCTGGTTTTTCGCGTAAGGGATATGCAACATTTTCTTCGTTCAACGATCGGCTTCAATCAACACGTATGTCTAGTCATATATGTTCGTCACAGAAGCGCAGGTTAGCGCTGGCGGCTACACCGGTGTTTATCGCTTCTTGTGCTGACACTGTAGACACGAAAAAAAGTGTGATAAAAGAAGACCGATGCCAAAGCTGAAATATAGACTGATTTATCCTTGTTAGAGTGGTTGATTCCTGAAGCCTGACCGGCCGATAGCGTGTAGATGGGCTCGGCGGGTACAGCAAAAGAGTACGCATCTGGGCTGCTTGGTTCATGGTGACGAGCAGTAAAAATAGCGCTAAATAACAGAACGAGGAGACGGACACAGACAACAGCACTGACTCACACCCAAGTGTCGTTATTCTTTTGATCAGCATATATATATATATATATATATATATATATATATATATATATATATATATATATACCGACGCTATATCAAAGCACGGAATCAACAGAATAACAGGATTCGGCATGCACAGGGGTCAAATATGCAGTTAATGAGATAGGAAGGCAATCCCCTTCTGAAGGAGAGAAAGGGAAGTCTTACCATGCTTCACCGCTAACATGAATGTGGAAAGCCACAGAAATAAGGCGTGCGCAGTCATCGCGGTATTTTGACAGGTAGGTCACATCTTTAAAAGACGGCTTGCAGTAGCATGTATTTCATTGCAGTGATAACTAATCTTGGGTGGAAGCGGACGAGCTTGGCGTGGGTACGGGGCGATTGCCAAAACGTGTGTATTTAAGCCTCATAGCATTTTATCTATTATGTTTTAGTACACTACAGCAACTGGAACCGCGCGAATCGCCTCAGCTTTGCTATCAGTGCGACAATATAAATCATTGGCAGGCTTTCTGCGAGTCCATTCGAATGACCCTTAACGACTTCTAGGTTTCGTGTCGACTCCACAACATTGTGACCACAGCGATGGCTCGCAGCCATCAGTTGAGCAAAAAATACTAAAAACACGATGCGTCATTTGCGATTGCGTGATTTTGTTGAAAAATATAGCTATCCAGCCAGTCAAAAGGGAAATGCGAAAAAGGAAACTGATCTTCAGTGTTAAGATGCATGCTTAAATACGACATGAACCATGAAAGATGCGGGTTCTCGCAGCTTTATTCCAAGCTACGACACGACAGACTTTTACGACTACAGCATATACAGGCATTTATGAGAAGATACTATTATCTAGCTATGAAATAGTATAAACCATTTAATATTAAACAACGCCTATAGTCGTTGCGTACTGGAACCAGTGCAGCACAAACGCAATCAGCGCAGTTTGCAGTGCGAGCTTCCAAACTGCTGCAAGAACCAGCGCGTGTGCGGCACAAACCAGTGCGCCGAAGCTTGATAACAGTGAAGCCAGCGTCCCCTCCAGTATGACACAGCTCTTATCCAGCGTTCTCACTGGCGTTCCATTGATTATCATGGAGCGCCAGGGTTTCTAGTGCGATCCGGTGTCCAAAAACGCACTGGTTTCACACTGGAAGGCACTGGAATATGCTGGTTTTTGCAACAGGGAAGGTATTCCTCCACCTGCGCAGGTGTATTATATATCTGGTAATTGTTTTGCGCCTTTGCCGAAGAAGAATAATGATTGTGCTACCGTTACAAGGATAAATTTGTAAAGTTCGGGTTTTGGTTCGGTAGCCGTCGTAGTGCGCTCAACATTTCCTAAATATTGGTTGGATAACTTTGAAATACTAAAGTTAAAGCGCGTGCTGAAATAGAACTATAGCCAAATGTAACTGTGGGAGTCTCCATCAACTTGCATGATTACAAAAAAAGGTAGCCATTGTGCAGATATTTGACGAACACTTCTCACATCTCTTCACAGCGATACCTGAATTTGGCGCACATAGAATGTCTAACGTGTTGCAAGCGCAGTTCTTGCCGTTTTCTCGACATGAAGCCGCTCGGTGCGATGGTCCACATTGCTACAGCACCCATACATCATTGCGCAACCGTACGGGAGATGGCGGTAGTTGTTCAGGGTGTTGGTCATGTGAATAGACATAAAAAATGTTAGCCTAGAAAAAGAAAGCTATGCTCACGCACCACAACAGCAGTTCGTCCGTCAGTTATTGGGAGTCTATTACGTAACTCGAGTCGACATAGAAGAACGAATAAAGGCGAGTCAACAGCGGTTGAAATCGAATAAAGACAATGTCTTCTATTGTGTGGTAGGGTACAGGGCGCTTTTTTGTTTAAACTGCACTACAATCGGGATGGTCCACGTTTTTAGACACCACTAGCTCCTGAATTGGCCCATACGTTTTGTTTGGTACGCTTACAAAATTTTTCATAGAAAGTCTATAGAAAGCCTATAGACATTTGTCTATCCCGTCTATAGACAGTCTATAGACTTATGGTGATACAGTTTTTATAGACAAGTCTATAAAAAGTCTGAGTCTTTAGATATTCTATAGACAGTATATAGACTTATGGCCATACACTTTTTGTAGACTATAGACTTTTTGTAGTCTATAAGTAGTCTGAGTCTATAGACTGTCTATATGCTGTCTATAGCTTTGAGAAAATTTGTTTGTACACAATTGTCTGCAGCAAGTCTATAAACAAGTGTATAGGCTTATAGTTAGAACTTTTCTAGGCGGAAGTTGATAGAATGTGTATAGACTATCTATAGACTATTCCTATAGGCCAGTCTATAGACTTTCTGAGAGGTGGTGACCGTCGAAGAAGGGTTTCCCGCATTAGCAGGCAAGGTTGATATCATGGTATTGGTCTACTGGTCTTGGCACATGGTCGTGTGCAGTAGGTAGAAGAGGCGACCCAGGCGGGGCTCCAGGGATGTAGAGTAGGTGAAGCTGGAGAGAGACCAGGAGCGAGAGGACGAAGAAACTGAAGAGCACACTGCACCACTTGTGAGAAATTGATTAGGCAGCCAGTCTCTTATCTTACAAGGACCCAAAACAGTGATGATGAGGATGTACAGCAGAGAAAATGAAGTGTATGAGTAATGCTCACTATGTGCATATATATATATATATATATATATAGCGTTAAGTAGTACGACCCGTGCCGTTAACTTGTCCGCACTCCCTACGGCCATTCGCTTGTGGAGCGACCTTCCTGACATCATTGCTTCCGAGTCAGATCAAGAGAAATTTCATCTCCTACACGACTATTTTTCATAATAGCACTTACAAATCACTTATCTTGTTTCTTACACTTGGAAATGTGCCTCGAACTTCTTGTGATGTTTTAATTTTGATTGATGCATTGTTATCTCGCGCTTATGAATATCTATCTTATGCTACGTCACGTGTTCACTTGTAGGCCCTGTATATATTATTGCTGTTTTGCGTCTTTTTCCCGAAATGTCCCTTCAAGAATTGTACTCCCTGATCTTTTCATTTTTTCTGTATTTTACTTTCTAGCATTAGTGCCTTACGTTAAGTTTTATTCGTGTAATTTCATTAGGTGTACCTTTGGCGCCTTTCATTACTTCAATTTTTCCATTTTCATGTTTTGATCTTGGTAGTAATGCTGATCAACCCTGCATTGAGGCGTATCCTTTGTATGAAACTTAAGGAGGCTCCTTACTCTTTTTTTGCCTTGATTTTTAACCCCCTTTACAAAATGCCTCTATAGGGCCGGTAAGGTATTATAAATAAATATATATATATAAAAATAATTAAATAAAGTTCTACTTTTGTAGACTGAAGTCTATAGAATGTCTATAGACTATCTACAGACATTTATTTGTGTACATATTATACATTCCAGTCTATATAAGTAGAACCATGTATGCAGTTCTACTTTTGTAAACTGAAGCCTATGAAATGTCTATAGATAGTCTATAGACATTCTATAAACTTCAGTCTACAAAACCAGAACTTTATAATCCGATACACTTTTTTCTACGACATTGTGCAGGCATTTGTGAACAAACATGAATTTTCATTAATCTGTAGACAGCCTATTGACACAGACATTTTATAGACAAGTATTAATTTAAAAATTAAATTATTGGGTTTAACGTGCCAAAACCACTTTCTGATTATGAGGCACGCCGCAGTGGAGGACTCCAAAAATTTCGACCACCTGGGGTTCTTTAACGTGCACCTAAATCTAAGTACACGGGTGCTCTAGCATTTCGCCCCCTATAGACAAGTCTACAAAGAGTGTATAAGGTCGTAACTCTAACTATCGGCTATCTACAGGTTGGTTTACATTTTTGTTTACATGCAGAAGCAAAACATTTTGAATGTATTTATTGCATGTGCAGTTGTTGCTTTTCATCTGCACTTATGCGTTAACGTTACTAGATTAATAATGCTCCTGAACCAGCTGTACTTTCATATATGTTGCATAAACAGAAAGAATTTAGTGCTGAATCATGCAATGCGAAAAATAAAAGAAATGCACCGGCAATACATTCACCGTTTTTATTGCTTGATATAATAGATGAATTCCTTAAACTCAAGTCGTATGCTATTATGGAAACAGAATAAATATTTACACTACTCCTTGGCAAGCATGGTTGCCAGGCTGGCCTTGACGTTTGTGTCATTAGTCCCAAAGGTGCTACAAGTGTATGCTGCAAGTATGTAGATGCAGCAATATGAGGCAAAAATAACAAGTGTGTATTCTTTGTATGTTCATTAACAAGCCTAATATGCTTGCTCAAACCATCTAAGTCTATACTTAACGCGGCTTAGCTATGACTAAAGGCTGCTTGTCAATACAAATCAGCGCCTTTACACAATGTTTTATTTTATGGCATGGTAAACAATTAAACATTCACAACTGCTGCTCGTGCCAGCAACAGTATGTTCCCTTTTATGACAAGTTCATATATGATGCATTAATGTGCTTATCCCAAATGATCTCTATATTTATTGCTTAAGGATTACCAAGTTGGACTGTCTGTACATTTTTTGGCTGGTAGTTAAGTATGCCCGTGCAGAGGTACATGCTCAGAAGACGTGACTGAAGTATCCACAGTATCATGCCAAAGATTGTAATTTATATTGCTTAATACACATTTAAATGTCTTTCTTACACTCTTAAATGAATGGGCCATTGGCCATAACTTCAACAGAAGGCAGATGGATTGATTGTATTGATATGGTCACTTAGTTTCTTACAGGTAATGAGGCTTCTTGGGCATGCTAACAGGTTTCCAAGTTAGGTATGCCACATGAGCACCCGAAATGCCACACGAACACGTTGTGTCATGGCACGACGCATATGCACCTCCTAGGAAACTCAACTGATAGTATAGTTCGAATGAATTCCATCACAGTAAATTATTTAAGCTGCTTTCAAAGATGAATATTTTTGCTAGGGTTTCGAGGCTCAGAACTTTTAGTCAACGTAAAAAAAGAAAAACAAATTGAGTAAGAAATATCTTGTCAGTATGCTTGACTTGCTTTTTTCAATAAATGTAACCAATTTTCCTCAACATTTTATGAGGTGATGCGTTTTAAATGTGTATTTAACAGCTGGATCTCTGGAAATTTTGTATGACATATAACAAGACAACATACCTATGTGGCCATTTTAACATTGCCCGATCTTTTCCAAGCCTTCCCTGGCTGTTTTCATAAAACTTTTCTTGCAATCTATGACGCCCGCAGCTTAAGTGCAATAAAAAAAAATATCGTGGTTTAATGCTTGACAAGTACTGCCAGTCCATAACATTTACATAAAACTAATAACACGTTAGTTACTTGACATGCAGTATTAGATACAACTGACTTGAATCCCTTGTTTAATAAAGCTGAGAAGGGCTTGGAAAAGTTCGTAATTCATGGCCACACAAGTACAGCACGGAAGACAAGGACTAAGAGACACACACGTGAAGCAAATGACACCATGTGAGGGAAAACTACTCAATGAGCTCAATAGTAGTTTTCTATATCATTTTCTCTCATCAATTACGCCTCTACTTAACTTTGCTTACCTGTTACTAAAGACTACAGGACAATACACATCAGTACCATTATGATGTTTCGTTATATTACAGTATGATACGCAGTTATACAACCGTAATGGTCGCCGGTGCTAGCAACGGTACGTTTCATTTTAAGACAGGTTCATGTGACACACAGTGTACTTATAAAAATTAAAAAAATGCGAGAATCTCAAACTATTCCTATAATCGTTGAAACTAAGATACCCGGCTGGACTGTGTAGATTTTTGAGGTGTTGATGCAATATGCCCATGCCGAATGAACATGCTCAGCATAGTGACTGCAGTTTTGAACAATCACGCTAAGAATTGCAATTTATTTCCGCTTTGAACAGTCTGCAATGTCTCGTTTCTCATACTTCGAGATGAATACATTTGCCACACTTTCAGTACAGTTCGCATGAATGGGGGCGTATTGATGCGGTTACTTATCAAATAAAACATGTTACGATATCTTAGGTGCGTTGATCAGGGTAGAACAAATGCAATGTCCACTAGATTATTTGAATATTCTGTGCGTTATCTACTAAGAAAAGACCACCAAGTGGCTAATGTGGCTTTTTTCTTTTGTACTGCGCATATAGTATACAGTGTCTCCAAGACGAGGGTACTACATGCAACAGTAATGAAAACCGGAACACTTATTGCGCACGACAAGGGCTTCATACCATGCACGACTGGCACAATGCGAATCTGCGCCAGCAGCTGCCTTGTGCTTAAGAGCACGTAAACTGCATAACGGCGAAGCATCGAAATGCGCTTAACGCTTTTCATATAGCTCGAAAGATAACTTCTGCTGATAAACTGTTTATAAAAGAGACAAAAAACGAATCTTCCAACTATCCTCAAACGAGATGCCTTCAGTTTTAAACGGCTAAAGGTGCTGCCCGGAGCGACTAATTTATTGTTCTATAATTTTTTCGGCTAAGTTGCGAATCTGCGAGTTACTGAGCTTATCGCAGGTTACATGCTCCAAAAGCATTTGTGGTTGCATATAACTAGATTTGGTGAATCTAGATATTTCTGCTAGATATTTATTCAAGTCTCGTGTTTTGCTTGCGATAACTTCCCAACATTATTTAGATTGGTTGCCGGGAACCTTAAAAAAAGTGCTACCATTAAACTATACGAAAACGGCAGCGCACACACTGCTGATGTACGCCCCGCAAACACGGCCTTTCATTCGAGTATGCTAGCAGTTATTCGTACATAGGTGTCCGTTTGAAAATTCTTCATGCTAACACGATTTAAAGATATATGCGTAAAGCGTGTCACGAAAATTTCACTAGACATGCGGTGCAGCATTCATCGCGGCCGGATCGAGCGCCACTAAATGAGAGCTACCACACTGGCTGCCCAACACACACATTTCGCTTAGTGGCAGCTCAGTATCAAGTTTAAACACGGTGTACTTTCTTTTTTATGGACCTAAACTATAACGCTAAAGTCAACAAGCCCGAGCGATCCCTCGCCGTAAAACATTCCGTATAGTAGAAGCGAGAACAAGAGCGCATTATTAAATCATGTCAACGACAAACCGACACTATACCCGAGTCGCCTGCGCTACATGCAGCTGGTTCGCGCAACTAAATGCGCTCACATAATCATGAGCTATTGAGGCAGAAGATTTTTGCTAAAGCTTACCGTTCAGTGTAGTTGACGTGTGATGCCACAAAGAAGACACGCACACACCGCACACCGCTACAAGCGTTTAGGTGCCAGGCGCACTGGTTGAGAATTGAAATTGACGCGGCCAGACGGCGCACCGCCGTGCATGCGCAAGAGCTCCCCGCCTGCGCAGGAGCTCCGCGCGCCGGGCATGCGCGCTGCGAGGAGTGTGAGCGCCTTTTCCTGTTTCTTTTTTTTTTTAGTCTGTTTCTCTCTCGCTCAGCGCGCCATGCGCGCCGGAACGGGTTGCTTTTCTTTTCCATTTTTCGTCTTTTTTCATGGACGAAGGAAATGCGCTGGCAGGTTGCATTACAAACGCTGGGGGTTATCGTGTGGATGGATGAATGCGCTGTTTGTAAAAACCGTTACGGGGCCCTTCAGACGTTCTAGACGCATTATCGCCAGCGACGATGAGTAATAGAGCGCCGTTGTAGCATATCTTCCGGCGCACCGCCAAATGTGATGCCCGCACGTATGTTAGTGCTCATTTTCCGTTCCGATGATAGGTCAAGGCAATCAGTACAGCATTGAGGTACTCATATGCGTGGCTGCGCAGGAATACCGCCGGCGAAATACTGGGTGGGCTCAGAGAATTTGGCACACACTTTAAGTGAATGAGAAACTTTGACGAGTTTATAGCGCAGGATATCAGTCAACAAAAAGCCGCCCGATGTTGGTGATGCAGCCGAGATATGAAGGCAATGTGAAATGTATCTGAGAATCGGACGACACACAATGCGCACACCACATGCGCGACATCGGTTCATCGCATACTCACAAAGTCCGCGTTGTCAGCTACAAATATTACGAGTCTCTGCGCTGTTAGCTTGATGCATGTTTGGAATCCACTTGTAGCTGAATTTGGCGTTCATAACATCTATTATCATACCTAGATCGGTATTTTGCTTTCTTTATTCTGCTGCCGCAAAAGTGATGCTATGACAACTCTGATGACTGTCTTGCAATTGCCGAGAGCGGCTACGTAGATCGTATCATTTGGTCAACAAATGCGGAGGTAAACACAATGTGTGTACTAAAGTCTACAAAAAGGCTCTATAGCAATCTCAGCTGTATACAACCTAAGTGGCTTATATAAAACGCAACTCGTATTATTCACCGCTACTTCCAGGCGCTTGGTTACAGCGTACACGGGTTGGGCCCACATTAACCATGTTTTTCTATTGTCAATCTATGGACGCCTTGTAAACCTGAAGCAATAAAAATTTTATGGTATCGGCTGTTGTATACTTCATCTTACGCGTTACGACAATCGGTATACGGGCTGTACGCAGAAGTTAACATGACATTTGGTGATGTCCCACCCTATGGCCTTACCCGGCGGAGGTATAGGAAACTATGGAAAATAATTCGAATTGCAAAGGAGTATACGGTGTGTTTCACTTTATTTGAGCCAGGTTTAAGATATGCAAATGCTACGTAGCTGAAGAAAACCAAGGTAATTTTGTTTGTCATCGCTTAGAGACACTCAGATTATTTTTTTTTTACATTCCCCTTATTAGGTTTTCAGCGTTAAATAATTTCTCAATTATTATAGTTAGATGACAATTCTCAATGGTAAAATTGTAAAGCAGCATTTGAAACTCCAGATACAGTTTTCTGTTCAACGCTTGCTCCATAGAAGTGTTTTTCCGAGCGTGAAGAAGCCCGTGATTACACGCAATGTGACTCGAGCCGCCATCACGCAGCAATATATATATATATATATATATATATATATATATATATATATATATATACGCACGTTACAATATATACGTGCATGTGTGTGTGCGTGTGTGTGCGTGAAGGTGCGCATGTGCGTGTTCGAAGAACTACGTAGAGTGGGAATAGACAAAAGAAGTATACTCCTTATCGACTCTCGTGTGTAGACAGTCTAAAAACGAACAATGAACAACCATAAATAGAGACTTTATCGACTTTGTATCAACAAAAGTCCAAGTCTATAGAAAGGCAAGGCCGTCTATAAAAAGTCTATAGACCTTCTATAGACAGTCTAAAGTCATTTTTGTAAGAATAAAGCCACATTGCCCGTTCTGCATTTGGGCGCGCAAAATTTAAGCGAGCACATATGAAATTCATTTGGACCTTTCGGGGCTATGACACATTAATTATGCTCCTTACATAACTCTATGGTAAATTGGTGCGTCTTTTTCATTACAGCTTCTTTGACCGCCATTTTCGTTTTTCCACTCGCTCTAGAAGGCATAAAATAATTTAATTTGAGCAGACGAAAGTGACCACATATTCGGATCTTGCAAACGGCAAAAGAATCTGAAGTAGGCCAGGAGCGGTGGCTTAGCGGCTATGGTGTTTTGCTGCTAAGCACGAGGTCGCGGGATCAAAAGCCAGCCGCGGCGGCCGCATTTCGATGGAGGTGGCATGCAGACACGCCCTTCTCCCGTCTATCGCGGGGAAGGTTAAAGGTTCCCTGGTGGTAAAAATGAATCCGGACTCCTTCACTACAGTGCGTGGCATAATCAAATCTTGGTTTTGGCATGCGAAACCCGAATTCATTCATTCAATATGAAGTCTCCAAACATGACCTTGTCATTAAAGAAATGTCCGAGATTGCATCACCCATGACTGGCACATTCGAGATAGCGCAAGCTATTATAGCGAGCTGTGACAAGTATTTCGCTAGTGCTGCGGTAAGATGGTATTTATAGCCAATAATAAAAAAATCAACTGATCCGTTTTGTTTATTGATTCATTATACTCATGTGGCTACTTGCCCTCTTGACGTCCGGCTTGCCAAATGCACGCGAACTAGGAGATTCTTCCTAGATGTTATGTCCCTTAAAAAAACAGTAGGTTTTCCAATTAGGATGATTTAGGATTATGAGACACTTTTCTTCAGATAAATGACGACAGCCATGAGTAACGCACATGCCACATGTGTGACTTAAGCACTTCTCTTCACTGTATCTATTGATTTCAATGTTTCATGCTTTCAATCACTCGCGTAGGCATTGAGAGTTATTACAGATTTATTGTTCAGCACACAAGTACATTGCGTGCACCACCAAAAATAAATGTGTTTTCATTGTTGCGAACCGCATCAAACTGGTTGCTACGCAACGTCATCATTTTTCACGCAAAACGCATCAGGTAACGTGTATCAGCACCTCACCGAAAGTGTATCTAACTGCCATGACTTGCTCCTACTTCTACATGGCTTCACTTGAACGAATATGCCGCAGCTAATGTTAACTGTTTATTTCAGCAGCTATGTAGTCAGTCATATAAACAGCTAGTACGCAAACCTTTAGCTGGCGCATATAATGATAGCGATCTAATCGACAATTTTGTGGTGTCACTAGTCATTCCAGAAAGAAGGGGGCAAAGCTTTATACCCTAGTGTAAAATATTAGAAGCCTTTCGCAAGAGAAACTTGTAGTAAAAGTTGGCGCTGAATTAAACGCAGCAGAAGATACGTGATTGAATTCTGAATATTTTCGGCTAATAACTTCAGTTTACCACCTTCTTCAGTGCCGAAACTTCGTCCGTCAATGTAGATGCAAGTGTTCCCCAGTAATCCCTACTTGAGCTTTTATTACTGAAAATTTATCTTTTGTAGCGGCAGGAAACAGCAACCTCGTCGCGTTTTCACCTTTTTGCGGTCACTATGTCAGCCAATGTGCAGTAATTATTCTTTGGAAACCCTCTTCAAAGTTTACTGCTTGTGCCGCTTTTTTAGCGACAGAACGTTGAGACGCCGAAAGTATAGTTTGGGTAAAGGCACCAAGCTGGAAACTGATGGATAAAAATGCGATGTTTTTGAATCCGATCCATGAATTGACATAAGTCGTTAGGCAATTATGCAAGTAATTATCAATTTAAGCAATATATATTCTTTGATTACCTAATTAATGATAACGAAATATTCACAAGCGTGCGCAAAGCGACTGGTAATAAAACATCAATTGTGACCTTGTATGTGGTAGCCCTTCTGATTAAACAGCTTGCCCTGTTTTAGTCGAAATGCATGGTAATAATTATGTTGCACAAATGATTGATCAAACGCCTCATAAGTTACTTTAACCTATTCTACAGCATGTCTTCTTTGCGTGAAGACCTCAGCGGTCAAAAAAACATTGAAATGTTTCAATCCGTAAACAGGAAATTGGGTAATTTATCACCGCTAATATCCCAAGTTTCCTTCGACCTTGACGTTTAGAGCGCAAAGTAAATATACTTGGCAGCGAAGCTTCCTGAGAAACCCATACATTCAGAACAAGGCAGTTCAACAGACTAGCTGCATCTGGGTTACGACAGAACACTTCCGGCAGAAGAAAAAACTATGATGACGCTACATTCGTTAAAAAGAAGTGCCGCCGCTATATTCGTTAAAAAGAAGTGACGCCATTTGAGTTGCCAACGGCGCGAAATTTAGTTTAGTGGGCCGTCATTGGGGCAGTATTTTCGAGCGTCCCTCAATTCAAAGCGATGATCATTTCAAACTTTTAGTGCGTGGAGCAGCGCAACAAAACGCCAGACTTACGGGTTGAAAAATGTACCCTCCCACGTAGCCTCGCAGTGTTCTCATTCTGCGCTTGAACAAGTACGCAGCACTCATATCCTTTCGTGAATGTAGCAGCGTGAGTCACGACATGGATTTTGGTACATAGGATTTCCTTCGTACCTAAATGTACGTAAGTCTTATCGGGGTGAGGAGGAGATGCCAATGGCGACGTGCCTCAGCACACCGAACCCCATGGTTGGCGCATGCCTGTCACTCAACCGCGGTGCTTTACAAGCTCCAGGAAACAATAGACGACCACGACATGTACAGTTGGAAAACGTTTATTTAGTTTGCGACCAGCATTTCGAGCAGGCCAGCTAGCTGCAGTTGGCGTCACTGAGGGTTCCCTCGCAGAGGATAATACGCTAGGTGAAGGGCTGCCGGCAAAAACTCGGTTCACATACCGCGTGATGGAAAACTGTAGGAGTGGTGAAGACTTCCACACTTGCCGCTTGCTGGTTATCAAAGAGACTCGGGCGATATCAGAGGGACCTCACGTGACACACCCGGCGGCGCCGAAAGCACTTGCGATTCCCGCGCGCTTATGGTGAAAAGGAGGTTTCCTCTCTCACCAACCTGCTCGGCCTGCGCGTGTCCCGACGCGACGATGGCCCGTCATGGGACCCGAGAATTACCGCACCCTTCCCTTTTTAAACGTTCCCCTATGGTGGAGAAATCGCTGGAAAGCTGGCGCTGGTGAAGTGTCCAGGCAGATGAGATGGTGAACTGTGGCACCAAATGGCGGAATTCAGGTCTATCGGAAGCACAGTCCTGTGTAGTGACCATGCGGATACGGTAGCTGTCGCAGTGGCTGACGATGATGGGGCTGAAGGCGACTCGACCTCAAGGTCCGCTTCGCAATGTTCCCCCGGGCCCAGCAGGTCCGCCCTTTAACGAAGTGGGGCGCGCGCCGGCATGCGCAACCCCGCACCGATGCATTATCGTGGGAGTTTGGCATGGTGGCTCTTCCTTGCCGTGGTTGCCGTGTGCTGCTGCGTCGGAGCGGAAACAGTGAGCATTCGCGGTGCGCGAACGCAGTGAATATATGCCACTTTGACAGTGTCTATCTATCTATCTATCTATCTATCTATCTATCTATCTATCTATCTATCTATCTATCTATCTATCTATCTATCTATCTATCTATCTATCTATCTATCTATCTATCTATCTATCTATCTATCTATCTATCTATCTATCTATCTATCTATCTATCTATCTATCTATCTATCTATCTATCTATCTAACCACCTACGTCTTGGTGCTCTCATGGTCTCTTCGTTAACTTGGTATGTATCAAAATTGGCATAACATAACAAGAGTGTATGACGAACATATATGATAGGTTGTGACATGCGTGACCTGTCGGTCGCGAAACAAATGCCTACATCTTGGTTCTCTCATGGTTCTTTCGTTCACTTGGTAGGCTTCCCGCACACTGCTTCGCATATCATCGATCACACAGGGCATGAAATCTGCCAGCTTGATCTTTTTGCTCGTTCAAAGGTGCATTTGTAACTGTAGAAGGGCAATAGTCATGAAAAAATATTATCATCCCGTTTACCTAGAGCTCATTCGCTGGAGACGTCAGTGTGCTAAAAAGAGAGAGAAAAGATGTAGAAGAAGGCGGGGAGGCTAGCCAGATGTAGTTCTGGTTGGCTATCCTGCACGTGGGCCAAGGAATACTGGTATAAAAAGAGAAAGACACTGCAAGTTAAGCAGATGGAGCGATAGATTACAAAGTAAACCTCCTACAGTATAGAGTGCTAGCAGGCGGCGTTGGTCTGTCATGGAGGCCCGTACACTTCGGGAAGGCGAGTGCCACACGTATACCTTTTGCCCGGAGTCCCTTTGGGAGCATCTGGAACTTTGGCATGACAGTGGATGATAGTCAAATGTGCCTTGCTCTATAGCGCAGGCAGACACAGCTAAGGTGCACCAGTGTCTCGCTAAAGATTCATGTCTGGTATGTGGGACGTCATCCATTCCAATGCGAAAAACATAGGAATTCATAAATGCGATCCCGAGCAACAAATGCTACAACATAGCCTGTTTGCGCAGAGGGAAGCTTCTGGTCAGGAGACAAATAACATTGGCGAGACATAGTAGGAACCTCCACTTTCCATGGGTGTGATGCACATTCGCGGTCATCGCGCGTGGCCGAGCCGTAGCATCCTCCTGCTGCAATTATCGACTTGCCCGTAATCTTATTCGTCCTTCACGTGTTGTCATCTCCTAGGCACTTTAAAACCTGAGCGAATGATAACCCCTTGTATGCTCAGGGCTAAGATTCGCTTCTGATGAGTGGTCTTTAATGGCAGCTTAAGATTTGTGATGACGCCATGCTCCTAGCGCATAGCCGCAGTGTAGTTAGCTTGCCATGCAGCGGAAACGGCAATGGTTGCTCAGTAGCTATAGTGTTGGGCTGCTAAGTTCAATGTCGCGCGAGCGTATCCCGGCAGCGACAGCAGGATATCATGGGGGTGAAGTGAGAGAACATCCGTGTACATAGATTTAGGTGCACGTTATAAAGAACCCCAGGTGGTACAAATTTCAAGAGCCCCCCATACGCGTAGCCTCATATCAGATCGGGCTTACGGCGCGTGAAACACCATATTTAATTTTATAGGGGCATGCGGCGGCGAAACTTCCGCCATGCCTTTTCTTACCTACGCTATGTAGTGTCGTGCACTGCTCTGTCATAGTATTTGGCAAGAACATCGAACCGCTTAAAAAAATTAAAAAATTGCAGCATCTCTTTATTTTTTTTTCGCAGAAACGGATCATCAACTTCCACGACGCTCGCTTGGAGAAAATGAATGATCTGCTATCGTGCGTGAGATTAGTAAAACTGTACGCTTGGGAGGAAACCTTCGCCAGTGCGTTGGCGAAACTGAGGCGTGAAGAGGTCCTACAGCAATTCTACGCGAATATTGTGGATGGATTCTACGATTCCCTTCTAGTATCTTCAAGTGCTGTTGTAAGAATGTTGATTTTTGTTTGTCTCTTTGTTTCGAATAGCCATTTGTCTTGAGGCGCACCTGCAGCTTTGCTCTCGCAAATATTGAATAGTACTTGAATTTACTTAGCATATGCTGCATCAGTCTGCACCTCCTTACGTAGTTTTGTAACTTAATAATGCAATACCTTCATCCCTCAATATATATATATATATATATATATATATATATATATAATATATTTGACGTTGTTCGCTTAAGCATTTGCTATGTCCATCGTTGCGTGCCTTGAACGTTGCTCTACCTCTCTGAAAACAAACCATGAGTTATTGTTACTTGCATATTATGCAATACATTTACCTTCTTCGCTGCGCAACTCCAAACTTCCCAATTTGTTTTCGTTGCATGAATATAATGCATCTACTTGGATATCGTTATGTGCTGGTTATTCCTAATAGATTTTATTACACGGCCGCATAAAGTGTTCTCTTTTTTGTTTGAGCGACGTTAAAACTTAACATTGAGCGAAATATCCGGGGTGGGGGACTTCGTGGTATGAGCATTCCTGGCCACTGGAGATCATTCCTCGTTTCATTTGATGTGACGAATAGGTTCGTTCACGCGAAATCTTGAGTGCCGGTCTGGTCTTGTGGGGAAGAGGGCATTGCGACTCTGGCTTCGAATGATGTAACTTCGAATTTGTCGCTTTTTTGGCAGATGACTACCATACTGTTCGCGACGCTATCTTGGTTTCATCCTGAGACACGTATGACTGCCTCGCTTTCATTTCCCTGCATATACGCCATGACACTTCTGGATATTGCCAATGTAAACATAGTCTCCATTACGAGGTTCCTATCCATGGTGAGTAGTTGGCACCATCTCCACCTAATTCACTTCATCTCTCCTTTCTTGCACAATTGCTAGAGATCAGCCCGACATGGCGCATCGTCACATTTACAAGAACAACGCATTCGTACAATTCATATGTTCAAATAAACATAGCAGTTAGATTTCCAAGTGCCTTTGCTTAAGCGGTGCCTGAACAATTCTTAACAAAGAATTACATTTTATTCAATATGCAACTTAGTCTGATCTGGTCACAACACTTTTTCTTGCCTAAAGTGGGAAATACTTCCGAATGCTTGCTTCATCTTTTCTATCAGCAACCTTTCTTAAGCTCTAGGATGATAAACATAACATTATATCCCACACACAGACACTTTTGAGATGGTGCCATTTTCATTTGTGTTTTACTTGCTATAATACTTCACTCTGGAATCATTCTATGCTTTGCATGCTGTATTATGTGTGTAAAATAATAATTCTTTAAAAAAGATACATTATCTTCCAGCACTGTTTGTATTTGTGTTAGTGCGTGTTATAAATCGTACGTCTTTCCTGCATTTGCATTAACCTGTCAGATTTTCGCAAAGAACGGCAGAAAAGGGGGTTCTAAAGGCAGTGAGGTTAACCGGATGAGATACTTGTTGACTACCTCTCAAGCGGGCAAGTCTAAAGGGAAAGGAAGGAAGAAACGGATAGCAGAAAGTCAGTGCTTGAACATAAAGTCGCCCTAAAGACGCGACCTTTGGGTCCTGCTCTCTTATGCTACTACGTTTATTACACGTGAATGAAGAAGACAATGATGCTAATTCGCGGGATCCCGTCTTTTATTCTTCTAAGTGTTTTCATGGCGTAAAAAGGATGACAAAGGCATGTTCCGAAGTGGAAAAGTGCAGCACGACAAATGAAGAGAACAGTCAGGCAAAAGGTTTGTATCATTGAACACGCACATTTTTATACTATTTCGCAATCTTTAAAGTACCGAGGCCTGGCTCCATCACTGTGCCTCTTCGTTCAATATGAGCATGCTGTACGCTTGTTTCACCACTCAGTGTTGCAACATGCGTTCATTTTCACATCATTCAGCTATTGCATATCGTTTTTAAAATCTGAGCGTGCTAAGATAAAGACAATCGCAAGGGAGTCCCATATATTAATTTATTTGATACAAACATTTATGTATCAAAGAAATATCCCTCCTAACATTTATTTATTTATTTAAAATACTTTCAGGGCCCAAAGGCACTACAGAAAGGAGTGGGAAAGAAATGGCAAGACGTGCAGCAAACAAAAAAAACAGAAGTATTACAAGGCGTCTTGTAAAGCGATCTTGAACTGGTGGTCATCAGCAATGCTGGCGATTGTGGAGGGAAGGTGGTTCCATGCGACACTTGTTCTAGGAACAAAAGAGTCATTACACAATTTTGTGCGACAAGAAGGTAGCCCCACCTTGAAGCGATGATCGGTCCTTGAAGAAA
Source organism: Dermacentor albipictus (assembly GCF_038994185.2). NCBI lineage: Eukaryota > Metazoa > Arthropoda > Arachnida > Ixodida > Ixodidae > Dermacentor > Dermacentor albipictus. The sequence goes on along the minus strand of NC_091827.1, from coordinate 116,728,974 downwards.
TGTAATGAGGTGGATGAAACAAAACGTCCTTCATCTCGTTGTTATAATAATATATTTTATGAAAAAGGCTGAGGCGAGATGACTTTCGACGCAACGAAAGGTCAGGCAAGTTAAGGGTTTTCTTCATGGATGTAACACTGGAATGACGTGAATAATTCGATAATATAAAACGTGCGCCGCGATTCTGAATGGCTTCAAGAGTTTGAATGAGTGTAGTCTGAGTAGGATCCCATATGGCGCATGCGTACTCTAATTTAGAACGTACCAAGGTTTTGTAAAGTGTTAACTTCAGGGACGATGGGGCATCAAAAAAGTTTCGACGCAGATAACCAAGCATGCGATTGGCGTTGTTAGTTACATATTCTACATGCGTATTCCACGATAGATTAGAAGAAATGTGAACACCAAGGTATTTATAGCTGTCAACAGATGGTAATAACATATTATTGAGGTGGTAAGTACGCGGACAATGATTAGTGCTGTGGCGAGAAACCTGCATACTTTTACATTTAGTTGTATTAAGTGTCATGAGCCATTGACTGCACCATTCAAATACCCTATCTAGATCACTTTGCAGATTGAGATAATCGTCATGGTTAGTAATTTTCTGGTAAACCACGCAGTCATCTGCAAACAGTCGGACAGTTGAGGAAGAAAGGCAAGTAGGAAGATCATTAATATAAATCAAGAAGAGCAGAGGGCCCAAAACGGACCCTTGCGGGACACCAGATGTTACGGCAGAATTACGTGAAGAGAAGTCGTTAGCCGTCACATACTGACTACGGTTAGAGAGAAATTCCTTAATCCATGCAAGTACATTGGGGTCTATGTTAAGTTGATTAAGCTTGAAGATAAGTAGATCGTGTGAAACGGAGTCAAATGCCCTAGCAAAGTCTAAATATATGCAATCGGTATCAAAGTCATGATCCGCGTTAATAAACAAGTCGTTAGTAAAACATAACAATTGCGTTTCACACGAAACTGCTTTACGGAATCCATGCTGATAAATGCTGAATAAGGAATTAGACTCAAGGAATTCAATGAGGTGCGAGTATATTATATGCTCTAAGATTTTTACTGGAATGGATGTTAATGATATGGGGCGGTAATTATTGGGAGAATGTACATCACCAGATTTATGCACTGGGACCACCTTCCCTATCTTCCAATCAGAGGGTAGTGTAGACATCTGTAATGACTGTTGAAAAAGCTTTGACAATATCAGTGCAGAATAAACTTGTGTACACTTCAGCATTTTTGATGAAATACAATCTGGACCGGCCGACGAAGACACTTTTAAGTTGACAATCAGCCTTTCGACACCAACTGCATCAATAGCGAAATAGCATAACTTTATTTCACCGCATTGCTTCCCTTTGCATAAACGAATATCTTTAGTGACAAAAAGGTGCAAAATGTGGCTAATACAATTGGAAGGTGCCGAGATTTCGTGAGTGTGAAGAAGCATTATGTAGGATATATGGACGTATATGGGAACATACCTATAATACCTGACTTACACAGCGTTATCACTGAACCAAAATATCTGCTGGTACCACTGATGATTCTCAATATAATCGAAAAGCGGAATCCTTTAAGAAAGACATTTTTTTATTAACCGAATGTTACATTTGTAGGCGCGCATTTTCTGCACTGAGATATAGGTAGGATTTGTCCGTGTTATTGCGTAATTCCGTAGAAAGGAAAGGGATTACGCAGCTCACCTGTAGCGATTGTATAGGAGTTCACTCCCGTGTGAAATACATTTGAAAATGGACATAGTTGGCGTTCGGTGACGAACGGTACGCGAGACCGCGCACTTTTTTTCCTGGCGGCTTTGTATTGACGGTGAAAGTCTAACAGCCAATCAAAACATTCGCGAGAAAGCCAATGGAAGCTATTCGCTTTCCCAAATAAAGTTATTTACGCCGACACATTCACAAAAGAGACAATAATCCCAAACTCAATTATAGGACTAGGGGGTAAATAATTTTGTAAATTTTATTGTTTTGTTTTAATTTTAATTTTGTTTTTGCCTGGCTAAGTAAAGTATTAGTACAAAGATTATTAACCTTGTCACTGGTAAACACAACGACAAATGCGACGTTTTGGCGACCACACGTAAACCATGTCCACGAGCAAGCTGCGAGACAAAGCTAGTTGGTAATTCTTGAGGACGTGCACAGCGCAATAGGGGAAACTAACGCAAGGAGAAAACGCATACAAGAGTCGACTTTATTATCGTAGACATACACACATACTCGAAGTACATACGATCACAACAAAAACTACTGTGCATTACAGCAAGGAAATGTCCTTTTCGGCAGTGCCGACTGAACGGTTACTGATGCAATTTCCTTTAGCAAATGCTGCAGCTTCTATAATCATCCTGCTCGATCATCTGTGTGCGTAGTTCTTGTTGCGGTCTTATCAAACAACGGAGCGTAGCTACATTGCCTACAATATAATGCAATAAACTCATCTGCACACAGCAGCAGCTGCAGCAGCACTGAAACACAGCAGCAGCTGAAAAGGATCAACAAAGCAGGAGAGCTTTCTAATAACTAAAGTTTAGTAAAAAATCAATTACGCCAGAACTAATGCCATGATGATTCTCAACTGTACAGTGAAGAGCAATGAAGTATTGCTGCTGTTGGTGCTGTTGGCCAGGAATCCTCCAGGCGCTTTGAAGGGTACATACTGTAGTAGGAATGAAGGAATAGGGGTTTATTATATATACATTGGGCGCTATAACGTAAAGCTATTCGAAATTTTGTATTCCAATTCTGCAATCAGTCCTCCGCGATTGGTCAAACACATTTTTGGACCACTCCCACTTCGCCTGTCTGTCACGCGACGTCACAAAAAGCGCGATAGCTCTACATCTGATATTACGCGTACACACTGACTATGCATGACTGGTCCAAACAAAAGAAAAATAATTATTTCTGATTCAGCCTTTTCGACATTAGCCATCGCCTATTGGTCAAACGTTTTCGAGCTGCACCCACTTCTCCTGGCTGTCACGCGATGTCACAAAAGCGTGAAATGTCACCGCGTCAAAGTGACGTGCACGCTTTAAATGTGCATTACTGCGCCGAACAAAACTGAATTTTCTTCTCAATGGCCGCAGGCTGCCACGTTCCGAAAGGAATTAAAAATGGCTGCAGCCGATCGCTCAGGCACTCGCTACTTTCACCTGCCGGAGAGCTGGGTTTAGTTGCCTACAATGAAATTTTTTACGTAGCAATATACGGTTTTCACGCACTTTCGGCTCGTTTCCGACCTTGTTCTCTGAACTCTTCTTTGCTGAGGATCCGCTTTCGCGGGATTCTTGTCCTTCCGTTGCATGCCATCGCGATTTTCGACCAGCCACCGCAAGCTAAGTAAGGGGAAGCGGACCAATCTCAGACGCCGGCACCACCCTCTTCATCGGGTTATCGATTTTAGTGCACTGGCACAGCCCCATCAAATCGCTCTCCGCTTGAGCGTGCTCGTCGCCTCTTGTCAGCCAGTTACGTAAGAGAAGCCTCTCAGTATAGGCAATGTTATTAATTTCTAAAGCAAAGTGACGTCCTATAAACGAGGAGAGCATTTGATTGGTCCTTTCATACAACCGTATGGGTCGACGCACGATGCTTGCATCGGAGGGTGCACAAATTTGACGTCAGGAGATTGGAATGAACACATATTGGAATAGTTTTACGTCATAGGGCCGATTATAACACTGGCTCCAGATACAGAAGTCAACCACATGTACGAGCGCGTTGATATGTCTATTCATAGATCTTTCTTGGGTGACCGTTTTTTACAGTCTAACAGATGGTATCACTCAGCGCGGAACACATTCGAACGTATCGGAATTTTCTCAAATGTTATCAGTGTTGCTACCTGTTGCCTGTTATCAGCGAAGCTTGCGTAATCTGACTGTATGTGCGACGCAAGTTGTGCAGAATTTACTGGCAGACGCGTCGGCAGCAGTGATTACTCTGGAACCTTCGATGACCCATGTATAAAAGCCGGTGCGCTTGACCAGCAGATAAGATTTTCCACGATCGCTGACTGTGTTCACCGTTAGCACCGTTCTTTGACTGTGACATGATTTTGTGGGTGCACTAAAATTGAGTTTTATCATTCACAGATTTTCCGCAGTATTATTCACCGTCACTACTACGTCACATCTGGTGGGAAGTGCTGTTGCATTCATGTATCTAACGCGTCTGCAAAGCAAACAACAACATCGCCAAGTGCCAGCGAGCTAACCGCAGGCTGCAAGCTCTGCCTCCACAGCATGGACGTTTGTCTGAGAAAAGGAATTGGACGGCCATGACAGCAGCCACAATGACAGCCCCAGTATCGTCAACGTCGATCATGCTGCAGTAGCCATGGCAGCTACCAACGTTCCGAAGCTCAACATTTAAGGCTCCGAAAACTGGGTGGAGAGGTATGACAGGGTTGCTACGTTTACCAGTTGGAACAGCAACGACAAGCTGGGGTATATTTTTTTCGCAATTAGAAGACGCCGCCACGACGTGGTTCGAGAATTGAGAATAAACTTTGATGACGTGGGACCTGTTCCGAAGCGGTTTCCTGCAAACATTCACAAGCATCGTGCGCAAAAGGCGGATCCAAGCTCTACTTGAAACCAGGATACAGCTGCCCAATGAGACCATTGCAATTTTCATGGAGGAGATGGCCCGTCTTTCCCAGCTCGCCGACCCGGAGATGTCGGAGGAGAAGGAAGTCTTCCTCCGGATGCGGGGCGTCAAGCAAGAACTTTTTGTTGGACTGATCCGCAACCAACCGAAAACCGTAGCTGAGCTTTCGACAAATGCATCATCAACAATTGAGAAAACTCTCGAAATGCGCACGCCGTGGTGGGCCCTCCAAGCACTGGGCTCCGACGGCGTTCAAGAGACCATCAGGGCCATTGTGCGAGAAGACCTGCGCAAGATCTTGCCTTCGGCACAAACGTAGCTGGCCTCGGTCAATGACATGGTAAAGGATGAACAACATCGATAACTTGTAGATCTTCAGGTGCAGCCCCAATCACCGCGACCCCAGCCAGAAGCCGTGACATACGCCGCCTTCGCCCGCCAGCATGGTCCACTTCTACGCCTGCGCCAAGGCTCCGCAGGGCCACAAATCCGTCATCCACCGCCACCGACCGTCACCCAGCGCAGCAATCCAAGACCAACGTTTGGCGCGCCCCCGACTTTCGTCCGCTGAGCTCTCACCGCGGAGATGCGGGCCACGTCTATGGCCGGTGCCCAAACCACGAGAAGGAACTGGGGGGACGCTGTCAAAGCTCTGCGCCCACAGCAAGGTGAACGCCCTCACGTTATCGCCGACTGCCTAGCGGCCACTCAGTGGAGCCCTCGACGACCGTGCCATTCGCCGTCACCAGGACGCTACCTGTCGCCGCGGCGCGAACAATAGATTGGCGGAGCCCGGGGCCGGTGCGTCTGTCCATAACCACAAACTAAACGTAGCAACCGACAGAGGTGTGCTTGCTGTTCGTCGAACTGACCAATATTCTCCGCAGCTGACAAACACGCCGAAGAGACAATCTCGACGACATACCAATTGCACGCGGTGATCCCGACGAAGCCTCGAAGCAAAACATACACCGACCAAAGAACTTACGAGGCGAAGAAACAGGCACACATCAACGCGATGCATCCGTAATCCGAGGCCAAGACGTAACTGCGACGCAAGACAAAGAACCACCGACTTCGACGTGCTTCTAGATGGCCACGTAGTCACCTGGTTAGTGTACACAGTAGCCGACTACTCAGTCATGAGTGGCGTATTCGTCGCCAAGCTGAAGAAAAGCAAGACTGCACGGGACGGCGTTCAATTTCAGACAGCTGGAGGACATCTAATAACGCCGACTGGAATCTGTACAGCAAGAATTACCGTTCATGACCGGACTTACCCGGCCACCTTCATTATCCTCCTACAGTGCTCACGAGACGTCATTGTCGGCAGAGATGCCCTAAACCAACACGGTGCAATCATCAATCTGAAGTTGAAGTCGATAGCACTATACGAAGGTCAAGGGGTACCGCCGGAGAGCACTCGTAGCCACCATGTTTTGAGCGTACTTGACGACCAAGCACTCACCCGCGTTGTCATTTCCCTCGGCACAGAAACACCTGCAAACTCACAAAGCGTCATCGAGGGTGATCAACGTCTATTGCACGAGCGTGAAAGTTTCGCCGCAAGAGTGATCGCTGGAATGCACGGAGGAAAAGCGAAAGTGATGCAGAGGAACTTAAGCCACCAGTTCAAGCACATTAACAAGGGCAGGAAGATCGCGTACGTCGACGAAATTGCGGAAACCAGCAATTTCTCCTCTCGCAATCTGCCGTTTCTTCGCTGACGATCATAGTTCCCGAACCAGACTTCGACATAAATTTCAGTCTCCCCATGCGTAAGGAACAACAGCTCAGAAGGCCTCTTCGATGATACAAAAATAATTTACGACGTCGTCAAGGATTCTAGAAACACCAGTTGCAAAGCATCGCATAATAACCGAAGAGTGCACTCGACCACTTCGCTGAAGCACCTACAAAATTTTCTAGCGCGAAAGTGAATTAATAAGGCAACAAGTCAGCGAAATGCTGCCCGAAGACGCTATCCAGCGGTCAAAAACCCCGCGGCATATCATATAGTTTAACTGAAGAAAAAGGGTTGAACCCTGTGTTTCTGCATTCATTATCGCCGACTGAACGAGATCACGCAAAGCAACCCCTCACGGATAGGTGACGCATTGGATTGGCTTGGCAATGTTAAATACTTCTATTCGAAGGATCTCAAGGCTTCCTACGGGCAACCGGAAGTCGACGAGAGAGATTGCGAAAAGACCGCCTTCATCACGCTAGACGCCATCTACGAGTTCAAGGTCATGCAATTCGGACTGTTCTCGGCACCTGCAACGTTCCCTCGCGTGATAGACATAGTCTTTCTCGGATCTTCCTAGTTGCAGATCTGTCTCGTTTTTTGGATAACATCGTCGCCTTCGCGGGACATTTTGACCATCACCTTAGACGGCTTGTGACAGAGGACATCAAGTCATCAGGGCTCACTATGAATTCAGAAAAGTGCCGCTTCGCTTACGATGAGCTTCTGTTTCTGGGCCATGTCATCAGCAAATCTGGAGTTCGGCCCGACCCGCAGAAGACAGCTGCGATCGCAAAATACCAGGAGCCCATCGACAAAAAGTCAGTGCGCAGATTGCATGGAATGTGTGCCTGCTACAGACGATTTGTCATTTTTTCAAGCATGGCTGAGCCGATGACACATCAAAGTGAAGGTGAGTTCGAATTCAAGTGGGAAATGCCGCAGGCAGCCGCATTTAAACAGCTGAAACAACGAATGCAGTCGCCGCCGATACTTGAGCACTACGACGAGGACGCCGATACAGCAATCTACGCTGACGCCAGTAGCCAGACCTCGGTGCCGTGATAGTCCATAGGGAAGACGGACTCGAACGGCTGAGAAAATGTTTTCAGGTAGATTGAACACGGTGGCTTACGAAATAAGTGTTTTCTTTTAATCGCGGGTGAAAAGAAGAGCGTGCAGCTTACGCACTTCATCGTCTTTCGTGGCGCCGACCTTTGCGTGCGCCGTCCAGCGGTGCGGGAGCACCACGTCTTTGTGTCGATTGCCCCCCATGCGAAAAGTGACCGTCTCGGTCGCGTCAGAAAGTTCTTTCAGTGACATAAGGAATGGAGCTCCTTAGGTGCATCTCGGCGTTCAAGTGCGCGCATAGTACGGTTTCATGCGCCCTAAATCAACAACGTCTGCGCGAGGACTACGACGGAGTGAACCGGGGTCAGAACTGTGGGGGACGACTTCGTAGGTCACGTCACAGAGGTGGCGTGTAACCTTGTAGGGACCAAAATACCAGCGGATCAACTTTTCTGAGAGTCCACGCCAACGGAGGGGCGTCCAGACCCACATGCAGGCGTCGGTATTGTAATGGATGTCGCGTCGACCCTGGTTGTATCGAAGGGTGTCGGTATGCTGTTCACTACGGATACGATACCGAGCAAGCTGGCGTGCCTCTTCGGCTCTTTCTACTACTCTTCCACGTGTTGGCTGGTCGGGCTATTATCAGCCCGAGCTAACATGGCGTCAAGTGTTGACGTGACGTGGCGACCGTATACAAGTTCGAACGGCGTAGACTGTGTAGTCTCCTGTACAATAGAGTTATACGCGAAAGTCACATAGGGTAAGATCTCGTCCCCCGTCTTGTGCTCTACGTCGACATACATGGAGAGCATATCAGCCAGCGTTCTATTCAGACGTTCCTTTAGTCCATTGGTTTGAGGGTGAAACGCAGTGCTCTTGCGGTTAGAGCTATGCGTCAGATGGAGAAGGTCCTGCATAACTTCCGCTGTAAATTCTGTACCGCGGTCGGTGATGAGAACTGATGGTGCACCATGTTGTAGGATGATGCGGCGCACAAAGAACTTGGAAACTTCATATGAATTCGCTTGCGGGATAGGTTCGGGTTTGGCGTACCGGGTTAAGCATTCGGTAGCGACGACTATTCGTCTGTTGCCCGAAGAGGTCACTGGGAATGACCCGCGTAGATCTATTCCTATTTTTTGGAACGGTACTTGATGGGGTCCACAGGATGGAGAAAGCCAGCCGGTTTAACTGGTGGTTTCTTGCAGCGCTGATAATCGCGGCAGCTCTTCACGTACGGTAGCACAGAAGAATAAAGCCGGGGCCAGTAACACTTCTGTCGTATCCTTGCTATTGTACAAGCCAATCCCAGGTGTCCCGCGCATGGCTCATCATGGTAGGCTTGCAAAATGTCTTGGCGTAGCGTGGACGGCACGAAAGGAGGTACGTATTGGGACCACTTCCGCAGTTTTTCCTCTAAAGGATTTTGTTGTGCAAGTAGTATGATGAAAAGCCACGCACGAGCGAGCGGGGTAAAACACCTTCAACTCCTTGGGGGTGCTCGATCAGCGGCAGCAGCTCAGCGTCGACGCGCTGGTGCTCAGCCATCTTTATGGCGTCGATAACGCCGACAAATGGCAAGCCTTGGTCAGGGTCTGATGACAATGTAGGTAGTGGTGGCGTCACAGTGAGCGTCAGTGTGCTTTCTTCCAGATCGGTAAACAACTGTAATATCGTATTTTTGTAAGCGCAGGCTCCAACGGGCTAGTCTGCCTGAAGGATCCTTGAGGTTGGCAAGCCAGCATAGGGCATGGTTTATCGGTGACAGCCTACCGTACCGTACAAGTAGCCATCTACCGTACAAGTAGGGTCGGAATTTACCAATTGCCCACACAACCGCTCAGCATTGTTTTTCACTGGTCGAGTACTTTTTCTGAGCCTTGGTGAGACTGCAGCTTGCATAAGAAATGGTGCGGAACGCACCACCTTGCCACTGCACAAGAACTGCGCCGAGACCGGCATTGCAGGCGTGAGTACGAATTTCAGTGTCAGCGTCTTCGTCGGAATGAGCAAATATTGGGGCCTCTTGCAAACGCTTGCGCAATTCATTGAACGACTGCTGCTGCCCATTCACTCAAATGAAAAGCGCATCACCGCGTGTGTGCCGTGTCAGATGCTCAACAATTCTCGAGAATCCCTCGACGAAGCGCCTATAATATGCGCACAAACCAAGGAAGCGTTGGAAAGCCTTCTTGTCTGCGACGGCAACTAACTTGTCGGGGTCTCGTCGGACGCCTTGAGGACCAACAACATGGCCAAGAAATTTGAGCTCTTGGAACCCGGAGTAGCATTTTTCAGGCTTGATGGTCAGACCGGCAGTATGGATCGCAGCGAGGAGACTCTCAAGTCGTGTGAGATGTTCGTCAAACGTGCTCTAGAAGACGACGACGTCGTCCAGCTATACGAGGCAGGTTTGCCATTTCAGTTCAGCAAGCACGGTATCCATCATCCGCTGAAAGGTGGCAGGTTTGGAACAGAGACCTAAAGGGAGAACTTTCACCTCATAAGGCCCGTCAGGTGTAACAAACACTGTTTTTTCACGATCCTGTTCATCAAGTTTGGTTTACCAATACCCTGATTTAAGATCAAATGAAGAAAAAAAACTAGGCATGTTGTAGACGATATAATGCGTCGTCGATGCATGGTAATGGATAAAAATCGCGCTTGGTGAGACGGTTCAACATTCTGTAATCTACACAGAAACGTAGTGCGTTGCCTTTTTTTCTGACTAACACTACAGTGGAGGCCCACGGGCTGGTGGACGGCTGGATCACGTCGTCTTGGCGCATTTCTTTCACCTGATGCTTGATCGCTTCCCTTTCCAGTGCAGAAGCTAGCTGGTCGCTGTCAAAACGGAAGGCAAATACTCTGCGACCGAAACGGAATGCCTCGCCATCATTTCGGCTACTACAAAATTCCTCCCTTACCTATGTGGCAGGTCGTTGTACGTCGTAATCGACCATCACGCGTTGTGTTACATAGCGAATGTAAAGGACCCTTGAGGACACGTGGCGTAGTGGAGCCTCACACTGTAGGAATATGACATCACTGTAATCTACAAGTCCGGATGAAAACACTCTGATGCCGATTGGCTACCACATGCCCCCATTGACCCCCCGGTAACACAACGAGGATGACAACGCCTTCCTTGCAAAAATAGAAGCGGAAGACTTGGCTGGAGAGCAGCGAGCAGACCCCAAGCTAAAATATTCTTGCCAAATATTTGGAAGAGAACACAGTCCCAGACTGATCCCTCAGGACCTCAATAAAGTTCTTCATACCATACCATACCATACCGACCTTGTCCCTAGGCTATTTAATAGAGGAGCTTCTTTTTTACTTCAAAACAACGTACTCCTAAAGAACACCTCATCAGTGCCCGCCAACAACCTCCTTGTTCTTACCTAAGCACTGCTTCGAGAAGTACTGCACACCCTACATGACGATCAGACCTTTGCGCACCTAGGATTGTTACGGACCTTACCGATGAAACAGGAATGTTATTACTGGCCACCACTGTCTATCGATGTCACCCCTTACTTAAACACATGTCGACGCTGCCAGCGGCGCAAAACACCACCGACAAAGCCAGCGGGATTAGTACAGCCTGTCAGGCCTCTTTCCGGTCCATTTCAGCAGATTGGTATGGATTTGCTGTGGCCTTTTCCGACGTTGACAACTGGATACAAATGGATCGTCGTGGCCAAAGACTACTTTAACCGCTACGCCGAAATGAAAGCTTTGTCTAAACGTAGTGCGGTCGAAGTGGCAAAATTTTTTGTCGAGTACATCCTGCTGCGACATGCTGCACTCGAGTACATCCTGCTGTGACATGCTGCACCAGAAATCCTCTTTACTGACATAGGAACGGATTTTACTGCTGAACTTACTCAGCCCAGTATGCAGTACTGCCGTAGAAGTCATTGGAGGACCACTGCTTATCACCCGCAGACGAATGCTCTAAAGTAACGATGCCGTTCAAGCTGGCTTACAGAATGCCCCCGACGACTCTCGACGCCATGCCGCCGCATGTCAGCGACGAAGAAAACGTAGACTCAAATCTCTAACACACTGAAGAAGCACGACAACTCACCCGCCTGCGCATCAAGAACCAGCAGAGAACCGACAGCCGAAACTACAACCTTCGACGACGGTACGTCGAGTACCAGCCCGGCGGCCGTGTTTGGACCCCGATACGTCGACGAGGGCTCATCGAGAAACTGTTGCGCCGCTATTTCGGAGGCTACAAGATTATCCGACTCATTGGCGCACTCGACTATGAGGCCATGACAGACGGTATTTCGCTATCCCAGTGGTTCTGCTCACGGCAATAAATCGTCCACGTTGCGCGACTTAAGCCGTACTACCAGCACTAACGTACTTTGGCACTAAGCATTGTTGAATTTCGGACTTTCTTTTTTTGACTGTCTTTCTTTGGAATTTGTCTCTTTCTTGTTTTTTAAGTGCCCTTTTCTTTTTCTCTCTCATGTTTGTAGCATTCGGACAACGGCTTTTGAGAGGAGCATTGACACGTGTGCTAAAATATATATTTTGGGTGACCGCTTTTTACCGCCAAAAAAATGTTGTCACTTAGCGCGGGATGCGCTAGCAGGAATCGGAAGTTTCTTTTGTGTTATCGATGTTTCTACCCTCGCCTGTTGTCACCGAAGCTTCTGTAGTCTGATTGCATGTGCGACGCGAATCGCGTAGAATATTCTGGAGGACACACCGCCACCAGCGATTAGTTTGGAACATTCAATCACCCATGTATAAAAGCCGAAGAGCTCGACCGGAAGATGAGATTTTCAACGGGCTACCTCGTGTTCGCCACTATCGCTGTGCTTTGATTGTAACTTGTTTTTATAGGTACAAGTTCGCCCAATAAATGTTAGTTTTGCTATTCACAATTTGCCGCTGTATTATTGACTGTCCCTACTACACAAAAATATTGAACATTTGAGTTCACATGAGGATACTTCAATGCACTTCATCACATCACTAAGAGTTTCCGCTTCTGAAACCGCGCTCTTCCCAGGAGACTAGACATGGGAATGTGGAGACTGTATATCAGCCATTCACAATCGCCGAATCCGTCGTGAAATTTCCCCTAAGCCGTCGCATCGTTCGGCCAGCTCCGCATCCTGTGTTGTACCCTCAACCTCGCCTACGTCGCAACAACGTGGTAATCAGGGAAACCGAGGTCGACGCTGTTTTCACGGTGGCGTTCGATGTTGCCTCCTTTCTTAAATAAGTTAAGCTTCAGAGGGTCAGGAAGAGTGGTTTCAGCGGTAGTTGTTCTCACGAATTCCGCTTTGTTGTTCTCGCGTAAGAGTCTACATCAGGACCCAGCCTCGCCTGGGCACGCGCTGATTAAAGGACTGCCTCGTGGGAAATGTCGAAGGAATGCCCATCGCCATATTCACGTAACAGACTCCTCTGGTGACGGGCTCGAGGCTCGAGCTGAGTGTGAACACCTGTCAGGTTACCCATAGCCTCGATGTCGCAACCTCCGCGAGCTTTCTGCAAGTGACTGCGAATGTCAGATTGCAGGTCGAAGCCCCTGCCTTCGCTTCCTTGTTGCCTTTTCCATGGGGCTACAAAAGCACACGTAAACGCACCGGACGTTATGATCCTCGCATCGCTTTATAAATTTCTACCCTTCTCTCTGTCTCTTACTCTCTCCCTTTTTCGTCATCATCAACCCTAGGGAAGACAGAAATTAGTTTCCCTATATCAACAGCGTCAAAAGCGATCTGTACACAAACGGAAGGAAGGAATAACTTTATTGAAAGGGGTTGGGATAAATTGGTATGAGCTCGATGAATGAGGCCCCAAGTCCAGGGCTCCACTGGCTGATGCCGCCTGCCTGACGTGATTCAAAAGCACAAGCTGCACCCCCGGGTCAGAGCTGCCGAGTGTGCCTCCCATTGCTCAAAAGTGCTAGATAATTGAAACTTACCTGAAAAGGTATCTAAATTTGGTGATCTATTTTGGCGGCCGAACAAAATGTGATATAGCGATGGTGAGCCGCCACACCACGGACAGGTGTGCCCATAGAGCGTTGGAAAAATTTTGTTTAATCTTTGCAGGTATGTAAAATCCCCGTGTGAATTCTGCGGAGGTCTATGGGGTCCTACCCTTCTAATGATTTGTGGGGGATGCTGTATTTTTTCGCTCGCCGCGCTGGTGAGCAAGAACTTCGCGAGGGCCCCTTGCGGGATAGGTCGTTGTCTCCCTCGCTTGACTCCTCCTGGATTGTTTGGGGGGATTGACAGTGCTGTTGAGGCTCTGCTCGTTTAGTGAGCCCTCGAGTAAAAGCATCAGCACTCTCCTTTCCCTTCAGGCCTGTGTGTCGCGGGCACCAGATCAACTTGTAACCGTTTGTCAATATCCCGCCTGGGCAATTTTTAACTTTTATCGGGAGGCGGCTGTTGAAAAAGAAACGGCACGCATCCTGCAAGTCAGAGATGGTAATCGTGATTCCTCCCTCTGTACTTGCTCTTTGATCGCCAGGGCAATGACAAAGCATTCCGCCTTGGCGATCGAGGACGTGTACAGGGAGGCACTCGTCAACAATCTCTTGTAGCTGCCAATTACTGTTGCGACGGCCCGTCTCCATTTGTACCAGGAAGCGTCCAAATGCATAAATACAAAACATTTGTTTTGTTCTTTAGGCGTTTACGGAGCCATCTGACTCTCTCCTCCCTCTGATTTTGTTTTGGTTTGGGTCCATATTCTTGGGCCTGGGAGCGACCACTGAGACCTTGCATCGGACGGGATCCGGGATTGCCACCAGTACCCTCGTCCAGGTTCGGGGGGTATAGTGGGAAACCCCCCCCCGAGCGAGTATCTCTCTCCCCGCCCCCTCGCCTGCCTTAGACGACTTCTGTGCGCGGTCAGTACCGCCATCTCTGGCTCGGAGTAGGTATTATGTATTCCGAATTCTAATAGTTTTTCGGTTGGTATGCCTACCGGTAGCCCTTGTGCCGCTTTGTAGGCGCTCCTAATGATAGACTCGATGTTTGCTTCTCCACTTTTGTTTAGTGTGTGGAAAGGTAGACTACGTTAGCTTATTCACTACAAGGACCTGTACTAATCTATTTGTGTCCGCCTCCTTCATTCGTTTATTGTGATACGTTATTCTTTTTATCATTCTGACAACTTGTTTCGTTCCTGATTTTAACATGTTTATTGTGTGGTTAGCCCTTCCATTACTCTGAACCCAGTGACTCAGAATTCTTGCAACGGTTACCTCTCTTATTTTGACGCCTTCAATTTGCATGTCTATGACTCCACTATTCTTGTATCTTTTTTCATGTACCCTGATAATTTCGGATTTATCTGGGCACAACTGAGCGCGCTGGCCCTGGCGAAATTTAAAACTGCTGTTGCAGCCTCTTGGAGTGTCTGCTCCTTGCAAGCCAGGCATCCGGGCGCTGCCCACAAAATGATACCATCGGCATATAAGGTGTAACTTAACTGCGGTACATCATCCAGAGCCCGCGCGAGTCCTTTCATGGCGATATTCAAGAGCAGAGGCGAGATGATGGCTTGTTGAGGGGTACCTTTGTTTGACATCTGAAAAGGTTCCGACGTGACTTGTGCTACGCTTATTATAGCAGTCCTGCTTGTTAGGAAAGTTTTTATGTAAATGAAGGTGTTTCACCACATCTGATGTTGTTTATTTCGGATAGGATGGCCTTATGCGAGATATTGTCGAACGCTCGTTTTAGATCAAGGGCTAGAATTAAATGCTCTCCTCTTTTGGGCTGCTCAGGACTTCCACCTGTAAGAGGAGGAATGCGTCCTGAGTCGAGAGGCCACAGCGGAAACCCAGCATAGTGGCTGGGAATAGGGCCTTGTCCTCTGTGAAGTTTTGAAGGCGAGTGTGGACAACCCTTTCAAAAAACTTGCGCATGCGCAACATCAGACATATGGGTCTCGGTGTTTACAGGGATGGCTTCTTCCCGAATTTCGGTATTATTCTAATGTTGACTTCTTTCCATTCATCGAGGATCTTCCATTTGAGCCAATAGTGTTCATTAAAATGGTTTGTCACTGTTTCTATGACCTTATCGCTGAGGTTCCTAACACTGCGTTTGTAATTTGGTCTGCACCATGGGTAGTATTTCTGTTGACCGCCTGAGTTGCCCCAAAGACCTCTTGCTTGGTTATTGGGCCGCTGAGACTCTCATTTTTTACACCCGTGCAGTTAGGTGGACTCCTGGTAGTATTGGTGTCTTCTCCGATATATCTGTGTTTAAGGGCTTGTATTAATTCCTGATCCGTACCCGGAAACTCGTCCCTGACTCTCTGTAATGCTGTGCTCCTCGCCGAGTTCGATTTTTCTGGGTCGAGCATGTTCCTCAGGATGATCCACGTTTTTGCAGTGCTCAGAGTGTCCTGTAGCCAACTGCAGAACTGGATCCATCCCTCGTATGCAATTTCGCTAGGGTATTGGTTCGCGTCTTCCGCTAGAGCAGCGATTCTGCGGAGGAGGTTCCTATTCAATCTCTGGTTCTTTCACTTCTTTAGCAGGCTGCGCCTGCTCTCCCCCAAGTGGAGCAGGTGCCAGTCTTTACTGCAGGCGTCTCTGCTGTTCTTGCGATGCATTTAGACTTAGTCTGGCATTCTTATGCATTCCGGTCACTCCCTCCTTGACTCCGGTACAGAGTCGGGTGGGGGACCGTGTCATCGGAGCCTTTCCCACTCAGTGATCACCACGTCCCCTATGACCATTTGTAGTTTGGGGGTCGAGAGGGAAATGCTGATTATTTAGTGATCAGTGGCTAGGTTCTCTTCGAGGTTTGTCCACTTGGCGTCCTTAACATTACGTGTAAAGGTGAAGTCTGGGAACATGTTTCTACTTACACTGTTACCCATCCTCGTAGGCGTGGTGGGGAGCGTAATTAGGGTCCACGCAAATTTTGGATACGGCGTGTTCGAGACGCGTTTCCTTGGGAGAATCCCTCGAATTGCCCCAAGTGGCCTTGTGTGCGTCAAAATCTCTCAACACCATGAGTCTGTCTCTGGCCCCAGCAATTTTACTGACTCCATTGGAGTTCTGCAAAGTCATAATTTCTGTGTTTAGGAGGACTGTATTACTTCAGAGGAAGGAGGCTAATTATTTGATGATTTATCTCTACACATTCTATATGTTCTTCCCGTGCTGCAATACTCTTGCTAACCAGTGCGGCTACATGGGGATAATTGAGATCTTGGAGTGAGTAATATCCCTGTACTTTGACCATCTTTGGGCCAACTTCCCGCAGGCAACTTCCGTCTGGCTGAATCGGAGCCGTGTTTATGTAATATTGAAGTGCTGCTGCGCGCTTGTGAAAAGTGAGAGAGTTCCGCTGCCAAATCTCTAATTGTTCTGCACTTTTCGCATTATTTTTGGCCATGCCGTATAGTCGTATCCGCGTCATCGCGGCCCACTTTTGATGGTTTTTCACTAACCGGTGTGGAGAGGGGGCGTATATTTATTGCCCTCTGCAATCCTCCCATGGCTTCGTTAACGTACTGCCCCTGAATTTTGAGTTCTTCTGCGACGAAAGTTTTGATTTCAGTCATGAAAGTGCTGAAATGTTTCTTGAAAGTTGCTATACTTTCCTGTTTTCCTGAACCTGGGTCTGCACTTGCTGTATTATTTCGCTCCTTTGCGACGGGGTACCGAATGTGTCTTCGCCCATCCCTTCGCTCGCTTCAATTTTTTTCCTCGTAGGTAGAACGCTTTTGCGCTTCTTTCTTACCCTCGTTAGGTTGCCTGCGGACCACGAGTTTTGCAATGTGTTAATGTCATTTTCCAATTTTTTTCTCCATTGATGAGATTACTCATTGATACGCTTTGCGTTCCGCTGCCATTTGATTTCTAGGCTGTTTAATTTCTTTCTGTTAATCTTTCGTTCTCGTCTATGATTTTCCTATTCTAATGGTTATCAATTAGTGGACCACTGGGAGACATTACCATCACCCAGCTCACCTGGTTGGTTGTCCGACCGGCGGCTGCTGCTTCTTCCTGTGCTTTCGTGGCCGGGGGGGGGGGGGGGGGGGGGGTGTAGCTTTTCTCTCCGGTGTTATAGGATGTGTTCTTCAGGCTGGCTTTCCCAGGGCTTTCCTCGGGTCTATTTGTTTAGTTGCTTGTTTAGGGCTCCTTGATCTTGATCGTGATCTTGATGGCGAGCTGGATCCCTGCCGGCTCTGTTGCGCCGCTTCGTCTCACTCCGGGCTAAACCAGCGGCGAGGTTTTTGCAGGTGTTGCGTGAGCTGAGAGAATTCCCTCTCTGAGTTCGTCCATTCTGTTTTTCTTCGAGGCTACTCCACTCGCGATATTCGGGGAGGCACGTTTTTCAGTTGCTTTTTGCACGATTCGGCTCCCCTCGCGTGCTCCTCACCGCATATGGCGCAGTTCGGGACACATTCGTGTCATTGGTTCGGATTAGATGCCCCACACTTGGAGCAGACGTTGGCGCTCGGAGTCTGGCACACGTCGGTTCGATGTCATGTTGCCCCACAGATCTTGCAAACTTGTATGGTGGGCTTATAGGAGAAACATATCGCATCTGTACCCACGAAGTACACGCTCTTCGGTAGTACGTTGCCCGTAAAAGTTACTATTGCTGACTTCGAAGGGCCCAGCATCCTGGCTCTCTCTATGTTCACCCCTTGAATCGGTATTCGTAGGTTAGCCATAAATGCGGCCTGGGTGCTTCCGGGTGTTAGTCCGTGAGCGATACCTCGCAAGACGTACTCAGGGTCAGCCACGTACGCGTTAAAGGGGTGAATCTGTGCTCTGATTTTTAGATTGCTGATCTCTCCCAGCCTGCCCGACACTTGTTCGTGTGGCGTGGATAATATTACGATGTTCGATCCGGGGTGGAGTCGCACTAAAATGCTGTCCCCTCCAACACTGTTCCGGCAGGCCTCTGTCACTGCCACAGAGAGCTCTGATCCGAGCAGATTCTTGACTATGAGGCTTGATGTGTGGTCTCAGAATACCATTTATATCCTCCTTTGGGAAAGGTGGCAGGCGGCGGCATTTTCTAGGGCGGAAATCCCGCTTGGTTTGGTTCACTCCACCTGCGGCGGCGGACGAGTTGCCCGGTGATTTTTCATTTTTCTTTTCGGTTCCCTTCTCGGGTTCTTTTTCGCTTGTTTGATTTTTCTTTTTTTGTCTGCTTGAAAGAACGGTATACCAGCCGTCGTCCGTCCACGCACGAGGGAAACCCGCGTCGGCGTTCTTCTCACTGTCGCGAGACCCGCGGCAGCGTTCCTGTCGTTGTCCAGAGACGCGGCGCTCAACGCCCGCGTTTCCTCATTTAATTCCACTCGTTGCGAAATGCTACTCGCTGCGTTTGCACGTTTCTCCGACGCCCGAGAGGGACCGGGAAACTCCTCGTCGACTACCGTATGATCGAAAAGTTGTTAGGCCTCTTTAGACATGCTGTCGACCGCCGCTGTCCGGCGCGCTACGTCTAAAGTTAGGCGCACTCGTTTCTTGCCAAATACGGGGCTTTTTGCGCTCAAATGTCCAAATGTGAAGTAAATATCGCTAACCTTTGACTTCTTAATTGGCGATAGAATGTCCGAAAAAGTCCGTTTTATGGTTGTTGGAAAGTCCACCCACACGCACTCGTCGCCGCACCCCGCACATGCGAGCGTCTCCGCGCTGCGCCGCCGACTGTAGCCGTCGTTAGGGTTAGCTCCGTCTGTGCAACTCGTTTCTTCTTTTGTTGATAGGTCTTCGTGAAGCAAGTCCAGATTCTATATTTTGGTGTCCTTCGTATCCTCTCAACTTCACGAAAAAGAATATATACTTCTTAGGTGGGTTTCGGTGAAATTTTCGCATGACATCGTTTCAAGAAGCGGAGCACAATGGGATTCAGTCGTCACTGCTCTGCGCCACCTGCTGAACCTCATACAGAAAAAGCTTTTTTAAAGATACCCTGCGTTCGTTGCTTAAAATCCTCGTGTTAGACTGCCTGCATTGGCTTCTGGTTCCATTTCTTATCCTTGTCCTCGTAATCGTATTTCTTCAAAATGAGACTCCATCTCAGCAGTATCCTGTTTTTCTCCCTATATTTGCTTCAGCTATGCAAGAGGGCAATGGTCGCTCTCGACCCCGGATTTCGTGCCTTCAATCCCCGCTTTTGAATGGCCGCTATTATGCACAAACACCCTTTCTCATAGGTGCTGAACGCCTCTACTGGCGGTGTCTGTTTTCGACTGAGGTACAGTACGGGATAACACTTAGACCACGGCTGGTGGCATCACGCTCGAGAATAAATTCGGTGCGAACGTCTGGCGAGACAAGCACAGGCAGTGAACAGAAAGCCTTCTCAAAGCAGCCCACCTATTCCAAGCAATGCCTGTCCATTCCCAGGCATTCGTTAGCTCCACCTCCTCGAAACGTTCTTCGTCAACCGCTGCACGGATTTCGGGGTTTATTAACTGATGGTTCATCTCTACACTGAGTTCTGTAGCCAAGATGAGCACCTCCTCTTATTTTCACAATGCGATATACATATTTTTCCGAGAGCCATCTGCAACATTCCCTGTGTCAACCACGCACCCGGCGGTGATCAATCAGAGCTAATTGCTCGACAGAACTTTGTTCATATTGCCACGTGTACTTGCCTTTATTGGGCGACACGTTTCACCGGCTAACAAATGTTATCACACAGCGCAAGACGCGCCTGCATGTATCGGAAGTTTCTGGAATGATATCGATGGTTGCATCCGCTGTTTGTGACCGAACCTTGTGTAATTTGATTGCATGTGTGCGTGACGCGACTAATGTAGAACTTTGTAGAAGGCACGTGGGTCCCAGGGATTACTCTGGAACATTCGACGACTGATGTATCAAATCCAACGCGCTTGACCCCCTCATCAGATTTTCGACGATCGCCGACCGTATTCGCCGCTATCGTTGCGCCATAAGTGTAGCCTGTTTTTGTGGGCGCAGGTTCGCCCAATAAAAGTTAGTTTTCTCTTTCACACTATTGCTACTGTGTTCTTCAACGTCACCATCACTTGACGTCTCGTGGAGGGGCTTTTCGTTCATGTACCGAGAACACCCGACAAGCCGTGATCCAAGCCCGGACCGCAAAGAGAACACCAACGTAATCCCGGACCATCGAGCAAGCCACCGTCTTCAACAGCTGCCCCCGGAGCACGGACTTCTACCTGAGAAAACCAAGAAGATTGTGGCCAAGGCAACCCCAGTGGAAGCCCCAGTGTCCCCCATCGTCCTAAAGCAGCCCAGGGAGCCTCCGACGTTCCACGGTTCGACATTCGAGGACCCGGAAACCTGGCTTGAGACATATGAGAGGGTCGGTGCATTTAACAACTGGTACAGCAACGGCAAACTGCGACATGTCTTCTTCGCATTGGAAGACGCTACCAGGACGTGGTTCGAGAACCGAGAAGCCACCTTAACGATATGGGACCTTTTCCGAAGCGGCTTCCTGCAGACATTCACAAGCGTTGTACGCCGAGAACGAGCCCAAGAACTACTGGAAACCCGAGTGCATCTGCCTAATGAGACCACCGTGATTTTTACAAAAGGAATGAGCCGCCTATTCCGCCACGCCGACCCATAAATGACCGAAGAAAAGAAAGTCCGCCTACTGATGCGTGGTGTAAAGGAGGAACGTTTCGCCGGAATGGTACGGAGCCCACCGATCCCCTTCGACGGCTTTCTTCGCGAGGCCGCCAGCATCGAGAAGACACTAGAAATGCGGAACCGGCAATTCAACCACCGCGCTAACTCCACAAACTACGCCGGAGTTCAGTCACTGGCCAACGACGACCTGCGCGAGACTATCCGAGCGCTCATGCGGGAGGAGCTAGAAATGCTGCGGCCTTCATCACAGCCTCAAGTGGCTTCAATTGCCGGTGCCGTCCATGAGGACCTCCGACAACAACGTGGAGTAGCCCCTAAATCACCGCAGCCTCAGCCGAAAGCGATGACATACGCCGCGGTAGACCGCCATCACGTACCCCATCCGCGCCCACGGCAGGGCCCAGTGACGACAAAGTTCCGCCGTCCACCACCACCCCCGCCGCCAGCACGCCAACCCATCCCCCCACGCAGCATTCCAAGGAAGAGTGATGTTTTTCGCGCCACCGACCACCGTCCGCTTTGCTATCACTGCGGAGAAGCCGTGCACATCTACGGTTGATGCCCATACCGGGAGATGGGACTCTGAGGGTTCGCCATTAAAGCGCCGCGACCACAGATTGGCGAACGACCTCGGGGTATCGCCGACTACCTCGCCGCTACTCAGTGGAGTTCTCGACGATTGTCCCATTCACCGTCACCAGGCCACTACCTATCGCCGCAGCGCCGACCATACACCGGCCCAGCCCAGGGCCGCTCTGCGAGCCCATATCAGGAAAACTAAAAGCAGCAACCGATGGAGGTGCGGTTGCTGCTCCTCGAACTGACGAAGATCCTCCGCCGCCGACGAAGACGATGAAGAGACCGTCTTGACGACATAATAACGTCCCGACAAAGTCAGGAAGCCAAAGCTACACACACGAAAGGCGACTTGACGACGCGACGTCCCAGCATCAGTTCAACACGACGCAGCCGTGATCCTACGCCAAGACCTAACTGCAACGGCAGACAAAGAACCACCGAACTCGACGGGCTGCTCGACGGCCACGCAGTTACCGCCTTAGGGGACACATGGGCCTAATACTCCGTAATGAGTGAACACATCGCCACCCAGTTGAAGGAAGTTAAAACTGCATAGAAAGGCCCTGAAATTCGAACCGCTGGAGGACACCTTAATAGGCCGACTGGAATCCGCACGGCAAGAATTACTGTTCATGAGCGCGCTTACCCTACCACCTTTGTTATCCTCCAACAGTGTTGACGAGAAGTCATTCTCGACATGGAATTCGTGAACCAACAGGGCGCAATCATAGACCTGAAAGCAAAATCAATAACGCTGTCGGAAGATCAAGCGATACCGCCGTAGAGCTCTCGTAGTCACCACGCCTGGAGTGTGCTCGAAGATGCAGTGAGCATCCCGCCGCGCTCCAGCATTATTATTTCCGTCGGCACCGAAACACTCGCTAAAGTAAAAGGAGTCATCGAGGGTGACCAACACCTACTGCTCAACCGTGAAATTTGCGTCGCAAGAGGGATCGCTCGACTCCACGGAAGGAAAGCGGAAGTTATGCTAACCAACTTCAGCCAAAAGATCAAGCACATCAAAAAGGGCACGTCAATCGCGTACATACAGAAAATTGTGGAAACAAGCAATGCCTTTGTCCTCTCGGATTCTGCCGCATCTACCCCGGTGAGCATAGTCCCCAAAACAGACTTCGACGTAAATCCAGCTCTTCCTATGAGTAAGCAGCAACAGATCAGAAGTCTCCTCCGACGATAGAAAGAGTGCTTTTTTACGTCATCGAGGATTCGGCAAACGCCATTTGCAAAGCATCGCATTATAACTGAAGAGTGCACTCGACCACTCCGCCAGAGCCCTTACCGAGTTTCGATGCGAAAACGTGAAGCTATTAGGCAACAAATCGACGAAATGCTGCGCGACGACATCATCCAGCCGAAACGTCCGTGGGCATCTCGTGTACTCGTGGCGAAGAAAAAGGACGGAACCCTACGATTCTGCGTCGATTATCGTCGACTGAACAAGATCACGAAGAAAGACGTGTACCCCCTTCCACGGATAGACGACGCATTGGATCGGCTCTGCAACGCTAAATACTTCTCGTCGGTAGACCTCAAGTCTGGCTACTGGCAATTAGAAGTCGACAAGAGAGATCGCGAAAAGACCGCCTTCAACACACCAGGCGGCCTCTACGAGTCCAAGGTCATGCCATTCTGACAGCGCTCGACGCCTGCAACGTTTCAGCGCGTAACGGACCCTGTGTTAGCAGGATGGAAGTGGCAGACGTGTCTTGTTTATTTGGATGACGTGGCTGTCTTCGCCGGAAATTTTGACGATCACCTTAGTCAGCTTGCGGCAGTATTAGAGGCCATCAAGACATCAGGGCTCACTCTGAAGCCGGAAAAGTGCCGCTTCCTTTACGATGAGCTTCTATTCCTAGGCTACATCATCAGCAAATCTGGAGTTTGCCCCAACTCGCAGAAGACACCTGCCATCGAAAAGTTCCCGCAGCAATGGACTGCGCACTGGCAGTGCGCAGATTCCTTGGCATGTGTGCCTACTCTAAGCGCTTTGTCAAGGACATTTGACGCATCGCGGAGCCGCTAACACAACCAACAAATGTGATGGCGAGTTCAAGTGGGAAACGCCGCAGGCCGACGCATTTCAAGAACTCAAACGATGCATGCAGTCGCCGCCGCTTCTTGCGCACTTCGACAAGGACGCGAATACCGAAATCCACACTGACACCAGTAGCCTTAGGCCTCGGTGCCGTCCAAGTCCAGAGGAAAGACGGACTTGAACTGGTGATATCTTATGCTAGCCGGTCGCTCTCAAAAGCGCAAGGCAATTATTCTACGACTGCAAAGGAATGCCTCGCAATCATTTGGACTACAGCAAAATTCATCCCGTACCTCTATGGCAGGCCATTCAAAGTCGCCCGTGATCATCATCACACGTTGTGTTGGCTAGCTAACTTAAAGGACCCTTTAGGACGGCTGGCGTGGAAGAGCCTCAGACTGCAAGAACATGATGTCACCGTAATATACAAGTCCGGCAGAAAACACTCTGACGCCGACTGCTTATCACCTGCCCCCATGGATCCCCCGCCGCAAGGTGACGAGGACGACGACGCCTTCCTTGGAATAACAAGCGTGGAATACTTCACTAAGCAGCACCGAGCAGACCCGGAGCTAAAAGGCCTCGCCGAGTTTTTGGAACGGAACGCCGACGTTGAACCTAAGGCATTTAAGCGCGGGTTGTCTTCGTTCACGCTACAAAACAACCTGCTCGTGAAGAACTTCACACCAATCCGCGCCAGCTACCTTCTCGCTGAACCGTCAGCGCTGCGTCCAGAAGAACTACATGCGCTACACGGCGATCCAACAGCTGGTCATCTCGGATTCTCCCGGACGCTGTCGACGATACAGGAAAGGTATTACTGGCCACGTCTGACCGCCGACGTCGCCTGTTACTTCAAGACATACCGAGACTGTCAGCGATGCAAGACACCCCTGACAAGGCCAGCAGGATTACTACAGCCGATCGAACTTCCTGGCCGACCATTCCAGCAGATTCGGGGGATTTGCTGGGGCCTTTTCCGACGTCAACACCCGGGAATAAGTAGATCGTCGTGGCGATGGACTATCTCACCCGCTTCGCTGAAACTAAAGCTCTACCAGAAGGCAGCGCAGCCGAAGTGGCGAAATTTTTCGTCCAGAACATCCTGCTGTGACATGGTGCCCCAAAAGTCCTCATCACCGACAGAGCAACGGCTTTTACAGCAGAGCTCACCCAAGCCGTTCTGCAATACAGCCAGCAAGCCACAGCAGGACAACTGCCTATCATCCGCAAAGGAATGGTCTCACGGAGCGCCTGAACAAGACCCTCGCCAATATGCTAGCAATGTAGGTTGTCGTCGAGCACAAGACGTGGGACGCGTTCCTGCGGTATGTTACCTTCGCTTACAACACGGCGGTGCAAGAAACAACACAGATAACACCGTTCAAGCTGGTTTATGGCAGGAACCGCACTACGACGCTCGACGCCATGCTGCCGCACGCGAATGACGAGGAGAATCCTGACGTCGCTACCAATCTCCAGCGCGCCGAAGAAGCCTGACAGCTCACCCGGCTACGGATGAAGAACCAGCAGCGTACCGACTGCCGACACTACAACCTCTGATGACGCTTCATCGAGTACTAGCCCGGCAACCATCTTTGTGTATGAACCCCGATACGTCGACGAGGTCTGAGCGAGAAGCTATTGCGACGCTATTTCGGACCCCACAAGTTCATCCGACATATTGGCGCACTGGACTATGAGGTCATGCCAGACGGCATTTCGCACTCACAGCGGCGCCGCGCACGATGTGAAGTAGTCCACGTGGTGCGTCTTATATCCTTTTACGGACGCTGGCGAACTTTGCTTATTTCGTTGTTTTCTTTGCTACGAGTGCTTCTTATTACTTTCGTTTGTTTGCAGCATCGCGTCGATGCCTTTTTAAGAGGGGGGTATTGACACGTGTACTTGCCTTTATCGGGCGACACGTTTCACCGCCCAACAAACTTTATCGCACAGCGCAGGACGCACCTGCATGTATCGGAATTTTCTGGAATGTTATCGATGGTTCCATCCGCTGTCTGTGACCGAACCTTCTGTAATCTGATATCATGTGTTTGCGACGGGAATAATGTAGAACTTTATGGACGGCACGCGGGTCCCAGCGATTACTCTTGAACCTTCCGTGACTAATGTATAAAAGCCGACGCGCTTGACCCACTCATCAAATTTTCGGCGATCGCCGACCGTGTTCGCAGCTGTCATTGTGCCATAAGTGTAGACTGTTTTTGTGGGCACAGGTTCACCCAATAAAAGTTACTTTTGTCTTTCAGAGTATTCCTACTGTGTTCTTCAACGTCACCGCCGCGTGACAATATGGTCCGGCAAAACGTAGTCTCTCCAGCATTCACCCAACTTAGAGCTTGCGAAGGTTTTATTTCCCGAAGCCACGTTCCTAGGTACGCCGTTGAAAGATCGTGATCTCACCGCTTCTAACCAGTTTGTTGCGGATCGGGGTAGTGTTTAGGCCAGGAATCCTCCAGGTGCGTTGCTGATAACATCCGGTAGTAGTGATGAAAAAATTGTCTTTTTTACATTATTTACACTGCCTCGTGAGCCCATTCTATGTACGTACAGATTAAACGCCGGAGTTCAATGAGGATACTTCAGCGCACCACATTACCGCACCAAGTCTCCGCTTTTACAACCATCGCCTTCCCAGGATATTGATCTAGATATGCTGATGAATATATCTCAGCCATTCGCAACCATAGAATCGGTAGCGAAATTCCCGCCCTCCCCAGGGCACCGTAGTGTTCTGTGGCTCCGCCTCGTGGTTGCGCACTCGCCCCGGCATACATCGCAACTGCGTGGTAATCTGGAAAACCGAGGTCGATGCTGTTCTCATGGTATCCTTTCACACTGGGCCCTTTCAACAATAAGTTCAGCTTGTCAGGGTCAGGTTCAGGTATTGGTCATCGCGAGTTGCGCTCCTTTGCAGGTGCGTCACACTCTCTACCACACTCCCGAAGACCTTCAGTCCTTCTCTTATATGCGATGTAATGCTCCAATATAACCGCATTTGGCTATGGAATTCGCTTTCCTCAGTCGTCCTTAGCATGGATGCATGACGATTGCTCTATGATGCCGACGCCATGAGAATAGAATGAAGAACAAGGAATCATATCAATCGAAAGGCATGCCTTTAACATCGAAGGTATGACGACTAGGAGATGTTATCCCCAAATATGGTGAAAGTATACCGATGTCAACGTGCGACGACATGCGTACGATAATATGACGACGATGGCGGCACGGTGATGACATTAAGGCGAGGGCGTGATGATAACTACGGAGCTATTGAACGAGAAGAATGATATGTGTAACGTTAAGGGGGGATAACAAGAGAGCATATTAGGTGAGCGAACAAACGCGAGTTAATGACATCTCAGTTGAAATCAAGAAAACGAAATGGTAATGGGCAGGGCATGTAATGGGGAGGGAAGATAACCGGTGGTCTTTAAGGTTAGGGAATGGATTCCAAGAGAGGGAAGCGTAGCAGGTGGTGGCAGAAAGTTAGGTGGGCGAATGAGATTAAGAAGTTTGCCGGGACAACCTGGCCACAATTAGCACATGACCGGGATAGTTGGAGAAGTAAGGGAGATGCCTTTGCCCTGCAGTGGGCGTAGCCAGGCTGATGATGAAGATGATGCCAGCATGACGAGAGCCGATGTTGAAGTTACAATGATCACGATGCAACGACCGTGGTGGCATGCCGATTAGGGTATAACAGGGAATGCATGACGACGCGGGAATGACTGCGACGCACTGACAATGATACCATGACAATCGCATGAAGACCATGAAATGAAAGCAAGTGTATGATCACAATGACATCACGACTGTACGACAAAACCTACATGACGACGATGACGTGACGACGACGGAATGACGAGAGCCGGATGACGAAGCTGGAGAGGTGATGACACGACCACGTCGGCATTACGATGACGGTATGATGGTAGATGCATAATAGTTAATGTCTGATAATGACAGCACTGCAGGGGTGCCCTAATCGCGAATCAACGAGGACAGTACAATTACAATAAAATTATGAAGATTGACGTCGATGAAACGACCAAGGCGCTATGGCAATCATGGCCTTACTACAATATGAAGACCATAATGCAACGATGACAGTGATAAAATTATCGTGTGACGACGACAGCTTGATGACGATGGCGTGATGGAGACGGAGCGATGAGAGTCGGATGACAAACCTCGTATGACGACGATGAAAGGACCACGGCATGGTTGTGGGTATCACAACCCGAGCGCATACCTAGAGGCCCAGGCTATTAGACAACAAGGACGATAGGGTCGGAATAGAAAGTCTCACGGCGACAGCATGACAAGAATCAGATCACGCACTTGAATTTACGATGACTGAAGGAATCAGACTGCGTCGCTATGGTGGTGTGACAACGAATGCATGACGACTGTATACAGATGATTGCATGACGACCACTGTATCCGAGTGTCGGGTTAGAGCTGGATTGACGGCGATGCAAGGACTTCAACGGCATCACCCCACTGAACCAATACCTAGTGGTCCAAGCTATTTGAGAACTTGAGTCACCGGCTCGCCGCAGAAGGCGTTACGACAATGGTCAAGAGTCAGATATCAGGAAGCTGCGATGAAGGTTTCGGAACGACAACGACGGCATCACGAGCAGGAGCTCGTTTCTAGTAGCCCAAGCAGGCACTCATCTTGGGCCATTGTCTCTGTGTAAGAGGACAGACAGGCAGACAGACAGACACATGGATAGATAGACAGACAGATAGATAGATAGATAGATAGATAGATAGATAGATAGATAGATAGATAGATAGATAGATAGATAGCTAGATAGATAGATAGATAGATAGATAGATAGATAGATAGATAGATAGATAGATAGATAGATAGATAGATAGATAGATAGATAGATAGGTGGATAGATAGATGGATAGATACGTAGATAGATAGATACATAGATAGATATAGATAGATAGATAGATAGATAGATAGATAGATAGATAGATAGATAGATAGATAGATAGATAGATAGATAGATAGATAGATAGATAGATAGATAGATATGCTCAAAACAGCTGAGCTAGGCAAGGCATGTTATTTGCAGTGAAACACAAAAACAAACACTATCCGCGTGCACCAGTCATTAGTCTACACCGAACAAATCGCCAAGCATTTACGTCTCACAATCTAAGTTGGGCGTACATGGCTTCCAGATGCCAGAATCATGCATCTTTTGTAAGTTGATAAGAGTTTGATAAGTTCGCGAAATTTTTGCTTTAGTGCTTGACGATGATGTTGGTTCAATCAAAGAAAGCATTACGTCCACAAGCTTTTACAATTTGTTGAAAGATTAGAGCTATTTGTTTTTTTTAAGTATTGTTCGGCTGACGTAGGCTTCCGTTACCGAAGTTGCCACTCTTCCCAATTCAGGCGTGGGGTATCGTAAATAAAGCAATGGTGGCAAATGCAAAACATTCAGACCCTCTTAAGGAGAACTAGTCGTTCTTATGATAAGTGCCTTCGCCTCAATCACGACACAACAATTTCCATATATTACATTGTCCGAAAAAAACAGCTTAGTTACAATCTATCGCAATATTTTATCGTTAGTATGACGTGAATGACGGAATTTTAAATTGTGTGTAAGTCTCTCACACGCCGACACCAGCACAAGTGCAGAATAACCTGCATCTTTTCCTTTATACATAATCAATGTGTATCGGAGCCATCCGTCTTTTTGTTCGGCAGCCTGACGCAAAGGCTTGGTGATCCATTTCATGTGAGCTAATGGCATCGTGCTCACAGAGGGTCTCTTACTTTTTGCATTTAATGTTATTGAAATTCCGCTGCCAAACACTGATGGTACAATGCCCTTGCTCTTTGTGTTGCCGTCATTTTCCGCATAGAGTAAAAGAAGGCGTCAATTCCAACTGGCCGAGCTTTCTGCCTTACTGTTTTTCTTGTGCTTGAAATGATGTCAGTGCTTTTACACTTTTGCGATGCATCAGATGTTCAGACATAGACGAGAGGACTATGTGGGTAGTCTGCGGCCTTTAAAAGTGCAATCGGCCTACTGAAGTGCTCGCGAATCTAGTTATGAGACGACCTATCCAATGCATTTCACAAGCACACATTTGACCACCTGGCTATGAGCAGATCCAAATTGCAAAAGAGGCCTTCTTGCGCGAGATATATTCCACCAGATCAGGTGGCCCTTTAAGAAGGACAGCCTTAAATCAGAGAACCTCCAAGGACTACAATCCGAAAGATTACGCGTTAGTTTGAGTAGATCGAGGCATTTCTCAAACCGTAACAATGTAGGCTGAAGGTAGGAACCAAACGCGTCATGATTATAAAAAACAGTATCGAACTGACATCTACAAACTTTAAAGCTCTAGGCAGACTTATTCTGGTTGCACGGCCTACCACCTTTTACTCTATATGAACGAGGAACAGGTCATTCAACAAAGGAGGCATATAAGAGCCTAAACAGGCGCTACTCTTTTGAATGAGCTCGTTCCCATTCCGCTTAGGTCATGTGGATGTCACGTAAAACGTCAAGAAATAATCGGGAAGAGTAGTCGTGACCACCCCATACTTGTTGTTAAGTGCCATAGCACGAAATTGAGGGTGCCTCAGTTTAGCTCAATGGTAGGCACAGCCTTGAACGTAACTGCGAGCATGCACTGTTAGGTGCTAATTCGCGGAGGTTGTAAACAAAAGGAGGCATAAACCTACAACAATTTTAGACAATTTTAGAGAAATAGAGTGACTGTTTTCTGTGACGTTCTTTGTTTGAATCAATAACACGAAAAGGTGATTCGATAGTATTTGGTTCCGCTGAGAAAAAAACTACTATGGCCAACTTTTCACTGTTTCTGATTATTGAGCGAGCATGGCGACGTTCAGCTGCACGCAAAGGCGTTTCGCTTGTGCTCTAGCGTCCATTTGCACACAGGGTAAAACCCGCGTCAATCACTTTGCGCATATCCTTCCACAATAGGTAGTTTTAGAATAGGGGCCTCAAATGTTTGGGGCACCAAAGAAACAGCATCGAAGCCGCTGCGCGATCGCGAGACCTAAAGTGCGTTTGGGTTTGGCGTCGGGCACGCTCTTTCACTTATTTGGCGGGAAGGCCAGACGCTGCCCCAAAAGTTTGCGTCAACAAGCATGTAAGCACCTATCGAAGCGACGGCTCTAACCTAGCGCCAAACTGGGCTCGATTCGTGGTAACGCGTGTAGATCGCAAGCTAGGCGAAGTGACTGCGATTGTCGCATTCTCTGAACTAGCGTGTGTTATAAAGATTGATCCATTAGACGCCGCTGATTCCAAATTGGTTGTACATTTTATAGCTCCATGCTCGTAGGCCTAAGACGGCTTACCTTGGCTGGTGAAGGCACGTAACTTTGGTTACTCAAAACTAAGCACAACTAGTTGCTTGCTCCTAATAGAATAACCTTTAAATGGTAATCCAAGCGCGGAAACACGAATGTTAAAATTACTCTTCGTATCATAAAATGGTATACCTTGTTTTAATATGTATAATAGCTCTTGTTTGCCACCGTAGTGGCGTTGCAAGCGCAAGATGTAATCCTCAAATGCAAAGCCCTATTCTAAAAGCCTTCACTCCTGCGCGTCCCAACGATGACACCCGCAAACCTCCTTGGGGCCCCAAACATTGGGGGTACCTATTCTAAAACTCTAATATGTAACAATACACCCACATTCCTTGTCTAATGGCACAAAATAGTCGATTCCGTCCAACGACCATTTACATTACCCGTTCATATAACATAAGATATAACATTTAGTGCATATAATGTAACATTTAGCATACTAGCATTGAATACTCTACACAACTCTAGGAATATTGCATTGGGGCAGAGTGGATTTAACGTTGGCCAAATTATTTTTATGTTTGATGCTAGCCATAGGCGCTTATAACACGTGTTCTCGGAAAGCGCGCACGTTTGCTTCCCATTTTTCTGCCATATGGGGACCACTGCGCCCTTTCTTCAAAGGGCTCTGGCGGATGCTTCTCTATGCCATTGAGTCTTCTTGAACACGTTTCTCGTCACCTTCCAAGTCAAATATTTTGCGTGCCTGTTCTGTCTGACGTCCTTTCTCTAACTTCAGCTCCGTTCTTAGTGTGGCCATGTCAGGTTTTCATAACACCACTGCACTCCCCGACTTATAGCTGATGTCACGACGGCACTCATGTAAGGCGCCGAATGCAGCGACTTGTAGTCGAGGTGTCTGTCTGAATGCGAAGACATGTTAACAGTGAAGGACACGCCACTTACAGGTCATTTTACTAGCCGCCCAAAAGCGGGATGCAACCACTAGTCTCTACTTCCACAGTGAACTGTAAGGACGGTTTCGCGTTGCCCCGAAGCTCAAGCAATCGTTCAACGTGGCTTCTGCCCAGGACGTAAGCCTCCTTCTCGTATCAAGGAGCAGATTTCCGAAGTTCGAATAAATTCAAGGCCCTTCTTTCGATACTCTCCTTTGTTCTACTCGTCGTTGTTACAGATTTTGATGCAGCCAAGGCGATTCCTTGCTGCCGATGCCCCCCCCCCCAAAAAAAAAGAAAGAAAGAATGATGGTTTCGAAAGAGCAACCGAGTCACAGTACAAATAGGTGTTCTTCTACGGTATTCCTTTGGACTGCTCAGACTGTCGATTCAACTCTGTGTCTTTCGTGCGTCAGCTCGAGCACTGATGGGGTGATCAACAACCAAAATTGCATACGTTGTGTGTTGAATTGGAGTTCTTTAAGCTGTAGATTGTAGTTGTGTCATCCCTAGCTTTTTCCCTTTGTTAATGCGTGCGAAATTTGGGGCTGCGCTGAATCAGAGTACCTGGCTCAATACTAGTTCCTGGCTAACTGCGTTATGTCAGATCTCGGATAACTGGTGCATCGAGTGAAGCAAATATTGTCTTGCCTCGCTTCCCTAAGTCACGTTTCGATTACAGTCCAATCGAAATAACACTTCTATGCGTTCTTGAAGCACCTGGGTTTCTTTATTCCACGCACTGCGTAAGCTGCGTAGGTTGGCTCGCAAACGCATAGCTTTAAGCCGAACGACCAATATACTAGTAAAAAGAAACTATAGCTCACGCATCATATTTCTTGCGGTCTGTGCATAACATTCTCGTCTTTTTCAGAAGGGTCTGTGTTTATGACTGGCTGCTCGTTCACTTGGAATGGAGCGAAACCGTCTCGTGGCATTGAGCCAGATGTCGCCCTCCAAGACGTGAACCTGCATTTGGCCCCTGCGTCATTGGTGGGAGTAGTGGGAACCGTTGGCAGTGGCAAATCGACACTGCTCCTATCACTTCAAGGGGAGATGAGCTGCGTTCGTGGCGAATGCGAAACATGGGTAAGACTTATTCTGCATGTGAAGCTTAACAGTAACAATGACTTTGCGTAAGACATCATTAGTGGTATCAGCGTTTGTGGGCATTGAGCGAACGACAAACTATATTCAAGCGTAGCCACCAAGAACCATGGTACTTCACCCACTCCAGAATACTAAATAGTGCGTAGGGGCGAAGAACCCACAACCATGGCCAGGCGGCGCTATGGAGCCTGTTGAGAGCTCATCTGTTATGAACTAGCTGCTAGTCGCGTCGCTGCACCTCTGTTTGCTATTTCCATGGCAGCGCGCGTGTTCGTCTCACATTGCATGCTGCGCTCAGTCACGCGGAGCTTGCTTTGCACCATTGCTCGGCGCGCTGGCCCTGCTCTTTCTCTCTCGTTCTTTGTTGGCGACACTAGACTTAGCAACCTAAGCTAGATGGCGCTGCGGATGGACGGATGCTGACAGCGTCACCTTCGGTACGATGGGTTGCGTCACCAATCGTTTGTTAATATATTTCCTAATGTCCAACGTATGTTTTAAAAAAAGGGGGAAATAAAACAACGAAGAATTCCCCTCCTCCGAAATTCTGAGCCACTACTGAGAACTTTGTTTTTGTACGCCTTCGTTGTTTGTCGTTTCCCTACATTTCATCCTCCAATCGCCTCTTACTCGCATAGTTACTACGCACATTGCATAGCAGCGCCGCTCATGGTAGAGAATGAAAATATCGGCAAGCAGCCTGGCATAAACTTGCTTCGCGCAGGTGCCTTTTGTACGGGAGCATGGGCCCCGAGGTTGTCTCCCGTGCATTTGTGCGCACAAGCCTGGCTGTCATTACGAGAACCACTCCGAAATCACGAAAGTTACACACTCACCTTTGAAATTCTGCATCTTTCCGGGCCTGTAGCATGAAAAACAGGATAAAAGCGTGCACGACTGCTATATTTGAGACCGTCAAGTTCGTGGCGCTTGCTCACTTTTGCGTAATAAATTCTTATCCATCTCGCGAAGTCACTCCAGGGGCTCTGGTGGGGTTTAGGATCAATTATTAAAGGCTACAGTAGGGCTTGTAGCCCCAGTTGGGCGCCACTGCTTAGTGCCGGCAGGAACGAGCTCCTTCGCGCAGGTGCAGCGAGTGTGGTGATTTCATGCGATATTACTGCATGGTAAAAACAGAAACGAAGAAAGAGTTGAATGATTGAACAAAGTCAAACAAATCGTGAAAGAACTGTAGTAGATGCTTACCACACAATTACGAACAGAGACTCTTTTACTATCGCGTCAAGAGAAATGACGACTCCGACTTTTTTGAGGTCCCGCAACCAATGATGAATTGATGCTACTTTCATGCAGCCGCTTCCGATGACGATCGATAACAATAGCCATTTCTTGAGTTTCCTTGCCAGAACTACGATCTGATTATGAGACACCTCGTAGGGGTAGACTCCGGAATAATATTGATAAAGTGGTCTTCTTCAACGTGCACCCGATGCATGGTTGGCGACTCCCGCAGAGAAATGTAATGCGAAATCGGCTAAGTTCACCCCGGCGTGTGTTGACAATCGAGTCCGATCGGGGTAGGGTGATTAAACACGGGTACGTTTGACAACAATTTTACACAATCCGAATCCAGTAGCTCACGATCCTAGGCTGTAATCTGCACGATCACACTAAGTAAGCTCAATTGACTGAATCCAGAATGTTGGACTATGCAGAAGCGAGCATTTTCCACCGCAATTGAGAATTTCGATCCAGATAGTTCTTGAACACTATACGTGCTTGCGTACGTGCTTGCGTTGCACCAGTATCAAAAACACAGCCGAAAGCCAAAGAAGGTCAAATCGCTGCTGTTCTCCGCGACAGTGCTTGCGGAGTCAAGATGCCAAATAGTAAACTATTTGGTAAATTCTTTTGATAAATGGGCAACCTAATCAAGCAACGGTGCTAAAGCATGAAACTGCTTGCAATTTGCTCCAACAGAAACCTGACGGATCAAGTATGCGCTGCTCAACAAGAACTGGAAAGCACAATGTGCGTAGAACACGCAAATGAGCCAACCGACGTTCAAGGCTTCACTCAAAACACGTCGAAGTAGACTTACAGTGATATTCTCGTCGTGACGGGAAGTTTTCATGACTCTGTTACACAGAAAAGCTACCTTGTTGCCGCTACCGCGAATAATAGCAAGCGTTAAAGGCCACCTGAAGCGAAATTTTTGACCACGTTAAAACCCAGTTTCAGATAATTTATACATAAAGTAGCCCCTGTGCTAAATCTTACGCATGAAACAGCTCAGTCCGTCCCAAATAGCTTGCAAAAATCAATATTTATGCCATAACTGAAAAAAACGCCGACATTATCGCCTGGCGGAAGCGACGTACAGTGAACAATTTGGAGAACCAGCGCCCGCGCTCCCCACTTTCTTTGCTTGTGTCTTGTATTCCGTTCACGTTTATCAGCGAGCAGGTCTTGCACCTCTGCTAGGCACAGAGGTTTACTTTGTGAGCGGATTCGCACGCTGTGGGTCTTTTATTGCAAGGTATTCTCCGAGTCCAGGCGGTTTTCTATATATGGCTATCTACGTTAAACAGTAAGGCCTCAATGCGTTCTACCTCCGCTCCAAGATGAGTGCATAGGGATAGCAAGCTAAATGTTCGGTATTGCTCGGCTTAACGCGGACGCGTGGATCGCGTGCGCGTTAAGCCGAGCAATACGGAACCTCTATACCGAACGGCGCATTTACGCTGAACCGGCGAAAATCGGATGCTCTACAGTCTACCGTGGCTGGCGCAGAAATATAACGCATCCTATCGCACGTCCGAGCAGCTAGAACAGGGTGCGTTGTGCGCAAGCTCAGCTGACCAGCAGCATGCTGATCGAGTTCGCTGAAGCGAGCGTGTTGCGTTTGCACCTTCGACAAAGAGGTGCGTGCTCACCACGCACTTATTCGCTAGCGCTAGCACAACAACTGATCGCCTTACTGCTGCTGGTGATTTTTAAAGCGCAGGGCAAAATTTTAGCAATCTTAGGGTCTGCTACATGAGGTGTAAGACTTTACAGGCCGCTGCCGCGCACGCTGCAAGCGCAGGACTCGTCGACCGATCAGACAAATCCTGCATCTGCAGTAAATGAGGATAAGTAACTCAGGCCCAGGGGTGAATCTCCGCATAGCTGCCATTAAGTGTTTTTAAGCAGCTGCTCTTTCGACGCTGGCGCCAGGGTCCCTTTCAGTTACAGCCCTCACAGGAGGGCGATACTTTGCTAAAATGGTGGTGCACACGATTGTCTACGTTGTCATGGCACGTGGCAACAGGAACTGCAGCCGGGTGGCACCTCCTCACCCTAGCGCTGTTTCTTTATTTTTTTTTCTTTTTTTTATTATGATGGCCCACTTCGCTCCCTTTCCGCCGTTCCACAGCACCCGCGCACCTTTAGTTTTGCTTTCTTTTTGCTTGTCTGTGTCGGGGTTTCTTTTTTATGACGCGTGCGTGCTACGCCAGACACTGGCATTCAGAAATGGCGCATCGTGCGCCGTGGGTTCTTTATGTGCTTGCACGCTTGCAGTCAAGTCCCTACTTTGGGTATGCCAGCATATACCAAAACATATATAAATTCCACTTCCAACACAACAGATCTTTGGCCTCGTTTTATGAGCTTCCGTTTTCGAAAACAACGATTTTCGCATAGCTTAATTTGTATGATACACGCTCAGAAAATGAACAAAAGTGAAAAATGCATGTCTTGTGCATGACTACTAAACAACGCAAAAGCTCAGAGATAGTAAAATAACAAAAAAGCAATACTTAAGAAAACGCGAATGCCGTTTCATAAACACACATATAAAAAAGATTTTTGTATAATGCCCTATAAACCAAAATGCAGAAGAGCTTCTCATATGTGCACTGAGAGCTTCTGGCATACTCGCTGAGATATTGCACGAAACTGGACGACGTGTATGACATAGTCATGACAACTAAAGATTAGGAAATTCACTGTTAATTGCAAGAACAATGACACGCAAAATACCTAAGCAATAGAATACTATGCTAAGGTTGTTTTAAAAACAGCCAAATGTATGTGAATTGTGTGACATTTATTACTACTGAACAAAACGAGTAAGACATTGCAGAACAAAAATCACATTGCACTAAAAACGGAAATACACATTGTCGAATTATTCTGCACATGGCCACAACTCAAGTAACGGGGGCAAGGGGGAGCAGAAGGTAGCCAGATTTTGCAGCAGCACATGAAAAGCATTCGCAGAAATGCCTATTCCTCAATCAAAGACCAGCTGAAATAAGGCAACAACCCAACTTTTCATTCACCATGAATGCAATGCTTAGCAGTAAAATTACGTCCCTTAAGGATAGTGAACTGCTGGGCTAGTTGGTTATCCAAAATAATAAACGAGTTTTGCGCCAAAACGGTACACACAAGAAAGCGCCCGTGTTGTCTCCTTTCTGTCTGAGGTTTTGGCACAAAACGCGTTTATTATGTCACTAAAGGCACTACTTCATACCTCCTGTGCACTCATTTGTGTAATAAACACGAAATGCAAGAAACTGCATATACGACAGCTGCAATGCTCATGCTTTCAAGAAGAAAAAAAGTGTATCATGCCTAGCCCTGAACGTTTTTCGCGCGGGTTTTCCATCGGCAATTACTGAGCTAATACATAAACATGAACAGTAATTTTTCAGCTTTTAGTGCGTTTGTAGAACGGTGACACACAGAATAAGCATGGAGAACGGACTGGAAAGCTGGACGAGGTACTGAAGTTGCAGAATGAGACTTAGTCATAGTCTAGTGATAGACCAGGTGACAATGAGGAGGAACACCTATTTGTCAACATTCTCTAATGGTAAGAGGGAAGTGTAGCACAATCAAGGCGCAACCACGTCTGGAGATTCATGTAGCACGCACATGCACAGGGCCCTGTTCGTGTACATGCGCCTTCTAATGTGCGTGGAAAAGCCATTGCTCGTGCTCGAACCCATATACGAGCATCCGACGGCCATGCAACGCATCGGCATTCTTAAATGGCTCAAATAACGAGTGCCACACGAGGCAAAATGCACGCCGATAGGCACGCCCATCAACTCGCAGATGCTGAGCAGATGATGCGCCTGGCTGCCTAGGCCCAACGTGGCGCAACCGAGAGGTCAACAGTTGCGTACATTTCTTCAATATTCGCGACACCTGCATCCATTCCGATTTGTCGCCAGGTGCACGCGTCATCTGATATGGCTGATAATAACAAAATCAGGCAATTATTCGCCCTATGTTTTTGTCAAGAATACTTTGAGAGTATACGCTAGGCTTTTATAGTCAATTTAGCCCAAGTGAAATTTTGTTGCAGTTGGTCTTTAAGGAAAACAAGAAAATTTCGCGTTCCGGCTTACCTCATTCTGCTGCCTGCGATCCTTCTCATACCATTAATACGGGGAACTCTAGAAATTGATAGTCAGCTGCAGGCCCCCGGTGCATTTGTTACGGTTTTGGTAGTTGACCATGCGACAGTAGCGGCCTCTTTGGTTTCCCGAGCATCGAGTCAACGCGAAACAACGCTGAAGCGAGTAAGCAATAATGCAAAGATCACGGGAATCGCGAGCCCCTCATGGTGCCGCCGACCTGATAGATGGTGACGCAGCTCTCCGCTAGGGGAAGTAATGGCACTGGTGTCTACAGGAGAACTCGTGGTTTGAGGCCATCTTGTACCTACACGTGCTCTTTCTATCTATAGCTCGTGGCGCTCTGGCTGCGCACGCCCTCTATTTCGTTGCTCGGGGCAGTGTGTGGGTGTGCGAGTGCGAAGAGCAAGTGGCGCTATTTTCTGCAGCCTTGTAGGGAGCACGACACTTCGCTTTGGCAAATGGAACTGAAATCCGTTCTCATTCGCCAAAAATATGCTCCAAGAATAGTAGACGATGCCATTGAACGCGCCCGCAGCTGAGATCGAGCACATATGAAGGGAGAAAGAGTAAGCGATAACAATACACAATCAGATCCTTACTTGGTCCTCCATACAATACCGGTGCTCCGCGGGTCAATGCCATTCTCAACCGCCATTTCAATATCATGAAACAAAGCATCCGACTCGCTACTATTTTCAAGCAGCCGCCTCGGGTTGTGTATAGAAGAAACAAAAATTTAAGGGATTTGTTAGTCAGGGCGAGGACACAGAAGTCAAACACGCCCAAGGGCTGTCAACCGTGTGGGAAAGCTCGTTGCAAGGTATGCCGTCACATGACAACAGACAGGCTGAGGCATCGAACTCATCCTTCGTATATAAAATTAACGCAAATCTTGACTGTGATTCCAGTAACGTCGTGTACCAAATTCGATGCGAGGTGTGTAAGCAGGAATATATCGGACAAACAGAGACCCCTTTCCGCCTGCGGTTCAACAATCACCGCGCGCATGTGAAAAGTCTCCCGAATTTACCCTTCTTCAGGCACTTTCGGCTGCCAGATCACTCTCTGAACAGGTGAGTGTTGTGCTCTTGCAATCTGGTTTCCAACACACCCATGCACGCGAGCAGAGAGAATCTTTTTATCCATTAATTTGGAACGTACGCTAAAGGAATTATAGAGAGTCTTGGGCTGCTGACGTGCCTCTGGGATATGCCGTGAGAGTGCATGGGAAGCGCGAATACATGTTCTGTACTCTAAAATTAAGACGCTGGCCACTGCTTGCTCGTCGCTCTGCATGTACCTTAAGGGGGCGAGCGGAAAACCAATAAATTCAGTTTTCTGCACCCTGCCACTCAAGTGGTCATTCTTAGTGACCTATTGCCCCTTCTTGGAATCCGCACGAGCTGACTTGATCTCAGTTGTCGGTTAAACGTCAAAAACTGGACCACAAGGATGATACTTAACTCGGCTCCCTAAACCTAAGCCCAGGGGCGCACTTGCTTGGCGAATCCCACGCATATATTCTTTTTGGAACTATATGTTTTTTTTTTCGCACCGTAGCTGGACCACAGAGTTCCCGGAACGGGCCGTGCCTTGTATATGTGCACTGTGACACTGTGTTTCTCTCCACAAGTTGCCGCTCTTCTGCCTTCCTTCTGGGCCCCTTCTCTATTGTGCCCCCGCCGCCCGATTCAACTTGCCTTCTTTCCCGCTACAACGGCAGCACGCGCACTGGTGCTGCGCAGCGACAGTTTATTCCTTCCTTGCCTCGGGTCGACGGGAACCTAGCTGCCGCTACTTCCCGCGCCCGTCCCTCTCCAACTTACGTCGCCCTCCTCCTGCGTGCTTTTTTTTTCTTTTCCTTCTTTTTTTTCACTGACCTCCTTGCTATACATACGTGGGACTACGCCTTCCTCTTGCCCTGCATAGTTGCCAAAGGCCGCTGTAAATCTGCCAAAGCGCCGAAAGTCAATCACTGTCACAACTGTCCCTCTCGGTTTGATGTATTTGGGAACGACCGGGCACCCTGTATGGTGTCTACACTACCAGGGCCGAACTGCCATTTTTTTGTCAACCCTGATGAAGATCGGTCCACCGATCGAAACTGTAGAAATGAAATACTTGTTCTGTTTACCGTGTATCACCACTCAAGTTCTTTACGTTTCAAAGGTAGCCGTAATTATTCCTCTTTGCACACTATATATATATATATATATATATATATATATATATATATATATATATATATATATATATATATTGTGCTAATGCAACATTGTTACGCTTTTCAAAAACACGGAATGTTAAGCCGCTTGAACTACTGCAGTAGCTTTGTTTTAACGATTGGGACAACTCAGTATGCGAGCGGAACGATTGCGCAAAGAAAAAGTATCACTTCTTGCTAGAGTGAGACTAACTTTTGTGCTTTATTATAACAGTACGCAATTGCCAATTGGGTAACCTCATACTACTGCCGTTCTGTCACGCGGTG
This sequence comes from Dermacentor albipictus, assembly GCF_038994185.2. NCBI lineage: Eukaryota > Metazoa > Arthropoda > Arachnida > Ixodida > Ixodidae > Dermacentor > Dermacentor albipictus. Next base: position 116,687,944 of record NC_091827.1, on the reverse strand, counting down.
GTCTGCCAGGCTCTCAGAACACGAGTACGATTTCCACAAAACGCCCAGAAGGTTTCCACTTTTCATTGTCGCCGAAATGTGTTAATGCAATTGCAGCCTTTCCGCACTGCCGCACTTAACTATGAAGATATTTATTATCAGGTATTCCTGCAGCACACGATTTTTTGTACGAATGGTACTAAACTTTGTAGTTGTGCACGTTGCGGCCACTGAATTTTTCACACCGCACACAACAAAAAAAGGCCTGCGAAAAAAAAAAAGATGCGCGGTTTAGCCATGTGTAAACCGCGGTGCTTTTGTCACATGCTAACTTCCTTTAAACAGGAAGTTTCATGAGCTGGTGGTCTCAGTGCTTTGTGTTATCGAGGTAGTTTGGTACAAAACGGCATAAAAGGACTATGTACAAGACTTGCACAATCAGGAGGAGCCTTGCTTGACACCATATAAACACTAGTACCGGTACCACGTGCTCCGACGCGAACATCCGCATGGTTGCCCAGACGGGAAAGGAGGCGACAGTAGGCGTTCTATTCTGCTCGATAGGAGAGCAACCGAAGCAGATGCCGCGAGTGGATAATTGAGGTTGCCTTGTCTATTGAAGTGTTACTTCGGCTGGTTGAACATTTTTGTTGCTTAAGAATTCTAGGACAACGTAGCTCGAAATTTTATCCGCCCATATGTTCGTCCGTCCGTGCGTTCGTATATCTGCAATGCATTACACGTGGCCCTCCTTATATTTGGATGGGGTCCTATGGTGGTACGCATGAGAATGCTTCCCGAATTCTTGGGACAAACGAGAGTAACGATTAGGACAATATATAGGAGTACTCAGAGGTATTAAGAGATATAAGGTTGATAAAAGCCTAATAAGAATAATTACGATCAAATTATTTCCGCCTAAAAAGACTCCTTAACAGGACTGTACGGTATGGAAGCCTAACATAGAATAAATAACAATTTCATTCATAAATAGCTCATTCATAACTAAATAAGACTAAAAAATTGTCGCCTAATTGTGTGCACATTTAAAATTAACTAAATTGCAAAATCAATATAATTTAAGAGTAGTGATGTTTTAAGTCTGATTATGATTAACTAACATGGAATTTATTAGCACTAATCATGGTCACTTGACAGTAAAAAGCATAAACTCAGCAAACTTTGCAGCTGTCGTGGTCGCTGAGTGGCTATGGTTTTAGGCTGCTGAGCACGAGGTCACGGGATCAAATTCCGGCCACGGCGGCCGCATTTCGTTGGGGGCAAAATGCGGAAACACCCATGTACTTAGATTTTGGTGCACGTTAAAGAACCCCAGGTGGACGAAATTTCCCTAGTCCTCCACTACGGCAGCCTCTTAATGAGAAAGTGGTTTTCGCTTGTAAAACCCCCCAAAATTTTATACTAATTTTGATTTATTATGAATTCATTGAGCGCGAATTATTAGGAATTTGTAAGGTAATTAGGATGACCTAGGTCTAATTATAATTACTTACGTTTACATTACTTTAGCCTAACGCGGTACAATAAGTGTAAGAAAAATAATGACTCGTGCGCCTGTTTTGCATAAGTGAGTTAACCATTGCATAATACAGCCCATATTGTTCATTGACGCCTTCATTGAAGCGCACAAAGAAAATCAAAGCCCGATCTCTATATTCTCCTTCTTCTTGCCTCCGTTCCCACCAGATGTGTCCTTTGTCATCACGGCCCACTAAACTCTCCCGGGCTTTCTTTCATCCGTCGGCTGTAAATAAGGGATGATGTTAGCAATGGCTGCTATTTCCATTGCACCACTTTCCGTCGTGTAACCGATGGTCTTGATTGCTCCTTTTGTAACCAATTTTACCACTTTAAATGAACCCACTAGTTTTGTTTTAGGACCACCATATGCTTTCCAAACCAGAACCATATCGCGTAATGCAATTGCGGGAATATTTGTGTTATGACGGTGGTCAAATGCTCTCCTCATCGCTTCCCTGTGCTTCCTTTGCTGTTCTGAAATCTTCTTCCTTTTCTTCAAGTTAAGCTTCTCTGTTGTGCCAAGTATATTGCTCAGGGGCAAACAGGCAGGCTCCTTAAAGGCGGCGTTTTTAGGACTGCACCCGAGAGTGCTCGTATGAGATCTATTGTGGTGTGACACGCCTGCATTTAGACAACACTTTCACCCTCGTGCAAATCCTGGGTACATACCTATATATTGTTTTATGTCTCAGATACCTCGCTCTCCGAGTCCATTAGCTGATGGATGGTATGGTGCAGTGAACTTCAGGGTAAGGTTTCTGCCTTTGCCCACCTTGCAAATACCTGACTTTTGAATGCAGGGTTGATATCGGATACGACACATTTCAACCCTGTAAACATGTCTCTATCAAGGGAGATTTGACAGCATCACCATTTTCTTTTCCTGGCTTGGCATAGCACCGTTGAGCATTCATCAATGCACACTAAAACGGACTTCGTTTCCTTCGCTCCTTCGCTTTTTGTCTTCAGAAGAGTAGAGGCTTGGGCTGGTTCGTGAAACAACCAGCCCAAGCTGTTTGGCGCTTGTCCAGTCTAGTCGTTGTCGATCGTCCTTTGCGCGCTATACTTTCACTCTAATTCTGTCTTCAGTTCAGCGAAATCAACATGTACGGTTTCAAATGGCACATCTGAATGAGGTGGAAAAATTATGCTGTCTGTCTTCAGCTTATATATTGCTTTGTTCCGCTGACATTGTTGACAGGAGCTAATGTAATCGCTAACATATTTCTGCATACCGGGCCATCTATATGTCCTCCTAAGTTTATAGTATGTTCGCCAGAAGCCGTCATGCCCTCCTGACTCTGGACTGTCGTGATAGAGGTCGAGATGTTTTGTTTTCAGTGTATCGGGTACATGAAACTTTCCATCGAAGTACATTAGCTGTTCTTTGCCTTCCCACATTTTAAGTGATTTCACGCTTTCCTTGTTCCCACAGTTAGCTGAGAAAGTCTGACAAATCTTGTCCACTCCTGTGTGGCACCTCAATATCAAACTGTTGAATTTCACTGACCCAGTGAGCAATCCGCCCTTTCGGTTGACTACCATTCAGCAAATGAGTATGTGCCTGATGGTCAGCGAACTGTTTGAATTTCGTGCCTTCTAGGTATGACCGGAAGTACCTAATCGCTGGCACAACAGCCATTGCTTTCTTTTCAGTTGTACTGTAGTTTTGTTCCAATTTTGGGAAAGTATAAGAGTAATATCCAAACCCTTGTTTTCCGCTTTCGTTGCCACTTGTGCTTCTTCGTTGGTGCAGTACATCACCAGCTCTGTAGTTTGATTTATCCGTTGTAAGTTCAAATAGAGCAGTGAAGTCCGGTATTGTGAGGACCGCGTGTGATGATGTTGCTAATACCAAATATTTTTATGCCTACTCACATTCTTCTTCTGTGTTTTTACGCAGTAGGCTGTTAAATGGTATAGCTCGTGCTAGAAAATCCTTTATGTAATTTCTAAAATTTCCTGCTTGGCCAAGAAAAACTCTGACTGCGTGTACATTGTCTGGCTTCTTCATCTGTGTACACGTTCCACGGACTCCTCTTTCTTACTCTTTGTGAATCCGTCTAAAATGCGACCGAGAAATACAATTTCGTGTTTCAAAATTTCACATTTCTTAAAATTCACTTTACGTTTGGCGTCACTTAATGCGATCAAAAGAGATGTAAAGTGTTCGGCATGTGATGTCTCATCCTTGGAGTAGACTATGATGTTTTCTGCATACACATTACAGAATAATCCGAGAAGTGGCTTGAGAAAACCATACATCGTGTTCCGGAACCATGCTGCACTGTGTTTCCACACAAAAGAAAAACGATTATATCCGTGCACATCCAATGGAGTGACAAAGGCTGTATACATTTTGTTCCTCTTCGAGCGGAATCTGCCACACTCATTTGCAAAGTCTATACAGGAAAATATTTCGCAGCCTCCTGTTTCTTCAAATATCTCGTTGATCTTTCACATTGGAAACGGAAAAATGTCTGTTTGCCTATTCAAGATCCGGCAATAAGTACACAGTCGCAGAGAATCGTCTTCTTTCGGAGCCAGAGTAATAGGTGAGGCGAACGTCGACACTGAATGTCGTATGATTCAAGCATCTAATACATTCTGGATCTCAATTTTCAACCAATGTTTCTTTTCGCGTGACATACTGCAACACTTTTTTCTGACTGGCGTTACATTTCTCAGCTTATAGGGAAAGTAAATGTTGTTGTAGCTGGTGGATAGTTACCTTGACCGATAGGTTCAGGGAATTGTTCACGAACGTCTTTTTCACACTTAACAAGGCGGTACGCGATGTTCAAGGACGGGCACGTGTCTTTCGCCACAGTTACGTCATCATTCCACAAAGGTTTAACTTCAGTGTCTTAATATCTGGTCTCGAAAGTAAGAATTTAAAGTCACATCCCTTCACGACAAGAGTGTTGATACTAGCCCTCTGGCCTTGACCAGACCCATTTCCTTTCACCCATTCATCATATATTTGTCTCGTCTCACCGAAGCTCTGTACCTGCAACGGTCTTCCTCCAACCATTCCGTCACTTTTAACAAGAGCCTCATTGATTACATATACAGATGCACCACTATCAACAAATACATCAACATCGTCTCCATTTGTATTGATTTTAATATAGACAAGGCCAAGGGCGGTTAGAAAAACAGTCTCAATTTTTGGCGTCAAGTGGGACAGGACCCCTCTTTTATTAGTTTTTGGTTGCGCTTACTCTGAATGAGAGAATACTGGTTCAGCGTCATTGCTGTTAGCGCACATTAAGTTGACGACTCGATTTGGACCACGATGACTTTCGAGATCGCGAGACTTCCATGGAGCCCTCTTGAAATTTTGATCTGTCCGACGCATATGTTGTGGTGTAAAATCGGTGCAGATGTTTCTGAAACATCCCAATAGTTCTTTGATAGATTTAGGTGACTTTACTTGCACTTGGCTCTGAAATGTCGTGGTATAAGCCATGAACAACCAATGGCACTACTGCTGACTCCGTTAGTTCTGCGCTTGGCATCTGAAGAAGCCGTCTTTTCTCATAAACACATTCTTGGGGTGTTCCTGAGCGACATATAAAAAAAAATTGGTTGGTCCCAACTTTCAACGGGGGTTTCGTCAAAAGCTGCCAAAAAGCTCGTTCTCCACTGCTTCCATGTATCCGTAATATGTTCAGCGTAATGGATATCATACCACTTTTTGGCAAGTCCGCTGAGAAAATGACGCATGTTCCTTGTGCAATCGTAGGGTTCCTCCCAGGAGTTCTCACAAGCTTATCCGTAGAACTGCATCGAAGTCTCTGGGCATGAGCTCTCTCCATCAAAGAAGTCGGGCTTTACCATCTGCTTGTTTTTTCGCTGTTGGGCGTGAATAAGTCAGAAGATTTATAGCAGGCATGTGTCAATGGAAGAATCGGTCTTGCTCGGTGCAGTTCATGCGGTTAGCTGCACCAGCAGCGTCATTATGTGTTCTTGAAATCCGGAGTGCCTCATTCTTATCTACCCTGAAGCTTGAACATCAATCTCCAGCAAGGTATTCCCAGCCTTTTGGGCGACGAACTCACGAAGCTTGGGAGTCGCGATGTCTTCGAGCAATTCATACTTGACGTCTTCATCCACTTCAAATGTTGGAATATACTACTGATGCTGCGCCACTCAGGCTATACTCAGCGCTATCCATATAATAGAGGCTTCCATCCTGTCGACTGCGCCAATGTCCACGACAAGCGTACACAGAACCAAAGCACGATCTCTTTATTCTTCGTCCATTTCTTCCCCCCGTTTCCACCAGATTGGTCCTTTGTCATCACGGCCCCCTACAAGGAATAATGCCGAATAATTTGGTTCACTAACTAGGTAATGACAACATGTTGCAATGCTCGCAGTACATCATATCATCCTGTACACAATAAGCCGTAGTGTGCGTAACTCGGCCATTCAATCTATCATTTGGTGCTTGAGTACAAGGCCAACGCGTACACACACACACACACACACACACACACACACACACGTGTGTGTGTGTGTGTGTGTGTGTGTGTGTTGTGTGTGTCCAATTAAGAGCGATGCGTACAATTAAAAACAAGAGACATAAGGACAGATGTGATGTTCTTCCACCGTGGTAATGTGAAGATGTTTCAATGTTCCCGAGGCGTGAACGTCATCCGACAAGCCTGTCTTATGCCATCACTTTTTATATACCATCCATACATATAAATTTTCCTGGATGAAGTCCTTCAGGGACCGCCCTAGTAGTTAAATTTCAGAAGCATTATTCTTGTTGGAATATTGGTGCATAAAGAAACTCTATGCTATTCCAGTCGCAAACTTGTTAATTGCTCTAAAGAAAACCAGACATAGAACGTGTAGTGTGCAGGATCGCTGCTGGATAAGTGCACACCTTTTAGGTCTACTCTTTGTCAGCGCTGTACACCTACTTACCTTTCCAGTGATGGTCATATTAAAAAGTAGGGGGCAGAGCTGATGGCCTATCTATGGCGATTGGGCGCACACCGGGCACATGTGCAAACCTCCAACCTCAAAATATTTCTACAAAGAGTACCATGCACAACCCGAAGTGCGAAAACAATTGCCTACTCGGCCTTCTACCCCCATCAAATGCGTCCTGTCTACCTACCCCCCCTACACTGCCCAGGATAACCTTGCTAGGCAGCTGCGCAGCAAACAAAACATACAACAAAAAGAAAAGAGTGGAGTACAACACAACCGCTGCAAGTACTGACATCGTCCCGCTGTCGGCAGATCTAACCTGGAGCTTCTACAAACGCAGGGGAAGCTGGCCTTCGTGCCACAGAATGCCTGCATCTACAACATGTCCATCAGGGACAACATCCTGTTTGGGAAGCCGCTCGATTCCGCTCAGTACATGCGAGTGATAAATGCATGTGGGTTGCTCAACGACATGGATCGGCTACCAGCTGGAGACCTCACCGAAGTCGGAGAAAAGGTACGGAGCAAAATGTTTTGGTGAAAGTACTAGAGCGAGTGGGAGTACACGCAAACGTTGCATGCGAAAACACCGCCATACTCGTGCGCGAATGCGTACGCACTAGAAGCAGAGACGCTTGCACGCACGAATGCCTATGTGGACATCCACCTGCATGGGTGGACGTCGGCATACTCATGCAAACACGTAAGCAGATGCAGAGTTATCTAGGTACGTACACATGCGTGCACATGCAAAAACGATCTTGTAGACACACGCAACATGCCCACACGATCACATGCACACACAGTAGATACATGGCAATGTACTCATGCACGATCACATACACGTGCTCGTACACACATAGCCGAAAATACGTCGACACAGACGTACGCACGCACGTAAAAATGCAGGCATGAACACATGTATGCGCACACATAGGTGAGCGCCACAAAATACAGGCGCACGTAGGCGATAGATCGTGCACACATTGACGTGCAAACGCATACAGGCTCGCACACGTGTGTTTGCTTACGCTCCAACACACGTGCGCAACAGATACACATGACCGTACATGCGCACGTTCACCAACGGACGCACACATTCACAAGATAACACACGCGCCCAGGTGGGCGTACGAACAAAAATGCGTACATATACACATGCAAGCACGCACACGCTAATACAACCCAATCGTTGACGGAAGCGTAAGCATTCAAGTACGCGCATACGCACACACAAAAACAAGCACACACGTTGAAGACAATCACACGCGAACGTGTAACATGTGCACACATTCCTTCTGTCCTAACAAATACCGGCGTTTGCAAACGTATTGGTAGTCGCTGCCATTTTTTGAGGAACCCTTAAGGCATGACGCCAAGTTTGTGAAACAAATTTTTCTAGAACGGCAGAAATGCAGATTATCATCTTTAGAGTAAATAGTTTAGGGTACATTTTTATAGGCTTTACAAGTGTTATATCTCTTGTAAAAAATTTGTAATGATTTTTCCTTCATATTCTCACGAAAAACAGCTTTCACGCCAGCGCGTACGCTCTAACTATAGGTCCTCATAAGTGTTTTGGTGGTCAAATTGTAGAGGCAGATCTGTGCATCGCATCGAAAATAGAACAATCTGAAAATCCCTGAAAGCATAATGACAAACTAACCAAAAATGTTCTTTTAGTTATGCATTGTTATAAACTTTAAGCAGGTAAAAGGCCTTTGTAAAATTTTATTTTTGGTGGTTCATTTCGCGGAGAACTTTGTCGGAAATAAGAATTTAAAGGTTCAATTTAAAATCTTTACTCAATAGAGAGCTATGCTTTTTGCCATATGAAATAACCGCAAAAAATGCGTTCCAAGAATATCATAAAAAGATTCAGAGACACAATGCTCATAACATGCATTGGGGCAAGGGGCTGTTGATAAACGCCAAGCGACAAACGGGTATGAATTACCCCTGTCCTGCGCCAACCTATCCCGATTTGCGCCTGCTAATATCTTAATTTCTTCACCACACCTAGAGTTTTGCGTATTCGCCCGCGTTTCCTTTCTCTTCGCACCCATTTTGTACCCCTAATAGTCCACCGGTTATCTAACGTACGCATTCCATGACCTGCCCAGCATTATTTCATTCGTGTAATTTCAATTACAATATCGACTATGGGCGTTTGCTCTCTGATCCATCCCGCTCTCTTCCTAGCTCTTAACGTCACGCCTATCATTCTTTGTTCCATCGTTCTTTGTGCGGTTCCTAATTTGTTTTGGAGCTTCTTTTTCAGTCTCCAAGTTTGTACCCTATGTTTTAGCACGGTGAGAATGCACTGATTGTACACATTTCCTTTTAGTGATAATAGTAAGCTTCCATTCAGGCTCTGAATATGTGTGCCGTGTGTGCCCCAACCTAATTAACTAAATTTGGGGATTTGATGAGTTCACCGCTCTTGCACACAGGGTGCTGGAGTTTGCGCCATCACCAATTTCTACTTTAGATAGCAGAGCCAAAGTGGGTGAAGCTTCTCCCGATTCATGATGGATAATCCGGTCGCGAAATTGAAGTCGCTTAAGGTACAAGTCTACTGGATCGGGCGCACTCACAGCACTGTGGAACCGAACAGAAAGATGCCGGCGCTCCATCTCACGCAACCATGCGTCATCTCTTCCTCATGACACTGCACGCATTCGGTGGTACCATCGGTGCTTTGGAGAATATGCAAGCAATGGCATGGCGCCTTGCGCCCATCAAGGAAACATGCCGATCGCGCACTGTAAGCGCCTGATGCACCCAAACCAAGGGCACGCCGCTTCTCACCTGCAATCGGCTGCGTCAAAAAAGCTCGCCATGAACTCTCTGTCAAAATTTCCACTTTCAAAAAGTTCGCTTTCAAGAAATCAGCATACGCCACCTAAAAGCGACAACCCGCCTACTGCACGGAAGTTTTTGTCTCCAGTATCCAGACAATCGAAATCCTGTTTATTTTGTGTCGCGCACACAGCTTCAAACACCCCCTTTTTGGTAGACACAGGTGCCGAGGTCAGTAAAATTCCGGTGACGCGTGCGTATTGCCAAGACCACACCGCATACAAGTTGCAAGCTGTGAATATCAGGTGAATCGCAACGTTTGGGCAACGATCGTTAAAGATGGATTTTGGGCTGTGCAGAACATTTTGTTACATATTCATTGTGGCAGATGTGAAGCATGCGATCACCGGAGCGAATTTTTTTTGCCACTTCGGACTTCTTGAGGTCATGCGGAACTCACGGCTAATAGTACAACGCACTTGATGACGATGATGATGATGATCACAAACTTTATTTATCCCTCTTTAAAGGGAATGGGGCAATGGAATAGAGGGTAGGGGGACGAAGTACTTGAAGTAGGACTCCTTTATCCTCTCAGCCCACTCCAGGATGGCCTCCTGAAGACCGGGCCTGGAGCTGCGCAAGGCAGCCTCCCACTGCTCCTCACTAGATATTGATTGCTTGAGGAAAGGAGGAAGGGAGTGCTTAGGGCACTCCTACATGATGTGGTTTAAGTCTGCTTTGGGAGAGACAGAATTTACAAGAGGGAGAAAGGTAAATGGTGGGATGAATGCGGTGGAGGAGGTAAGGGGACCGAAAGGTGGGAGTCTGCAGCTGCCCCCCAGAACTTCACACTTACGCGGGGAATTGCCCATGAGTGGCGGAAAGGTTAAGCGGCCTAATCGGTAGTGTGTGCAGATGTGGTGGTAAGTAATAAGTCGATCCCGCGCTGTAAACAGCACCTCCTCCGTCGCGAGGTCCGACACATCTGATGCCTGAGCGCGGACTGTAAATCCTCGGGCACTGGCGTTAGCCGCCTCATTGCTGGCAAGACCCACATACGCGGGAGTCTAGAATAATACCACAGTTTTATGGAAAGGATGGGCCAAGAGGAGAGAAAGGGTTGGCTTAGAGACCCTACCCGCTCCGAAGTTATGTATGGCTGCTTTGGAGTCGCTAACGATAACTGATGAATTTGGGATTGTGAGGCCCAGGGCTATGACCGCTTCCTCCGCCTCCTTCGAGGAAGAGCCAGGAATGGAGGCGGACGCAGCGACGTGGCCGTGAGAGTTAACGACTGATATTGCATACTAATTTCTGTTCCCATATTCGGCGGCATCAACATAGAGCACGTCTTTTGAGGTGAAGAATTGCTTTTGGAGAGCCTTTGCTCGCTGCCTCCTGCGCTGTTTGTGGTGCACAGGGTGCATGTTTTTATGAAGTGAGGGGATGCAGAGGCTCTCGTGTATGTGATGTGTAATGGTGTATTTAGTCTGATGATGATTTAGTCTGATGATGATGGGTGCCGGAGTGATAGAAAGAGTTTGTAGAATGTGTCGACCCGTTGCGTAGTTATAAAGTCTGCTATATTGGGATGTGAGATGGCCTTCTGTGAGTTCAGTAAGTGTGTTGAAAGTTCCACCAAGCATTAGCCTTTCAGTGAATGTTCGTATGGGGACCCCGAGAGCGAATTTATATATTTTGCGTACAAGAGTGTCGACCTTACCTGAGAGCATTCTCAGCATAACATCTTGCATGGAAATGATGACGTCAATGCTCCTTCGACCGCTAGGACCGAATGTTCTCCACTATCTCACAGACTTAATGAAATACTTTTCCTGCTCCACATCTCCTTTGAACACCACACGGCCTCTCAGGCACAGGGTTGCCCATCACATCGTGAGGTCGGCACCCCCCCTACAGGCCCATCCTCAACGCCTGCCACCTGAGAGCCTGAGGATTGCCCGACGAGAATTTGAGCATATGCTCTAACTCGGTATTGTCCGCCCATCCACTAGTCCATGGTCATTCCCACTCCACTTATTCCCAAAGTCAACTCCGACTGACTGGCGCCCATGTAGCACCTACCGTTTCTCAACAAGGTAACACAGTCGGACCGCTATTCAATCTGCCATTTGCATGACTTTGAAATTTGAAATTTACCTAATAAAAGCTTATCACCGAATACCAGTGGAAGAGGCTGACATTCCCGAGACAACAGTCATGACACCGTTTGGTTTACTGAGTACACGAGAATACATTTCGGGCTGCGTTATATACCACAGTCTTTGCCACGGTTTGTCGACGAGGTGAACCAAGGCTTGGATTTCTGCTACGCATACGTCGATGACATGCTGGTCGCTAGCACTTTAACTGAAGAACGTGCCACCCATTTGCTGTAACTATTCTCTCACCTGCTCGAATATGGAACTGTGATCAATCCAAATAAATGACTCTTCGGAGTAGCGGAGTTAGATTTTTTGCGACATCGCATTACGAGCGGCGGCATACAGCCCCTTGAATGACCAAGTCCAAACTGTTCAGAACTTCCTCCTGCCGGTGAACAAGGTAAATATTCGTCTTTTTCTTTGACCGGTTAATTTCCGTTGCTGCTTTATACGTGCTTAAGCACGCATGATGAAACCGTTAAACTATCAAGTCACAATACCTGGACCAGGCACAGCATCGTTGCAGTGTACAGGTGAAGCTCGCGCCACCTTCTACATGTCAAAAAATAATCTGGAGACTGCAGTTCTCACTCATGCGCGGCCTGACACACGGACCCGCCTTGTGGTAAACGCCTCCAGGAATGGTCTGGGCGCCGTACTGCAGCAATGCTTTGGGGATGAACTAAAGTTTATCGCATTCTTTTCAAGAATGCTCTCCTATGCACAAACCCGCTACAAAGGCTACGGACGTGAAATATTCGCTGTGTGTATGACAGTAAAATATTTTCTCCACTTTTTCAAAGGCAGGACATTCTATATTCTCACTTATAACAAGCCACTAATCCATGCTTTCCCAGCCAAATGAGATGAATTGTGACCAAGAGGAATTCGACAACTGGCATTATTGTCAAAATTCTGCATTGATATTCGCCATGTCAGCGCCTCAAAGAATGCTGTATCTGATGCACCTTCATGTTCACAAATGAGCATAGCAGCTCTGCATTCAAATTCCGTCGACTTCAAAAAAATGGCACTGGAAAAAAGGGACGATCAAGAGCCCTGAGAGCTACGAAATTCTTCAGCGACTCTCGTTTTTCAAGATGTGCCCTCTCGAACATGTGCCCAGGTGCTGGCATGTGACATGTCCACTCCCACACCACACCCATTTTTACTGGAATCCTTTCACCACTGTGTATTCGACTCTCAATACTTTCGTATCTGGGAAATAGTGCAACGCAAGGATTTGTAACCACACGATAACCGTGGCCAGGCATGAATAAAGATATCAGACATTGGTTGCACACATACACTCAGCGCCAACGTTGAAAGATATAGTGTAACGCTATGTCTTCATTGTCAGCATGCCTGCCAGCACACGCCCGATCCAAGGAAGTGCACATCGACATAATAGGCATTTTCCCACGTTTTTAAGATTATTGCTACATTTTTACCTGTGTCGATCGCTTCACTCGCTGGCCGGAAGCCGTCCCTATGCGGGTTGTCTGCTGAGCTTGGGGCAAAGGCGTTCCTGCAGACATGGATTGTACGCTTCGGAACACCATCCACCATTACGAAAGACCGCGGACGTCATCTTGAGTCTTCCCTTATCAAGCCACTTCTTCCTCTCCTCGGCTCCCATCATATTTGCACCACCGCGAATCAATCTTCAGCTAACAGCCCGGTTGAGTGAATGCATAGGCAACTCAAATCCTTAACCGCCTACGGAGAACCATCTCGATGGAGCGAAGTGCTGCCACTTGTTTTTCTCGACATGCTTACTGCGCTGAAAAATGACTTGAAATGCACCAGCGCGAAGTTCCTCTATGGAGCCATCCATTGCCTCCCTTGCAAGTTTATAGAAGCGAACAAAAACGAGCACTTGGCCCACCATCTTCAGTATCTCTTAGGCTTGCGGACAATGATCTTCAGCCCCTGTCCCACACTGACACGAACGAAGCAGACTGCTCTTGTCTACGCGTCCTAAGAGTTGGATAACAGCACTCACGTTTTCCTGTGCCGCCATTCTGCGAGGAAACACTTCAGCCACCATGCGATGGCACATTCAAAGTACTATATCGCAGCCTAAAAACTTTCACAATTGAACTAGGTGAATGATGCGATGTCCTCTCCCTGAACCGACTGAGACCCGCGCACTTCGAGCAAAAGCTAAACGGAACCGACACCGACCCATGCTCAAGAGCCACACTTCCATGCAACACGCATTCAGGGAGGACTGCGGTTCAAACTGTGCGATTTGGAACTCGACTGACTATTCGCCTATACGCATTGCCTAATCACTCGTCATCATTGCCAAATACACTCGCCTCTTCATTTTACGAAGAAGGAGCGTGGCGTGGTTGCGCACAGTTTTGGTGGAGCGAGTGTATCTTTCATTTCCGGCCTGGCCGCCACGAGCGGACTCACTATATGAGCGGAGGGCGCACGTAAAATACACATTGGATCATGTTACGCGTGGACCCGGGGAGCGGGCCAGACGCTATCATGGAGAACAGACGCTCTCGTGCGGCTTCTGCTACGCAGTCATGTATACATATAATAATACCTACGCAGTTTATTGTGGCCATAAATCGATCCTCGCAAAGCAATTCCTTTGTTTAGACATGCACTTTGGCAAACAAGAACACTTAACTTGCGGTGAGGCCACCACAGAAGTTATCATGGAGCCTGCTGCTAGGTCCCTTTCGGGATCACAGGCACATTGACGCAGAATTTGCGGAAAAGTTTAGATACGTTAGCCACTATACTTTGCGAGTGGCTTTCTGTAGGCTGTCTTTAATACTTACACGCACTGACATGAATTACGCTAAATATGTCACAACTACTTAGGCATGAACGATGTTACTGGCTTAGGCTATAAAGCACAGCTTCGTCGACTTTTCGATGTCCACTGAGTTTAATTAAATTTTGAATGTATATTCTCTTTTGCCCTCTGATCATGTGTGCCAAACTGTATGGCTGGAAGTCATTCAGTTTTCTTTAAAATGTATTTTAAAGATTGGTTTCATTGCCGACTGTTGACTTTCTACTCGCGGCCCTGTGTTTGTGACGCCCGAGCCTACACCGCAACTGCCACTGAAGTCATCGCTGAAATTGCCGCTGTCTAGCTCGGAAATTCTGCAAAAACTCCCTTTACCGTCAGGAGGCACCATCAGTTTTTTTCCTTCGGGGTTAGCGCCAACTACGTGTTTAGCTCGTGGTCTGCGCGGTTACATTATGGTAGTGTACGATCTGACGCCACGGACTCATCCTGCCTTCACACAAATAAGCTACCCGTTTCGGTTTTAGTATCTTGGTTAATGGTTATTTAAAATTATTGATAAAATTTAAGCACATTTAATTACCCTGCAGGTGACAGGACTTTAGATGCCATCTTGAAATGATAATATGCTAATATAGTTAAAAGCGCCACAGTTACCATTTATTACAAATACAAATACAAATGCCTTTATTTCAACATCAGGGATGTAAGGGGTGCACCCAAAAAGCCTATGGCTGCCTATGATGTATCACAGACACAAACAGCTAGTGTATGATCACTCATATATAGAGCTAGTGCGCCCAGCATTCAAGGCAAATTCCGGTAAAGGTCACCAGAGCAAGAATTGACAGTTTCGAGTAGCGATCAGACCACTTCCGTTGAGCGAATTGTTTGCAGATGCTCCTTGGCCAGTAAAAAAATTAAAAAGGGGGGGGGGGGGACAAATGAACTCAGCAGGATGCCCACTACGGGCTGGCTTATTTCAACGGTCGCAGGTACATAAATGCAAAAATTGCTTAAACGTACGCATGTGTCTTATTCATGAAGCAACCCGCCGTGGTTGCTGATTGGCTATGCTGTTGGGCTGCTGAGCACGAGGTCGCGGGATTGAATCTCGGCCACAGCGGCCGTATTTCGCTGAGGGCGAAATGCGAAAACACCCATGTACTTAGATTTAGGTGCACGTTAAAGAAACCCAGGTGGTCAAAATTTTCGAAGTCCTCCACTACGGCGTGCCTCATAATCAGAAAGGTGTTTTGGCACGTAAAACCCCAGAATTTAGCTTTAATTTAATTCATGAAGCAGTCATCACCAGACTTTCTGCAGCCTTGCTTCAGTGGTTGAACACAGTAAAGGTACGTAAGATTTGATAGATACATTGGGCAATAACATTACTAAAGGATAACTTAAGCAGTTGCAGACACGAACATTACTGTATAGTTCACAGATACTGGACGTTACAAGATAACTGCTGTTCTTGAGTGGTCCCAAACACGAATTCTCAGTAAGTGTGCACTGGCTCAAAGACATCAAAGCGTGTAAACAGAAGCTGAATACGACCTTGCACGTGTGGTCGCAACCAAATATTGCTGAAGCCATCACAGGGATCTTGAGGAGTACACAATAAAATGAATGCTTGCAGCATGCTCGCTTCAGAGATCACAGATGTAAAAATGAATAGTATGAGTTCATTCTTACGAATAGTAGAAGAATTCTTTGGGCTTACTTCAGCGGTAACACACAGACAAAAGTTCATTCTAAAAATTGACGGGGACGAGACAGCCCCGTGGAAGTTACTAGACCCAGAGTGCAGGTGTTCTTCCGATGGCAGCAGATAGAAATACTTTTGAAAAGATCACAGGTATTTTGGCGACTAAACAATGTCCTAAGGATGGCTTCATGGGTCGAACAAACAAATTACATTGGAATTCACAGTCAGTAATAAATTTACATGGGGTACTTCTGTTCACTTGCCTCAACAGTCACAGACAGAAAAATTAACCGACTTCACAAGCACAGCAGCCTAAAAGGAAGTTACCACTCACTGGGTGCAGCCTTAAATTCATGGTTGCAGATGCATAGCAGATCGCGGGTACGATCTCGCCTACACAATTAACTAGTCATCCTGAAAAACCGCTCCAGTGGTCTCAGACACGAAAATCCACAGTTAAGATCAGAGGTACTAGAAAAGCACGACATTTCGATAGGCTTGTTCAAGTTATCATCAGCAAAAAAGAATAATGTCGACCCAGGGTGACAGCATCCGGATTGCAGGCGCGTCATGGCTCTAAAGCATGCGAGAAAAATGTGTTAGAAATATGTATGAAAGTAACTATCGACTTTGTTCATTACTGCACATCCGGACAGGCCGCCATTGGAATCTGAACCTGGCAATGTTTACCGCTAGAACGTTACCTAGGGAGGCAAGTCTAGCAGTGCTATTGGAGGAACTATATGGCAGTAAATGGGATATAAAAAAGGCTCAGTGAAGTTAGGAGGACAAGTGAACCATTTACAGTGCTAAAAAGCGGGAACGTCCTGTGCTACCGGGGCTTAGCGGAAAGGCGAGAACTAGGACTCGGATTCCTGATTAATAAGAATATGGCTGGATGTGTACAGGAATTTTAAAGCATTAACGAGAGGGTGGCAGGTCTTGTTCTGAACCTTAAAAAGAGGTACAAATTGAAGGTCGTACAGACGTACGCACCTACATCCAGTCATGATGACGAGGAAGTCGAAAGCTTCCATGAAGACGTGGAATTGGCGATGGGTAAGGTAAAAAAAAAATACACTGTACTGATCGGCGACTTCAGTGCCAAGGTAGGCAAGAAGCAGGCTGGAGACAAGGCAGTGGAGGAATATGGCATAGGCACTAGGAATAGTACGCGAGAGTTATTAGAAGACTTTGCAGAACAGAAAAAAATGCGGATAATGAACACCTCCTTCCGCAAGCGGGATAGCGGAAAGTGGACGTGGAGGAGCCCGAATGACGAGACTAGAAATGAAATAGTCTTTTTTCTGCGCTAACCCTGACATCATACAAGATGTGGACGTGCTCGGCAAGGTGCGCTGCAGTGACCATAGGATGGTCAGAACTAGAATTAGTCTAGTCTTGAGGAGGGAGTGCAAGAAACTGGTACATAATAAGCTGATCAATGAGGTAGCGGTAAGAGGGAAAACAGAGAAATTCCGGATCAAGCTACTGAACAGGTATTCGGCTTTAACACAGGAAGAGGACCTTAGTGTTGGAGGAATGAACGACGATTAATGGGCATCAATAAGGAGTCTGCAACACAAGTTGGTGGCAACACCGTTAGACAGGATACCAGTAAACTATCGCAGGAGACGAAAGATCTGATCAAGAAATGCCGATGTATGAAAGCCTCTAAGCCTACAGCTAAAATAGAACTGGCAAAACTTTCCAAGTTAATCAACAAGCGTAAGACAGCTGACATAAGGAAGTATATTATGGATAGAATTGAACATGCTCTCAGGAACGAAGGAAGCCTAAAAACCATGAAGAAGAAACTAGGAATGGGCAAGAATCGGATTTGTGTGTTAAGAGACAAAGCCAGCAATATCATTACTAATATGGATGCGATCGTTCAAGTGGCTGAGGAGTTCTATAAAGATTTATACAGTATCAGTGGCACCCACGTCGATAATGGAAGAAAGAATAGTCCAGAGCGATTTGAAATCCCACAAGCAACGCCGGAAGAAGTAAATAAAGCCTTAGGAGCTATGCAAAGGGGGAAGGCAGCTGTGGAGGATTCAACAACGTCCTTCAACAGCACACTTGTTGAAGGACGGTGGGCAGATTGTTCTAGAAAAACTGGCCACCCCATATACGCAATGCCTCATGACTTCGAGCGGACCGTAGTCTTGTAAAAACGCTAACATAATCCTTACCTATAAGAAAGGGGACGCCAAGGACATGAACAATTATAGACCTATCAGCTTACTGTCCATTGCCTACAAAATATTTACTAAGGCAATTGCAAATAGAATCAAGAACACCTTAGACTTCCGTCAACCAAACGACCAGGCAGGATTCCGTAAAGGCTACTCAACAATGTACCATATTCACACTATCAATCAGGTGATAGAGAAATGTGCGGAATATAACCAAACCTTATATATAGCTTTCATTGATTACGAGAATGCGTTTGATTCATTCGAAACCTCAGCAGTCATGAAGGCATTGCGGAATCAGGGTGTAGACGAGCCATATGTCAAAATACTGAAAGATATCTATAGCGGCTCCACAGCCAGCGTAGTCCTCCATAAAGAAAGCAGCCAAATCCCAACAAAGAAAGGCTTTAGGCAGGGAGATACGTTATCTCCAATGCTATTCACAGCGTGTTTACAGGAGGTATTTAGAGACCTGGATTGGGAAGAATTCTGGATAAGAGTTAATGGAGGATACCTTAGTAACTTGAGATTCGCTGATGGTATTGCCTTGCTTAGTAACTCAGCGGACCAACTGCAATGCATGCTCAGTGACTTGGAGAGGCGAAGTCGAAGGGTGGTTCTAAAAATTAATTTGCAGAAAACAAAAGTAATGTTTAACATTCTCGGAAGAGAACAGCAGTTTACGATAGGTAGCGAGGTACTTGAAGTGGTAAGGGAATACGTCTACTTAGAACAGGTAGTGACTGCGGATCCAGATCATGAGACTGAAATAATCAGAAGACTAAGAATGGGCTGGGGTGCGTTTCGAAGGCATTCTCAGATCACGAACAGCAGGTTTCCATTGTCATTCAAGAGAAAAGGTTATAACAGCTGTGTCTTACAAATACTCACGTACGGGGAAGAAACCTTGAGTCTTACAAAAAGGGTTCTACTTAAATTGAGGACGACGCAACGAGCTATGGAAAGAAGAATGGTAGGTGTAACGTTAAGGGATAAGAAAAGAGCAGATTCGGTGAGGGAACAAACGCAAGTTAATGATATATTGGTTGAAATTAAGAAAAAGAAATGGGCACGGGCAGGTCACGTAATGAGGAGGGAAGATAACCGATGGTCATTAAGGGTTACGGACTGGATTCCAAGGGAAGGGAAGCGTAGCAGGGGGCGACAGAAAGTTAGGTGGGCGGATGAGATTAAGAAGTTTGTTGGGACAACATGGCCACAATTAGTACCTGTCCGGAGTTGTTGGAGAACAATCAGAGAGGCCTTTGACCTGCAGTGGGCGTAAGCAGGCTGCTGCTGCTACTGCTGCTGCTGCTGCTGCTGATGATGATGATGATGTTAACAACCTGCACTTTACAAAGCAATCTGCTAGTACTGACAGCAACTTTGCTTTCTCGCGGCTATACACAAATTTGCTGAGATAACAGTCACCAGAAAAGAAATTGTAATAATTTCAACTCTGTGAAAAGATAAATGGAATTCTACTGTCTACATCAGCCTGCGATACACTAGTGGTGCAGGTCGAGGCATCTCTCCTTTGTGCCTCTCTCACTTTCTGTCTACATCAGCCTAGCTTTGTCAAACGAGCTGGGAAAAGTAAAACGTGTGGCAGTTTCACCCGAAAATTAAAGAAGTGATTGCAACAGCAAACTGCTAGATAGCAATAATAAGTAAAGGAGCAGCTGTACGTGTTATCGACAGTTTAAATTATAGTAAGCCTTTCCTTCCTTGTTAAATTAACAAACTGGGTGCCGTGAGCAACGCCAGGCATGAACACCTCTCACTCGGTGACGGTAAACTCCCCATAGGAACGCTCGCCCGATGAAGCAAGGCAGTAGCGACGAGCGATCACTTCTGTCTGCTTCCCGCTACAATGCGTTTCCAGAGTTAAGATTACGCGGCCTTCGACACTAAAGCTGCTCGTGAACAGCGCTGATGAGTCACAACCCACCGTGGCACACGCACGCATCAGCGAAATTTCGTCACGAGTGTCCCTACAATTTCTATCAGAATAATCATTTCAAAAATACGGTAATTGTCGAGTATGTAGCTTCACTAAGGATAAACACAGTTTGAGATTCTTTGGTCTCCTAATGTACAGCACGTTGTACACACATGGCAGAAACTACGCTAAAGCAAATGAAAGAAAATGCGAGAGGAAAGAAAACTCAAGGAGCATGGCTGGTCAACCACCCTGTAAGAGAGGTGGTACCATTTAAATGCAGATGTTTACAATAGTTCCGTTCTTCGGCCCTTTTTCGGTTCAACAATTGCTCTTGCAATCGCGGTTACGCAGAAGAAACTCAAATGGTAGACGAAGCGTAAGCGACATGGTTATATACCGATGTCTCGTGACAGAAATTTAACAGTCAACAGAGACTAATGTTACGTAAACGTCTAAAAGTAGCTTAAACATTTTGATCGTTACACGCACCTCAGACGTTAGTTTGACCACATTATTATTTTAGTATGTCCGGGACAACGTGAAAATAACCAGTTGTTGCAACAAGAAATCGCCCAAAGATTTCGTTATTTCCACTAACGCAAGTGTACAGCATTGTATCGTACGAGAAATACTCCAGCCTAAAAGAAGCCCGTGGAAAATTCGCAGCCGGTCAACCAACACGTGCAGTAAGGGGTGCGATCACGATACAAATGTCTAGAAAAGTATAATGATTGCAATATTACGTCGTTTCAAGATGGCTCCCTCAATCGTGGTTACGCACAGAAAACTCAAACGGTAGACAAAAGTTAAGTGACACTGTTAATCAGTGAGGGCAAGCGCGTGACAAACGTATTAGTCAACGAAGACAAACGTTCCCCATTACTAATGACTAATACTAAGGAATACGACCACGTGCGAAAGAGCAACAGTGTAAGAAGCGTAAATGTTTCGAGCGTTACAGGAAGCTGCGACCTAACCTTGATTTTATTGCAATTATGATAGCATGCATACGATCACATGCAAATTGGCACCAGCCTAAAAACTTGCCCAAAATGTCGTTATTCACAGAAATGTGCGTGGGACTCTTCTGGTATGAATAGACCAGCCGTAAAGCCAAGCGTGGTAAAGTTGAGCAGTGCGGCCGGATAATTCACCATCACGTGCAGCACTTGCTCTGACCGTGATAAAGATGGCTACATATTTATTCCATGTCCCCAGTTTGCTTAAGAACTTCAACGCTTATTCCTTCATTCGAATGACAGCGATCCAGCTGTTGCATCATTCTTGAAGACGGCAATTTCCACTTGATTAGAATCCCACTCCTTTTTTGTAACGCCATACGCGACATTCAGAAAATTGAACTAAATAAATAAATAAATCCATGGATAGGAAAATTAATAAAGGAAGGAAGTTCAATAATGCCCGCTTAGGCTGTTTCACGCTCCTTGTCGCGATCGTTAGCAAACGAAACGCCAATGGCAGAAACAGCTTCAGCGATACGTATAACTTTTTCCGCACACGGCGATTGTGCATTTTCAGGCCGCTATCGATCTGTTGAAGTCCTTTTGGAGTCCTTTATGACGGCCTGCATGGAGTGATTTGTGATGGACAAAGCAATGATTGTCTCTTGCGCTTCCACAGTGCACGGTGTTTTTATGGTCGTGGCGTTGAGGTTACTTCCCTCTGTGGTCGCGGCGCTCAATACGTAACTTTCGTGATTTTGCTTTGCTTTATTGACATAGGCGGTGCGCTGGTTGTTTTGGTGCCTATCTTTAAGGGCCTTTGCTCTGGCAGACCACCTCTTGTCATGTCTCCGATGAAGCATGTTTTTTGGTAACGGTTTGATAGCCAACCGGCGTTTGACTGCTTTGAATAGTGCGCTTCGTCCTGCTGAATTTATGATGGTATGCCACAATGAATTCTCAGTTTACTCAGAATGACCCTGTCAGTTGCGGTGCTGGAGAGTCATCCACGTTTGACCATTTTGTGGGCCTCCGTGAGTCCGTGTAGGGCATCGTATATACCTAACTCAGGTAATCGTTCAGTGTTCGCGTACCTCCGGAGAAAAATGGCTGTCTTATAAGCTGTGGGTATGACACTGTTAACCTTTTCTTTGTCAGAAAGACACATGTGCTCTTTTGAGAAGTACTCTATGTGACTAACAGGAGAACCTGCTTCAGGCGGCAGAGATTAGCCTCTTTCATACCGCGATGTTGTGTACGGAGGAGGCCATCTGAGTAGGCTACACATTTGGCCGGCTGTTGATTGAAATTGGACAATTGCTTGTGGGTATTCTGCGGAATTATTTCTGCGGCACCATGGCGGGACGGTCTAAATGAACCGTGGCCATAACGCTTAATTCTTCGCGCCACCTCGCTCAATGTAACTGATCCATCGATAATTTTGTATCAATATAGGACATCGATTTGACTGCATCTGGAGCTAGATGACTGAATTGAACAATAAACTTGACAAGTTCTTCGTGGGCGATGTCAGAAAACGATGTTTATGTATACTTCAGAACTTTTCCTGCGACGTCCAAATAATATGCTACTTGAAATGCTTGCGCCATTCAACACCATTAAGGTGCGCATTCAATTGATTCGAGACAAATGGATTTGATTTTTTTTAGAATGTGAAGGGCGGCATTGGAATTTCTTGTAAGTCTGCAGACGAAACTTAGCATGCGCCGTCCTCTTGATGCTACATGCTTAGAGGGGGCAAGACTTCACGCTCTATGAAAAAGAAAATTGGAGGACGCTTAAGCTTCGCCTTCAAGAGTGGAACACGACAGCATTCCCGTCGACCCGCCAAGGGGTGTAAGACAATAGGCTACGGCGCAGCGACTACGCGCCCCGCATCGGACGCGGTGAGCGTCGAGCAACGCAGCGTTCGGCGCGGCAACGAAATGTGCGCCTGAGCAAGCGACGCACGCCTGAGCCTTAGAAACAGCTCGTTTCTAAGGCAACACCGCATTCACCAGACGCGCTTTTGTACCGCTTTGAAGCATCGCACTCGTGGCTGAGTGGTTTCAAAATGTCATCGTACACATCTCGTTATATTGGGACTAATTCCGGTGAAAATTTCTTGTAAAAGGCAGTGCTGAGTCCATCTACTCCTGGCGATTTTCTTGGTTTTAGCTTCTGTATGGCCCATTCTGTTTCGCTTTCTGATATACACTCATCTGTTTGCTGTTTTGTCTCGTAATCTATGCAGTTCAACATTGAGGCATACTTTTGCAAGAGTTCACGGTCGCATGTGTTACTTCCGTATTCGAAGAGGCCTTTGTATGCTTGGGTGAAGGCAGTCTCGATGTATAACAGGCTTCAGTTTCAGTTTTCAGTTCAGTTCAGTTTATTTCTTTAATAAGGAGGAGACATACATGTTTACATAAGTATACAGAAGGAGGTCCCAGAGCATGTGGCTGAAAGGGGACCTCCTGACAGAAAATATATACATTAAAGGAAATACAAGGCATAAAACAGCAATACAGTAGTCACAATGATGAAGAATATTCAAAGTATAAGTACAAACTGTAAAGTGATATGAAGTCAATAGCTAGTCGTACAATTAAAACAGTAGTTTAAGGCATTCGCAACATAACAAACCAAAATACTTATAAAGGCTATAAATGAGAGAATAAGAAAACTAAAGAAAAAAGAAAAAAAAACGGCAAGGAAATGAGCAGGAGTGAGGTGAATAGCTTAGATATGTGGATTATTTTGGCTATCTAGTAGAAAAGTGAATAATGTTTTCTTGAAGGAACTCAAAGAAGAAGAGTGCTTGACAATTAATGGGAGGCTGTTCCAAGTGGATAATGCTGCGAAATATGCAGATTGTTTTTCATAATTAGTATGTATTAGTGGCAATAAGAAATTGTTGTTAGCTGCAAACCTTGTGCGGTTCAAGTTAACCAAAGTAGCCGTAGAAAATATATTTACTGGAGAAGGATTACGTATTACCTTAAATAACGTTATGGCTAATTTATATTTAACAATATTTTTTACTGAAAGTATTCTGTGGTTGAAAAGCATATCAGAAGCACTGCAGTTGTATGAGCTGAATGACAATATCCGGATGGCTTGATTCTGCAAATGCTGTAGTGGTGCTATATGAGTTGGATATGTGTTACACCATGCTGTAATGCAATAATTAAGATGGCTGTGAATAAAAGAATAATACAAGGTCAGCAATGTTGGTTTGCTAAAATAATATCTAGATTTAAATAAAATTCTAATACCGGGAGAAATTTTGCGCTCTAAATAGGCGATATGCTTCGTAAATTTTAAGTTTGAGACAAGAATTATTCCAAGAAATGAGCATTCATTAACTGCACTGAAGTTAAGAGAGTTTAGGTTGACAGTGGGAATGAACTCTGGTGTCCTATGATTCGAATGAAAAAACATAAAAGACGTTTTGGTAGGATTTATGCTTAGCGAGTTAAGCTGGCACCACGTTAAAATATTTTTCAGATCAGTGGTTAGCTTAGTAGTCAGGGAAGTTAGTGAACGATAGGTAGAAAGTAATGTAGTGTCATCGGCGTAAAGAAAGGCCTCAGTTTCTGTTAAACAACCGGGTAAATCATTTATATATAGGAGGAATAGTAGCGGGCCAAGTACAGACCCCTGAGGGACCCCTTTATTGGTTATTCTGAAATTAGAAAGTGAGGAACTAAAATACACAGCTTGTTGTCTATCTTTTAGGTAACTTTTTATAAGTGCTAATGCTGGGCCATCGATGCCTACTGCTCGTAGTTTAGTAAGTAAGATGACGTGATTTATTGATTCAAATGCTTTGGATAAGTCGATAAAAATTGATCCTGCGTAGAAACCGGCATCTATAGCGCCTTTTATTTTATCCGTGAAAGAAAGTATAGCACAATCAGTCGAGGATCCTACCCTGAAGCCGAATTGATTTGGCGAAAGAATGTTAAATTTTGAGAAGTACTTAGTTAAGCGTTTTTCAAGACCTTTTTCGATAATCTTGCTACAGAAAGGAAGAATAGCAATAGGGCGATAATTAGAAATGTAGGAGCGGTCGCCCTTTTTAAATACTGGAATAATTTTTGCTTTTTTCAGTTGACTAGGAAATACTCCAATCTTAAAGATTAAATTGATAACATGTGATAACGGGCGAGCGATAAGATGAGCTACTAATTTAATATTAATAGAACTGATTTCGTCCAGACCTGGTCCTGTAACCTTTAAATCTTGTATGATATTAATTATTTCATCTGGGCCAGTTGGAAATAGGTACAATGATTGTAAGCATCGTTGAAATGATAGTTGATTATCAGTGGTATGATCAGAGGAATGGTCACAAAAGAACTCATTAAATGCGTTCGCGATTTCATCTGCTTGTTCATACGTGCCGTCTGATGAATGAAGCGCACTTATTGGTTTAGCCCTATGCATTCGGTTCAAGAAGGAATTTATTACATTCCACTGCCATTTTGAATCTGTTCCGGCTTCAGCTATTCTTAATTCATAATATTTTCTTTTGGCTACCCTGAGCAGACGGTTTAACAGGTTACAATAGATCGTATAGCGAGTTTTGAGTCGAATGTTAAAAGGGCGGCGTTTAACTTTTCGGTACAGGTTATCTTTTTTTACGTAGGCTAGTGAGTAGACCATTGGTTAACCAAGGGTTCTGTAAAGCTGGGACATGTCTTCTGCATTTTACAAAGCTTGTAGAATTAGCGATACATTTCTTTATGTTGTCCGAGAAGTCATTAAATGCAAATTCAGCGTTTGATTCTGAAAACACAGAACACCAATTTAGCTCACCAACGCGAGCGATGAAGTCGTCTTTATTAATCACGGCTTTATAGAATTCATGACAAGGTTTATGTAATTGATAAGGAAGTTTAAAAAAGACAGGAAAATGGTCAGTGATGTTAATTTCAAGTATACCGCAAAGTGGAGGGCACATAAGGTTGGAAAATATGTGATCTATTAAGGTGGCCGAAGCCCCTAAATTACATCTAGTTGGAAGCGAAACCAATGATTCGAAGCCAAATCCATGAAGGCAGTTAGTGTAGGCAGTAGTAGCAGAGCTGCAGTCATCCAGAAGATTGATGTTAATGTCACAAAGAAGCACAACATTGTTCTTTACTGAAGACAAGTTACCAAGTATACCGTTCAGGTCATTGCAAAAAGCAGATATGGAAGTTGAAGGTGAGCGATACAGGCAACCGACAATTGTCTGGTTCGCATCTTCCAGTTCGATTCACACAGCTTCACAGTTTGGCATTGAAAATGGTATGTCATGTCTTCGTTTGTAACGCACATTTGAAGATATAAAAACAGCGACACCTCCGTAGCTTTGATGAGGGCGGTAGCAATACTCCGAAGCATAAGAGGGAAAGCCAAATAAATCATTATCTGCATCTGAAAGCCACGTTTCAGAAATGCAGATGAGAGAAAATATGTGGTCTAAAGATGCAAAAAGTTGTGGATTTCATCATGGTGTTTTTTTTAGACTTCGAGCGTTAAAGTGAATAGCAGATAGGCATGGGTTCCTAAAAAAAGATTTAAGTTCTTCAGTCGAAAAATAAGATGACATTATCAAGCGCAACAAAATAGGTTAATATTCAGACCCTCCTACAACTACCGGAAGACCGATAAATCACCCTCTGACAAGATACGAAATACTCGACTGTCGCTTGTCTTTCTTGCTTTTATTTGGCAATTCTCGGTCCATAGAAATTGCCATCCCTTTTCCCTTTTCAGGGATTGAGCCTTCGCACACAACACTTTGTTTTCTCGGGTCAGGTGATAAATATAAATATAAATAAATATAAATATAAATAAATATAAATAGGAACATGATTCGGCCCTGCGAAGCCGAGATCTTTAGAATTTAGGCGAGCCTTTCGTGCCTTAGAAACAAAATCCTGCTTCTTAGTCCTTGAGCAGAACCGAGCAATAACGTTCTTATTGCCCGTTCCCGACCTCGTTGGGACGCGGTGTACAACATCAATGTCGTCGTCAGAAATGGGACAGCCTATTCTTTCACCGACGGCTTTCATGATCGCAAGACGATTCTCGCCCTGTGTGCATGCTAGTCCCTTGATTTCCACATTGTTTATTCTTGACCGCTGCTCAAGTTCAGACAGGCGTTTGCCGAGTGCTTCATTCTCTGTTTTTAGTTCTTTGTTAGCTGCGGTCAAAGTAGCATTTTGAGCTCGGGCTTCCTCAACCATTGAGTTGAGCATGTCGACACTTTGAATCAGAGATGCCATATCACGCTTCATTTCAGCAACGTTTGGATCTGTTGACAGCTTCAGTGAACACTTTTTTACAAGATCAGCGACTGCCTCGTCACATCGACCCTTGAACATGGCCTCTAACTGATCAATTCGTTTCGCGAGCTCCGCACAAGTAGGCATAGTGACAAGCACAAAAAATATTACGAGCACCTGGAGCAGCAGCAGTCACGGAAGAAACGGTAAATTGAATGAATGCTTGACCAGCAGCGGCACTAACCTGCAAAAGCAAGCAGAATATTTTTCCTGAAGTTCGTAGTTTCCGGCCGTGACCACTGCTGCCAAATGATGCCAAGTCGATTCTGCCGTCCTTGTTATACCAACAAGAGCGCGACGTCACGATCAGGAAGGTGCGCAGGGGAGGCTATCGACTCAGATGGTCCACGCAGCCAGCTTGCCCCGGTGATGAACGAAGATTGATGACGAATACGATGCAGAGGACGCAGCCACAGCACGTGGGCGAAGTGGCCATGCGGTGGCTTGCAGGTATAGAGGACAAGCACTGCAAAATCAAGCAGAATATTTTTCCAGAAGTTCGTAGTTTCCGGCCGTGACCACTGCTGCCAAAAATACTTCTCTGAAAGAAAGAAAGAAAGAAAGATACTTCTCTGAAAGTCCTCGCCTACGCCGACGGCCTTACGCTTGTGGGTGCCTCCAGAGAGGAAATCCGCCAAGGAGTGCAGCATATCATGGACTTTTGTCAAGTTTCTGGTGCTAAAGTGAATCGAGAAATGTGCGCGGGTGCATGGCTAGGTGCCTGGGACTTAAAACCAACCACCTTCCTAGAGGTGAAGTGGACGTCTGAAATCATCAGCGACCTCGGTGTGTGTTTTAATACTGCCAACCTACAGAATGGACAAAATACAATTCGAAGTAGTACCCTCGCGGCAAAAGTGCAACAGTGGCATGGAAGAACGGTCCCGCTTATGTACAGAGCCTTTGTGTGTAACACTGTGTTCTTTCCAGCTATATGGTACTCAGTGCAGGTGATGCCCTGTTTGCCGGCTCAGGTGAATCGAGTGCATAGATTTTGCGCAACATATATTTGGGAGTCGCGGTTTGAGCGCATGAGGCGCAGTAACTTATTCTTAAGGAAGGCAAAAGGAGGCCTAGGGCTGGTAAACGTAGAGGTAAAACTCAAAGTTCACAGGTACCTTTTTTTCAAAAACGAAACCCATCATGTTATACATCATTCTATCAAACAATTAGGAGGGGTGTACTTCAGCAAGTGGATCGAAGGTGCCCAAGGAGTCCCACGAGCCCGCACCCTAAAATTCTACAGGGAGGTGGAGCAGGCAGTTCGCTTCTTCGAGCAGCGTTTTTCTCAAGAGTATCTAAAAAATGTAAAATGGAAGAGACTGTACTGGAACACTATAGATATGCTATTCCCACCACCCCTATATCGGTCTCGAGTTGGAAGCCAGCTGGAGTCTGAGGTTTTCAAGTGTCTACCAAAATATCCTGTAAAAACAGCGATTAAGGATTTCTTTGTTAGGTTACATGTCGAAGTTCTACCTGTAAAAACATGGCTACGTAACAAGGGTTTCTTCGTGCCGTGGTCAACGGACTGCCCTCTCTGTCCCTATCCAGAATCGTTGCAGCACGTATTTTTGTTTTGTACAAGTACAGTACTATTTTGGCACAACATACGAATTGTGTTTGACGTGCAGATATACCCGAATTGGGATAAAGTAAAAAATCTGACACTGGAAGATGACAAAAATAACAACAGTACTGAAACCCTGTTATTGCTAGGTTTGTATGCAATCTGGAGATGCCGAACTGATTACGTCCTAGCACTGGAAAACGCAAAACCTGCATGGACGCACTTTTGTGATGCTTTTGCGTATAGAAGTTCGCTGCTGGGCGGCGAAGATGAGTTTAGCAAGCGATGGCAGGTGTGGCAGAAGCGCCTGCAGCAAAGATGAATACTCATATAGATGTGCTATTCGCAGTGTATGTCTGTGTGTGTGTTAGAAAAGCTGTGAAAAAAGAACGCTTCCGTGCATGGTACCTGATATGTAAAAAAAGGAAAAAAAAACTCGTGGCTGAAGAAAAAAAAATTGTGGCTGAGTGGTGTCTCCGTCTCACACTCCGGAGACCCTGGTTCGATTCCCACCCAGCCCATCTTGCAAGTTATTTTTTATTCATGAAGTGCCTGCTGGGATTTATCGCTCATGGCTGACGCCGCCGACGCCGACGACACCGGCTTTTCTGCGACACGAGCTCCTTAACGCTGTCGCGTTAAAACACGTCGAGATCGCTTATTTCAGCTTCCATGGTCAACATTCCACGACCCAGAGTATAACGGAGGACGAAAAATACTACTAATATTAGTAATAATAATAGGGAAACTTTATTTCCTCTCAATTATTACATAGATTTCTTGCCGACTTAAGTATGTTAGGGCTTGTAAATATTGCTGGTTATGTATATGCAACCAGCATCATTTCATCGAGTCCAGTGAATTCTGAGGAAAACAATTTGTCATTTCGCATGTATATAAGTAGCGACTGTTCATGTAAGTACCAACGGTGAATTTTCTTCATGTCCAACCTGTTTGTCTATTGTGCGTGTTAGTGGAGCCGGAGTTGAATCCCATAGCATCGTTGGGTTTTGCTAGCTTACCTTCATGGGTGTGCAATGTTTGATTCGGCTCATTATTGCACCCGCTGATTATTTAGAACCGTGGAAAATATTATAGCGTTCCTGTGTTGCTAATACACTGTGGCAGGGTGCGACCTTGAGTGGCGGGCAAAAGCAGCGGATTGCTCTTGCTCGAGCGGTCTACAGCAACTGCAGCATCTACTTACTTGACGACACACTTAGCGCTCTGGACGTCCACGTGGCTTCTGATATTTTCGAGCGAGTTATTGGACCACGTGGAATCCTCTGCAACAAGGTAAGGAAACATGGCGCCACTGCTTTGTCGCCCAATAAAGCTCGCGAATGTAGAGCTCAAAATTTGCTGTCACTTTCTGCATGCCAACTGCTTATGTTTGTTGTTAGGCAAGATGGTTAATTTTATTTTTTTAGAGGAGCACACATGAGAGCAGTCATACGAGAAAAACTACAAAGGACAGCCTGGTTAGAAAGTTAGAGAACGGCAAAGAAGGTGAAGCTATTTTTTGTAGAAAAGGTCACAGGATCAAGAACAAGTGCTTCTGCATTCTTCCTATTACATTCTTTTGTCATACATAGCACGCGAAGCTATGAGTCAGCAGTATATAATATTTCTGCTGCTTATTTTATTCCTGGGGCCCTATATAGTAAAAGTATTCCAATATGTTTTTATTCCAATCTCCTGACGTCAAATTTGCGTAACCGCCGACGCGAGCATCGGGCGGTCACCCGCAGGGTTGTCTGAACAGGCCAATCAACGCTCTCCTCGTTCATAGGAGGTCACTTTTGTGTGCTTGAAAAACGAATAACGTTACCTACACTGAGCGGTTCGTCTTATCTAATTAGATCACAAGTGACCAGGATCATGCTCAAGTGGAAAGGGATTCGAAGGGGCAGGGCCAGTGCACTGAACATTGATACCCGGATGGCAAGGGTGTTGCCGGTTTCCGCGATCGGTCCGCTTTCCCTTAGCTTGCGGTGGCTCGTCGACATTAGTGGCGGCATGCAACGGAAGCTTAACAATTATGCTAAACGGTTCTTCAGCAAAGAACATTTTGAAGAACGAAGACGTAAACATGCCAAAAGTGCTCGAAAACGTTCCACGCCCACGCAGAAACATTTTTTACACGCAAATAAACCCGTGCTCTCCGGCATGTGCGAGTAGCCCGTGCCTGAGCGATCGGCGGCAGCCATCTTTCATTCCCTTCGGAGCAGGTCAGCCTGCGGCTACTCAGAAGAAAAGTCAGTTTGATTCGGCATATTATTGCATCTTTATCGCGTAATCTTTATTCAAATTTAACGCGTAATCTAACGTGTAATCTATCTTTGACGCGATGAGTTCTTGCTGTTTTGCGACGTAGCGTGAGAGGTAGGTGAAGTGGGTGCAGCCCGAAACCTTTTGAGCAATAGCCGAGGCCTAATGGCGAAAAGGCGTCGAATCAGAAATAACAATTTTTCTTTTTCTCAGTCAAATCATGCATAATCAGAATGTACTCATCATATCAGATGGGCAGCTATCGAGGTTTTCGTGACGTCGCGTGACAGATAGGTTAATCAGCGGTGGTCCAAAAAATTTTTGACCAATCGCGGAGGGCTGATTGCGTAATTGTAATAGAAAAGTTTGGAATAGTTTTGCGTTATAGCGGCCCTGGTGCTATTCGCTCTTTATATACCGCCACCAATATAACACTTAAAATCACAAGCCTGGCATATATCAGACGAAACGGGGATGGTCCCTCTTTCTATCGCTTCACACACATTGTTTTTAATTTGTGTATGTATCAGTCACTGCTTTCACGTCATATCACCAGCAAAGGTACCTATATCGAAGAAGAGTGAAAGCTCTCGACACCCTAATCCTGATGGTATGATGGCCCCGCATTCGTTGGTGGTTATCTCAATATTTTCTGAAGAGCTACAAAGAGTGACCGCCATATGAGAAGATTAGCTTAGCTGATGAAACTAAGGTTACGATACGAAGCGATGCGCTCATTGATTTTTATATTTTGCTCTAGATATCTCAAATTCTAGGTTCTATTTGTGGTGACTCCGGTGATATAGAAAAGTTGTCAGGAACTATTTCAAGGCAAAGAGCATGAAAAATTTACCTGACAAATCAGTTACGATGCTTCAAAAAGTTATCCTCCATTCATCTACCTACCATCTTTAGATCTCTGTTCCACATCATGGATCCCTACTAGATCTTGTTTAAGAAACAAAAACGATACATTTACATAAAACTTGATTCAAATATTTTATGCACCAGAGCAAGTTTCCTACTTGAAACATGCTGTCTAATGCCAAGGCTCGCATATGTCATCTCTCAATGATGCATTACACTAAAACATCTTACTGAATAAGCTATCTAGGTCATAGATTGGACGGGAAGAAAGCACTGTGTGTTACAGGCTTCTCGTAAAACATAACTTTTTTTAGTATTGGTGATAATCTTGTCATGATTCACAAGCAGCCGGAATTGAGAAAATAGGGCAGGACACTTCTTTAGGCACACTGAAAAACAATTTTGCAGGGGCCTTGTCTTCTCTTGTGCAATGTGCGAGGTCTTCGTTTTTCTCTACGTGCCACGTATTGAATGTGGCATTTGCATCCCTCCAGAGAGAGTCTCGTCTCGTTGCTCACCTAGCGGCAGGTGCGCCATATCTTATACAATAGACTACTCAACAGGTAAATATGCCGAGCCAAATGTTCATAGCCATGGAGGTCTTTAGGTTGCCGTGTTGAGAATTCATTTTTAGAGTGCCTCTTCTTACATAAAACGGCGATAAACTAATATATAACATAAACCGGTGACAAGTGTTTCAAAATATAAAGATTATTTCAAATGGAAAAATCTATGTCTACAGTCGCGTAAACTTAGCTTGGGATTATTGTTGTGTCAAGCGAAACAGTTGTAAAGTGTACCATTTTATTTCTCGTAATATGACCTACTCATTACCATGACGTCTTTCGACATATGTGAAGTTCTAACACCTACGTTAGCGCCTAAACACACTAAAACCCTCCAGAAATGGAGGCGATCTAATAAAATAAGCAAACAGCATACAAAACTAGAGTCCCAATACAAGAAAGCCGAAGTTTTCTGAAGGTTCTCCTATAGGTCTCACCTTAATATATCTTGTTCACACTAATGGATAACTGCGGCTCTTGTCTACCATTTTTGGGGGACATGTACCCTTCAATTATGCAGCACCGGGCCTACGCCCAACAACACAGGGCTCCAAACTTTCCGTGCGCTTCATGTCCAGCATTTCGCGAATGCCGACGTGCGCGATGTATCTGCAAAAACTTTCGTTGTTAATACCATCGCCCAGCGCTAACAGATAAACTTGCTCGGACCATTGTTGATTTCTACTGTAAACTTGTTTGAGAGTGGTTGAAACATAATTACCAAGCGCTTCCCTCTTTTCAGACAAGAATAGTGGTCTGCAATCATGTACGATATCTGAGACATATGGACAAGATACTGCTTGTGGCCAATAGACAAATCCGCTGCTTCGAAACTTTCGCGCAATTTTTGCATGAAGCCAGACATACGGAGTCAATTCAGCGTGAACAGCAGCCGGACAAGGCGGGCAAGCAAAAGAACTTCAGGTAAGCCAGCAGACATATCAACATTCTACGAAGGCGGAATAGGTAAGCAAATACTGGCGTATTTGTTCAGTCACCAGACATGCAGATTTTCGATGATAGGTGGTCATTCGAAAAAGAGAAAAAACATCTCGCCTGTGCGAAACACCATATTAGAATTGGTGTTACACACCAGGTCTTCAAGATTTCCACATTAGTTGTTAGGCCAAGTACAATTCAAACTCATTACACAATTTGCGTCTGATAGGCAACTGGACAAGTGTTCATCAACTATGCTGTTGAAAGTGGTTTTTCTCTGGCATACACACCGGTTTTTATTGTTCTTTTGGGGGTTGGGAGGGGTTACATTTCTGGAGAACATGCACTGATGGCGCAAAAGATATGTATACTCAATATGTGAGTATCCTGAAACTAAAGAACACACCTGCTTGGTAGAATGCTGCCCCAAACAAAATGTACTTCCTGCAAATAAGTACTGTCGAGCTACTTCGCTGAAGTTAGGCCTGCTGCTCCCTTTTTATAAGCATTTGCTGTGAAACGGGTGCATGGATTTCGCTAGAAAATGGCAATGCTGTTACATCTATATGTGACTCATACTGGGTAAACACCCAATATAAAAAAAGAAGACAGGTGGCACTAAACATAGAGTTTCTCACTATATTGCCTATAGGGAAATCTCACGCTGATGCGCTGTGCTGTGCATGGGAATGCCGGTATATTCTGACTTCGGATTGGCATCGATCTCGGAGAATCAGGAAACCTTGAAGATAGCCCTGGCAACCATGGTTCCATCTGTCACGATGATTCATTCTCTACTAAAACAGCACGCAAAAAGCTTTTTTAGCTTTATTATTACATAAAACATGTTTTGTTTATCTATAGAAGTTGTCATGCAAGTACAATTATATCAAACGTAAAAAGTATCGGAGCGCCGCTAAAGTTGGAGGACAAAAGTCAAGATTCGCGCTCGCTTTGGAAAAGTTTGTCGTCTGTTCTTGCTTTCCTTCGCTTGGTTATGCATTGTAGGTGAGTAAACTTCGCTGGAAGATTTAATATGAGTGAATGAGAACATTTTATTAGGATTTTTGTTTAAGGACGCGTTATCTATGTAGTCTTATCCACGTTTTAGACGAAGCCTCTTACAACACCAGCCAACGCAAGCCTCGCAGACACATATATCGTCATTCCCATGATGGTACGGCGCCCCTTAGGAAACTTCCATAGACAGTAGCGCCAGATTTCTCTCTAGGTGTTATTGTGACAAACTATGGATCTAAACGACTTACCATTAGGTCATCATTCGTCTGCTTTGAACAATATCACAACCGCGAAATGGCAGGCAACTTGGACGTCTTTCTTTTGCTTAGGCTTCCATAACGCGTGGCGCTCTTTT
This sequence comes from Dermacentor albipictus, assembly GCF_038994185.2. Classification (NCBI taxonomy): domain Eukaryota; kingdom Metazoa; phylum Arthropoda; class Arachnida; order Ixodida; family Ixodidae; genus Dermacentor; species Dermacentor albipictus. The sequence continues at coordinate 116,652,976 of NC_091827.1, read as the reverse complement.
TTTTGTTTTCTAGAAGCAATATACCACAAGACCGGCAGGCTTTCCATGATATTGGAAACAAGTCTTATACATCGAATGTTAGGGAAGCTTTTTTAACCTGTGGTATACTGAAAGGATGCTTCATCACATAAGGGAAACTCTGGCGATTTTTAGATATTCGCTGATCTTACCTAATCAAATTATGCATATACGTTCTCTTATACACTCGAGTTATGCGTGCTAAGCAATTGGGCTGGAATTTATTTAGTTTTTCTGAAAATAAGTTTTAAAGATTGCTTGCGTTCCAGACTCGTGATACCAACCGGTGTTTGTGACGTCAGAGACTACACGGCCACTGCCGCTGAAATCGTCACTGAAATCACCCCTGGCTAGTTCAGAAAATCTGTAAAAGCTCCCGGTGTCGTAAAAGAACTCTCTTTGGCTATAGCGCCCCGTGCACTGTGTGTTTACCATGCGCTCCGCGTATTTACATAACGGTAGTGAAGACGCTGAAGACAACAGCTCATCGTGAGGTCCCATGAAGCAGCTATCCATTTAAATTCCCGTATCTCGTATATTGGTTATTGAAAATTGAAGACTTTTTAAGCTACTTCAACCACCCTTCGGTGACAGGAGTTTCAATGTCATTTGAAAATGAAAATATCCTAATATGATAAAAAAAGGACGGAGTTGTTCATTAAACCGATCGTTATCAGGTAGGGATCTGAGAACCACCATGAGTTCATAAACCTACCCTCTCTGAGTGGCCCTGGCACACCATAAGGTATACGAGAACAGGGAAGTTAATTTTTTTGAGCTGTGTAATCAAGATTGTGGCAGTTAGCTTCTAGTTATTATTGCTACGGAATAGTATTACCAATGACGAAGCCGCGAGCAGTAAGAAGACGACGACGACGATTAGAGGCTAGCGCGGGGTGTTGCCTCTTGGCCAAGTGCGGCGTATTATTACGTTGTAAATATACTTGTATATAGCGTTTCATCTGCGTCTTCTTACGTAACATACCTGGTGGAGGTGGACGTTCCCTGAACCTCGTCACGGAGCTTCGCAGTGGACGGTACGTGGAGCCTAGCTTCATGGCTCCCGGCGTTGACAACTCGACTCAGCTGCCCCCGACACCTGCTGCCACTTCGCCGACCTACATCACTCTCCCTGCTCCTCGTGATCCTGGCGTATCCTCGGGCAAAGATGGCGAAGATGTCGACGACTGGATCAGCCTGTACGAACACGTCAGCCGCAATAACTGGTGGGACCCTACTATCATGCTCGCCAACGTAGACTTTCACCTCAGTGGCGCACCTCGAGTTTGGTTACGGACGCACGAAGATGAGCTCACCAGTTGGGATTCGCTCAAACAAAAGCTCCGAGATTTGTTCGTCAACCACTACGTTCACAAACTTGCCGCGCAGAAGCCGCTTTCCGGCCGTGTGCAGACGTCAACAGAGCCCTATGTCACGTACATTCAGGACGTCTTGGCTCTGTGCCGCAAAGTTGATGGACACATGGCTGAGTCAGACAAGGTATCCCACATCCTCAAAGGCATTGCCGATGACGCCTTCAACTTGCTCGTATTCAACAACGTCGCGACGGTGGATGCTATTATAAGAGAGTGCCGCCACCTGGAACTCGCTAAAAACCGACGTATCGACCAGCAGTTTGCCCGTTTGCCCAACACCCCAGCGACATCTTCCTGTGCCGACGCTCCTCATTTCAACAACACTGGCGTTATTACCAAGATCGTCCGGGGTGAGATTGAGGCCGCCTCTCCGGCTACCTTCGAATGCAGCCCCACCAACGCACCTGCAGTCACGGTTTCCTTTATCGAGGCAGTTGTCAGCCAGGAGTTCGAAAACATGGGCCTTCACACCACCTGCTCGGCCCATCGCCCCGATGCCCATCCGGCTTCTTCGATTCCACCCCGTCCCGCATCGTGTTACCCACCACGTTTCCGCAACCCATCTGAATGGCGCATTGTGACGACAAGTCCATTTGCTTTCACTGCCGTCGCATCGGGCACATTTCTCGGCACTGTCGAATTCGCTGGACTTCCCCGACCCGGTCTGCTTATACTGCCTACTCTCGCCCCTCAGGTGGCCCTTCTCGTCCCCATGCCCCCGCTCCGATAATGTCGCCACTGACTCTCCTGCGCCGAACCACCCCTATTCTCGTTCACCTTCGCCACAACGACGGCAATCTCGCTCTCCCCAGCCCCACCGTTCCTTTTCGCCGAATCCCTTCGGACGCCACTCCCAGCCGGAAAACTAGATGATGCCGCGCCTCGAGGTGACGCTACATTGCTCCCTACGCCGCCAAATCCTGCACTGACGTTGCCCACTCACCTCAACCTTCTTGACGTGCAAGTCGACAGTGTCTCTGTGTCTGCACTCATAGACACTAGGGCGCATTTGTCCGTAATGAGCACTGACCTTCGTAACCGGCTCAAGAAAATTATCACGCCCGCCACGACGCCTCTTGTCCGTGTCGCCGATGGCGCAACAGCCCCCGTAATTGGTATGTGTTCCGCCCGCGTCTCCTTCGCCGATCGCTCAACAATCGTGCTATTCACAGTCATCGCCCACTGTCCCCATGACGTCATCCTCGGCTTAGACTTCCTCTCCACTCATTCTGCTCTCATCGATTGTTCCGCCAGTACTCTCCGCCTTGACCTGCCTGTTCTGGATCCTGCTGAACCACACCCCAGTCGCGTCACTTCCATCGACTTCGTTCGCTTGCCACCTTCGGAACTGACCTACGTTGACCTAGTGTCCAATGCAAGACGTCCTCCTTACACACGGAATCACGGTACCTCATACCGTTTTATCTATTACTGCGAATTGCGTCAGCCTGCCAGTGGTCAATTTTGGCTTGACGGCACAAGTGCTGCCACGCGGGATGTCTCTGGCCCTGCTTTGCTGATTCGAGGATCACTCAATAGCATCTATTGAGGTAGACGACAATTCAGCCGATCCTCCTCTACCATCGCAGTCGACAACTTGTACCATCGCCGACTTACAGAAAATGATTGCGCCCGACATGCCCTCCGAGCACGCTCGTGAGCTCTACCGCGTTCTGTTTTCCTACAACGATATTTTTTACTTTAACGATCATCGTTTGGCCCAAACTACAGCTGTTAAAGATCGCATTACTAGCGGCGATTCCCCTCCTATTCATCGCTGCCGGTATCGAGTGTCACCGGCTGAGCGTCAAGTTATTCATGCGGAAGTTCGCAAAATGCTTGCCAAGAACATCATAGAACCGTCATGTAGTCCATGGGCGTCACCTGTTGTACTGGTAAAAAGAATGATGGCTCATGGCGCTTTTGCGTGGACTATCGGCACCTTAACATGGTTACCAAAAAGGACGTGTATCCCCTACCTCGCATCGATGACGCCCTTGACTGCCTCCAGGGTGCTCGCTACTTCTCCTCTATTGACCTCCACTCCGGCTACTGGCAGATTGCCGTGGACGAAGTCGACCGCGAGAAGACTGCTTTTGTAACTCCGGACGGTCTTTATCAATTCAAAGTGATGCCATTCGGTCTATGTAACGCTCCTGCCACTTTTGAACGCATGATGGACTCCCTACTTCACAGTTTCAAATGGTCCACATGCCTCTGTTACTTGGACGACGTTATAGTATTCTCCCCAACGTTCACTACGCACCTCGAGCGCCTCTCGGCAGTCTGGACGTTTTTCGTCGCGCTGATCTGCAACTGAACGCACCGAAGTGCCAATTCGGCCGTCGCCAGATTACCGTCCTTGGGCATCTCATTGACGCGAATGGAGTGCAACCGCACCAAGGCAAGATCCATGCTGTTACACACTTCCCTCTTTCGAAGTGTGTCAAGGATGTGTGCAGCTTCATCGGCCTTTGTTTCTACTTCCGCCGTTTCGTGAGAAATTTCGCGGTCATAGCACGACCACTAACCAAGCTTTTGAAAAAAGACGCCCATTTCCAGTGGGGCGATAACGAAGCCTCTGCATTCTCGCATCTAATCGACGTTGTCACAACGCCTCCCGTTCTGGCCCATTTCGATCCTTCTGCGCCTAGCGAAGTCCGTACTGATGCCAGTGGTCACGAAATTGGCGCAGTACTGGCACAACGCTAGCGCGGCAACGACCGCGTTATCGCTTACGCCAGCAGGCTCCTCTCACCCTCCGAGCGCAACTATTCCATCACTGAGCGTGAGTGTCTGGGCCTAGTTTGGGCGGTTGCGAAGTTCCGCCCATACTTATATGGCTTTTCCGTTATCACAGACCATCACGCGCTTTGCTGGTTATGCTCATTGAAAGATCCTACAGGAAGACTTGGTCGCTGGGCCTTGCGCCTCCAAGAATAATCATATACTGCCACCTACAAATCCGGCCGACTACACAAGGACGCTGACTGCCTGTCTCGTTACCCGGTAGACGAGCCTGAAGATGCCGGCAGTAGTACCGCCAACGGCATTTTCTCTGTGTCTGCCTTCGCTAACATCGCCGATGAGCAGTACTGAGACCTACCGCTGCGAGCATTCATCGAGCGTCTGCGCTCTACACCTACCGACGTGTACATTCGCCGATATGTCCTCCAAGGTGGCATTCTGTACCGAAGGAACATCCTCCCTGATGGCCCTGATCTTCTTCTTGTCGTGCCAAAACGTCTACGACAGACTGTGCTCTTTCAGATGCATGACGCACCTACTGCAGGACACTTTGGCGTAACCCGCACGACCGCGTCCGCCGCCCCTTCTATTGGCCTGGTCTCGCTCTCTCTATCCGACGCAATGTTGCCGCCTGTGATACCTGCCAGCGTCGGAAAAGACCTCAGGTGCTACGTGCCGGTCGTCTCCAGCCAGTCACTGTCCTTGTGGAACCGTTCTTTCGTGTTGGATTAGACCACCTCGGTCCCTTTCCCACGTCATCCTCTGGGAACAAATGGGTAGCCGTCGCAATAGACCCGATACGCTATCACGCGCGCTCTCCCTACCAGTTGCGCCACTGACGTCGCGGACTTTCTCTTGCATGACATTATCTTACTTCATGGCGCCCCACGACAGCTGCTCACAGACCGTGGTCGTAACTTCCTCTCGATAGTTATCACCGACATTGTACGTTCCTGCTCCACTCGGCACAAGCCGACTACCTCATACCATCCTCAAACCAATGGCCTGACAGAGCGGTTAAACCGTACTCTTACCGATATGCTGTCCAAGTACGTTTCCAAAGACCACCACGACTGGGACAGTGCCCTTCCTTACGCAACATTTGCGTACAATTCCTCCCGGCACGACACCGCCGGATTTTCGCCATTTTATCTACTCTACGCTCGCGAACCAACCTTGCCCCTTGACACGGCACTTTCTCCTGCTTCTATCTCATCAAGCGAGTATGCGCGCGACGCCATCGCCCTCGACGACCATGCACGCCAGCTTGCCCGTGCTCGACTGACGGACTCGCAAACCACTCAGCAGCGTCACTACAACGCCCGCCACCGTGACGTGCAGTTTTCGCCTGGTGCGCTCGTGCTCTTGTGGTCGCCCTCTCGTCACGTCGGACTTTCAGAAAAGCTCCTTTCGCGATACACGGGGCCCTACCGCGTGCTGCGCCAGGTGACGCCTGTGACGTACGAAATTGCTCCTGTGAGCTCAACCTCGTCATCTACCCTGGTATCTAGTGATGTCGTGCACGTCAGTAGGCTCAAGGCCTACTACACTGCTTCCGAATCCGGCCTTTAGTCGCTCCGGGACGGCGCTTTTGCCGCCGGGGGTAGTGCTACGGAATAGTATTACCAATGACGAAGACGCGAGCAGTAAGAAGACGACGACGACGATTAGAGGCTAGCGCGGGCTGTTGCCTCTTGGCCAAGTGCGGCGTATCACGTTGTAAATATACTTGTATATAGCTTTTCATCTGTGTCTTCTTACGTAACAATATATAACCAACATCTGTAAAGAAAAAAATTTCAGGTAACTCTTGCTCTAGCGCTACTCAGTTTGAGTATGAAGGAAAAAGACAGGTGATACAATGAGCATAAGTCCCAGCTAATTTTATCCATGACCCTATTGCCCATTAGATGGGCCGCTCCTAGCATACGTGAAAAAAAGAATCCATACAACAAACTTACAAGAAGCACACGGTTGCACTTCACTGAACAAGTGACGACCGCCTTAGAAAGTCAAGTTCCGTAGCTGATAAAGCTAAGCATGGTGTACCCATGCGCACCATACGGCATTTAGAACTCATAGGCCAGTACTCCCACAAAACATCGACCCTAAAGGCCTTACTCGCGTTATTAAGGTTCACGCGGTCTGTGGGGCTTCACGATAGACCGTAAGAACACTGCCCCCTACCGCTCCGTAGTATACGCGGTTTGTTCGTGCTCGTCTCTAATTCTCGCTATCACCCCCTGCCGCTCTCTTCCTCTTCTTATCCCCCTTCGCCCTTTCCCTGTGCAGGGTAGCCAACCGGAACTGCCTGTGATTAACCTTCCTGCCTTTGTATGCATCCTTTTCTCTATCTCTCTCTCTTTAGTAATGGCATCGGTTTTAATCTCGCACGGCAGTTGATTGTGACTACATCTTATGATGACGCACTTAAAAAGAAAACTGGTTTATATCCACAAGAATTGCGATGCATGGCGAGGAACACACTTGAATAAATTTTGTTGTTAACATTGTAACTATGCTCGCGCAAGCGGTAATTGATACGCCTTCCGGCCTGTCCAAAGTCAACAGCGTTATACGACAAAAGAAACTTGTATACCATAGCTCGAAGGCGATCAACATGCTTGTTCATGTCTTTTTTCCCGCACTGGAGCCCTATAACGTAAAACTATTACAATATGTTTTATTCCAATATCCTGGCGTCAAATTTGCGTAACCGTCGACTCAAGCATGGGGCGGTGACCTGCAGGCCAATTGGCCTGACCAGGCCAATCAAGCGCTCTCCTCGTACATAGGAGGTCACTTTTGTTTGCATTAAAAAACCGATAACATTGCCTACATTGAGCAGCTTGTCTTATGTAATTCACCAAGAGACTAGGAGCACGCTAAAGTGGAGAAAGTATTGTTGCGGCGAGCCAGTCCACTGCAAATCGATAACTGGATGAAGATGGTGATGCCGGCGTTTGCGATTGGTCTGCTTTCCCTTACTTAGCTTGTGGTGGCTGGTCGAAAATCACGGCGCCATGGAAAGGAAGCTCAAGAATTTACGCTAAAACGGATCATCAGCAAAGAAGGGCTGGTAGAGTGGTGTCTTAAACATGCTGAAAATGCTCGAAAACGTTAAACGGCCCCGCAGAAAGTTTCATTGTATGCAAATAAACCCATGCTCTCCGGCAAGTCTGAGTAGCCTGCGCCTGAGTGATTGGCGGCAGCCATCCCTTATTCCTTTCAAAACTAGGCAGCCTGCGGCTACTCAGAAGAACATTCACTTTTGTTCGGCATATTATTGCATCTTTAACGCGAAAACGTAACTTTTATGCGGGGAGTTTTCGTGGTTTCGCGACGTCGCATGACAGGCAGATGAAGTGGGGGCAGCCTGAATACTTTTGACAAGAAGCCGAGGCCTAATGGCGAAAAGACCTTGAATCAGAAATGACTATTTTTTCTTTTGTTCGGTCAAATCACGCATATTCAGTGTGAACACGTTCTATCAAATGGTGACCTATCACAGTTTTCGACACGTCGGGTGACCGACAGGCGAAGTGGAGGTGCTCCAAAAAAGCTTTTGACTAATCGCGGAGGGCTGATTGCAGAATGTTTTTTCTATTTTTATATAAACAAACGTTTTTCTAATTCGCATTATGAAATAATCACCTTGGATGTTTCGTTGATTCAGTCCGTTTCCTGAGAGTATCGTCCAGGTAGCCCGGATAATCGCTTGTGGTATTTCTGTTCTCACGTATTCCTTGAGCATGAGCCCCTTGTGGGGTTTCGGTATTGTCTTAATGTTATTCTTCAGTAATCGTGGTAAAGGCTTCCTCTTCATCGAGAGAGCATGTTGCGACGACCGTGGCCCGTCTCACCGTTCTGCCCGTCTCCTTGTCGGGAGCAATCATTTTTGTTAGGGCATTCAAGTCTGAAGGGACAGGGGGTGAAGCAAGAGTTGGACATGAGGAGCTGTTACAAGTTAAAGTCGAAATGTTGTAGTCTCTGGCCGGCGTTATTTGCGTCAGGGATATTCCGCGCGGGGTTACTTGTGTACAAAGTCCAAAGTTCACAAGTGGAAGTCAGGACGCGTTGTCAGAAATGGCAATGATGATGTGAGGAAAAGCGACATTATGCGAGAGCAGGACATCCGGATTAGGGGATACGATGTAGTCACTGTCTGGTATAGGTGGAGTGGGGGAGACACCTATGTAGGTAACGGCACGGTGTGGGAGGCGAATATGCTCTGTGGAACGTAGCCGTATCGGAACACTAACGGGATGGTCAATAGCAGCAGGTAGAGTGAGTTGCACAACATCAGCAGAACAGTCGATCAAAGCGGAATGTGTAGACAGAAGGTCGAGGCCCGGAATGAGGTCGTGAGGGCTATGCTCAGAACATAAAATAAAACAGAAGTATGATATCCACTCTGCGGCACAGAGCGAGCACATCCTGGATGTACGTAAGGTAGGATTCAGTGCACATCTGGACACGCGAAGCGAGGTCCTATTGGGCGGCGCACTGACATCCTACCGGCTTGCCAAACAAATATTTCTGCGTCTGTTTACAAATGTCCCAGCTGGTAAGTTCCTCCTAGTGGGTCTGAAACCATACGCGTGCCGCGCCCGCGAGGGAAAATATCAGATTAACCAGCATGATGGTCTGATCCCAGTGGTTGCTGGAGCTCACCCGCTCATATAGTTGAAGCCAGTCATCTACATCGGCTTCGACGGTGCCAGACATTGTTCCTGGGTCGCGGGGTTGTGCTAGAATGACGGTGAGTGCCGGTGCCGGCGGGCCCGAAGCATGCTCGCCTTTTGCTGGCATTGTAGATACAGCCAAGGAGCGCCCGCTGCGTAAATCCGTCTTGATAATGATCCCCCAACCTCCACCAAAAATGCTACGGGGTTAAAAGCAGTCAGACGTATGTTTACAGGATATTTATAATAATTGTTGCGGCTGAGAAGATGATAGACAGCACGCGAAGTCCATAGCGTCGTCTTCTTCCGACGAAGCTGACATCTTCTTCGTCAGCGTGTCACAATATCATTCATCACAACCTGCATGGCTTCTGAGGAGGAGTGCGCACTGTAACTCAACTTGCCGAACTTTTTTTCGTTACTGAGAAACTCCTCAAGCTCGGCGTCCACAATACATGGGAAGAGCTTGTCGAGGCTCATAAGATCAGCCAACTAGAGCGGCTCAAGCTCACACCTACCGGACGTGCAGTTTTGCACTACCTCAAATACAGTGAAAGCTTCATTGCAGACACAGACCAGAAAGCAAGAATCCCACCTGCACTCCGGGACTGCATCAGCGTTGCATGTATACCGCGCAATATGCATCCAAATTATCATAAGGAGCGTTGCCAAAGCAGAATCTGCGCACTCAGCAAGAAACACGGGAGAGACCCTCATACGAGGTACACCGATGCTGCCCGGTATATTAAACGAAATGCCTTTGCCCTAAGCGTTACGGATCACCAAGGCAAAGAACTTGCAGCTGTCACCATCCGAGCGAGATACCCTGGGACTGCAGAGGAAACGGCAATTGCTCCAGCAACAACAACTTGCCCTGAAGTAGCAGTAATACTAACAGACTCCCAAGCAGCAGCTCGCAACTATCAAAAAGGCTGCGTAACAGAAACCGCGCTCAAAATACTAAGAAATCACATCGCACGCGCCCCGCTTCCCGACACCTACATCAGCTGGGTTCCAGGCGATCAGGGCATGACAGGAAACGAGGCGGCACACGCCGCTGCCCGCGAGCATACCAGCCGGGCTTTCCTGCCATCCCACATTAGGCCGGTCACTAACGTTGATGACATCACCCTAAAGTACTCAGAGCTTCTGCAACACCACCGACTCAGCAGCAGAACGTACGCTTTGCCACACAAAAATCTAAGGAAGGAGGAAGAAGTCATCCTGCGCCGCCTAGAGACCAACACCTACGTGCACGGAATAATCATGCACAGACTGTATCCTACGCAGTACTCGTACATATGCCCCCATTGCGACGTTCCAGACACCCTGCAACACATGGTCCAGGATTGCCCACTGCGTGGCAGACCCACAGACCCTACCTCACAAGCTCCACAAGACGACTGCAAAGAAAGCCGCCCCATAGAAGCACAGAAAGAGCGCCCCAACTCACCACAGATTCATACAGTAACCGAAACGTGGGAGGCCAAGCTTTCCTCCGATGACCTGGACGACCAACGCAGTCTCGTCGCCCGGGCCAAAGAGGCAGCCCAAGCCAGAGGGTTCTTGGAGTAAGGAATCCTCCCACCTAGGGTGAACCGGGTTCTGACTCGGTTTACCGTTTCGGAAAATGAAAGTTTAGTTCTCTCTCTCTACCTTGCACAGGGAATAAATGATCAAAAACGAAGTGATATAATTTTCATCGATTACTTGAAGGCTTTTGACTGTGTGTATGTTAACGAACTGAAGTTCAAACTAAATCAGATACTTCACGATGGCCCCGTTACGGGATGGATAGCGATCTACTTATTCAAACGCGGTCAACATATTTAGTACGCTAACAATTCCTCTGACATCATGCCACTCTTTCCTGGAGTGCACAGGGCTCCATCGTAGCACCATTTTTATTTTATACATTCATGACATTACGTATCACGTGGATGTAAACATATGTCTCTTCGTTGACAACCGCGTGCTGTATTAAAAAATGAATCAAGCACGACTTAAGTACGTTTAAGCAGCGTCATGGATTGGCGTAATATGAGACAAATGGTGATAAATCTAGATAAACTGTAGCAATGGCAGTCACAAATAAGAAATCGAAACTTAGCTTCTCCTACGACTTTGGTAATGGCGTTCTTACAACCGTAACCGAAAAGAAATAATTTAGTGTCATGTTATTAGCGTCAAAAATCGAAGTGCGAATACAACAAAAAAAGCAATGAACAGTTTGTTTTCTTAAGCACGTTTTTCGTTATGGAACTTCACTACCAAGTTACATATCAGGTTCTTATCTGTCAAATCTTAGAACACACAAAGAACGTATCGTTTCCGTATATGCAAAAATATATACGCCAGCTCAAATTGGTGCAATGAAGAGCGGTTACCTTTAACTATAACAGGTACCGGTGCACTGAATCCCCCACGGAGAAGCTTTCCTGCGCAGGCTTGGACACATTATCAAGAAGCCTAACACTGCATATGGTGAAGTTCGTATATCTATTAAGAGATAATGTATTCAACATGGATCCTGCTACTTAATTAGTATTAACCGTTCTTGGGAAAACCATCTCAAGCATGAATTTAAGATTAATGAATACTCTTGTGTTAACAACGCATGTTACTTCGCTTTCTTGCCCCGAGCCATACGGGAATGGAACACCGTACGTAAAATCACAATCTCGCAGGATACCTTAGAAACGTTCAATTAGCTCGCGGCTCCATCAGTCCCGTCCCCAAGCCAGACATTATGAATATCTCCAGTCGGTTATTGATTTATGTAATAGCTTGCTCGAGGTATAGTCTGTGTGTTAATGTACGAATGAATGATTTGCGATGTTTATATGAGGTTGCGTTGATGACTAAAGTTGGCGGCTCTCTTCAGTTTCTCGTATTCTGCACCGAATGTGTCTTGTTATGAGTGCTTTGATTTCTTGTCTTTGTTCACCTGATTTGCTATCTTATTTTATCTTCGATTGTAATTTGGAATTTCTTGTATAAAAGCCCACTTATAAAACAGTTGCAAGTGGCTAACAGTACATTAAAATAAAATAATAAATAAAAGAAAGCCAGCGACGCTTTTACTTTAAGGACTGGCTACAACTGTCAAAACTAATCTACGCTCTCAACCAAAACACAGTAGCCACACACTGGAAGCAGAAGGCTGCCAAAATAACATCTTATTTGCTGCAACTTTGCGCCCACAATTTGTAGTTCTAACTTGCAAAGTAATTTTTCCGCGTAAGTGGTCGCACGTACAAAACAACCGCACTGCGAAACGCGCGGATGTAGACGCTCATGACCGCGCTAGTTGCGCAGCATTGTTTGCTACTTATAATGTGGAGTATATACTGTTGTGAGTGGACTGTATAGTAACAGTCAAGCTAAATCTATCCATGGGCACGCTCGAACGGGTCAATACTAGCGTTCCAGCGTGGCCTCCAAACCTTTTCTTTGTGCGCGCTGTCAATCAACGATGGTTTTCCGTCAATATGGTCCACTCTTAAGCAACATTACGCCCTTTGGGTCGTATCTTGCCACAAAACAATAATCGTCATAGGTTTTGTCCGCATTTCCTTTCTTTAGCTCTGCGAGCCCAGTACTTCAAGTAACGAACGGCATACACGTTTATCAGCACGACAGAACATTCTCGACAGGAAGAGAGCGAGCGCAGCATTTTTAAGAAAGGGTACGCAAGCAAGGCAGATGAGGATTATTGCTATGTGGCAAGATACAAACCAAAGGGTGTACATTTGTTTGAGAGCGTGCACCATCAAGCAAAGCCAGAAAGCTGACCTCACATCGGCAGAGCTCTTTCAGTGGCGCCTAGTTGTGCGTCACCTGCTTGGATTTGTTCATTTCGCAGCCGAACACGCTGCATATTTGCAGAAACCTGCAAATCCACCAGGCGCAAGCCATGAATGTGCAACCCTGCTGCGATAGCACTACGGCAGCGGTGCTAATCGCGATGGCAAGAATGTTTCTTATCTAAGGCAGAAAGCTGGGATAAATGGTGGTTATTCATGTGAGGGGACATTGCACTAGCTTGTAAAAAAGGACTTGGACAGAAGCATGAAAAAACACACACCGAACACTAGTGCGGCTCCATGGTCCGTGTTATTATTATAAACGAAAATTGCCGACCTAATGTCCATTCCGGAACCTGAGTGAAGCAAAGCTTTCATTAACAGCGTAAGTGCAGAAAAACCGCTCGTTTTCTGCAACGCGTTTTACAGTATAGTGATTGCGTACCAGCCGGTAGATCAGCAAAACGCGAAAACTCCAATTAGGTGAACCGCGTGATCCTCGCCATGGAGGCTCAGAGTGTCTCCGGGATCGACTAACTTTTCATCGCTCTGTTGTCCGGGATTATCACAGTTTTTCGCCTTTGCACCATCTGCAAGACACGCCCACCTCACTCGGCATGAAGCCGACTGAAGCTGATGCGCCAAACTTTCGGAAAGAAAGCACAGAAAACTTCACATTGTGAAAGGAAATATGAACTTGAGGGCGCATATTTTTTGCACGTCAGGTATTAGGCACCATTTGTTGTTTCACTGTGTTATTTCATAGATAACAAAGCTAGCAGCGGGTGCATCTGCATGTGTAGTACATTTTAGGCAACGAGTATTGTAATAAGTATAGAGAACTTTAAAAGACAATGATGAAGAAAAAAATACGAGCACTAAAACATTATACGAAACTGAGGCACACATACATACATTGACTGTGCCTTGTGGATATGGATGTTGCCCTGCGTTTGAGAAAGCAGGCAAGACAACAGTAGCAGCAGCCATTGTCAGCGAAGTCTCTGAGGGCTGCTCTAGAAAATTGTGCTTTTTTTAATTACGTTGAGCTGAAAGCCTGTAAACATGTATTGTTAACTTTTGGCTTCTGGCATTTTATGTTGGGCATTGTAAGCCGGCGGGGCACTTTGCGACTCACTCTGTCAGGCAACAATACTTGAGAATTTTTGGAATAATCTGAAAGCCTCACCACATAAAGACAATCCTACCCTTTGCGTTTTTCGTTTTTTTTTCAGGAATTCCAAGCATATTGGAGGCAATCGCGTTGACAACGCTAGAGTGACAGAGGACGAAGTCGAGTTGTCGAAAACCGTACGTGAACTACTACTTTCGTTAAATTTCCTTTTATCCAACATATGTTTGGTTAGGACCATCAACAATGCGATCTTGCCAGATATTGTTACCGACTTGCTTAGAACTGCGCTGAGTCTAAAGAAGTGTAAGTATTTTATTCACTGCGATAATTCTGTTGTTTCTATAAGTTCTTTCTCTCGTTCTTTTTCTTCGTTTATTTAGTGCAAATTTGGTACAATATACCCTTAGGAGACACCTGAACAAATGGCTCACCTCGCCGTTTCAACCTAGCAGCAAAGCAGCTAAAGGTTACAGTATACTATGAGAAAAGAAAAACACACAACACACCTATTTATGCCGTGCATCCTATAAAATCAAAACAGAAACGCGTCTTGATTCCACATACATATCCTCGTTGTCCACATGAGACTACTAAAGATACTTGTAAAATGCACTATTAACACTTGCACAAACTGGTACAAGTGCAAGGTTAGGGATTTTAGACATTCCAGTAAATGTAGTATGGTGGGGTATTGATTTAGCAGGTCTGCTTTTTTTGTGAAGGTAGTAATTGGTTTCTGTACTTTATACGTGAATAAATTTCTTTGCCAACAAACACAAATGCTCTAAATTTAAGGACTATATTATACATGCTAATTATTTCGGTTTACGCTGAGTGCAAGTATCCAGGCTCCAGAAATATGAAGGTACCAATATAAACTTGTACATGCACAAAATATTTATATTACAACAACCGTTTGCGTTCTTACGACTCGGAAACGCTGTCCAACAAAGGTTGTGCATAACTTAAAAAGACTGCAGCTTTGCAATTCCTGCTGAAGGAAATCAAGACGCTAAGAAGAACTACAAAATCATGCAGGAACTATGGTTCTTGCTCGCGTTTGAATTCTCTCACAACTTTATTAAAAGCTAAAATTCGTGGCGCTAAAGAGAACTTCAGTAGTACCACATTAAAACATTTCTACAATTCCCCCCATAAATTTTGGCGTTACATTCACTCTCAAAACATCATCCGCGTAACATCCCGCGTGAAAAATAAAAACACAGCAGATGCTTTTAATAATTACTTTCAATCGGTATTTACGCTGGATGTAGACGTTGCAACATACCCATGTCCATTTAGCTTTAGTGATCAACAGAAAAACTGGCTCTCCAACTATATGCGAAAATCGCATACTTTCTAGGTTTTAAATATCGACGTACGAAAATGTAGCGCTCCTGATGAAATTCCGAACGAATACTTAAAACGGTTTGCAGAACCTATCAGCAAGCACTTGCATCTGACATACTCAACATTATTACGTGAAAGTAGCCTCCTAGCACAGTAGAAAATTGCTAAATTGTTCCAGTCTACAAATCGGGAGCAGTTTCATCGCTAGCAAACTACCGGCCTATATCTTTGAGTTGACGTTGTTTAAAAATACTTGATCATGTTATCTTGAAGTTCATTACAGAATTTGTAGAAACTAATCATATCCTTCATCCAGACCAGCACGGCTTCCGTTGTGGGTTATCCGCTGACACACAACCAATAGAAATGCCTCATAACCCTGCGCAAGCCCTCAACGACCAGTCTCAAATTGATATGCTCCTTCTGGATTTATCGAAAGCCCTTGACCTGGTCTCTCATGCGGAACTAATTTTCGAGCTTATGGAAATACTCGCAGATGGGCCAGTGACTTGCTGGGCGAGTGATTATTTGTACACCAGGAGGCAGTTTGTGTATCTTGGAGAGCATTTTTCGGATCCTTTCCCAGTTGTCTCCGGTGTACCTCAGGGCACCGTTTGGCTCCCCTCCTTTTTTACTCTTCATAAATGATATTGCCAAAGACGTTAACGCTAAAATCTGACTGTTTGCTGATGACTGCGTGCTTTAGCAAGAAATTCAGCACATTTATTCCCAAATTAGGCTCAATAATGCATTAAACAATATTGGCCAGTGGTGCAAAGATGGGCAGATCTCAATCAATTTAGATAAAGCGGTTTCAATGTCTTTTAAAAATAAAAAAAGATAATTTGAATATTCTTATTCAATTACCCATGTCATCATCCCAAATGTTTCTGAGAATTGTTATTTCAGATTCATCATTTCTTCCGACTTCACGTGGACTGCACATATCTACCAGGTAACCAGGAAAGCAAAGCAGGAACAGTTTCTTCTCAAGAGTATCTTGCGTCATTCGGCATTTCAAACTAAGTTCCTTGCCTAATTCACTTGATTATTCGGTCGATATTAGAATATGCCAATATTGTTTAATTTCCGCACACGAAAAATAACATCCGCACACTCGAAAGGATTCAAAAGAATGTTGTCCGTTTTCTTTAAACCCGCTACAAGAATACCGATTCACCAACTAAGCTCTCACAATATCCAGGCCTTCACTCTCTGGAAAGCCGAGCCAAACTTCAGCGTTGGAAGTTTTGGTATATGCTACACCACAAATCATTTAAGCTAAACTACTTAGACTTCACAAACTTCAAAACCACGGGCCAGTCTCGGCAGATGCACTCAAATAGACTAGAACAGTTTTCCTGCAGTAATAATGCGTTCTAGTTGTCCTACTTCACGCAAGCTCGAAGAGAATGTAATGGGTTGAACCCGTGTGTCACTGACCAAACAACGTTTCCCAAATTTATTGAGCTTGGTATATATATTGTAAGGAAGATAACGAACGTTCACACTGGGTCAGCAGCATCGGCAGCATCAAGCGCGCAGCAGAAGCTCGAGCTCGGGGACTGTGCTCGGTGCATCGTAGAACCGGCGGTCACTACGAACCCCAATAAACCTCCTTTAGAGGTGGAGGTGCTGGGTAACGTTCTACTCTACCATCCTGGAACTCCGTTCTCGGACTCTACCCTCTGCCATGCCGGACGCCGACCAGCAGACTCTTCCATCGCCACCCGTCTCTTGCGCTGGCACCGTTCGCCAGCGGGAGCCTCCCATCTTCAGCGTAACCGACGACAACGACGTTGAAGAGTGGCTGTCATCCTACGAACGGTTGAGCGTTCACAACAAATGGAATGACTCGGACAAGCTGGCTTACGTGTCATTCTACCTCGCGGGCGTGGCCAGTCTCTGGTTCAGAAATCATGAAAAGGATATCCGAACGTGGTCGGCGCTCAAGACGTCGATTACAGAAGTATTTGACCGACCCGCCGTCAGGAAACTCCGAGCCGAGCAGCGTTTGCGTACACGCGCACAGGACACGGGTGAGACATTCACCAGCTATATGGAATATATTTGTGCAGGCGCGTGAACGTTGCTATGACGGAAGCGGAAAAGATCAAGCATGTCTTGAAGGGAATCGACGATGACGCATTCCAAATGCTTCTGGCCAAGGGCCCGCGCACTGTTGGCGACGTCATCAGCTTGTGCCAGAGCTATGATGAATTGCGTAAGCAGCGAGCTCTGACTAGGCGACATCCCACACCAAATGCGGCATCACTCTGCAGCCATACCACCGGCCCAGAACAAGCCTACCTGATAAAGCAAATCAAGGATTTCGTCCGCGAAGAAGTCGCACGACAGCTATCTCTGGTGTCCGTCACTCAGGAGTCTGCCAGCACTTTGCCGTTTCATATCCGTAACGTGATCCATCAAGAGGTCGCGGAAGCGCTGCCGGCTGTTCACCAGTTCTTTTTTTCGCTGGATTTGCGGTCAGGCTACTGGCAGGTTCCGATGGCAGAGGCCGATCACCCGAAAACTGCCTTTGTTACACCAGACGGCTTGTATGAATTCACCGTCATGCCTTTCGGACTTTGCAACGCACCTGCTACCTTCGAAAGAATGACGGATAATGTTCTGCGTGGCCTCAAATGGAAAATACATCTTTGCTATCTTGACGACATTTTCGTGTTCACCCCTGATTTCCCAACACACCTGCTCCGCCTCCACGTACTCACTTGCTTCACCAACGCCGGGTTGCAACTTAACTTGAAGTGTAGATTTGCTGTTCGTCAGCTAACAATTTTAGGCCATGTCGTGTCAAAGGAGGGCATTCGCCCGGATCCTGAGAAGCTACGTGCTGTTACTGCGTTCCCAAAACCTACTACTATGAAAGAGCTACGCAGTTTTATCGGCCTCTGCTCTTACTTCCGGCAATTCGTTCGAAACTTTTGTTCCGGCGATTCGTTCAAGCGCTATTGTTCATCGTAAATTCACTGCTTATCACCCACAGACTACCGGTACCACGGAACGCTTTAATCGAACTCTTGGTGACATGCTCGCCATGTATGTTTCACCTGATCACTCTAATTGGGACCTAGTTCTTCTATTTGTCACCTATGCCTACAACACCGCGAATCAGGCCACTACCGGATTCTCACCCTTTTACCTTCTTTACGGCCGCCATCCTCCGCACACAATCGACACCATTCTGCCCTACCGGCCAGACCAATCTGAATGCCTGCCGACCTCGGAAGCCGCCAGACACGCCGAGGAATGTCGCCATCTTGCCCGTCGATTCACCTCGGACACCGTCAACCAAAACCGCGAAAAAGCCGTTCACAATGCCCAGAACTCGACTCGCACTTTTCTCCCGGGCGCTCTCGTCTGGTTGCTAGTGCCCCACCACGCGCCTGGGCTAGCTTCCAAACTCCTTCCGAAGTACGACGGGCCATACCGCGTTCTCGAGAGAACATCACCCGTGAATTACCTGATTAAGCCGGTAACGCCGCCGTCCGACATGCGACGTCGTAGCCGCGAAGTCGTTCATGGTCAGCGTCGCAAGCCGTATCACCATTCTACCACCCTTCCAGAAAACTAAGTCGCCAGGATGGCTCCTTTATTTCCGCGGGGCCGTTGTAAGGAAGATAACGAATGTGCACACTGGGTCAGCAGCATCGGCAGCATCAAGTGCGCAGCAGAAGCTCTAGCTCGGGGACTGTGCTCGGTGCATCGTAGAACCGGCGGTCGTTATGAACCCCAATAAACCTCCTTTATATGTATTGTACTGAAGGCACTGGTCAGTGGGCATGGTGCTGGTGTGCAGGTGCAAAAGAAGAAGACGACGAGGAGTGCTTGCTTCCGTGTTGCGATATAGCGCCGACCTGTTTTAAGCCTAGCGCTACAACCTATAACTAGTGACCCTTCTGCTAGGTGAACACCCCCGTTGCATTTGGTGGAGCTGCTGGGTTTCTCTTCTACATCCTGGAACTCCGCAGCCGAACGCTACCACCAGCTGTTGCAATGGATGAACCAGGACCGTCCCAGGCTGCTGCGCCCGTGCCCCCCACCATTGTCTGTTCTGGCGTGATCCGGCAGCGCGATCCGGCTATATTTAGCGGCACAGACGACCACGACGTGGAAGACTGGCTCGCCGAATATGACCGTGTAAGCGCCTATAATAAGTGGGACGACCGCGCCAAGCTCACGAGTGTCATCTTTTACTTGACTGACGTGGCAAACTTATGGTTCCGCAATCATGAAGCCGATTTTACCACCTGGTCGGCTTTCACGGCGACTTTGGCAGAGGTCTTCGGCCGTCCCGCCATTCGCCGGCTTCGCGCTGAGCAGCGCTTGCGTGGTCGAGCTCAACGCCAGGACGAGACCTTCACCAGTTATATTGAAGACGTCCTCTCGCTATGCAAGCGCGTGAACTCCTCTATGGACGAAGCTGACAAGATCAACCACGTCACGAAAGGCATCGATGACCATGCCTTCCAGATGCTCTTCGCAAAGAGTCCGCGGACGATTGCCGAAGTCATACAGCTCTGTCAGCAGTACGACGAGCTGCGCAAGCTGCGTGCATCCTCAGCAGGACACCACGGATCTATCTCCGTTGGATTTCGGCCGCGACGCTGCCGACATCTCTGCTTTAATGCCGGAGATAAAACAGTTTATCCGTCAGGAAGTTGCCCGCCAACTCTCTCTGGCGAACAGCACACCCGAGCCGTCGACAACCTTGGCTCCTTCACTTCGCCACGTCATTCAGACCCAAGTTGCCGCGGCGCTGCCTTCTGCCCCTCCTCCGCAGCCTGCAGCTGGACCGCTCACGTACGCTGACGTTGTCGCCCGGCCTTACGCTCCTCCGGCTCCTGATGCCTACCGGGCCACTGGCACCTTCCATGCGCCGCCGCCAGCTTCACGCCCGATGGTCGTCCCTCACTCGGCCGCTGGAGCCCCTGTCGTCAACCCGTGGCGTACATCTGACAACCGGCCGATATGCTATTTCTGCCATTTTCCGGGCCAGGTAGCACGATTGCTGCAAACAATTATAGAGAATCAGGCGGCGACTGATCGCCGACTATCCTCAATAAGCGAGAACGTTGTGCAGTTAAACGCAAAAACAGATCGACTGACGGAATTTCTTGTTATGATACAGGAAATGAACAAGAAAATTGGGCATCTTGAGGCTATAGTTCAGCACCAGGCTGAAAAATTGATCGAGTATGAAAACCGCAGCCGGCGTAACAATTTGTTGGCTTTTGGAATCTCGGAGGAAAGCGGTGACTCAGAGGCGAATTTGAGGGCTGCTGTCATTGATGAACTGTTTCATGAAAAACTGGGGGTTCAAGTTAAAACTGTCGAAAGAATTCATCGCATTGGCAAGAAAAACAGTCAACGACCGAGACCAGTTATCATGAAGTTTTATGATACCAGAGAAAAGGAGCAGGTATTGAAGAACTGCAAAAAACTTAAAGGAAAATCAGTTAGTATCAGCAATGATTATGCAAAGGAAACAGTAGATGTGCGACGAAAGTTGTGGGCGAGCGCTTCTGCCGAAAGGGCGAAGGGCGCGAAGGTATTTTTGATTGACGACAAGCTCAAGGTAAACGATAAGCTTTACGTATGGGACCAAGAAAACAACGCACGTTTCCTTCTAAACCACCGAAATAAAAATAAGCACCGCACACAAAGGACAGATGACACGCATAGTGATTCTGGTCCCTCAGGCAGTCCCAGCGATTCCCCATGTACTTCAACCCTTTCATAGCTCCGAATCTTGTCACTGAATGCACGCAGTATTGTTAATAAAGTAACTGAGTTAGAATACGTGTTGCTCACAGAGACCCCTCATGTGCTAGTAGTAAGCGAAACATGGTTGAACAGCAATGTACCTAGCCAATGTATAGTGCCACCCAACTACCGAATGTTTAGATGGGATAGAGACAGTCGCGGTGGAGGCGTTGCGATTATTGTTCCTGAGACAGTATGGTGCAAAATTACTTACGCAAACACTGTATATCTTGTTGGCGCAACATATAGGCCACCTGCCACTGCACGCGAGTTTTTAGATAAGCTGAATGATTTCCTGTGCAATCATTTGGACCGTAACACCAGACTAATAATGACCGGGGACTTTAATCTACCTAATATTAACTGGGACAGTTCACTACATGGGCACGTAGAAATTTCTAGTAGTGAAAAGCTGCTTCAAATAATGATCTCGCACAATCTAAAGCAAATCGTGAAAGAAAACACGAGGGTAACGCCTGAATCTCAGTCATTGTTGGACTTGGTGTTTCTTTCGAATAAAATAGGCGACTATACAGTGTCTGTGGATGATGGTCTGTCAGATCACAAGATGGTTCTTGTACACATAGTGTCGAGCGCAAGCACTCGTTCCCAGCCGTTTATACCTGTGAAAGTTAAGGACTATAGTCGGGCAGACGACTCATCTATTCTGGATTTTTTAGAATTATCATTTAATCAATTTGAACTTGCCTGCGATTGTGAATCGGTTGACGAACTATGGCAGCGTTTCAAGAAAATTATAAGACATTGCGTTGATAGTTTCATCCCAACTCGACTAAAAAATATAAAACGACGGAACCCTTGGATTAATCGAGATATCATTCATATTAAGCGTAAAATAAAGCGTTTACGCAAAAGGCAAGGTGTCTCCGCCGAGGTATCGAAATTGCGAAGGGCACTGAAAACGGCTCTGAAGGAATCAAAAGAGCAGTTCTTTAACCAAACATTAACTAATTTTATGAAAACATCACCACAAAAATTCTGGCTTTATCTGAATGATAAAAAAGAACAAATAAACAAGATCCAAGTTAACAATGTAATAGTAACGCAAAAAGCAAATATTGCAAGTCGTTTTAATAATTTCTTCCAATCAGTTTTAGCGCCTAGCAGCGATTGCGCAGTCGCTTGTCTGCCGTCTTCCTTTTCATGTGGGATGGAAAATCTCGTCGTCACTCAAGCAGGTGTGTTTAACCAACTACTACTTTTAGATTCTAAGAAGGCTAGCGGGCCGGATGGAATACCAACCCAATTTCTAAACGATACGCCGAGTGGGTATCATTTTTCTTAAATAATATCATTGTTAAGTCATTGCAAACTCACTCGTTGCCACAAGACTGGCGTTGCGCAGTCATAACTCCTGTTCTTAAAAACGGTAACCGATTGCTAATAAATAACTATCGCCCAGTTTCCCTGACTAGCGTCTGTTGTAAAGTCTTAGAGCATATCATAAGTAAGCATATTCTTGTTTTTCTTGAAAATAACGACTTTTTTATCAGCACCAACATGGTTTCCGAAAGGGACTTTCTACAGTAACCCAGCTCATAGAAACTATTCATGATTTTACTTCATCTATAGACGCCCAAGAACAAATGGACGTCATCTGCGTAGACTTTGCGAAAGCCTTCGACAAAGTTTCGCACAATAAATTACTTTTCAAGTTACAAAAAGCAGGAATAAATGACACTATTCTAAAGTGGACTGAAGCCTACCGACACAATCGCAGGCAGGTTGTGCGTGTGGACGAGTGCTTGTCCCCTGCGTTAGAAGTGCTTTCTGGTGTTCCCCAGGGGTCTGTTCTGGCCCCATTGCTGTTCTTGGTTTACATTAACGACATTACAGAGATTGTCGAGTTCCCTGTGAAATTGAAGCTTTTTGCTGACGACTGTTTAATTTATTCTACGGTAACACACATTCACGACCAAATCAGAATTAACCGGGTTCTTCATTCCCTTCACCTTTGGTGTGAAAAATGGGACATGGAAATCAATTACAACAAATCGACTTTTACACATGTTACTAACAAAAAAGTGTGGCACCATTCTTTTATATTATTGCAAGCAACAAACTTAGAAATGTAGATACATTCAAGTATTTGGGGATCAGAATTACACATAACTTAGACTGGCGTAAACATATCGATAACCTGTGCTCGACGGCTTCACAAAAACTGTATTCATTGAAGAAAAAGCTGGAACATGCAACGAAAGATGCTAAATTAATTGCTTATAAAACTCTCATACGTCCATCTTTAGAATACGCTTGCGTTGTCTGGAGCCCCCACCAAAAAGTCTTAATACACAAACTAGAAAGAATTCAGAGAATGGCTGCTCGTTTTATTGCTTCAAGGTATCGAAGGACTGACTCGGTAACAATTCTCCGTTCGTGTGGGCGTGAGTTGCTGGAAACCCGAAGGAAGAAAGCCAGACTTAAGATTTTTTTTCAGATACTTCAAAGGGCTCTGAAGATAAAAAAGGAAACATATGTCCAGTTCCCTGCAATTCGCAGTGAGAGAATAAACCACAGCAGAGCCGTCAAGCCTTATAACACACGTGTTGATGTTTTTCGTTATTCTTTTTTCCCGGATGTGATTGAAATGTGGAATGCCTTACCTGCTGTTGTTGTCGATCAGACGGATGTGCACAAATTTGAATGTTTGATTGATATTTTGTATCGTGAACACCCAACCTGATGCTATGAAATGTAAAATTTGCTTGTGTTGCACTATTTTCCCTCCCTGTAACAACCCTCAAGCGAGGGTTAACAGTATTAATAAAGAAAGAAAGAAAGAAAGATTCTGCCGCCGTCTCAGCCCCCGTTTACCTGTCAGTGGGGGCGCCTCAAGCTACAGGCCTGCTCGACTTCCGCGTCAGGACCCATCTAGCCTTCCTCCGGACTCATCTTACAGTCGCCTCCCTTTCGATGCCGGTCGGTCACCTACCCCACGTCGCCGCTCCATTTCCCCGATGGTTCGCCGACCCAGCCCAGCCCGAGAGGAAAACTAACAGTCGCAGTTCCAGAGGCAAGAACTGTGTTTACGTCGAACGTTTCAAGGCCTCATTCTAACCCGGCGAACGAAATTGAACTGTCCGTAGACGGCGTCACCGTACACGCACTTATCGACACCGGAGCCGCCGTTTCTATTATTAGTGACAAGCTTTGCCGCAATTTGAACAAAGTGACCATTCCCCTTACCTCTCTTTCTCTGCGTACGGCAACCTCGCATCGCATTCAGCCTTCAGCGTCGTGCACAGCCCGGGTTGTCATTCAAAACGTTATGTATGTTATAGAATTTGTCGTCCTATCTCGTTCGTCACACGACGTTATTCTTGGAACCCGCCGTGGTTGCTCAGTGGCTATGGTGTTGGGCTGCTGAGCACGAGGTCGCGGGATCGAATCCCGGCCACGGCGGCCGCATTTCGATGGGGGCGAAATGCGAAAACACCCGTGTGCTTAGATTTAGGTGCACGTTAAAGAACCCCAGGTGGTCTAAATTTCCGGAGTCCTCCACTACGGCGTGTCTCATAATCAGAAAGTGGTTTTGGCACGTAAAACCCCAAATATTATTATTATTATTATTATTCTTGGATGGAATTTCCTATCTGTCAATCAAGCACTTATCCACTGCGCTCGTGCCGAACTTACATTATCAGTGCCGTGCTTCGACCCTGACGACCATTCTTCTCCTAACGTTGTTGCCGCCTCTGACATCGATATCGCACATTTTTCCGCCGCTCTGGTTCCTGTGTCATGTCACTCTGCTGCGAACTCATCTGTTCTGTTTACACCGTCGGCCACTTGTGCGCGCCGCCGGAACTTTCTGCTTCCGTTTGCTGTCGTCACTTTTTGCGACGGTTCTGCTGCCCTTTACGTGTGCAATCCGTCCGCCTGCCCATCATCCCTACTCCGCGGAGAGTGCCTGGGTACCGCTGAAGCTTTCGATAGCGTTCTCCCGGCCACCACGTTTGGTGATAAAGCATCACTTCCGATTTGTTCCGTCACTCCTCCCGCCGCGACTGATGCCCCTGTAGAGGTCTTCCCTCGTGCCGTCGACGCAGAACTCACACCTGCGCAGCACACAGAAATTATCAAGCTCCTCCAACGCTTTCGTTCCTCATTTGACATTGACCAACCATCCTTGGGCCGAGCGTCCGCAGTCGTTCACCGTATCGACACCGGTCCACAAACACCATTGCGCCAGCGTCCGTATCGTGTGTCGGCTGCTGAACGCCGTATCATCGACCAGCACGTTGACGACATGCTGGAGCGTGGCATCATCCAGCCCTCTAACAGTCCCTGGGCATCTCCGGTTGTCCTCATTAAAAAAAAGATGGCTCCATTCGGTTCTGCGTCGACTATCGCCGCCTTAACCGAATAACGCGCAAAGATATCTATCCTCTGCCGCGCATCGACGATGCCTTGGATTGTCTGCAGGGAGCGGAATTCTTTTCCTCGCTAGATTTGCGCTCCGGATATTGGCAAGTGCCAATGGCAGAGGCCGATCGTCAAAAGACGGCCTTCGTAACGCCTGATGGGCTATATGAATTTACTGTCATGCCGTTCGGTCTCTGCAACGCGCCTGCCACTTTCGAGCGAATGATGGACGCCATTCTTCGAGGGTTAAAGTGGAAAACGTGCCTCTGCTATTTCGATGACGTTGTGGTTTTTTCCACCGACTTTGCGTCGCACCTCAACCGCCTCCAGCAAGTACTTGCGTGCCTCTCCACTGCAGGACTGTAACTAAATTTGAAGAAATGCCACTTCGGCGCTCGTACGCTTACTATTCTCGGCCATGTAGTGTCAAAAGACGGTATCCTTGCGGACCCCACAAAACATAGCGCCGTATCCGAGTTCCCTCAACCAACCACCATGAAAGAGCTTCGCAGCTTCATTGGCGTGTGCTCATACTTCCGACGCTTCAACCGTAACTTTGCCTCTATCATTGCCCCCTTGACGCAGCTTCTCACCGGCAGTTCGGACCTATCAGCCTGGTCCTCGGCGTGCGACGACGCATTCCAAGAACTGCGACGCGTTCTCACCTCGCCTCCAGTACTGCCGCACTTCGATCCCTCTGCTCCAACTGAGATTCATACTGACGCTAGTGGTGTCGGGCTCGGCGCTGTTCTTGCACAACGCAAGGATGGCTTCGAAGAGTACGTCGTCGCGTATGCCAGCCGCACCCTTACCAAAGCCGAGGCGAACTACTCGGTTACTGAGAACGAATGTCTGGCCATCATTTGGGCTATCGGCAAATTCCGTCCTTATG
This sequence comes from Dermacentor albipictus, assembly GCF_038994185.2. NCBI lineage: Eukaryota > Metazoa > Arthropoda > Arachnida > Ixodida > Ixodidae > Dermacentor > Dermacentor albipictus. Next base: position 116,626,790 of record NC_091827.1, on the reverse strand, counting down.
TGTACGGGCGTCCATTTGACATCGTGACCGACCATCATGCCCTATGCTGGTTATCTTCACTAAAAGATCCAACTGGTCGGCTTGCCCGTTGGGCAGTGCGCCTACAAGAGTACGACATCCGCGTTGTTTATCGCTCAGGCCGAAAGCATTCAGACGCGGACGCTCTATCCCGGTCACCCCTGCCCGCTGGTCCTGTCCACTCGTCTATTTATACCTGCGGTGCCTTCGCCCTCAACATTTCCGACGTGCCGTCAGAGCAGCGCAAAGGCCCATGGATCTCTTCGCTTATTGACTTCCTGTCCAGCAAGTCGCCAGCACCAACCTCTCGGACAATTCGTCGCCAAGCCACGCACTTCATCATTCGAGATAACCTGCTGTACCGCCGCAACTACAATTCCAGCGGTCGTAAGTGGTTGCTTGTTATACCCCGACACCTCCGCTCCGACATCTGCGCCACGTTCCATGACGACCCACAATGCGGCCACGCTGGTGTATTAAAAACATACTCTCGCCTCCAGCTTCGGTACTACTGGCGCGGTATGTACCGTTTCGTTCACCAGTATGTCCGGTCATGCCACCTATGCCAATGACGCAAGACGCCACCTCAACATGCCACCGGCCCCTTGCAACCTTTACCATGCCCCGCGCGCCCGTTCGACCGCGTCGGTATTGACTTATACGGTCCACTTCCCAACACTCCAAGCGGCAACCGCTGGGTTATTGTTGCTGTCGACCCCCTCACGCGGTACGCTGAAACTTCAGCCCTAGCATCTGCAACAGCAAAAGACGTCGCCAGTTTTATCCTTCAAAACCTGATTTTACGCCATGGAGCACCTCGCGAATTACTGAGCGACCGCGGTCGCGTTTTCCTCTCAGACGTCATTGCAGCATTGCTAAAGGAGTGTCGCATCATTCACCGCACTACCACGGCATATCATCCTCAAACTAATGGGATGACAGAACGTTTCAACCGCACCCTTGGTGACATGATGGCTATGTATGCTTCATCTGACCACTCGAATTGGGATCGCATTCTACCTTTCGTCACCTACGCTTACAATACCGCCACGCAAAGCACCACTGGGTTCTCCCCTTTTTTCCTCCTTTACGGACACGAACCTTCATGCAATATGGACACGATTCTACCATACCGGCCATATGCTTCGGAGTGGACGACTGTTTCTAGAGCGGCTGCTTACGCCGAAGAATGTCGCAAGCTCGCTCGTTCGTTCACATCCCAGGACCAGTGGCGCCAAAAGCTTCGCCACGATTCATCCACTACGGCTACGTGCTTTGCGCCTGGCTCGCTGGTCTGGTGGTGGGTGCCCTCTACTCCTCCAGGCCTTTCCTCCAAGCTGCTCTCCAAGTACCACGGTCCTTATCGGGTACTGAAACAAACATCCCCGGTCAACTACCTCATCGAGCCAATTGAAACGCCTTCCGACCAGCGTCGTCGGGGCCAGGAAATTGTCCACGTCTCCCGGCTCAAGCAGTGCCATGACCCCCTGTGTTCCCCTGTCCTTAGGTCGCCAGGATGGCTACTGTTTCGGTGGGGAGTGATTGTACTGAAGGCACTGGGCAGTGGGCGTGGTGCTGGTGTGCAGGTGCAAAAGAAGAAGACGACGAGGAGTGCTTGCTTCCGTGTTGCGATATAGCGCCGACCTGTTTTAAGCCTAGCGCTACAACCTATAACTAGTGACCCTTCTGCTAGGTGAACACCCCCGTTGCAGTATATATATATATATATATATATATATATATATATATATATATATATATATATATATATATATATAGTCCCTGAATCAAGAAAGAAGCCAGAACTGCAGCTATACATATATGCGACCATGTTTGTACGCATCCTCTAATAGCCCTCATGGAGTTGACAGTATGTTGAACTACATAAATAAATAAACGCGTGTGATGCGCTCATTCAAGCACACGCACTAAGTATGAGAGACACACCCGAAGGACTACGGGAATGGCCATAGTTCCCAATTGACCAATTGTCTACAGTTCCTTAATACTAACAAAGTTATTTCAGCAGACTCTCGATAGTTCCACTCTGCCAACACAATGGAAAGTCGGGAAGGTGGTTCCATTATTCAAGTCAGGAAGTAGAACATCCCCTATAAATTATCGCCCCATCTCGCTCACTAGTACTTGTTGCAAACTATTAGAACATGTAATCTTCACTAACCTTGTGAACTTTCTCGAGTCTAACTCATTTTTTACACCCGCACAGCATGGTTTCCGTAAGTCATTTTCTTGCGAAACACAACTTGCCAGTTTCACTATCAAACTTCACCGTATTTTAGATCGCGCATCAGAAGCTGACTGCATTTTTTTAGATTACTCGAAAGCATTCGACAAGGTATGTCACCGCTTATTATTTTTAAAGCTAACCCAACTGAATATCGACTACAATGTTCTGAAATGTTCTGAAATGGATTGAATACTTCCTTCTTAACCAATCGCAGTTCGTTTACGCTAATAATTTTAACTCCACTTTCAGCGAAGTTTACTCGGGCGTGCCACAAGGGTCAGTGCTTGGACCCCTTTTATTTCTTATTTACATCAATGATCTCCCTTCCATTGTATCATCTAACATTCTTTTGTTTGCTGATGACTGTGTTGTTTTCCGCGAAATAAAATCCCCCGACGATGCTAACATTCTTCAGCGTGACCTCTCTAACATTTCTCGTTGGAGTAATGAATGGCTTATGGAACTTAATACTAATAAGTGCAAAATTATACGAATATCAAGAAGTGCCAACTCTCCGCCTGTATACTACCTAAGTAACGTTGCGTTAGAAGCGGTTACTTCATATAAATACCTGGGTGTTCATATTTCTACTGACCTTAACTGGATGCGCCATATTGAATACATTACTAACAAAGCTAACCGCATGTTGGGCTATGTGCGCCGTAACTTTTCCAAAACTCCATCTTCTTTGAAATTACTGCTTTATAAAACACTAATACGTTCTAATTTGGAATATGCCGCCGCGATATGGGGTCCGCACCATGAAAAACTGATAACTTTACTTGAGCTGGTTCAAAATAACGCTGCTCGTTTTATCCTGTCCAACTTTAACCGTACCGCAAGTGTAACAAGCATGAAAGCTAATCTTTCTTTACCCCTTCTAGCATCCAGCCGGCAGACAATTCGTTTGAGCCTTTTTCATAAACTATACCATCACCCCATGCTACGCGATTCCCTCATTTCATTCCCCAGATACGTGTCAAATCGCATTGACCATCGTCACAAAGTTGGCATTGAAACATGTAACACTAAAACTGCATTTCAGTCTTTCTTGCCTCGCACATCACGCGAATGGAACCACCTTCCCGCAGATATAGTCGACATAACTGATAACCAGCATTTTCGTTCTGCACTAGCTAACATTGTATAACAGGAAGATGATAATACTTGTTCTGTAATATGCATTGTATTTATTTATGTATTTCTGTTTTGTAACCACTCCCCTCTTTAATGCCTTTGGCCTTGAGGGTTCAATAAATGAAATGAAATGAAATACTGCTCAGACAAGGACCAAGCTATGAAGCACAGCATAGTGCCACATTGGACATACCTCAGTGGGACAGAGAGGGCCTAAGGATCCCACCACTCCCAAAGGAATGTGCACCCCGCTCACCATAAAGAGCGACGGGAAGCTAGAGTGAAGCACGTTGAATGCGAATATGGCGACTCGCCGGTCATGGTCTATGTCGACGCTGTACTGTTCAGAGAAAAGAGGACAACGGCTCGTGTTGGCGGCACTGTGGCGTCAGACAATACCGAAGTACATGGTCTAGGTCGACGCTGTGCTGTTCAGAGAAAAGAGGACAATGGCTTGTTGGCGGCACTGTGGCGTGAGACAATACCGATGTACTAGAAGAGGCAGCCATTGTGATGCCACTTGCCTCTACTGATTCCAGTCATCACCCGCGATTCTAAGAGCGCCGCGCGCCACTTTGCCAGAGAACGAATAAACCCGCAAGCACTAAATATAGTAAGGCCGAACTCCAATTCTCAATCAATAAAAGTTATATAAGCGTTGCCTCCAAGGTAACGAAGCGACTCATCACATAGTTCGTGTGCTCTCACGCCGAGTACATTAGCCGTGTCGGCTAGGGTTGAGGAGTGTCTGCATGGTGACCTATATTGAAAGTACGAGTCACTAAAATTAGGGAGGTGCTTGTAGTCCACGCGCAACCGTCAGTCTCTAAGAAGCACGCGGTGGTCTAGCGTCTCCTACAAATAAATACCTAATCGAACCCGATGGCGCAGATCCATTTCAACACAGGCCAGTATTGAGAATTTTGTAAATTGTATAATAAAAAGCTAATTTAGATTGCAGAAATTTCGCCTGCATAAAAAAAATCACAATCACGCGACCAGCACTGAGCAGTGGGAGAGCATGCTATGGGGCTCGGACCCGGGAGAACTACTCCGAGTCATCCAGCTAACTGAAGACACCACCAAGGACTCCTGGCCGACGGCTAGGTCATTGCTGTTGTTGTTGTTGTAGCCTGTGATGCGTGTGGCTCCTACCCACGATGAGGGATTGGCCAAGAAATGGGTGGATTATTCGGAATTATTATGGAGCATAAATGTCCTAATAGCTATTGAAATAGCATTGAATAGCGCACTAGCACAAAATTATTTGCTATATAAAATCAGGAAGGTAATATTGAATGGGTAATAGGTAATTTAAATGTAAAAACAAAAACAAAGAAATTGAGCAGGGCATTCGTTAAGATTCCGTAATGAATGTTCGGACAGCGAAGCATGCATCCGTGTGGCTGAATGCCAAAGTGGACGCCCCGAACGAAAGGATTGCAGGTTCTGTCAAGTCCAGGCCAATTCTTCGAAAAGGTATTTCCAACCATCTTTTTCTAACCGCAGTAAAGCGGCGACAAGATAGAAGAAAGTGGTGTATCGTCTCTTCCTCATTACAAAAAGAACAGAGGGGGCAGGGAACCAAACCCGGCCTGACTAAATAGGAATTCAGCGAGGGTATGCGGCAGCGTAATTTGTTGAGGCAGACCTCAAGCTAGGTCCGGGACCGCAATGTTTAGTAAAAATATGGGCAATAAAAATGTAAATAATTCTCCTCTTCTCTTCTAGGCGAATGATCTCGAGTCATGCATCTTAATGTTCTTCTTTGGCGTTTCATCACAAGAATGCTTAGTTTGCTTTACGTTCACGTTTGTACGTTCTTCCTGGAATTGTTTTGTCTAAACTACCTGTTCGCTGGAATGGCTTTACTGTGTTCTTGCCTAAATTAAGTGAAAGCGCGTAGGACATGCTCGTCTCACTGATCCCGATGCAAGTATATTTGCGATAATTGGTCACCTTCTTCTGTCCGGACTGTGCCAGTGAAGGTGCCGTTGTATTATTCGCGATGTTAGCTAGGTTAGTGTCGTCTATCGTAGGGATGCAGGTGTCCTTCTTGGCTTTGTCTAATCTTCGTTAACTAATCTTCTTCGGGATTATCTTGTCCTCTCGTTATCCGCAGCCGAAATATTATTGTTCGTCCGAAGGTCCTAGCTGTATCTTCTGGGGTTTCTGAAAGTGATGAGATTGTGCTCTTAAACTGGTGGCATCTTCTCTCAATCGTCGTCTGCAAAAGTTTCACAATGAAATAGCTAGAGTCACTATCAATAATGTCAGTATTTCGGCGCTTCTACAAAACACTAGGAGCACTGGTAACACAAGTCTCCACGTGAGCTTTTAATTCTCGCTGATGCTTCTGCACTGAATCCTAATAGCTTCCACTACCGATGTTTTCGCTGGCTCGTTAAGCTCGTGGAATCTTAGCACCATGTCTGATGACATTAGACTCAAGAGAATCTCACGCAGAATGGTATATCAATTCGATGGATCCATGCAAAGAGGTGGGACGCAATGTACAAGCACCTGAAGTTGCCATAAAGATCTGTAATGGTGAATGTTCCTCGACGAACTCACCGGTATTAGAATAAATAGGCATTGTAGATGGTTTTGGGCTGTGTTGTTTTTGTTACCGAATTAGTTGTTCAGTAGGTGAAGCGCGTCCTTGTAAGACCACTGCCTAATCGGCTGCAGCACCTGCTACTGGTAAAAGGGCTTATCTCGTCGTTGTTATTCATGTATTTGGGGAATGGCATCCAGAACCGTTGCCTATTCTTGAGGTTTCCGTGAAAATTCATGAGCTCGAGTAGAGGAAGTTTGGCCTTCAGACTTCTTGATCTCCGGCTGGCCATTGGGTTTGAGGCTTGAGGTGATCGCGCGTATAAAAGTTAAAACCATAGCTTTCATATGTGGACGATACTTTGCCACCGTATTTTTTTGGCGTCTGAGATATCATTCTGGAGCAAATTTTCTGGCGAGTCGGCAAATATATTCTCGGCCAGATTCGTGAAGTTGGCAGAGCACATCATTTCAACCCTCTACGATACTCACCTTGGGTCTCCAGAGGTCTTGTCATCTCAACACACCTTCAGCGTCGGTGACAATAGCGTCCAACTATGAACGCAGGCTTCGGCGTTCTTGGAGTAGAGGTTCAATCTGTCAGCAGGTAGCCGGGAACATTTCGTCAAATCCAAAGCCTCGTGCCGCGTTTATGTACGTCAGTGATGCTTTGATATTGCGGAGGTTGCGAGAATTGGCACCGTGCAGTGCACCTTTGGGCCTGCAGACTACCACATTGTCTTCAACAGTAAAAAACAAAGCGCAGTGGAAAGGCACACGATATACTGAAGGAACAGGCGACCTAGAAAGAAATGACATGAGGACGTGTTGGCATCTGCTAAAGGTAGCGTGAACAAATAAATTCGAACGAAATGCGACTGCTGGCAAAGAACGTCGATGAGCTGACGATAGAAATCATAGAAGCAATCTAAATAAAAAAGCAGCACAACAATTGCCTAAGCTGCCCATCTGTCTCTCTATGAAAAATAATGCAATTATGTTCCTTTGTATATAGTGGCCTGAGCCAGATGGATTTGCTGGTATCTAACCTGCCTTGTTTTCCTGGTTTTACACTTTATTGTGCAACGGTATACAAGTATTTGGTATGAGCAATGAGCAATTAAGTAGTAGCTCGGCGCTTTCGTCTTTCCTATTGTCTTGCACGCCATGTTGTGACTATACATACCACATTTCTACCTCTACGCTGTTTCAAGTTGTTTTAGTGTGTGGTTGGTATCTGTTAGGCAATAAGACAAAGAACACGTTTTTTACGTAGTATATTTACGTAGTACACATGCTAAAGCTGTAATATAGCCCTCATTTGCATCGGACATTCTAAACTAGCCAACTGCATTGCCTACTAATGCTATATAGCCACGCGACAACTTGAATCTGTCCGCGCACCTATACTGCAGGTGGGAAGTTAACTTCATTCAACTGGATTTTGCTATAAAAACAGAAATCTGAAGAAGTGCTTTCTCATTCGATAGGGTGTTCTGTTCTTTTATGTCCGATCTTATTCGAGGAACTCGATCGCATGATAACAAACCGAAGAATTGTGAGGTATGTTGCCATGGCATAGGCTCTAAAGCAAACTACAATCTGTATTTGTAACAGGAATAATTGCTGCAGGTGATAAACTACATTGTTCTTCGCTTTATGTAAACTTAGCATTTGGGCAGTTCTAGAAATACTCGAACTTAGAAATAAATTACAAAAGGTAATCACTCAAACAACGCCACTGCAGAAGGTGCATGTAATTTGTATTACAGAGCATTATGGATCTGTTCCTGTCAGCACTGCGTATGGGACGGCCCTGGTTTGTTTTAGCTTCGGTAAGCTTCGTGATTCGAGCAGCTACAGTTGGAGCTGACTTGCTTTGGATTAAGCAGTGGACAGACTCAGATGTTCTCGGGAACGCTGCAAGGCCTTGGGTCACTGGGATTGCAGCACTTTGCCTGTTGGATGGTAAGTAGGAGTTTTTTTTTCGTTCTTCTGACTCTTTTATGAAAGATATCGCTGACAAACAGTGTTGCACGCACAAAGTGTTGTGCCCTTAAGTAGGCAGAATGATTAAATTCGTAACTAGTTTGCCGCTGGTTGCCCCGTTTAACGAGTTGGAGTTTCGAGAAATGTGGAAACCTTCCCTGTGGCTGTCGCTGTCGCATGCTGCTATTTAAACTAATGAAGAATGTTTTCAACCACAAGCAGACAAGCAGAATAGTCAAAACTGAATTTTTCATAGTATTACCACGTAGTAGTCACGCTGAAGAAGGCAGCAAAACTGCGAATAATTAAACTAGCGTTTTATTGAGAGAACTTGTGTCCTCAAAGGCAGGGTACACTCAAAGAACAAAGAAAGTGGTGAACACACTCGGCGATCACCGAAAATCTGATCAGCGGGTCAAACGCGTCGGCTGTTATACATGAGTCGTCGAATGATACAATTATCGCTGGTAACCGCGTGTCTTCCACAAAGTTCTACACCGTTCACGTCGCGCATACCTGCAATCAGATCGCACAAGGTTCGGTGAGAGACAGCGGATGGAACCATCGATAGCATTCCATAAACTGCGGATACATGCTTGGAACGTCCTACGCTGAGCGATAACATTTGTTACGCGGTAAAACGTGGTCGCACACTATAGACAAACAAGTACAGGTGTCAATACCCCCCTCTTAAAAAGCATCGACCCGATGCTACAAACAAACGAAAGTAATGAACGAACCACCAGTAGCGAAGAAACAACAAAATAAGGAAGTTTGTCAGCGTGCGTAAAAGGGCTTAAGATGCACCACGTGGACCACTTCAGATAGCGCGCGGCGCCGCTGTGAATGCACAATGCCGTCTGGCCCCACCTCATAGTCCAATTCGCCAATATGTCGGATTATTTTGTAGGTTCCGAAATAGCGTTGCAATAGTTTCTCACTGAGTACTCGTCGGCGTATCGGGGTCCAAACCCAAACACGGTCGCCGGGCTGGTACTCGACGTAGCGTCGTCGGAGGTTGTAGTGTAGGCTGTCACTCGCTGCTGCTTCTTGGTCCGCAGACAGGCGAGCTGTCGGGCTTCTTTGGCGTGCTGGAAATTTGTAGCGACGTCAAGATTATTTTCGTCGGTGACGTGCGGCACCATGGCGTTGATAGTCGTCGTCGGGTTCCTGCAGTAAACAAGATTGAAGGGCGGGATCTATGTTGTTTCTTGCACCGCCGTGTTGTCAGCAAATGCTACGTATGGCAGGACCGCGTCCTACGTGTCATTCCCGACATCGGCGCACATTGCTAGCATGTCGGCGAGGGTCTTGCTCAGGCACTCCGTGAAACCATTAGTCTTCGGGTGGTAGGCAGTTGCCCTCCTGTGGCTTGTCTGGCTATCGTAGAATGGCTTCGGTGAGCTTTGCTGTAAAGGCCGTTCCTCTATCGGTGATGAGGACATCTGGGGCGTCATGTCGCAGCAGGATGTTCTCAACGAAGAATTTCGCCACTTCGGCAGCGCTACCTTTCGGCAGAGCTTTAGTTACAGCGAAGGGGGTAAGATAGCCCTTCGCCACGATGGTCCACTCATTTCCGAATGTTCCAGTGGGAAACTGTCTCAACAAGTCCACTCCGATCTGCTCAAATGGGCTGCGAGGAGATTAGATTAGCTGTAGTAGTCCTGCTTCTTTGTTGGTGGTGTCTTGCGTCGCTGAGAGTCTCGGTAAGTCTTGACGTAACGGGCGACGTCGGCGGTCAGACGCGGCCAGTAATACCTTTCCTGTATCCTCGATAGCGTCCTGAAAATTCCGAGGTGGCCAGTGATGGGATCGTCATGTAGGGCATGCAGTATTTCTGGACGCAGCGCTAACAGAACAATGAGAAGGTACTTGGCGCGCACTGGCCACAAGTTGTTCACGAGCAGGTTCTTTTGTAGGGTGAACGAAGACAATCCGCGCTTATATGCCCTAGGGGCAACGTCAGTGTTACCTTCCAAATACTCGACGACGCCTTTTAGCTCCGTGTCTGCTCGTTGCTGTTTACTGAAGTCTTCCGCGTTGATTATTACGAGGACGGCGTCATTGGCTTCGCCGTCTTGCAGCGGGGGATCGATGGGGGCACGTGATAAGCAGTCGGCATCGGAGTGCTATCTTCCGGACTTGTAGATTACCGTGACGTCATATTCTTGCAGTCTGAGACTCCACCGCGCCTATCGTCCTGAAGGGTCCTTTAAATTAGCTAACCAACACAACGCGTGATGATCGCTGACTACGCTGATTGTCCTGCCATATAGGTAAGGGCGGAATTTTTCTGTAGCACAAATGATGACGAGGCATTTCTTTACACTCGTAGAATAATTGCCTTCCGCTTTTGACAGCGGCCGAATAGCATATCACCCACTCAAATCCGTCTTTCCTCGGGACTAGGACGGCACCGAGGCCTAGGCTACTGGCGTTGGTATGGATTTCGGTATCGGTGTCCTCGTGGAAGTGTGCAAGTACCGTCGGCGACTGCATGCGCGTTTGAGTTCTTGAAATGCGTCGACTTGCGGCGTTTCCCACTGGAACTCGACATAACATTTGGTCATATGTGCTAGCGGCTCCGTGATGCGTGAAAAGACCTTGACAAAGCGCTTATAGTAGGCACACATGCCAAGGAACCCACGCACTGCCTTCTTGTCAAAGGGCTGCAGGAACTTCGCGATGGCAGCTGTCTTCTGCGGGTTGATGTGGACTCCCGATTTGCTGATGACGTGGCCTAGCAACAGAAGCTCATCGTAAGCAAAGCGGCACTTTTCCGACTTCAGATTAAGCCCTCATGACTTGATGGCCTCTAGTACTAAGGTGATCATCGATATTTCCGGCGAAGACAACGATGTCATCCAAGTAAACAAGACACGTCTGCCCCTTAAATCCTGCTAAAACCGTGTGCATGACGCGCGAAACGTTGCGGGCGCCGAGCACACTCCGAATGGCATGACCGTCAACTCGTAGAGGCAGTCTGGGGTGATGAAGGCGGTCTTTTCGCGATCTCTCTCGTCGACTTCTATTTCCCAGGAATCAGATTTGAGGTCCATCTACGAGAAGTATTTATCGTTCCAGAGCCGATCCAATGCGTCGTCTGTGCGTGAAAAGGAGTATACGTTCTTGTTCGTGATCTTGTTCAGTCTACGATAATCCATGCAGAAGCGTCGGGTTCCGTCCTTTTTCTCCACCAAGACTACTGAAGATTCCCACGGGCTTTTCGGCAGCTGGATGATGTCGTCGTGTAGCATTTCTTCGACTTGTTGCCCAATAGCTTCATGTTCTTGCGTCGAAACTCAGTAAGGGCTCTGGCGGAGTGGTCGAATGCACTCTTCGTTTATATGCTATCCTTTGTGACTGGTGTTTGTTGAATCCTCGATGACGTCGAAAAGCAGTAATTGTGTCATCGGAGAAGACTTCTGAAGGCTTCTGCTACTCATGGGGAGACTTGCATTTATGTCGAAGTCTGGTTCGGTAACTATGGTTGTCGGGTTAGATGCGGCAGAATCCAAGAAGACAAAGGCATTGCTGGTTTGTACAATTTCACCGACGTCACGATTGTCGCGCCATTGCTGATGTGCTTGAACTCTTCGCTGAAGTTGGTTAGCGTCACTTTGGCTTTGCCTGCGTGGTTTCAAGCCATCCATCTTGCGACGCCTATTTCACGGTCGAATGGTAGATGTTGGTCGCCTTCACTCTTGAAGAATTTGCACTCTTTGGGGCTTATCTTGTCCCACAATGATAATCGTCATCTGTCTTGCCCGCGTTTCCTTTCTTTAACGCTGCGAGCCCGGTACTTCCCAGTCAAGAAAGGCATGCGCTTTATCAGTGTGACGCAGCATTCTCAGCAGAAATGTAGCAAGCGCCGGGTTTTCAAGATTGGATATGCAAGCTAGCCAGATGACGAGTATTGTTGCGGGAGAAATATACACCCCAAAGGGTGCAACCGTTTCAAGTGTGTTCGATGACACCTTCTACGTCAGCGTGTTTTGGTGCCAACAGAAGTAATAGTGCGGGAGCGTCGCGGGATGCACACTTACTCTTCGAGCACACTCAAGGCGTGGTTAATACGAGAGATCTCCCGCGGTATCGCTCGATCTTCCGACAGCGTTAGCAACTTCGACTTCAGGTCGATGATTGCGCGTGCTGGTTCAGGAAGTCCATGCCGAGAATGACGTCTCGTGAACACTGTTGGAGCATAACGAAGGTGGCAGGGTTAGTGCGGTCATGAACGGTAATTCTTTCCGTGCAGATTCCAGTCGGCGTGATGAGGTGTCCTCCAGCGGTCCGAATTTGGGGGCTTTGCCATGCAGTCTTAACTTTTTTCAACTGGGCTGCGATGGGTCCACTCATGACGGAGTAATCAGCTCCTGTGTCTACTAAGGTGGTGAATGCGTGGCCGTCGAGAAGCACGTCGAGTTAGGTGGTTCTTTGTCTTGCGTTACAGTTAGGTCTTGGCATCGGATCAGGGCTGCATTGCATTGACCTGTGACCGGTACGTGGCGTCGTCAGGTTGCTTTTCGTCAGCGTATTCTTTGCTTCCGCACTTCGTCTCGGGACGGTGGCATGTCGTTGCTATGTCGTCAAGCTAGTCTTTTCGGTGTCTTCATCGGCGGCGGAGGGCCCTCGTCAGTTCGACGAACAGCAACCACACCTCCATTGGTTACTGCTTTTAGTTTTCTGCATATGGGCTTGCAGACCGGCCCCGGGCGGGACCAGTATATGGTCGACGCTGCGGCGCCAGGTAGCGGGCTGGTGACGGCGAACGGGACGGTCGTTGGGGGCTCCACTGAGTGGCGTCGATGTAGTCGGCAATATCGCGAGGTAGCCCACCAAGCTGTGGCCGTGGCACGTTAATGACGAAGTTTCGCACTCTCATCTCCCGGTATGGGCATTGGTGGTAGACGTGACCCGCTTCTTCGCAGTGGTAACAGAGAAGGCGGGAGTCAGAGGTGCGCCAGCCATCTGTCTTCCCAGGGTAGCTTCGCTGGACCACGTGTGGGCGAGCTGGTGGCGGTGGTGGCTGCGGACAGGGGAATTCCGTCGTTACAGCGCTCTGGCGTGATCGTGGGCACCATTGTGATCGTGATCATGGCGTGGCGTGATCGTGAAGGTGGGCGCCATCGCCCACCTTCATGGTGGGCGATGGCGGCGTAGGTCATTGCTTCAGGCTGGGCTTGTGGCGATTTCGGCTGGCCTTAGAGAAATTCCAGTGACCACTGGATTTCTTCTCTCACGACGTCCGCGATCGACGCAACCTGAGGCTGGCACTTTGGGAACATCCTCTGAAGTTGCTCTCACACGACCGCTCTGATGGTCTCGCGTAGGCCACCGGTTGCCAATGAATGAACTGCGGCGTAGCTTTCTGGGCTTGCGCAGCGGTTGAATTGCTTGTCCCACATTTCCAGAGTTTTCTCGATACTTCTGGACTCATGAAGGAACACTTCGACGGTTTTCGGTGGATTTCGTATCATTCCGGCGAAACGTTCTTGCTTGACGCCACGCATCAGAAGGTGGAGCTTTTCTTCTCGGACATTTTGGGGTGGGCGAGGTGGAACAGGCGCGTCATCTTCTTCGTGAAGATTACTATGTTTTCATTGGGTAGTTGTACTCGACCTTCTAGCATAGCTTCGGCCATTTCCTTACGCACGACGCTCGTAAAGTTCCGCAGGAATGCGCTACGCAACAGGTTCCACGCTGTCAGGGTCGACTCCCAGTTCTCAAACCACGTCCTGGCGGCGTTTTTAAAGGTGAAGTATAGATGCCACAGTTTGTCCTCGGAGTCCAAGTTGTTGAAACTCGCGATTCTCTCATATGTCTGGAGCCAGGTTTCTGGATCTTCAGACGATGATCCATGAAAGTTTGGTGGGTCCCCAGGTTGTTGCAGCAGAATGGGAGCTGCTGGGGCAGCCATGGCGTTTCTGACTTGGGCTTGATGCGTTTGGTCTTCTCGGTAAGAGGTACGTATTCCAGTCGCAGTCCTTGCTGCCTACGGCTTGCTCGCTGGTCCCTGGCGACGTTGGTGCTGTCTTCGGGTTTCCGGCTTGGATGGCGGCTTTGCGGGGGCGTTCGGTACATGAAGGCACCAGCACCTCCACCAGATGTCACGTAGAAGTAACGGTGAAGAAGGCAGCAAAACTGTGATTAACAAAACTAGCGTTTTATTGGGCGAGCTTTTCCCTCAAAAGCAGGCTACACTAAAAGAAAGATAGCGGCGAAGAGACTCGGCAATCGTCAAAAATCTGATCAGCGGGTCAAGCGCGTCGGCTATCATACATAAGTCATTGAATGTTCCAGAGTAGTCGCTGGGACCCGCGTGTCTTCCACAAATTTCTACACCGTTTGCGTCGCGCATACATGCAATCAGATCACACAAGGTTCGGTGACAGCGGATGGTACCATCGATAACATTCCAGAAACTTCGGATACACGCTTGGCGCGTTCTGCGCTGTGCGATAACATTTGTTAGGCGGTAATACATGGGCGCATGCTAAAGATAAACAAGCACACGTGTCACTATATTAATGTGCCCTACCCTCATGATAACCGGCCATTGTTCTTCAGTGGCTATAGTGTATGGTTGCTAAGCATGAGATCACGGGATCGAATCCCGGCCACAGTGGCCACATTTCGATGGGTACGTAACGCGAGAACACCCAGGTGCTTAGATTTACGCCCACGTTAAAGAGTCCCCGACTACGGTATGCTTCATAAATAGATCGGGCCCTTTGCACGCAAAATCCCTTAATTTAATTATTTTTATACTGAAGATGGCTGACTTCCCGCTCAAGGCAGCATTGAGCAGAAAGCATACCCTTGTGAACAGAAATGATGTGGTGAGGGAGGTATGGTGGCGAGAATGGCGGTGCCAGCTCGGGCGTTCCAGCCTTGTTTTCACTTTCATAGCGATGTCTCTGATTCCGTGCGGGTCAAACATGTTTGATAAATCACCCCCTTCATAATTTCGCATGTTCTCATAGGGTTGCGTTACCATCTCGCTTTTGGTTGCACCTTTGTGTTGAAATCTACAATGTACTAAGACGGTCTTGTTTAAAGATGCAAGTTATTTCCTAGCAACTGCTTCGATGACACCCTCACACTAT
Source organism: Dermacentor albipictus (assembly GCF_038994185.2). Lineage (NCBI taxonomy): Eukaryota > Metazoa > Arthropoda > Arachnida > Ixodida > Ixodidae > Dermacentor > Dermacentor albipictus. Next base: position 116,611,733 of record NC_091827.1, on the reverse strand, counting down.
GACGCTGTTATCCCCGGGTATTATTTTAGAGGTAGAGATGCAAAATTTGCCCTCACATAACGACACGTAATGGGTTCTGGAACACACGTGGCTAAAGTGTTTTCGGTGGCATTGAGGAAACAATTCACTCATTAAGTGTATTCTTGGCAGAACAATCTACATGGATGTTCTGTATAAAGACCCACGCAAGTATCCATCTGAAGTACTAGAAGGTTACTATAACAACTAGTAACGTTCGTTGCAGATATATTGTATTATCTAATGCTCAAATTGAAAGCGACTTTCAAAATTTATGATATTCATAACCCCTGTAAATTATAAAAGTTAGGTGTTTGACGTTTTATTTCATATTTGTGCGTGGACATACCATAATAGCAGAACTTCAGTCGTTGCTTAGAAATCTAGACTGCCTAAGAAAGGGTACACATGCGCAACCAAACCACCACGTTTTGCTCCTCTGGATTTCAAATATTGCTAACCTGTGAAGATTACTCAATTGTTTTTTTTTTAAAAAGGGGCGGGGACGAAAATATGCAGTATCTTATGTTATGATAATGTTTAACGGCTTTCTTGTCTTGGCCATCCCTATTCACCATGCGAGTAAACACCGGATGTGATTTATTCATTTTTGTTTCGGCAGCAGTAACTTACCGTATCTTCTGTATATTTTTATACCAATTTATGTCCATCACTTTATGTACATACGTTTTTCTGTATTTTTTTACGTGCATGAATTCATGTCGTCGGTGTAACAACGGGGCTGAGGGCATACCGGTTGCAACAAAAATTACTTTAGATGACTCTGACGCTACGTTTAGCGGAATCTACAAGAATGGCGCTTCAGCACCGATAATTACTACGTTTTAAAAACAAGGGAGGGTATCGCAGGAGTTATGCAACCCATTAACTCTTGAAACCGTTGTTTTACTTTCGCAAGATGTCGAGTGGAGTGAAATTCACTGTTCACTCCGTCAGCTAGGAGATAGTGAAATGTGATTTTCACTCTGCCCTTGCGAGAGAGAGTAGAATGCACGTTCTACTCTTGCGGCAGTAGAAAACAAAACGGAGCGTAAACTTCCGCTTCAACTGTAGGAGGCTGACCCCGAACATGGCGACGTATCACTCACGCACGCAGAGCAAAGAACACACCATTTTGCTTTTTAGACAATATGCCGCCACAGTTCAAGGGAATGTGGAGCGAGCGCTCTACGTTTTCACTTGGAGTTGCTCCAGTGCTCGCGCGCTCAACAGCGCGGAACTGCCCAGCACTGGAGAAAGGTGATCCGTCAAGCGAGCAGCAACGAAGGCCATCCAAGGGTGAACGTGACAGACATCTCGCGTCACAGTAAAAACACGACAGTCGTTCATCATTCGCTGGGTATAACAAGAAATCCTCCACGGTAAGTGAATTATTACTTAGTTGCACATTCTGCGTATATGACATGCTATGGCGAGGAGGTCATCGCGGCGCCTAGGCGACGCAACGGACTAGGCAAGCGCGTTGTGTCTCTCGATGTCAATCGAAAAAAGCCAGTAGTCACGATGACTGCAAGAAATTTTATCCCTTGTCCTATCCTTAATACCTCTGAAAGTTGTAAACGCTGCCAGAACCATGGTATGTTCAATAAGGCGGGAGGTGACAGGATGCTTAAAATGGTTTGTTCACAAGCCCATGATTCCGAGCCTATGCGGATGGTGCTTAGCGTGTGTCTTGTGGGTTTGAATTTTCTCAGTTTGGTAGTTTATGCTGTGTAAGGAACGCTGTTAAAATAAGGAGTCACATAACAGAAGGCGTCCTTTTGCTGTCGGCATGCTTTCGTTATAAGTAAGCCACGCGCTTGACGTTCTCTCGCCCATGGGTAATCTGCGACTACTGAAGTTACGTGTAGTGCCAGTGCTGGTCAAAAACTTTGCCGCAGGCATTCAGCTGCATGCTGCAAGAGGCCAGTTGGGCGCGTCATTTGGAACTTACTGAAAACACATGACGAATTCACCCTTTATGCGAAATAAAGTGTAAACCCCATAAAAGCGATCTTGCGAACGACAGCTAGAAGCGATGCGATGCAGATGGCTGTCGCGTTCACTGGTCGCATACAAGCCGTACTCCGTGGGAGCAACGGTGTAAGCGAGGTCTCCCCGGTGTTACCGGCATGAGGGCTTCAAATACGCGTTGAAACTAGCGTGACGCGTGCTTTAGTAATTAAAGTTGATGTATTTTACTGTAAAAAGTAGCATAAAATATTACTTAAGGTATTGCAGTAGGTTCTTATCCCTGCACGAATGATAAAATTCAATCGTTTCCTCTTTCTGCGTGACAATCCGTACTATTTGAGCGATGTGAGTCCAGTTCCGGCTTCGCGCTATTGGCTAGTCGTTCATAGCACTTCCAGGTGATGAGCGACAAATTTTAGATTTCTAGGTTTCTAGAATCCAGCGATCTGTTCAAGTGATGGCCCTCTTGGTCGCACGTAGCCATCGCTCATCGTTGCCGCGCACTAAATCACTCTCATGGGGTTCAGCCCTAAGACAACTGTTTTTGCTCATGTATTGAAATGGTGTTATTAAATACATGATTTTATGTCTCCTGTTGCGGTTTTCGAGCACGGAGCGAATCTCAAAGGGCGCTTATGTCTACGAACACGGTGAATTGTCAAGCAGCATGTTATGCATCTGCATGAAATATAACGGCTGCTGTGTTGAATTATAATTGCAGTGACGCTTTGCATACGATTATTGTTTTGGACATGGATGTGCATTTGCTCAGTTGGCGTTTCAGAGTAATGTCAAATGAGCAGAGAGGTTACAAGCGTAATGTGTGTATCTGGCTACTGCATGGGAGATCAAAATGTGTTTATCACTTTAATAGTTTTAGTGGAGAAGTAAACTATAAACATAAAACGTTGCTTTATTTCCGTGTTACCAGTCGTCGGTAGTACACAAACAAAGAGTTGGTCTAATAAACTAATGACTGCGGTCTAACTGCAACGTTTACATGCCTTGAAGAATGTTAAGTGCGATGTTTCAAACAGTAGCAGTAGTCGATTCTGTCAAAAGTAAACTCAGTCGCGCATCTCATCAATGAAAATGGGTTCATGCATTTTAGTAAGCTTAGAAGCAGGCCGCAGTGAACTTTCTTGTTAGTATTGAAATGTGGTTAAGCATGCCATAACAAGCCTTGTTGCCCTTTCTTATAGGCAGATTAAGTCATATCCGTTGAATTGGAGGACCATATTTTCACCCCTACTGAGCTTCATTTTTGCCGATATGATCCTCAAATTACGGTTTGAGCAGTGGCACAACCAGAGATGATGCGGGGGGCTCACTGGGCACGTGCTCAGCATGTGTCACAAGTGGTGTTTGCGACTCACTAGATTTGTGACACACTTATGACATCTGACAATGACCAGTATTCTATTTATTAGTTGGAGTATTTTAACAATTGTTCTGAACGAGGATGAACTGTCAGTTATTTCTTTTCTTTAATCTAAAAATTGAAGTTAGTTTACCAGTTGACTGTTGCAGTCACTTAGATCTTTCGTATGCATTTCAGTAGTAAGACTGAGAGCTAAGTCTTGCTTTTAGTGCCATGACCTTACTTCTTGATTCTATTGATATTGTTTTACACCATGTCCTCGTGTTGCCTTTGGCCACGATATTTTTTCAGGCACCCGCTTTATATAACGGAAGAAGGCAGCTGCAAGGACACAAAGATGTAAAAGAGCCAGCCCAGCGCGACTTCATGCAGTGCAGAGGAGCGGACGCCAAATAATCAAGATACATTGCCATGCGATTTTGACGAAAAAACAAGAATGTGGTTATATTGGGTTTACCACTAATTGGATTAATGTCAACAAAACGTTCAAAATACAGTACATCACATAAGATGAAAATTTTCACGTGCTCTAGGCAGTCATCTTAACATGGTATGATTATGTAATGTCTTTGATGGGAAAGTCAAAATCAAGTATGCTCTCTGGAGAGAAACGCATAGGAGCAAGTGTCATTGGAAAGTTAGAAATCTATTTAAAAAAGCGTATTAGTTTTGTGAGAAGTGACTGCTTTCTGTCTTGCCTCTCAACAGATATATCCATGCGATAAAGAAATAGTCATACAAGGAAATTGGATATTTGCTTAGGGACATGATACATACTCGCAATGAGCGCGGTGGCTGTGTTCACTCTAGAAAACAACAGCTCATGCTTGGTGTTACAAAGTTACGACACACGTGGCGTGTCTTACTGTGTACGACAGCACGCCGTTGGAAGGTTGGAACCTGCATCTCTATTGCTTCCGTCTCGGAGCGTACATATACGAAACAGAGAGGGCAAAAGAGAAAGGGAAAACAAGAGAAGGATATCAACGATAAACGCACGTACCGTCAGCGCTTGCAAGGCAGTCTGATTGCGGCTGACGCCACTTTACATCATCTCTGCTTCTTTAATACTGAAGTCGCTCTACTGTTGTTTTAATGTGTTGAGCGCCGCAAGGCTTGGGGTGATTTTACGGGTTCAGCGTTTCTCCCTGCGAGTTCCGGCTTAAGTTCATGCTCAGGTTCTGTTATGCACCCTGGTTCGGCTGGCATTCTTGGCGCCAGTGGGTAGTCGCTAGGAGTACCTGTTCTCGATTCTCGTTTTGCCGCTTCTTGGTCTTTACCAAGCGGTGGCGTCACACCTTCCCGGTTCCGCACTTGGTCAACACGTCGTCTTACTGATCCGGCTGGTGTTCGAATGCTCACCATCCGAGAGCCTGTTGTAGACTCTACAATACCTTGAGTACATTTCTCACCCGTACCGAAGTTGCAGGCGTACACGGTAGCTTCAGGCAGTGGCAGTGGCCACTCGTCTGCTTCGTTGGCAGGCCCTGCGTCTACAGGAGGGAAACATGTATCTAAAGGGGATCGAATTTCATATCCGAAGAGCAGCTCTGACGGTGATCTTCCAGAACGGTTAGGTGTCCTTCTGTAACTGAAAAGCAGCCCGTTAATATTATCTTCCAACCGCCCCTCACCAATCTTCTTGAAGCCGTCCTTAACTGTTCTGACAGCCCTTTCTGCTAGACCGTTCGATTGAGGGTGATATACAGCTGTGCGCAGATGCGTTATGTTGTTCCTCTTGACAAAAGTAGCAAACTCGTCAGCGGTAAACTGCGTTTCATTATTGGATACGATGGTTCTTGGCACGCCGAATCTGCAGAAGATACCGCGGAGGCAGTTGATTGCGCATGAAGCGTTTGCTTGTCGCACTGGCACAGCTTCAATCCACTTATTGTATGCGTCCACGACCACGAGTATCATGTTCCCTGCAATAGGTCCCGCAAAATCGATATGCACCCTCACCCATTTTTTAACAGTAGCGGGCCAGCTTTTTGGTGTTGCTGTAGCTGGCATGGGCAGGTTTTGGACACAACTATGACATGGCGCTGTCACTGCCTCTATTTCGCGATCTAACCCTGGCCACCAGATTGACGATCTAGCAACCGCCTTCATAGCGGACGATCCCTGGTGCGTCTCATGCAAAAGGTATAAGATGTGACGTCGCGCTTCCATCGGAACGACTACTCGCCGGCCCCAGTATAACAACCCGTGGGCCAAACAAAGCGCCACTTTCTTGTCGAAAAAAGGTGTGACGCTCTTGTTCAAGCCTATCGCGCAGGGCGGCCAACCGTTCTTAGTGAATTGCATAACTTGACTCAGAGCAGGGTCACCAGCAGTCAACTGCCTTAGCTCCCCAGCCGACACAGTTGCCTCATCGAGCACAGGCAACGCCAGCAGATCTGGTGGGTCTGCTTCATGTGACTTCGGCTCAGACGTCCGTTGTGGCAGTCTACTAAGGGCGTCAGCATTGAGCAGTTGTTTACCACGAGAGTATTGCAGCTGATAGCGGAAACTGCCTAAGTACAGCGCCCAGCGCTGTATTCTGGCGGCTGTCAATGCTGGAGTTGGTTGATCCGCCTTCAGCAGGCCCACGAGCTTGCTGGTGGTCGGTGACCAATATGAATCCTCGACCTATGAGATAATCACGGAATTTTGACACTCCAAACACAAAAGCAAGGGCTTCCCTCTCAAGCTGGGAATAATTTTTTATCAGCCCTTGTTAGCGTTCTAGAACGGAACCCGACAGGTTTGTTTATCTTTCCGAATGTGTGGAAAAGCACGGCACCTTTTCCGTCCTGTGAAGTGTCACACTCTATCTTGAGGTGTCTCTCGGGATCATAGTGAGCCAGCACAGCCGCTTCCCGAAGGCATTTTTTTGCTTCACAAAAAGCTGCTTCTTGCACATGTCCCCAGAACCAACGTCTGCTGTTCTCCAATGACTTGTACAGCGGTGCAAGTATGGAAGACATGTTGGGCAAGAACTTTGAATAAAATGTGATCATGCCCAGAAACAACCCCAACTGCTGAACATTTTGTTGGTTGGAGACTCGCGCGATTGCTTCAACATGCTTCCCTATTGGATGGAGACCTTCACGATCAATTTTATGACCCAGATACGTCACTGCCTCTTTGCGAAAGCTGCATTTCTCAAGTCTGAGCTTCTTTCCATGCTCACGAAAACGCTGCAGTACTTGTCGTAACCTGTCGGTGCTGCAAAGTGTTTCTGATACCAAGACATTGTAAAGGTAAGCCTGAACGCCTGTCAGGCCCTGCAGAACTGTTTCTATTTTCCGCTGGAAGGTGGCAGGCGCGGAAGCCATGCAGAATGGCAGTCGGTTGTAGCAAAACAACCACGGTGTGTATTGATTACACACATCTCCCTTGACTCCTCATCGAGGGGGACTTGGTTATACGCGTCTCTTAAATCCAGCGTGCTGAAGGAGTCCACACCATTCAGGCATACAAAATGTCATCAATAGCTGGCAACGGGTACTGCTCCAGTTCATAGACGGGATTCAAGGTCACCTTAAAATCAACGCAGATTCTAGTCGCGCTGTTCTTCTTTATTACAGGCACAATGGGAGTAGCCCACTCAGCGTGATTTACAGGTGACAGTATTCCAAGCATTACGAGCCTATCAATCCCTTTACACACATTGTCGCGTAAAGCAAATGGAAGGGAACGGGCCTTACAAAATTTAGGCATGGCGCCTTCCTTGAGCTTCAGATGGACAGGGTGTCCGTCAATTAGACCCAGCTCAGGGCTGAAGACGTCTTTGAACTCTGACAGGACGACATGCATGGCGGGTGCATGGCTGCTTCCTGGACCAGAGCTTGGTTGCACTGATGCGTTTGACACCGAGGATCCTGCGTCATTGAACTTGGAAATCAACTCTCGTCCGCACAGGCTCGGACCTGAACAGTTCATGACCATCAAGGAATTCTTGACCTCCTTGCCTTTGTAGGACACTGCCATACTCAGTTTCTCTAATATTGGATGTTCTCCAAGATAACAGGACAGTTTAATGAATGCGGGTTCTAAGTGCGGCCAATGTTCACGGTTTTTCTCAAAAATCTCTTTGGGCACAACACAGACGGGTGAGCCGGTGTCCACAATCATAGATACATCAATACCACATCATATGAAAGTACGAATAGGTGGTGGTAGCAGACCATCGGATTGTGTGGTTAGTGTCCAAATGTGTGCATCGTCCCTATTTTCCTCAGTGACATCCGTTGTTACTACAAACGCTTCTCTTTGCCTGCATTGTGAACGTGCTTTTGGGCATCCTTTCCGCACGTCGCTTTGGCACATCTTCGCCAGATGGCCGTATACACCACAGCGGTAACACCTCGCTTTCGCCCAGCCGCAGGGGTTTCTGTTGTGTTTCTTACTTCCGCAACGTTCACATATTGACACCAGTTCATCAGCTTGTCGTGCATTGACCTTGAGCCTGGGTTCAATCTCAGAAGACATCTTCTTTGTATCTTTTTCCGCTGCTTCTGCTGATATGGCAATTGTTGCAGCCTCCCTCAACGACAAATCTGTTTTCGCTAATAGCTGCTTCTGAACAGCGCTTGACCTCACTCCACAGAAGATCCTGTCGCGAAGCATCCTGTCTAGCATGCCACCGAAATTACAACCATCCGCAATCCGGCGAACTTCAAGAATGAACTGTTGAATGGGCTCCCCTACCAACTGGCAGCGATTGAAGAACCGATAGCTCTCCGTTGTTTCATGACGCTTGGGGTTGAAGTAGTCCTCCAACACTTTCACTGCTTCCTCATACGTCAGCGAGTTTGGCTTCCACGGTGCAACCTGTCCTGAGAGCACTTGCACGGTGCGCGTAGTCAATGCTGCTACCAGCAACGCCCTCTTCTTTCCCGAGTCGCCGACACCAGTCGCCTCAAAATAAGTTTCTGCCTTCGTGATGTAGGCCTTCCAGTTGTCAGACTGGTCATCGTGTTCTGGTAGTTGATGATGAGCCATGGTCGGTATTTCCGCGGCCGCTGTTTCCTGCTTAACTGCCTGGCTTAATCCATTTTTCACCTCGAGGGTTCTGTGTGGCCTCGTCGTCACTGTTACATAGTTACGACACACGTGGCGTGTCTTACTGTAAACGACAGCACGCTGTTTGAAGGTTGGAACATGAATATATGGGGAACCAGCGCTGGCCAGGAGGCGCTACGACATTTTTCATGCGTTACTAAAATATGCTGAAACCGTCCGATAGGGAGGCTACGAAGATGGCACGACATATTTAGCGATAAGAAACGTGCGCCTGTATCAATGTTTGTCTAGCCCGATGCGGCCAGCCAAGTTCTGTCCATGGCCATGCGCGCTGCGTAGAGCGCATGCGCTGCTACGTCCTAGCACGTCGGTTCCCTGCCGTTTGAGGAGCCGTGAAAAGTGTGACTCAAGACAATCGCTGAATTTGCTGACACGAAATCACTGCGTGTGCTACTGGAAACTGTGTCTACCGCTCGCTAGGCTGTGTGTTACGGCGCTGCTGTCGGCACGCGAAGCTTCAGCGCTGGTTGCCCATTGCTTCCGTCTCGGAGCGTGTTTATACGAAACAGAGAGGGGGAAAGGGGAAAGGGAGAACAAGTGAAGGATATCAACGATAAACGCACGTGCCGTCAGCACTCGCAAGGCAGTCTGATTGCGGCTGACGCCACTTTACATCACTTGGTTAGGTCCTTACATACATTTAACAGCAGGTCAATGCAAGGGTGCAAATAGAAACCACTGTCATTCTGTGTTTTAAATTCTGACATGACGCAAACATATTTTCAGATCTTCCATTTTATTGATTTTCACCCCTAATTTTAGCAGTGTGGATTCCTTTTAGCTTTAGAAAGGGGAAGCGTTGGGCGAAGAGAATCCCATGTTTAGGAAGTCATTATCGTTTACGTGCGGGTTCCCGAAACCAGTTCATTAGAACCACTTGTGATTCCCGGAGCGAAAGCAAGGAGCAATTAATGCCTTTAACTGTGTACACCGTGGTGCGCACCGTACGTCTTAGAAGCCGGAGAGTAACTAAGAATTGAAAATACATTAAAAATGCAAAATTGTGGTTTCTCATTCTGTGAAACAGTCATATGGCAGCTTCTGGCAGGTATTTGATCACAAATGTGTTTGCTGGCCAGTAATGTGGTGCATACTTCTCTTCGATCATAGTGTCAATAGCTTATGAGTTTGCACACGTTTGTTTTATCTTTAACTTTCCATTGTATACTTTATTTTTGATAAGGTGGAGCCAAATTAAAATAAAGGATATTTCTACACTGTAATACTCATGAAACTTTAGAAAATATATGTACGTTTTATTACAAGATGTGTTCTAAAGTGTATGGGCGTCATGGTAATCTGATTTTCTGTGTTTGTCAGCATGTTTCTCAAATTATTATTAAGTTTGTCTTGTGACTGATCAACAAAGATTTGTACTTTGAAGAGAGAAAATGTCTCATTTGAGTAACTAGGCCACTACAGATTACATACCATTCACCAAGCAGAAGTGCAGGAGGTGCTTATGAAGGAATCAAATATTGCCCATATGTAAGTATCGCAAATCACTTATAACGTGACCATGGATCTATGTCGTGCTTTTGCACTATTAGGAAGAGTACTAGCACTCTCTTTTGAAGTTCTACAATCATCTGTTTCGGGAAGTGGAAACACTCGGCTTGCAGGACTAGATGTACTCGGTTTGGACGAGTAGAAGGCCTTGGTATGCGTAGCACTATTACCCCTGTGAGGAGAATATTGGCACTTTGCGGAAGAGTAATAGCACTCCCTCGCGGTGGAGTAACAAAACTCTCTCAGGAGGAGTTATCCTACTCTCTCTCAAATAGGGTCGATCTACTCTCAAAAGAAGGTGAAATATGGGACAGGCAGACACTCCCTTGAGGAGAGTGTCTGTAACTCTCTTTGTTTTTACAGTGTACGTAAAAAATATATATTGTTACAAGCACGGGGAAAAGGGGTTTATTCAGGCGTGCGAGAGCAGGAACGGTGGGCTACGAACAACAGGAATGGCTGCTGCACCGTCTTCGTTCTCCTCTTCCCCTCTCTTCTTGATCCCGGCGTCCCTTTGACGCGCTTGGACTTAACATACCTCCCCTCGCAGGCAAAGCCCCCTGGACGAGTCAACTAGCTTGTCGTGGCGTGCATGATTTCAACCGTGCGACATGCGCGATGTGTGTCCTAGCAGAACGTCTACCAGTGTTCGTGAGGCGCGCGAGAGTATAGTTCACTTTGCTGACTTTGTCGATGACAACATACGGTCTATCGTAGTTGGCCAGCAGCTTTTGACACAAACCGCGCTTCCTTGTGGGAGTCCAAAGCCAAACGAGATCACCAGGGTTATATGTACCTGGCCGATGCCGTGCGTCGTAGCGGGCTTTGGAGTTTTCTTGTGATGCCGACGTCCGAAGACGCGCAAGTCTCCGAGCCTCTTCAGCGAGGCACAGCGTATCGGCGACCGTAGGATAGTCGTGGTGGTAAATAGGGAGGACAGTGTCGAGCGTATAGCGGGGCGGCCTAGCATATAGAAGGAAGAAGGGGCTGTAGCCGGTTGTCTCGTGCTTGGCGGTGTTATATGCGTAAGTAATAAACGGTAGAACTTCATCCCAATTCCTCTGATCAGACGCCACATACATGGAAAGCATATTTGTGATCGTTCCATTAGTGCGCTCAGTGAGGCCGTTCGTTTGCGGATGATATGGCGTCGAGTGCCTGAGGCGCGAGTGACACAAACGCGCAAGCTCTTCCACGATATCCGCCGTGAATTGACGTCCCCGGTCACTTATGATGACACCAGGTGGTCCATGTCGTAGAACAATAGCGTGAAGTAAGAAAAGCGACACTTGGGTGGCAGTTGCTGATGGTATAGCCGCCGTCTCGCAATAGCGTGTGAAATAGTCGGCGCAGACAATTATCCAGCGGTTCCCCTTAGATGACTTTGGAAAAGGGCGTAACAGATCAATTCCAACTTGCCGAAAGGGTGAGCTGGAAGGCGGCACAGGTTGAAGGAGACAAGATGGGGCAGTGGTTGGGCGTTTCCGACGTTGGCACTGTATGCAGCTGGCGACATAAAACTCAACCGAATGTCGCATCCGGGGCCAGTAAAAGCGTTCTTGAATGCGATAAATTGTGCGCACAGTGCCTAAGTGCCCGGAGGTAGGGTCATCGTGCATAGCCTGAAGGATTGCTGGCCGGAGACGCTCCGGCACCACTAGAAGGAAGCGTGCGCCCGTGCTTGAGTAGTTCCTTTTGTACAGGAGCCCGTCACGTACACAGTAGCTGCTTGTTGCACTTGAATGAGCAGAAGTAAAGAGTGGCTCCAATTTAGTGTCTGTCCGTTGTTCTGTTTTGAACGCATCGATATCTGGAAAAGCGGGTGTCACAGAAGCGACGAGATGATCAAAATCGTCTGCGTCGCAGTCCGTCGTGGCAAGCGGCATGCGGGAAAGGCAGTCTGCGTCCGCGTGTTTTCGGCCACTCTTGTAGGAAACAGTGAAGTTATATTCCTGCAACCTCAAAGCCCAGCGCGCAAGGCGACCCCAAGGGTCGCGAAGGTTCACAAGCCAGCACAGGGAATGGTGGTCTGTGACGACTAGGAATGGGCGTCCGTACAAGTACGAGCGAAATCGCTGAACCGCAAAGATTACAGCGAGGCATTCTTGCTCTGTCACCGTGTAATTCCGTTCAGGTTTGCTTAATGAGCGGCTTGCATAAGCAATCACGTGCTGACGGTCGTCATAGCGTTGGACCAATACGGCACCCAGACCAACGCCACTAGCATCTGTGTGTATTTCTGTCGGCGCAGTAGGATTGAAGTGGCGAAGGATAGGTCGAGAGGTTAACAGGAACTTCAGCTGACGAAATGCGGAATCGCACTCGGGTGTCCACTCAAACCGTGCGTCTTTATGTAGCAGATTTGTCAGAGGATAAGCCACGTCAGCAAAACCAGGAATAAATCGACGAAAGTAAGAGCAAAGACCCAGAAAACTACGAAGTTGCTTCACTGACTGCGGTGCACTGAACGCCTCGACAGCTGCCGTCTTGAGTGGATCAGGCCGGATACTGTCTTTGTCAACAAGATGACCCAGCACAAGGATTTGACGGTCACCAAATTTACATTTCTTGGAGTTCAGAACCAGGCCGGCGTTTTTGATGCAGTCGAGGACAATATCCAGGCGCGTATTGTGCTCATTGAATGTGCGTCCGAATATAACAACGTCGTCAAGATAGCACATACAGATGTTCCATTTTAACCCACGCAGAATGGTGTCCATGAACCTTTCAAAGGTTGCTGGAGCGTTGCACAACCCAAATGGCATCACATTGAATTCGAATAATCCATCCGGGGTTATGAAGGCTGTTTTCTCTGTGTCTGTCGGGTGTATCGGGATTTGCCAATATCCTGAGCGCAGGTCCACTGAAGAAAAATAAGAGGCCGAATGAAGGCAATCGATTGCGCCATCAATCCGGGGCAGCGGGGTAGACATCTGTCTTAGTCACGGCGTTTAATCTTCGATAATCGACGCAAAATCTCCAGTTCCATCTCTTTTTCCGACGTGTATGACCGGAGCTGCCCAAGGACTCGAGGACTCTTGTATTATCCCATTTGTCATCATGTCACTCACTTGTTCTCCGATTATCTTGCGCTCGTTAGGCGACACGCGATAAGGCTTTTGCCTGATCGGGCGCGCAGATCCCGTATCGATAGTATGGCGCCTTCGTGCCTCGGGAATCGAGAACGCTTTGTCCGGCTGCGCAAAGTCAAACACTAACAGATGCTTAGAAAGCGTATCCACCAAAGTATGGCGCTCCCTTGTGCTGAGCGACTTGTTTATCATAGACAGAAGCTTTTTGTCTGAGACTTGGCGAAGGTTAGCAGGTTCACACGGTGAGTCTGTTAGCACGGCTATGGACGAAGACGTGTATTCTGTAAAGTAGGCGAGTTTCAAGCCGTCTGGAAGCAGGACGGGTTCTGCCGAGCAGTTGGCCGTCCACAAGCCAGCACGCCCGTTTCCGATGGATACCACACAATGAGGGACAAAAACGTTCTTCTTCACACAATTCAGATGCATTGGCTCTACGGAGGCATCGAAACTGTCTGGCACTGCACCGCGACATACAACCGGCACGCACACCGAGGTGGACGCAGGCACAACAGTATCTGCAGACGCAGAAAGTTCACCTTGACCGCAAGTCTCCTCTAAGAGCCCGGACGAAACATGGCCATCGATGCAAACTTCCCCCGTGCGACAATCAACAGTCGCAACACACCGCCGCAAAAAGTCAATGCCCAAAATCACTTCGTGCGTCGATCGGGGAATAACTACAAACTCCGTCGCGAAAACTCCACCAGCCAAGGACACTTCAGCAGTGCACACACAAACAGGGCGCAACGACTCGCCGCTCACTCCACAAAACGTTGCAGCCTGGTCCCACGGAAATACAACTTTGCGCCCCAACCGACCTTGAAAACCGAGACTCATTACGGATACAGTTGCCCCGGTATCCACTAAAGCCAGTGTAGGAACACCATCCACAAGTACATGCACTTTGTTCTTAATCATAGCAACTGCAGGGGGCATTTCTGTCGATAGCACGTGTCGAGCGACCTCACCCCCATCGGCCGCGCTAGCTAGTTTTCCGGTTGTGAAGGCGAGGCTGAGCGGCGCACTGGTGATGGATATTCACGTAAACGCGGTGCACGAGAAGTTGGCGGTGGCGTCAAACTCCTGTCAGATGCCGGCGAGCGGCTCCGGAAGCTTCTCTGCCAGAAATCGTTGCCAGGAGGGACGCCAGCTGACCAAGAGGTGGTGCATGGCTGTTGAGTTGTCCTCGTAGGAGGTGTGGTCCCTGTTGAAGACCCCGGTCGACGATTCCACTTTGTTGGGCGACGATTGCAAAATCTCGCTATGTGGCCCGCGACACCGCATTGGAAACACACCGGTAGATGACGCAAATTTCGATGTTCTTGCACGTAGTCACGCATGTTGCTGTCGACTGCATAGCCAGCAGGTGGGTCCCATTCATCATGGCCAGGCATCGGCCGCCCCGAGGCGTGCGTGAGGCGAGGGCGTTGGTCGTAGTCATGAGCTTGATAGCTCAGGGTCCCTCTCGTGTGTGGGGTAGACCCATACTCGACGGTCGCTGAGTGAACCGTGGGTTGCCATGCGGTCGAAACGGCCGTCTTTCGCATCTCGTGTGGTAAGTACGCACCAGCGATGCCGGGTGTGCAACGGTACATCTCTTCCCGATGGAGCAACTCTTGGCAAAGAATCTGCCGTATGGTTGATGGAAGGTCAACACACGAACTCGGGTCTACACTTGCCACCGTTGTGACATTACCCACGCGACCAAACTTCGGTATTATCCGTCGCATCTTCAGCGTCTCAAAGGTCCTGCAGTGGCGAATCACGTCAGACACGGAATCCAAGCTTTCTTTGCCGATCCAAAAATTGTAGACGTCTTCGGCTATCCCTTTCAACAAATGTCCAACTTTGTCCTCTTCAGACATTTGAGAGTTCACTATTTTGCGCAGTTTCAGCACTTCTTCGATATAAGTCGTACAGGTCTCGCCGGGAATCTGAGCTCTTTGCGAAAGCGTCTGTTCGGCGCGTTTATTTTTTGCGCTAGAGTCTCCAAAACACGCTCTGAGCTCCTCTACGAAAAGCTCCCATGAAGTGAGCGTGTCTTCGTGATTCTCATACCAGACGAGTGCTGTGTCGGTAAGGGAAAACACAACAATTTACAACTGTGCGGTCGAGTTCCAACCATTAGATCGGCTCACCCTTCGGTAGTTTGTGAGCCACTCGTCGACATCTTCTCCGGCTTTTCCTCCGAAAGTGAGTGGCACCCGGTAGTATTGCCACGGAACGCCAGGTGCTGGCCTTGAAGCCGCGTCAGAACCTTCGGGAATCTGGCAGGCGTATTCAGTCATGTCATTTGATGGTGGCGGAAGTCCGGCAAGTCGACGGCTTCGGCGAAGTTGTAGCAGCGTAGGCTCCGTGGTTACGAGGTGCACCCCGCACCGTCCACGAATTTGTTACAAGCACGGGGAAAAGGGGCTTATTCAGGCGTGCGAGAGCAGGAACGGCAGGCTACGAACAACAGGAATGGCCGCTGCACCGTCTTCGTTCTCCTCTTCCCCTCTCTTCTTGATCCCCGCGTCCCTTTGACACGCTTGGACGTAACAATATGTATAGTTTTTTTCTTCGAATGGCTTTGCGAACTTGATACTCAATGGTTTTTCAACAAAATATTGCTTTACAAAGGCGACAATGCTCAGTGATTATGCACACACGCATAGACATATTTCCTATTGCATTTATAACTTTCTGATTTCGTAAAAGTTTGGCCTCATATAGAAAAATACCACATGGTAAAAGCAAATTATTCCACAAGAGCGTCTCAAACCGCAAGTACGCAGATGAGACTAATGTATGCACTGTCGTAGCCATACTAGCTGCAAGTTTGCAAGAACTAGAGATCCCTTCAGTAGTTATAGTATAGGCTACATGAATTGTGTCTGTGTATACTTCCTGATGATATTCCTGCATTTAATTTTTCCGTGAACGAAAGAAAGCACTTCTTAAGCTCGTCTGCTGTGCGCCTTTTTTTTCAGTGTTCTTCGGATGCCTCGGCGCTCTGTTCTTAGCGCTCGGCTTCCGGCGAGTGTCGAGCCAAATGCACTGCGAGATGGCATGGCGTGTGCTGAGCAGTCCGGTCCGTTTTTTCGACGCTACACCTCGGGGCCGGGTGCTCAATCGTTTCTCAACGGATTTGGACAACGTCGACACGCGGCTCTTTTTGGCAGCAAAGCAGGTTCTGCAGGCGCTGCCGGTGGCAATTGCCAAGATTATCGTGACGGGCCTTCAGTCAATGACAGCTGGTCTTCTGGGAGCCTTCGCAGCAGCAATTTTTCTTGTGCTTGTGGTATGTCCTACGCACCGGCATTTCATTAGCCTAATACACTGCAGGTAAGACTACAGGTACAGATAAATGAGTCATGGTACCTGAAAATGTTTCTTTGTCAACAGAGAATTTGCCTCCTTGTTTTCGCTGTCAAGTGTAGCCAGCTCCCATTAGCATATTAGTGTTTTGATCGGTTTATATACATGTTAATGATCACTCTTTCTTAGGTTGAAACCTTGAAACGTAACGGCGAATGCGTTTTGCGCATTCATTTGACGCTTGCTAATGGAGGAAAAGTAACGTGTACATAGACATGGAAAGCTACAAACACAACTTTTAGTTTTCGTCATACAAATGTCAGTCATTACGAGTTCCTGGCTTTGTTTCATTTTAGGTGATAATGAATAAGGGTCGCCAGTTGCAAAGCACACTTTACGAGTATAAAAAACGCTTTATTCAACCATGAAGTTGTCACTTCTACGTGGCCCTAAAAGTGCAGGATTGTGTCCCATTCGCTCCTTGACAAAGGGGTGGCGCAGATCATGTTGAAGCACGCTCGCGACAAGGATGCAACGTTGGGGGAAGATGAATATGAACTTCGGCAGTGAGAAAGTAGCACTGAGTTTTTCCGTATTGAAAGGACCCATTAATTAGGCACATGTAGCCTTCAGAATTCTTGGTTGAAACCTGAAGGAGTACGCCTCATCTTTCCGGGTTTTCGGTTTTCGCCAAAAAAGGTCAATCAAAACATAATCATCAAGAAGCTAAGATGGCGATCGGCGCGCTATTTCTAGCAGACATTCGGTAAAATGCAAGTTCATTGGTCAATACAACATCAGGTGCCAACCTGCCAACAAAGCACTCCAACAAAGCAGCTTGCGGCTGCTTCGCCTGCCGTTGCGACTAAAACGAGAAACGGGAAGGGTTTTAGGGGTACACAAAGAGACTAAGGGAGCCTTAACCCGAGTACTTGCAGTTTTGCTGCTATCGCTAGTCCCTGCTATCACTATGACTGTTTTTTTTCTTTTGAAAGCGTGGGGTCACGTGTACGACGCAATTTTTTACTGTTCATAGGAGCTCTGCACGAGCATCATGTTATAGCGTTGATTTTTCATTCAGATGTGTTAGAATACTTAATGCGCTTACTAGTAATGCCCGCAAAACCACATCATCGCACAGCGTTGTGCTATCGCTAGACGGCATCTGGAAACGTTTGGGTTATATGAATTATTCCAACGGAAGTGTTTAAATGCACGGTTTTGCAGTCATCACTTCAGTTCAGTTTCTTACTTTAAATTACTGGTCTTTAATACCTTAAAGTACCATAAAATATTACAGTATTACCTTAAATACCTAGTCATATAGCGAGTTGGAACACCTACAAAATTAGGATTAAAAATTGCTAAGCTCGACGCCAACAGTTCCCCGCCCAAAAACGACACTGTGAATAATCATCTGAAAAATTAGGCTCATAAAAAAGCGTATTATCAGATGGAAACAAAAACTGTAATAACCTGAATTGTCGAGAAAATAGCGACACCGCTGAATGCTAGATGAGATGCGACCTTGATATTTTAGTATTGCTTTTTTATTAATCGACAGTTACAAACACTTTTGGCTGACAACCAGCACAAATTGTCCCTGGAAATTTCAGAAGTAGGGGCCATATAATCCAATACTATTCCTATACGTTTTTATTTCAGTCTCGTGACGTGAAACTCGCGTAACTGCGAACGCAAGCATCGGGCTGTGACCCACAGCGTTGCTTGAACAGCCCAATCAAATGCTCTCCAACTTTAGAGAAGGTCACTTTTCTTGGCTTTCAAAATAAATTACATTGCTACATTGAGGAGTGTTTCGCTTCTAACTGGCTGCCAGGAAGCGAGGAGCACGTTCAAGAGGAGGGGGTTTCATGGGGCCAAGCCAGCACACTGACAATCGATAACCGGAATAAGAGGGTTGTGCCAGCGTCTGTGATTGGTCTGCTTTCTATTAGCTGGCGGTGGCTGGTCTAAAATCGCGGTAGCTTGCAGCGGAAGGCTAAGAGTGACGCTAAAACAGGTCCTCAGCATAGAAGAGTGGGCAGAGCGAGGTCGTAAACGTGTCGAACGTGCTCGAAAATGGTACATGGCAACGCAAAATTTTTATTGTACGCAAATAAACGCATGATCTCCGACAAGTGCCAGTAGCCAGTGCCTGAGCGACCGGTGGCAGCCACCCTTAATTCCTTTCTTAACGGGGCATCATGCGGCTATTCAGAAGAAAGTTACGTTTTGTTCGGCATAATAATGCATCTTTAAGGCGTACACGTCACTGCGACGCGGTGAGTTTTGTGCCTTTGTGACGTCGTGTTACAGGCAGGTGAAGTGGATGTAGCCTTAAAATTTTGACCAACATCAGGGGGCAATGGCTAAAAGGCGTCAAATCAGAAAACTATTTTTCTTTTGTTCTGTCAGATTATGCATAATCCGCGTTTCACGTTATATCGCATGGCAAGCTATCGCGGTTTTCTTGTCGTTGCATGGCAGACAGGCGAAGTGGTTGTGGTCTGAAAAAAGGTTCTGACCAATCGTGGAGGGCTGCTTGCAGAATTGTCATATAAATGTTCAGAATAGCTGTCAGGTATAGCGCCCAGCTATCTGAAATCTTATGCCTCATAAACGTCCACACCAGTAGGTGTCCGCAAAAACATCTCAAATGAGGCCTGAATGTTTACCATGCAAGAGAACGCTGTTGAAGCATTGCACAATCCATTGCATTTTTGCACCGTAACTAAATGAAATGTGATTTGTGTTAACAAGTATTTTTAAGACCACAATCGAGATGTACCAAAATCGTTTAAGGATAGTGAACGCTCTCTTGTTTATCGCAGGTATATTTAGCCAAAGCTTCTAATGCTGCGAGACGCCTTGAAAGCGTGGAGTACTCTCGCCTGCTTCAGCACGTGACGGAGACTCGCGACTCAATGGCCATCGTTCACTCGTACAGAGTAGAAGAACGCTTCTGTGGTCACTGCTACCGGCTCATCAACGCAACTATTCGGGCGCTCCTCACATACAATGACGTTATACGGGCTGTACGGTTTTCCGGAGGCCTGTCTGGAATTGTGACTATCTCGGCAACGCTCACCTCTATCATGCTGACATTGAGATCAAGCCCCAGTGCAGCATACGATGGCAGCACCATTGGGCTAGCTTTAAGCTCGTCAATGGGGGTGAGTTTCTGAAAGAGCATGATGCTTTTGTATGTCGGTCATCTCGCTATATTTTTCTTCAATATCAGTTCCCTACCTTGGGCTCAGGCTGCTTTTTGTCGTTGATTTTAGTTTGTGCGAGTTGGATAGGTCACCGTAACCGGTCTTTCGGCAAACGTCATTAGTACAACTGGTATGTTGGCTTTGTAGTTTCTTGCAGATAATTTTACAAATAAATGTTACCTCAATAAGAGGAGCGCCGCGCTCACCTAGTCAGTGTGAGCTTGGCCATGGATGAGAGCGATGCCGGGCCGTCTTCTCTGAGCGTTGGCAGGGAGCTTGGCGACGACCATTTTGAGCCGTCGTCGCCAAGCGGCGTCTAACGATCCCACGGGTATCGCCCGGTGAGCTGCTTCACTGGAAAGTGTCCGGAATGCAGCAGGCTTTGCACCGTCGAATGATTAGGTCTGCCCAACACTAACCATAGGCATGCCTAGCCACCGACCGAGGCACAGCCGTCGTACCTGGCTTGACGATGATTGTATACCTAAGTATAATAATAACAACTAAATCAAAGGGTAACGAAGTGAACAAGAACTTGACTAGGCTAAAACAAGGTTTCACTCCTGAGCTAAGCCGCAGCCAGTTTTGTGTGTCTCAGGCAGCACTTCTTGTTGTGCATATTGTGATACATCGCAGGACTAATGAGCAGCTGGGGTATGAGGTAAGAGAGGAACACCTTCAAGCAATTGTTAAAAGGCATGGAATAATATTTTTTGTAACTACCCGGCACCAGCATTGCTGGTGACGAGCTCACCGACGTAGCCACTAAGCCTGCCTATGCAAGAGCCAGACCCGTTCCGATACCCTAATTCACAACCAACGCTGCAAGAAAGCTTCATTTTGTTGCTGCAGCTGCGAAAGAGATATGGATATTTCGATAGCTACCAGAAACCTCACCTTCATAAAATTCATGGATTCAAAAAGCTACAAGCCCCATCAAATGTTTCTGGCTCCGAGGGGACATTTTGCTACCGGCTCTAACTCGAGGTAGCATTTCAAAAAACGTGCACGTTCCACTATGGAAGGGGGAGGGGTCATGCCTATGTGCGAGTTTTGGGAAGCTACAGAAACGATTGGACATAGCGTAAGTCCTTCTCCGGACAGCCATAGGCCTGCTGCACTCTAGACGACTTTGTATGTGAAGATGCTTGGACCATGACCATGAAGCCACGATACCTTAATACACTTCCTCAAATCGAGAAATCTTGACGACCGTTTGTAGACTGGGTTAACACCTGTAGATGTGCTGGAAATTGTACTCTTTTGCTCTCTCCTCTCGCTGCTTTTTTCCTATGTCTCCTTCCCATTGTGAAGGGTTACAAAGCTGACGTGCATTTTAGTTAACATCTGTGTCTTTCCTCTCCTGTTTTTCTGTGTTTCTTGGGACAGCCAATATCAGGGAAAAAATTGCGAAAAGGAGCAATGCACCCACCTCGTAAAGTTGGTGCAGAGGGCATTGGCGGTGGCCAATGCCTCCTCTTTTAAGCTTGTATAATGCATCAACTTGGAAAGTCAGCAGCAATTTATTGCAAAAATTAATTCTTGTGCCTAATGCAATATGCTTTATAAAGAATGACAGATATGTCAACTGTAATATCCTGGAATTGATATTCATGCACAGTCGGGGTGATCGGGTGCGTTATGTGATGTCAACAGATAAACTCGTTCCGTGTGGAGCTGTGTGCGGTATACTACAGTGTGTTGTTTCAGAGCACTCCGGCTTATGAAGATAGAACTACGCATAATTCATGTGTGTTTTATTGTGTTATAATACATTTGGGTACTACATGGGCAATTTCTTAAATGCCACGCATGTCTTGGATATCCCTTTGTACCGTGTGTTTTCTAGACTATACCGAATATTTACAGTTGGCTAGGGGGCACCTAACACAATTTTAATATTGATCTGCGCTACTCAAAGGGGCGGAGCTTACTTCAGCAGGCCACAGGAGCGAAAAGCAATGCAGGCACAGAGAGCATTGAATCAGATACGCTTAGCGTATTCTGTGGTGTCGCCATTGTCTAATTTCGTGTTTTCTGAGTGTGTGCTGTTTTTAGTTCTTCAGTGAGAATATTAGGCAGAGAGCTTACAGCACATAATGGAGTTAATTAATATATTCACTAACATAGATTTTAAGGCACGCGTCATATATTTCAATTTAGTAATTGTAGCTGGTCAGTTCATTTGAAATCAATTCAACGATGACAAGGCATCGGGATATTTATTCCAAAAGTCTGAAGCAATACATTTTGCCTTGCCGCTATTTTCATGCTTCAGTCTATAAAACAACTGCTTTAAAAGGAAACGATTGAAGCAATATTGCATTTTTACTGATTCTTCACGGCGCATATATCCAGACAGCTGTCATCCTCAGAATTACTTCTGTGTACAAATGTTGACCTCGTTTAGCAATCGCGTTCAAATATTACAAAGATATTATCAGACAGAGCATGACTTTGCAGTGTATACATTTTGATAAAAATCATGCTTATAAACTTACAACTGGAAGAGAGGTTCATAGTGGGATGATTCTAGCAAAATCTGGTGCTCGAATTCTTCAGCCACCATAAAAAAATGAATCCTACGTCGAGTTTTTGCCAGATTTTGCATGCATAGGTAGAACAAAAATATTGTGGCTTTTTGGCTTGCTTTATGGTTGCGTTGTATTAGATACTAGCGTCACAGCATTTCTTTAGAGTTGCTAGTTGTTTTATAATCAGGAATGGTAAATTCATTGGTGCCCCTCCCAACCCAGTGGATATGTGTTTGAGCTGTTAAACAACGGGTAAGGGCTTTGATTCCTGTGTATGGCTACCGAATTTCGGTACTAAGGAAATGAAACAAAATTAAGAAAACTCAGAATTTATGTTTCTATATATACTATGACATGCTTCATGAGTAAGAACATCACTCTATGAAAATAAATACGGAGGCCCTCCCTACGGTATCTCATATCCAGTCGCTTTGGAAATCGGCAAAATGTGTTAATTGATGTATTTGTGCGATCTCCAATGCATAAATAGGTCACGAAAAATTTGAGCATGCACTAAATTTTGCCTAGACCTTGTTTGTGGATTATATCCACCGTACGGAAATATTTTGCATTTCCTGCGTTTAGAGTAAATGGGAAAATTATCTCTTCAGTACTATCGAATGACGACACTACAGATTCATAGAGGCTAGTTTGTGCGAAACAAGATATTTGTAATGAAAAAAAAATGGCTGTGCAAACATTATTGCAAGAATCTACAGTAATAGAAAGCCACAATGAATCAGTTTTGTGAAGCCCAAGTATGGCCCTACCACAAGGGATACTCTATCAACAGTCACACGCGTGGTACATTAGAACATTGTGCCATAGTTCCTTCTGGCATTCACAGCGGGACGTATTTAAGAAAACAGCTGTTTTTTATTTCTTGGAATCAATGTGGTACATCCAGTTTGCAATTACGGGCACTGGTTTCCTAATCACTATACTCTATACTAGCTATAGATGTCGAAATGAAGAGGCATCACTGCGAAGGTGGCATTTATACATCTGCAATGTTATCAGTGCTTTTACCTGCGGCTTCAATAAGAACACCATTGTATAAAACAAAAGAACAATTCGTGGTGGCTTGTCAGTGTGAGTTGTCAGCCCAATCGAGCACTAATGTTGATTTTATTGGTTTATTTGAGTAATAATTCTTCTCTGCATCTTTTACTGAATACAGATCCCTCTCCTCATCATGGCCGTTTCTGTGGGAGTGTTCATTTTCTTCCAAACGTTCGTATCTTTCGAACGCTGTTTGGAATACACTCGGCTTCCTCCAGAGGTGAGTCTGACGTCTAGATGTAACCTTGGGAAAGATAACGTAGTGCAAAAAAATACCTTTGAGAAACAAAGAAACCGCTACGTTCTCAAGCTGCATGAACCCGTCAGTTAACGTTTTACAAGAAACATGTGAGACGCTCTTCCTGGAAGTCGCCCTACCTCATGCAAGTGCTGTTGCCGTGTAGTACCATCCATGCAGTAGGCGCGAGCAGTTTCTACAGCGCTTGTCTACGTGGTCCTTTTTTGTCCTCCGTCTATGTATGCGCTGTAAGTGACGATTGATACCATGGAATACCAACTAGCCCGTACTCAAACCTTGCTTCAGTTTATAGTTTATTCTAATCACACTTTGTCAGAACTCTTGTAATACTGACATTCTGGGATGCAGCAGTCATTGCCTTGACTACGCGATATCTTTATTTGATTAGGTAACGCGGTTACCCGGAGCCAGAAACATATCACTACTGTGCTCCAGTACCGCATATAATCAATTATGCACCTTATGATGCAGTTCGAGCGCTTTGGAGAGAGTACTGAGCAAGGAGTGGTGTTTTTTGTGCTCCCTTAGAGATTTAGTATCACAGATCGCTTGTGCGAACGGCGAAAATTTAGTCACAGAAGAACAAATCTACAAAGCTGCGCACATCTACAAGCACGTGGCATTGTGAAGACTACCGCGTCGTCTTCTTAATTTACCAGAACCATGCGAAGTTACCTTGGCCATGAAATTGTCTCCTTAATAAGTCTTGCAGTTAAACGAGCAAAATGTTTGACAGCGCTTCTTAAAGATGTCATGTTTAATCAGGCAATAATTTGTCAGGTCTCTCTCTTTACGTGGTCACATTCTAATGACTGTGTAATGGTTGTATTTATTCCTTCTGTTTACAAAAAGAAAAAAAATTATAAAGAAAAAATTAGACATCCACCCGTTCGTAGCAATTGCTGCAATCTGTGCTTTTTCTTCAACTCTGAGGCTTTTCTTTCAAGGAACCCGTATATGGGTTTCCTTTGTAGCAATTGCTACGAACGGGTGGATGTCTAATTTTCCCTTCAATAATTACTTCTCTCCACCTTGCTGGTTTCCGCAGAACTTATAGGTCAAAAAAAAAGCTGCAATTCGGCATGCAGTCTTTACGCTGGATAGAAATCACACAAACATGCAGAAATAAATCAAGTGCCCTGATACTGAAGTTTCTTTCCGTGGGAAGAAACGTATGTAAAAATAAAAAGAACTTGCGCAATACACTAAAGGTACATCTTATTAGGAAAACAAAAGCCTGAGACAGGAAAAACAAGAAAGAAATATATAAGACGATTCATACTACGGATTCATTGACACAAACAAAGTATTCATGTTTCGGAAATTAACAGCGCTAAACAGACAAGCTCGACGGAAAAGAAGTACACCACACTGGCGCTGACTCAAAGCCGAAGCTGTGAAGCCGAAGTTTCTCTTCCAAAACACAGTATTATTTGAAATCAGAAAATATTGATACGATCTACTTGAACCCTTCATAATTTCGTCATCATAATCATGCATGGTATTCAGTAGTGAAGGCGTTTGGCAACTGACCAGTTTTTTATATTCTGAGACAACCGTTAGGTCAACGTGCTGATGATGCGCATCTACAGGCGAGGAAGACGAAATAGACACGTAGCGTTCACAATAATTTCCGCCGTGTGCTGAAGCGGGCAGCCTGGCCGCCACTTAGGCTGGCAAGAAACGTCGAACAAGCGGTTACAGACACAAAATGCGAACGTTCTGTGAACCACGGCAACGCCGGTGAGAATAAACTTCAATTAGAGTGACACGGTAGCTCACAGGTGAAGTTTTTTTCTTCAATGATGTAGGCTCCTGAAAAACTCGATAGGAACTGCTCAGAAAATCCCAGGGTACGAGCGGGTTTCCAGAGAAGCACCTCATCTCCGAGCCGAAAGGCAACATCGCGGTGAGAGCTGTCGTAACGCTACTTGCGGTCTTGTTGGCTGGCTTCTGTAATGAGTCGAGCATGTTCTCGACATTCGTCAAGTCTTGAGACGAAATGTTTTCACACAGACGCCGATGAGCTAGTAGGGATATTACAGAACGAGGCGTCGAGCGCTAATGTCGGCGTACGGCCGTAAACAAGGGAGAGATGGGAGTGCCCGGCAATTCGCTGAACAGCGGTGTTATGCGCAAACGCCCTTAATGCAAGAATTTGCCCCACTTATGTTGGTCTAGTCCGATATCGTTAGATATGATTTCAGCTAATGTGTGATGAAATCACTCTGTCAGGTCATTTGTTTGTCGGTGGTAAGCTGACGTTGTCTTATGAACTGTGTGAGGGGTTCTGACTACTTCACGGATTGTCGACAAAGACGTCTTGGTTCAATCTCTCAACAGGATGCTTCGGTGCTCCATGAGGTCACAATGGCTTCCAAAAAGTAGTTAGCGACTTCTGATGCAAAGCATAGAGGAGCGGTCTCTGTGTAGCGTGTAACCTGGTCAACAGTCTCACAATCCATCGATGTTCTGCCGACGTGGTAGAAAGAGCGCCGAAGAGGTCTACACCAATGATGGCAGGTGTCTACGGACGGTGGCGGTGGGTTATAGCAAGACGGCAGGAGGCGTTGTTAGCCCCTTCCACAGTTGGCACAGCGTGAAAGAAGCGGCGTACTTTGCAACAAAGGCCGAAACGCCGGGGCAGAAGAAACGGCTATTTATCTGGTTGTATGTTTGGGGAAAACCGAAGTGGCCAGCAAAGTGGTCGTCGTGGAAGGCTTCAAGAACCTGCGTCTGCAGCTAACACGAGGAAGAACTGGAACCCAACCATTTACATCAGAATGGTAAATGTAATGGTGCAGCACATGGTTCTCAAGTTTAAACTGCTTCAGTTAACAACAAAACATGGCATTAGGCTTACATTAAGTTCCACATAGAGGTTGCATAATGCGGTGGCATGATTGGTCAACATGTTGTTAAGAGGCCAACTTCCAGAGAGAGAGAGAGAGAGAGATGCAAAGTAGAGAAAGGCAGGTAGGTTAACCAGAGTTAAAGCCTCCGGTTTGCTACCCTGCACAAAGCGAACTTCCATAAGACGTCACTAACTACGATACCCTGTGAGTTCCTTTTGCTTTAAATAAATCGTCGAACTATTTGCCTTATATCAATAAAGCTGCTGTTTCCATGTCATCATCGAGACGCTTGCTTCTTGTTTCTAATTGGAAATAATAACACAATTTCACAAATCAAATAACCTCTCCTTTATCGTTTATTGCTACATAATGACTACGTATTCATTGAATACAATTGTTTAATCACTTCAATTGTTGTACCTACCTGATAATTTCATTATTAATGGTGTGAATACTCGTATTTTGCTGTAAGCGTTTTATTACTCTTTCTTGCTGTTTAGTAGTTTTCCATTTCATGAAGCATATGAAAGAGGGTCCTTCCACAGTATTTTCACTATGTGACCTCTTTCAGCAGAATATGATACATTAAATTTATATTGACACAGTGATGAGGCTCTCACGCACCGCGAGACGGCGTGCGCAAAGTCGGCGTGGACTTCAAGGACTGCCACCTGAGCACAAGCCTCTACCCAGTCTAGTCAGAAGGATGAGTACATTAGTTCCATCTTCTTCAACTCCACCGACCGATGTTGTCCTTAACCAGCCGCGAATACCCACATCCTTCAATCGGGACACCTACGAGGATGTTGAGGACTGGTTCGATCACTTTGAGCGTATCGCAGAATTCAACGGCTGCACTCCAAAACGCAAGCTACACAACTCCTACTTCACCCTCGAGGACTATGCGCGGACATGTTTTGAGAACTATGACGCGGCCCTATCAACATGCGAAGAATTCCGACGGCAGCTAATCAGCACATACGCAAGTCTCGATCGCAAGGAGCGAGCTGAATCTGTAATTCAGGCGAGAGTACAGCGGCCGAACGAACGCGTCGCAATGTTTGCCGAACACATGTACCGACTTTTCTGACGCGCGGATCCGTCCATGCCGGAGGAAAAAAATCTCAGGAACTTGATGCGCGCTGTCAAGCCAGAGTTATTCGGTGGCCTAATCTGCAAACCACCAAAGACCGTTGCAGAGTCTCTCGCGAAAGTGATACCAATGGAAAAGGCACTGCAGCAGCGAACAACCGCGACGTGCCGACCCTAGAGCGTGACCATCTCCCTATACCGATAAGTTGCGGGAGCTCATTAGGCTTGTTGTTCGAGAAGAGCTCCAAAAGCTTCAGGTGGCTCTGGCACTGGTACCGCGACTCGCTCTGGGTGAGGTCGTCCAGGAGGAAATCAGGCAGGTAGTCCAACTCCCAGAGCGCAGCGAGACACCACAGCACGAGGTAGGCTGGCCACAGCATCGCATGTCGTATGCGGAAGCTGCACGAAGTTCATTGTCCGCGATTTTTCACGATGTGAGTGAAGCCCCCGAATTTCATGGTGTGCTTCACGGTTGAACAAGCAACTGGCGACTTCAGGCCCCGCTGCATGCCATTCATGCCTGAAACATGACCACCCCGCAAGAGCGACCTATGACACCTTGCAGACCGGAGGCGTTTGTGTTTCTATTGCAGTGAAGCCGATAACCTGCACATGGCGTGTCCTTACTGCCGAGCTGGGCTCCGTGGATTTTTACTGAATGCGCCATGCCCGCTCAATGGTGAACGCCCCCTGGAGATTGAAGTCTACCTCGCGGACACCAGCATGTCGTTTGCCCCACGATTCTGTGACTCCTCGCCAGCGTCATGCGCCCGAAACAGGTATTCCAGCCCCCTCTTCGCGCCGAGCGCAACAAGGCGTCACTCACCCAGCCCTGCCTCCAGGTAAAACTGAGTCCAGAGACCTGGGGAGGTGAGGTCGCTGACGTTGCGAACGCTGAAGATCCTCCACTACGACGGCCGCAATATGACGTAATTGAGACGCAAAGAAAGCAGTTCAGTTCAGTGTCAATATTTTGCGAAGTACTAGTTATCATAGATGACCACGAAGTCACGGAGTTAAGCGACACGGTTGCGGACACATCTGTTATAAGCCAGAATCTCGTGTGTATGCAAAACAAAGTTTCGACGCAATGGACCGGAACTCAGATCCCTACTACAGGAGGGCACCTCATAACTCCACTGGGCCGGCGCACGGCACGAGTCAACGTTCGGGGCTTCACGTAGGTCGGCGACTTTATCATTCTTCCTGAATGTGCAAAGGACATTATACTCGGCATAGATTTCCTTCAGGCGAACGGTGCCATCATAGATCTGCAGGAGTCTAGAGTCAGCTTCGCTACTATGCAAGCCATAGCGAACAGTAATGACAACGACCGGGAAATCGCGCTTCCCGTAGCTGACGATCACGTCGCGTTCCCACCCAAGAGCAGCGTGCTTACCCATGTCCGATTTGACATAGAGGATGGCGCGGAGACCCTCAATGTGGGTTTCGGTGCAGTTCTCGTGCAGTGGCAAGCTGGTGCGGAACGCATGATTGCTTATGCAATTCGCAGTCTCACCAAGGCTGAGAAAAACTACTCAGCCACCGAAAAAGTATGCTTAGCCGTTGTGTGTGGAATTAGTAAATTCCAACTGTACTTGCACGGTAGACCCTTTAGGGCTGTCAGCGATCAAAACCACGCCCTTTGCTGGCTGGGCAACCTCAAAGATCCTTCAGGCAGACTGGCCCGTTGGAGCCTGCGCTTTCAAGATTACGACATTGCAGTTGTCTACCGATCTGGAAAGAAGCACAGCGACGCTGAGTGTTTGTCACGCGCACGACTCCCTACGACATCATCGGACCCTCGCGATGACTTACCATTTGTTGGCTTTATCGATGCCATAAAGATGACTGAGCACCAGTGCACTGACCCTGAGCTGCTGCAGCTGATCGAGAACCATCAACAAGTTGAAGGTGTTTTACCCCGCTGGCTCGTGCGCGGCTTACCATCGTACTATTCGCACAACAACGTCCTTTATAGGGAAAACTGCGAAAGCGGTGCAAATACGTACCTCCTTGTTGTACCATCGGCGCTGCGCCCTGACATTCTGCAAGCCAGACGTTTTGAGCCATGCGCGGGACACTTGAGGTTCGCTAAGACAATAGCAAGGATAGGACAGAAGTATTACTGGCCCCGGTTTTTTGCTTCTGTGCAACGGTACGTGAAGACCTGCCGCGATTGTCAGCGCCGCAAGAAACCACCAGGTAAACCCGCTGACTTTCCCCACACTGTGGACCCTCCTCAAGCTCTGTTCCAACAAATAGGACAGGATCTACTTGGGCCATTCCCAGTGGCCTCTTCGCGCAACAGATGGATATTCGTCGCTACCAACTACTTAACATGGTACACCAAAACCGAACCAAATTCCGCAAGCAAACTCGTATGAAGTGGCCAAGTTCTTTGTACACCACATCATCCTACGAAATGGTGCACCATCTGTTCTCATCACCGACCGTGGTACAGCATTTGCAGCTGAACTTATGCAGGACGTTCTCCAGCCGACGCATAGCTCTCACCGGAAGAGCTCGGCGTATCACCCTCACACCAATCGATTAACGGAACGTCTGAACAGAAGGCTGGCTGATGTGCTCTCCATGTATGTCGACGTAGAGAACAAGACGTGGGACGAGATTTTACCCTGTGTGACTTTCGCGTATAACACTGCTGTACAGGAGACTACATAGTTCGTGCCGTTCGAACTTGTATACGGGCACCACGTCACGTCAACACTTGAGGCCATGCAACTTCTGGCTGATAATAGCCCTACCAGCGAGCACGTGGAAGAGTTCGTACAAAGAGCCGAAGAAGCACGCAAGCTTGCTCGGCATCATATCCGGAGCCATCAGCATACCTGCACTCTTGATACAACCAGGGTCGACGCGACGTCTATTAGAATAGAGGCGCCTGCGTGTGGCTCTCGACGCCCATCCATCGCCGTGGACTCTCGGAAAAGTTGCTCCGCCGGTATTTTGGTCCCTAGAAGGTTACACGCGGCCTCAGTGACGTGACCTACCAAGTCGTCCCTTGCAGTTGTGACGCCGGGTCGCTGCGTCGTCATCCTCGCGCTGCAGTTCATGTGTGCGCATGAAATATACTATGCGTGTACGTGAACGCCCTGATGCCCCTGAGGAGCTCCATTTCATGTCGTCGCTGAAGGAACTTTTTGACGCGACTGAGACGGTCGCTTTTCGCATGGGAGGGGGGGGGCGGGCAATTGACACAATGATGTGGGGCTCCCGCACCGCGGGATGGCGTGCGCAAAGGTCGGTGCCATGAAAGACGATGAAGCGCGTAAACTGCACGCTCTTCTTCTGGCACGCCACTAACGAGAAGCGTCTATTTTGAAAGAATCCATCTTCAATATACAATATATGCTTTTTTATCACAATAAATTTCAAACTTGAAGCTCACTGTAGCGATTGGAGCGCCGCGCGTTTTCAGGCGCTACGAGTGACAAAATCAGTGAAGCCGTATTTTCATGGTCCCTGAAATGTAATGCAGAGGTACGCTCGTAAATGATAGCGGCAGGGTGGAGCGAGAGAGAGCGTCTCCATCTTGATATTTCTTCCCGCCCCTGTAGATCACGTCACAATTAGTCTTGCAACTGGAGATCCCAGCCCCGAAGGCGACTAGGCAAGTTTTTCAACGATGACAAGCAGCATAACGCCTGATGCTTAGTAACTACGGTAAACTGCCGACGCAATGCTTGCGAAGTGCCGGATTAAGCACCGGAAATAGGACACGAGGCGAAGGCAACTCCGTAAGTGTTTCGGATCTTCGGGGCAAGGAAACTGAAGAACAACAGCAGTCTTGTCAGGGTCTCACAGGATGCTATATGTACTGACAAGGTGGCCCAGCACTTTGATTATCTTGCTGGCAAAGCAGGAATCTTTAGTGTTCTGCTTAAGAAGAGCGTTAGACGTTTCGGTCAACTCTTTGTCCACATGCTGAAGGTGCTGGCGAACAGTGGCAGAACAATACCGTCAAGATAACGCATCAAGTTCTCCATTTCAGGCCACATAAAAATATGTCTTTAATAAGTAAAAATTTGCAGGAGCATTACACAAACCGAAGGGGATTACACTGAATTCGTACAGTTTGTCTGGTATTGGAAATGTTGTTTTTATCCTTGCGCGCTTCGTGCATATATATATATATATATATATATATATATATATAAACACGTACTCTAAGATTGCTAAAACATTGAAACGAAGACAATCCGCGGCTAAATACGCTTGGGATGAAGTCGGCCTTTCCTTCAAAGAACTCAGTAAGGATTCTAAGCTTCTGTTCCTCTCGCTACCGGTGGGCGCAGTCGTCTGAATTCCTCGTGTGACGACGAACATCTGAAGGGTAAAGAACCCCGTTGCTCCGGTGCCTACCGTGGCCTGTCCCAGCCCGTTGCGTCAACGCGACCCACCCATTTTCAGCGGTACAGAAGACCATGACGTAGAAGACTGGCTTGCTGACTACGACCGGGTGAGCATCGACAACCACTGGGACGATATCAAAAAAAACGAATTGCGTATGTGTCGTTGCATTTTGACCGTGTCGCCAACATGTGGCACCACAACCACGAACGTGTTCTGAAGACGTAGACGGCCTTCAAAACTAGTGTGACGGAGGTATTCGGGCGCCCTGCCATTCGCAAGTTTCGTGCCGAGCAGCGTTTGCGTGATCGCGCGCAACAGTACGGCGAGACACATACTAGTTATATAGAACATGTTGTCGAGCTCTGCGACCACACTGACGTCACAATGG
The DNA here is from genome assembly GCF_038994185.2 of Dermacentor albipictus. Lineage (NCBI taxonomy): Eukaryota > Metazoa > Arthropoda > Arachnida > Ixodida > Ixodidae > Dermacentor > Dermacentor albipictus. The sequence continues at coordinate 116,579,604 of NC_091827.1, read as the reverse complement.
CTGATGCCGAGAAGATTCGCCATATCTTAAAAGGCATTGAGGACGACGCCTTCCACATGATGTTGGCGAAAAATCTGGCGACAGTCTCTGAACTCGTCAGTCTCTCTCACAGCTGCGAAGAACTACGCAAAGAACGCGTAGATACTCGTGAATCTCCTTCTCAGATCACTTTAATGTTGAGCTTGGCTGTTGCCCCGGGTACCACTTCGCTGTTGCTACAGATCAAGGAGTTCGTACGTGAAGAGGTGGCCCGTCAGCGTTCTCTGATTTCACTTACACACGGCCAGCCGAATGCTCCGTTGGTGCCCGCTCTCAAATATGTCATGAATGAGCAGGTAGCCGACCACATTTCGCCTTCTCTCTAGCAGGCTCCGACTGTCGCTCCCCTGACGGAGGCCGAAGTCTCTACGAGGCATGCCCCACAGACCTACGGTCCCATTCGCCGGCCTTTGCACTCCTCCCCGTTTCTCCTTCAGCCCAGCCAGTCATGCAGTATGTGCGGCCTCAATACCATTGGCGCACAGAAGACGACCCTCCGATTTGTTTTTATTGTGGCCGTGCTGGACACGTGGCACGTAACTGTGGCCTACTTACACTGAACGTTCCCAACAATGTGCTTCCATATGCGCCAGGTCTCCAACAACGCCGCAACTATTGAGGCACCTTTGAACCTGCATCTGCCGTCGAGACTGCATTCTCCGCTCGCCGTTCACCCTCTCCTCACCGCCGCTCCCTCTTCCCAATGCACCGTCGAAGGAGCCCTCTGCGCCTGGAAAACTAAAGATCGGTGTTCAGAGGCCCTATAACATAAAACTATTCAAATATGTTTCTATTCCAGCCTCCTGACGTCAAATTTGCGTAAACACCGACGCAAGCACTGGGTGGTAACCCGCAGGGTTGTCTGAACAGACAAATCAAACGCTCTCCTCGTTCATAGGAGGTCACTTTTGTTTGCTTGAAAAACGAATAACATCGCCAACACTGAGCGGCTTGTCGTATCTAATTGGCTAACAACAGGCGAGGAGAACGCTCAAGTGGAGAGGGATTCACTGGGGCAGAGCCTGTGCACTGAAAATCGATAACCGGATGAAGAGGGTGGTGCCGGCGTCTGCGATTGGTCGGCTTTCCCTTACTTAGCCTGTGGTGGCTGGTCGAAAATCACGGTGGCATGCAACGGACGCTTAAGAATGACGATAAAACTGACCCTCAGAAATGAGGAGTTTGCAGAATGAGGTGGTAAACGTGATGAAAGGGCTCGAAAACATTACACGACCACGCAAGTAGTTTTATTATACGCAAATACACCCATGCTCTCCGGCAGGAGTGAGTAGCCAGCGTCTCAGCGATCGGCGGCAGACATCTCTTATTCCTTTTGGAACGGGGCAGTCTGCGGCTATTCCAAAGAAAATTCAGTTTTTTTTCGGCATATTAATGCATCTTTATCGCGTACACGTCACTTTGACGCGGTGAGTTTGTGCGGTTTTGTGGCGTCGCGTGACAGGCAGGTGAAGTGCGTGCAGTCCGAAAACTTTTTACCAATAGTCGAGGGCTTATGGCAAAAAAGTGTCGAATCGGAAATAACTGTCTTTCGTTTTTCTGTCAAATCATGCATAATCAGTGTGTACACATCATATCATATGGCGAGGTATCGAGGTTTTCGTGACGTCGCGTGACAGGTGAAGTGGGCGTGGTCGAAAAACATTTTTGACCAATCGTGGAGGGCTGATAGCAGAATTGGAATATAAAAGTTTGGAATAGTTTTTCGTTATAGCACCCCATGAGGCGACAACTGCGGTGCCAGCGAAATGTATACGGCCTTACCCTTTCCCGAAATATATTATTGAAGTCGCAATAGAAGGAACATCAACCATTTGTTGAAAGTGCCCTTGTCGACAACGTCACTCCACTTTCAGTGATATATGCCCGTATTTGCAGCAAGCTATGAAAAGTGACGACGCTGCTTTCTGGACTGTCTCTCGGACTGTTAACCCGCAGCACGTCGAGCAATCCAGCGCCTGCAACGCTCATGTCGCAATTCAAGAGGTTCTTCATATCATAGCATTAATCAAGTTGCATAATGTTCACACGATGTCATACTAGCTTGGGACTTTCTCCTCATACATCATGCTAAAATGCCTTGTTGCCCATCGCGTGGCTCGTACCCACTTCGCTCTCTGGCAGCACGCTACCTGCTGGTGTTGCGTTTGTCTCTGCTGCTGCACGACACGAATGAACTCCCTTTACAGCAGGGAGGCATTGTCGACTTGCTCGTCTTGTGGCGGCAGGTCGATGGGGGCGTGATACTGGCAGTCGGCATCAGACTGTTGTCGTCCGAAGTTTTAAATCAAGGTGATGTCCGCTTCTTTCATTCTTAGGCTGGACCTGGCTAGGCGTCCTGAAGGTTCCTTTATGTTTGCCAGCCAGCACAATGCGTTCTAGTCCCTTAGTACGCTGAAGTGTCTGCCATACAGACAGGGGCAAATATCGCACTAGACCAAATTATGGCAAGACATTCATCTTCTGTCGTCAAATAACTGGCTTCCACTTTTGAAGGCGACCGGCTATCCTAAGCTGCGACTCTTTAAATTCCGCCTTTCCTCTTGACTTGGATGGCACAAAGATCCACGCTGCTTGTGTAGATATGAATTTCAGTATTTCGGAACTTGACGTCTGATTTTACGAGAAACGCCAATAGTTCAGAGATGCGTGATAAGTTCTTGAGAAATTCCCTTTAGCGGGCACACAGCCCAAATTTTCTGCGCACTGCCTAATTGTCGACGAGATGCTAAAGCTTTGCAATGACAGCGGTCTTTTGTGGCTCGGAGCGCAGTTCATACTTTTGGATTACGTTTCCCAGAAACAACAAGTCTTTGGATGCAAAGCGGCACTTCTTCAATTTCAAAGCGAGTCCGGACGACCCGTTTCCCTCCATAGCAGTTCCCAGGTGTCTCTTGTGCTCATACAAGCTTGTAGAAAAAAAACGAAGACGTATTGTAAGTAGGTGAGGCAGCTCTGCCATTTCAAGCCAGCCAAAAGTGTGGTCATGACACACGAGAACGTTGGAGGTGCCAGAAAAGACCAAATGGCACGACCGTGTATTCTAGGAGGTCTTCCGGCGTAACAAAAACCGTCCTTCTTCGGTCCTGCTCGAAGACTTCAGTTTTCCAGTAGCCAATCTTGACATCCATGGACGAAAATAATTCGCATTGCAGAGTCGATTTAGTGCGCCACACATTCATGGGACGGGACATACATCCTTCTTGGTGGCTTTGTTGCGGCGATTATAATCGACGCTAAACCAGCGTGTTTCGACTTTCTTCGGCATAAAGATTACGGGTGGCTCCCACGGACTTTTGGTCAGCTATACAATCTTGACACGAAGTATTTTGTCGACTTGTTGCTTCATGGCCTCTCGTTCTCTTGTAGAAACTCGGGACGGGCTGCCTTTCTAGAGTGGTGTGTTGTTTTCCCCGTAAATATGCGTTATTTTGCAACTGGTGTTTGTCAAATAATGGATGATATCGACAACAGTCCTTATACTGCAGGATGATTCCTTGAGCTGTTTTTGCGTATTCCTGGGAAGACTCGGATTATAGTGGAAAGCTGATTTAGGCCTGACCTTACTTGATAGTCAAGTAGAATGATTGCGTGGCGACTGAAAACCATATCCAGTGGTAACGCTTGCTTGGTGGACAGCGTTATCTACTTGGTCTTTAGATTGATGACTGTGCCGTGTACGCTCAGGAATTCCATGCCAGGAACTACGTCCCGCTAACATTTCTCCGGGATAACAAAAGAGGCAGAGTACGTCCTATCGCGATCAGTAATTCTGGCCTTCCATATTCCAATTTGCATAATGCGGTGTCCTGCAGCTGTCAGGATTTGGGGCCTTCCCAGGCAGCCGTAACTTTCTTCAACTTGGCGGTGAAAGATACACTAATGACGGAGCAGTGAGATCCTCTGGGGGACTCGGGACTCTGTCAAGATGAACGTTGGGATTGGTGGTTCTTGATCTTTCGCTCCAAGTCGGTCGCGGTGTCGGATAACAGCTACGTCGCGTCGTCGCGCTCTTAGTACGTCGGGCCGTCACCTCTTTCTTAAGCACCATCGTCTTTCCTTGAGTGAGTTATGTCGATAGCGGATGGTCGTCGCTGCGTCATCATTATGTCTAACGCGGCGTCGGTGTCAGCGGCGAAACGTCTTCAGCATTTGGATGAGCAGGAGCCACACCTCCATCAATTGCTGTTCCAGATGCAGGCTAGCGGACTGCCCACGAATGGGCGAGCACGCTTTCGGTACAACGGTGGCATCCATCATCCTTGCGATGGCGAAAGGGAGGATCGTCGGGGTTTCCAATGCGTTGCAGCTAGGTAGACGGCGATCTCACGATGTCGCTCCTGATGCTAGCGCGGAGAGTGTTGACGGCGAATTTTTGTAGTCCTCCCTCATGGGGTTGCCATCACCGCTAGATGTGGCTTGAATCTCCACAGTATAGCAGAGTGGGCAATGGACGGGAGCGCGCCGCACAGCTGTCTTTTTCAGCGCGTTGCGTGGACTGATAGTTGTACGGGCTTGCGACAGCAGAGGTGGCTCGCGACGGAACTGCGGCGTTACCAGGCCCTTACCTGAGCACTGAGAAGTAACGCGAAGGCGGGCGGCAGCGTCGTATCGTGTTTCTTCCGGCTGTGGCTGCGTCGGTACAGGAACTGGCATTGACTGATCGGTCTCTTCAGGGATGATGTGGACAATCGAGGCCACTAGAGACTGGGACGAGGAGATCAACCTTAACAGCTCTTTCCACGCCACCACTTTGATGTTCTAACAAAGGTCGTTGCGGCGAAGAGCTTGAGCGTCGGCGTGCTTTGTCGTCAGCGCACGACAAGTGTGCGCCTTATTTTACGTCTTCAATGTCTGTTCAGTCTCTGTAGTCTCCAAAGTAAACTTTTGAACTGTGGGTGAGTTCCGATTAGGTTATGTTGATACATATTTTTGGGAACTAGACCATATGAAAGATGAAGAACAGAGGAGAGACGTGGCACAGACAACCGCTTATTTTTTTAAACCCGCCGTGGTTGCTTAGTGGCTATGGGGTTCGGCTGCTGAGCACAAGGTCGCGGGATCGAATGCCGGCCACGGTGGCTGCATTTCAATGGGAACGATATGCGAAAACAGCCGTATGCTTAGATTTCGGTGCATGTTAAAGAACCCCACGTGGTCTAAATTTTCGGAGTCCCCTACTACCGCCTGCCTCATATTCATAAAGTGGTTTTGGCACGGAAAACACCATAATTTATTGTTTTTATTGAAAAAAAAAACCTGGCTCAACTGTCATTGGCGGCTTTAGCATACCTTCGGGTAAAGTTCTTGCATTACTCCACCCACCAATAAGCAAATTTTCTTCGGTTCAGACGTCTGGCGGTTGGCACAGTGGAAAAGCCGAGTAATGTCTGTGAAGGTCGGCGTATTCTCATTCGGAAACTGCCGCCGGGTTTGCAGCAGAACTTCGGTCCGTTCGTTTCGGACGATGCTTTTTAATGGCTTCTCGAAGCGGTTCCGAATGAAGTCCCAAACTGTTAGAATGGACTCCCAATTCTCGAATCATGTCGCGAATCCTTTCAATGGTAAAGATTGTCTTCAGAGTTTCAGTTGTTGTAGCCTTACATTTTTTTTCAGACATCTCCAGCCAGACTTCGGAGTCATCCCACGAAGCTCCACGGAAGCTAGGTGACTCCATAGCTTCTCAAATTAGGATAACTGCTGACGAAACTGGGTTCGTCATTGTGGCGTGTCTTGGTCACAGTCTTTGAAAAAGTATCAGGCAGGAGTTCGCGGCCGTCCTGCAGTTTTCACAGCCTGTGGCAAGCGCGATGGTTCGTGGCAACGTTGATGCTGCCTTGGGGCTTTGGGTTTACGGTGATCTGCAGTACATGAATGCAAAAATACGTCCACCAGATGGCAACTCCCTCCCCCTACCCCATACTAGTGACAACAAACAACCAAATGGCACAGAGCAAGTCAGAATGAATTGTTTTTGGATGCCATACACATGGCACTCAGCATAAGAAAGCAGCGCACATACTCGTCGATTTTCTATATCTGATTCCCGTGTGGAGTGCGTCCGCTTTTGTGCATGGCTCGTCGAAGGTTGCAGCCTAATCGTGGCTGCTCGCATACCATCCAGAAAGTCAGCACAGTTCATGCCGCACAGACATTCTGATTGCATACTGTTTGGCGAGAACTTGGAAAACAGATAGAATCAACGACGCCAACCGAGTAAGTTCCAAATCATGCACGGGTGTCTTGCACTGAGCAATGACTTTAGCTTTTTAGGGGTGAGACTCCATACAAGGGGAAAACCATGAATCAGATACATATGTTGGTGCTGTTATTCGCTTTATTTCATTCATTGCATTGACATCCAGTTCCACACCTGTTTTTTCCATTGCCATAGAATATTTTTAAAGAAATGTTTGGCTTCTGGAGTCTTGGATATCGCAGTGATAAGCCTCGAATACACCTAACACGCTTTTTTGTAGTACTATCAAGTGTTATGGTTCATTTGCAAAGTAATGCCTCACAACGAAATGCAATAAGTTATGTGCCAGAAATAAAGTTTGTAGTATGAGTAACATTTCAGTCACGTAGAAACAAGGGAACTCAATTGAAATAACCAGCCAACAGTTCTCCTGATTTGTACAGATATTTGGACGATAATTGTATTCTAGACTAAATCCTCCTGTAACCTCAATTTCAGAAGCGTTTGACGTTTAACGCACTCTAATACAGTATCCTCAGGGTGAATAGCTACGCTAACTTAACAAACCTAAAGACGGCTATAATATAATAAAAATACAGAACGTGGATGACCCGCAAACGTACAGGCGCTTTGGCGCACACGACACTGTCGGCCCTCGGTTCGCCTACACGCCTACACTGTCCGCATCACAGACCCTATTAAAGACAGGGCTCGTGTGATTGGCCCTTACGCAGCAGGTTCCGGAGCAGAAGGTCCCGTTGTAAGCATTAGCTCACTACTTAAATTACCTAGCATCGTATGAGCGCGCACATGCGTTCATTAACACTTCACACTCAATGACCGCGGATGGTGGCTGCCTAAACGCTCGCGTGGGGAATCGTGGAAGCAGCAGCGAGCGAAGCGACTGTGATGTCTATCGCTTGAACGCCAAATGAGGGGCGAGAACACAGTCGACGCAACGTTCCGAGCCGTCGGCCCACGTACGCTGTACCACCAAAGTAAATCGCTTGCAAGATGAAGCCCGGGTGACCGCGCGCAACCGTACCGTGGCTCAGCGTGGTTATTCTGCTGGCAGGGTAATAACGCTCAGGGCTGCATGGTGGCATGGTAGTGAGGGCGGCGTTCTGCACTCGCGGAATACTTCTTGTGGCTATGAAGGGAAAGCTACGCAAGCAAAGCGCACACAAGTGAGAGTGTTTCTGGAATGAGTCCCGCGTTTACATCCTCTTTAGTTTAAGCTGGGGAAGAGAAAACATAGGCAACTTATTACGAACAGGTAAACAGGACAAAACACACCACTGAATGTAACAACTTTCTTATTCTGCGGCTTTTCTCTTCTGCGTGTAGGCAAACGCGACACCCTTGCACATAGAAGCTGCGCCACTTCAGCGTCTGTTCCGAGCAACCAATAGCACTGTGAAACGCTGGCGGACTACTTGGCGCTGTACCACAAGTGCAGAATATCCGACCCCGTAGCATTCCCTTCATATCCACAATAAGTTGTGCGTGAGTGTAGCATTCCTAACTCCGTACTGTTAGCCTTTGAGATGTTGTCGTTAAGACGCCTCTGGTCAGACCGTCTGGCGGTGGCAGGCGCTGCACGGCGTTTCTAATGCATTCCTTAAGGAAGGGGCGCTCAAAACACCGGTTAACATCAGCGTACTGGTAAGGCACGTTGGTAAGGGCGAGTGCACAGCACAACAGAGTGAAATATAGTGGCACAAATAACCACCTCCCACTGCACTTGGAACGGATTTTCGCAGAATAAGTGGGGTTGGCTTTCGTAATACTTAAAGCGAAAGCTTTACTGGCCACGAAATTGCGATTTCGCCGTAGCGGTGCTCCAAGGAGGCACATGACGTCACAACGTGCGCCTCGCCGCACATATTTCTCTCTTTCACTCGCTCCCTAGTCACTACTGCGCGTGCGCCACTAGTAGTAGCGAGCCACAGGTGTTCCGCTGCTGCGCAGCGCAGCGCCATTCCGCCGTCGCCGTTTGGTATGACGTCACACCGCCTTCGTCCTTGCGCTCAACTTGCCAGCTGTGTCGCATGCCTGATAACATATCGGAGGATTGGAAAGGAGAGCTAGCGTGCGCCGCAACCGCAGTTCATTCGGCAGTATGGAGGACGACAATTCTGATAAGCAGGAGGAGGCCTGGAAACGACATCGGAACAAGATGAAGAGGAAACAAACTACCCATGAAACAGACGAACAGCGCGCCGAATGACTGGCTAAACACCGCAATAGAGCTAGACAACCTGACTAACCTTGACTTGCCATCAAGCTTATCCAAGGGTAACCATGCTGTCTTAGCTTTCGCTGCCAATTTTTTGTTATCCATTAATCATCATCATCATCATCATCATCATCATCATCATCCTAGTTACGCCCACTGCAGGGCAAAGGCGTCTCCTATACTTCTCCAACTACCCCGGTTATGTACTAATTGTGGCCATGTTGTCCTTGCAAACGTCTTAATGTCACCCGCCCACCTAACTTTCTGCCGCCCCCTGCTACGCTTCCCTTCCCTTGGAATCCAATCCGTAACCCTTAATGACCATCGGTTATCTTCCCTCCTCAGTACATGTCCGGCCCATACCCATTTCTTTTTCTTGATTTCAACTAAGATGTCACTTACCCGCGTTTGTTCCCTCACCCAATCTGCTCTTTTCTTATCCCTTAACGTTACACCCATCATTCTTCTTTCCATAGCTTGTTCCGTCGTCCTCAATTTCAGCATAACCCTTTTCGTAAGCCGCCAGGTTTCTGCCCCATACGTGAGTACTGGTAACACACAGCTGTTATACACTTTCCTCTTGAGGGATAGTGGCAACTGGCTGTTCATGATTTGAGAATGCCTGGCAAACGCACCCCAGCCCATTCTTATTATTCTGGTTATTTCAGTCTCATGATCCGGATCCGTGGTCACTACTTGCCCTAAGTAGATGTATTCCCCTTACCACTTCCAGTGACTCGCTGCCTATCGTAAACTGCTGTTCTCTTCCGAGAGTGGTCAACATTACTTTAGTTTTCTGCAGGTTAATTTTCAGACCCACCCTTCTGCTTTCCCTCTCCAGGTTAGTGAGCATGCATTGCAATTGGTCTCCTGAGTTACTAAGCAAGGCAATATCATAAGCGAATCGCAAGTTGCTAAGGTATTCTCCATCAACTTTTATCCCCAATTCTTCCCACTCCAGGTGTCAGAATACCTCCTGTAACCATGCTGTGAATAGCATTGGAGAGATCATATCGCCCTGTCTGACGCTTTCTTTATTGGGATTTTGTTGCTTTCTTTGTGGAGGACTACGGTGGCTGTGGAGCCGCTATAGATATCTTCCAGTATCTTTACATATGGTTCATCTACACCCAGATTCCGTAATGCCTTCATGACTGCTGAGGTTTCGACTGAATGAAACGCTTTTCCGTAATCAATGAAGGCTATATATAAGGGTTGGTTATATTCCGCACATTTCTCTATCACCTGATTGATAGTGTGAATATGGTCTATTGTTGAGTAGCCTTTACGGAAAATCCTGCCTGGTCCTTTGGTTGACAGAAGTCTAAGGTATTCCTGATTTTATTTGCGATTACCTAAATACATTCTGGGCAACGGAAAGTAAGCTGATGGGTCTATATCTTTCAAGTCTTTGGCGTCCCCCTTCTTATGGATTAGGATTATGTTAGCGGTCTTCCAAGATTCCGGTACGTTCGATGTCATGAGGCATTGTGTATATAGGGCGGCCAATCTTTCTAGGACAGTGTTCCCACCATCCTTCAACAAATCTGCTGTTACCTGATCCTCCCCAGCTGCTTTCCCCCTTTGCATAGCTCCCAAGGCGTTCATTACCTCTACCGGCATTAATTGTAGGATTTCAAGTTCCTCTAGACTATTCTATCTCACCTTATCGTCGTGGGTGTTACTGGTACTGTATAAATCTCTATAGAACTCCTCAGCCACTTGAACTATCTGATCCATATTAGTAACGATATTGCCGGCTTTGTCTCTTAACGCACACATCTGATTCTTGCCTATTCCTAGTTTCTTCTTCACTGCTTTTAGGCTTCCTCCATTCCTGAGAGCCTGTTCAATTCTATCCATATTATAGTTCCTTATGTCCGCTGTCTTACACTTGTTTAACTTAGAAAGTTCTGCCAGTTCTAATCTAGCTGTAGGGTTGGAGGCTTTCATACATTGGCGCTTCTTGATCAGATCTTTCGTCTCCTGGGATAGCTTACTGGTTTCTTGTCTAACGGCGTTACCACCGACTTCTATTGCGCACTCCTTAATGATGCCCATCAGATTGTCGTTCATTGCTTCAACACTAAGGTCCTCTACCTGGGTTAAAGCCGAATACCTGTTCTGTAGCTTGATCCGGAATTCCTTTTGTTTCCCTCTTACCTCTAACCCATTGATTGACTTCTTATGTACCAGTTTCTTCGGTTCCCTCCTCATGTCAAGGCTAATTCGAGTTCTTATCATCCTATGGTCAGTGCAGCGTACCTTGCCGAGCACGTCTACATCTTGTATGATGCCAGGGTTCGCGCAGAGTATGAAGTGGATTTCATTTCTAATCTCACCATTCGGTCTCCTCCACGTCCACTTTCGGTTAACCCGCTTGCGGAAAAAGGTATTCATTATCCGCATATTATTCTGTTCTGCAAACTCTACTAATAACTCTCCTCTGATATTCCTAGAGCCTATGCCATATTCCACCACGGACTTCTCTCCAGCCTGGTTCTTGCCTACCCTGGCATTGAAGTCACCCATCAGTGTAGTGTATTTTGTTTTGACTTTACCCATCGCCGATTCCACGTCGTTATAAAAGCTTTCAACTTCCTGGTCATCATGACTGGATGTAGGGGCGTAGACTTGTACTACCTTCAATTTGTACCTCTTATTAGCTTCACAAGACCTGCAACCCTCTCCTTAATGCTATAGAATTCCTGTATGTTACCAGCTATTTTCTTATTAATCAGGAATCCGACTCCTAGTTCTCCTCTCTCCGCTAAGCCCCGGTAGCACAGTATGTGCCCACTTTTTAGCACTGTATATGATTCTTTTGTCCTCCTAACCCCACTGAGCCCTATTATATCCCATTTACTACCCTCTAATTCCTCCAATAACACTGCTAGACTCGCCTCACTAGATAACGTTCTAACGTTAAACGTTGCCAGGTTCAGATTCCAATGGTGGCCTGTCCGGAGCCAGGTATTCTTAGCACCCTCTGCTGCGTCAGAGATCTGACCGCCGCCGTCGTCAGTTGCTTCGCCGCTGCTGGAGATTGGGGGCCGGGGTTTGATTGTTGTATTCATAGAGGAGGTTGTGGCCAAGTACTGCACCAGAGTGGCCAATCCTGCTCTGGTGAGAGAGTGCGTTACCAGTTCTGGTCACCGGGAGCAGGCCGCACTCCAGGCCTGTTTATGCAATTTTCTCAACACACAGTTTTTTGGTATTCATTTGGTATTCATTCATAGCTTACATTTACGCAGCGCAATTTCAGACATATGCGTGTCATACTTTCTGTTGAAAGTGTTAGTTTCAAGGATATGAAGGATGCTTAACAATTTTTATCCCGTGATTTCTGCATTGTTGTTGCCCATAATGCTACCCAAATGTACAGACGAAATTTGCAGACTTCGTGGAGCCAGCAAGGAAGCTCACGTGCCTTTCTCGTTTGCTTGCTCCACGGCTCCACATAAACATAGCGAATTTCCCGAGCTGGCCAGTTACGCTTGCTTGTTATAATGCCACTGCCAAATGACACGTGTGCACCTTAGCAGAGGCAAAAAACGCTGTATGTTCTGTCAAGCGATAAACCACCTATTAACCCCACACACATGCATAATGTACCACTTCTAGGACTACACATCATACACGCGTTCTCTTCCTCATGTCACTGAGCTTCCACATTATTTTAATTCTTTTTGCTCATCATCTTACGATGTGCATTTCATTTATACCCTTCAGGGGGGTTGGTAGGAATTTGACATAAAATGTTTTTGGAATATTTTCACTCCCCGGAAATAAAAATTTCTAGGGTATGATGTGCTAGATAAAGTGCAATAAACTCAAACTCAAGGTATTTTTGCTTTATTCGCGCAAATGTTTATAATATGATATTGAGCAATGTTTGAATTCCAAAACTTTTATATGTCGCTGTTTTCGTGATTGCGCCAAGGAATGTTTAGAAAACAACTAAATTGGTTCAAGTATTGAAAACGTTTAAAATGTTAACAATGCCACATTTTCATTGAACTAAATAAAACCGATTAACATTGCAATTTTCTTTAAATAAGTCAACATTAACATCTGAATTCGTAACCAATTCGTCAAGGCGCCATTTAAAAGCTCACTAGATGTATTGGACACAGGGCAATAATTCATCAAGCTTTCAGAAAGTTCAATATATGTGGATATTATGTTCTTTGTCTGAGCAAAACCAGTGTGTTCTTAAAATCACAGTTATGTGCTCAGTTGTGACCCATCGGGCTTAAAATGCACCAGGTGCTTAATGTCCAACATTATTTAGCCGGCAGTACTTTGAAAAACGCTCCCTAGCAGTCACCAGTGCTCGTGTATGTCGTCTCCCTTATCGAGTTTCTAAGAGCTGTTGCTTTGCAGAAGTGTGGAGAAACCGGCCCAACACAGTACACTCTAGAGTCACTAGAGCATTTCTCTTTGACTTCTTTCTGAATAATTGAGTGAGGAAGTGGGAATCTTTACAATCCTTAATCACCTTCGTTAGCGCTGGCGGACCACGTTGTGGACTGCGATTTGCATGCGAGTTTATGCAGAATATGGCGTATTCGTTGCGTTTGATGCGAAACGATGTATCCCTGTAATATTGACACGTGTACGTATTTGTATTTTTTGTGTCACCGCTTTTACCTATCCAACAAATGTTATCGCTCAGCGCGAGACGCGTCGTAACTTAGAGGAAGTCAGGATGGATATTTGGGCGTGTTGGTTAAGCATGATCTGAAGTGAAGACGCTAAAACGACAGTGGACGAAGAAGGAACACACACACACAGGGTGCCTTCAGAGGCGCCTACTAGAGGAAGTTTCTCAATGGTTCTCTGCGCTGTCTGTTGTCACCAAACCTGGATTAATCTGATTTCATGTATCCATGGCATGAATGGTGTAGAACTTTCTGGAAGACACGCGGGCATCAGCGATTGCTCTGGAACCTTCGATCACGTGTGTATAAAAGCCGACGCGCTTGACCCGCTGATCAGATTTTCGACGATCGCCAACTGTGTTCGCCGCTCTCGCCGTTCTTTTAATGTAGCCTGTTTTTGAGGGCCCAAGTTCGCCCTACAAATCGCTAGTTTCATCGCTCCCAGTTTTGCTGCTTTCTTCTCCGTCACTACTACGTTACAATATGAGTCTAGCTTCCGAAAAGTAAGTAGAGCTTTGGTCAGATTATAAACCTTTAGATTTCGCACTTGCATGGTCTACATCGCTCACGTACAAACACATAAACACCATTGCACTTTGATATGAATATTAAAACCTGAAACACTAAAGTATGGGCTGAACCCACACCTTCAGCTGTAATTGCAGAAAAAAAAAGAAATATTGTTTGCAATTCGCTACATCTTTTGGATAATTTTCATAGGCGGTAGGTAAAGCTAGTACGATTTCTTAAGAACTTCTACTGCTTGTTTCAGAGTGCCATTTGGAGGATATATTCTCCATGAAATCAATAATCTTTTTGAAAGAAAATTGATGAAACACTTTATCAAAGGCAGTACCTACTCCTTTAAGCTCTTTAAGAGGAAGTTTTACCTCAGGAGTGCCAGTCTGTATACAAGGCTCCGAAGCAACCGTCTTTCTCTCAAACAGCTTTACCGACGATGAGGGGCTTCTTGCATTAAAAATTAAAATTGTGAATCTAGTGTCGCTTAGAAAGAGCGCTATTCAAGCCGCATGCTTTTAATAAAAATTTGGAATGTTGCAAAATTGCGACAAACGAAACTACCAACTTTACAACTGCATAATGCAGGAAGAACTACAATTTTACAATCCTGTGTATTGCAACTAATGCCAGGTTTGAATCGAAAAGAGAACTGATGCCTTTTGCAGCCTTCTGTAATAGATCACAAATCTGTGAATATGACTTTTCAGAACCGTTGTAACGCTTCAGGAATTTAAAGGCTTTCGTGGTTCAGATTTTACCGCTTCGCATGCTCTTACAGATGCTGATTAGAAAACTCCAATATCTAGTTCGGTTTCTGAGTTACATATTTAAATGTATTTGCAAACCTCGTACATATATTTTATTGTATTTACCATGTGCCATCGAGCTTTACAAAACATTTTACGCTGTCGGTAAACACTCTGCTTTTTGCAGTCATAATAAATATTTTTTGTCTCAAATGCAAGACATTTCATTCAAATTGACCAAGTGGTTGTCTCCACAGAACATATGTGACTTTGACATGTATTTAATCGCAGAAATAGAGTTGGCACTCGCCTGAAGCTTTCTCTTTACGCCTTTCATCTTAGTCATCAAAAGAACTGGATGAGCATTTGGCTATTCTTGTTCCTTTTATTACTTTCTTTGCCCACCATGTCTGTGTCTCTTGTGCTGATGTCTATTCTATAATTTTGACTATAGGCAGAACTTAGCACTATTGCGAAGTTCAGCACATTAAGACGATGTGTATCAACGTAAAATCCTGGAAACTTCATTCTAATGTGTGCATTTGAACAGAATGGTGCATCTTGGTATCAAAATCCTGAGGAAGGAAAGAAAAGAACGTGTCGGAATTTCAGCACCACGATCCCTTACGCACCCGCACTCGACAAGGAAGACTGGCCCTCCAAAGGAAAACTTCATTTTGACGGCTATACAGCATCCTATCTACCCGGAGTTTTGCCTGATGTACTGGTCAACGTGTCTTTCAAGGTGGATTCGCGTGAAAAGGCAAGTACTTTTTCGCGGCCACTATATTTATGCCTAAGTAGAAGTGCTATTTCAAATAACAATATGTAAACAAGTAAACACGAATGACAATATCGATGGATTCTCCCAACATTTCTTCAAAAGCGCAATTTTTTCTACAAGCGGGCTTCTTTGACATTGGCGAAAAGTGAGTTGAGTGCTCTTGTGCAAACACAGGTGCAAAACATAGGCATCTGTTTTCCATGTTCTTTTATATTCTGGATATGAGGAAGATTGCGCTCGACGCTTTCAGCGCAACGACACCAGGCGTATCCGTGTGCCTTCATCGGCTCACGGTAATCACACCGTTGCGACGGCTGAACTGTGCACCACGCATATCGGCTTTAGCGAGCAAACATATCGATCATATTTCAGACACTAAGTCAGCGCTGCTGCTGCTACTTCCATCATTTGCAACTGCAGCAGCAGAAACAGTTCGTGCATGTATGCAACAGATTAGCATCGGTGATACAGCGCTAAATAGAGCTTCTATTCAAACATGCGCGTGATCACTTCGTTGACTAGTGACAAGCGTATGCTTATTTATTAACTTATTCGCATTGTTACGGGGGTGCTGGGAGTACAGAGAGAGTGCATTTACAATATATATACAAAATGAGTCAGAGTAGTTAAGATGGCTGACCACCAACAACACGCATCAGCCAGCCTCCCACTATCTTCTTCTTCCCCTCTCTTGTTTTATGCTTCCGTAACAAGACCCCCGGGTGGTGAAGTGCTGTCTCGGCGCATGGTAGGCGAACAATTGCGAGCGAAGTGGGGCTTCAGCCGTGAGACGTCCACGACGTCAACAGGTGTAGGCCTTGACGACGCATCAAACTGTAGCGGCGCAATCCCGTAATTTACGTCAATAACTTGACGTAGGGCTTCATAAGGCCATGTGTAGAGGCCAACCCGATGACATGGTGACCAAAGGAGCACCCAAGCACCAGGCGCCAACTTAACATCTTGATAGCACTGGTCATAACGCGCTTTTTGTATATGCTGCGAGGCTAATAAACGGGATGGGGTGACTTGACGTGCCATGTAAGCGCGATTCATGACTTCAGAGCATACTCAGTTGGAACACGTGGCACAGCAGGGATGATGGCGTCAAACGGCAATGGGGGGTTGCGACCATACAAAAGTTAAAAGGGTGAATATTCTGCGGTGTCATGTCGGGATGAATTGTACACGACCGTCACGTATGTCAGCATGGCCTCCCAGTCGCGGTGATGGATGGAGACGTACATCGACAGCACCTTCGTGATTGTCCGGTTGTGGCGTTCCGTAGCGCCGTAGCGTCCGTGGGTGGTAAGCGATTGACAGCTTGTGCTCACTGGCACAAGAGCGGAGGAGGTCGTCGACAACTCGAGACAAGTACGAGTGCCCGTGATCTCTAAGTAACTGTCGAGGTGCACCATGGTGGAGAATTACGTCATGGAGGAGAAAATCGGCGACGTCTGTAGCGCAACTAGTTGAAAACACCGCTGTTATCGCGTAGCATGTCGCGTAATCAATAGCGACGGTGATCCACTAATTCCCTCTAGTCATTCTCGGAAAAGGGCCAAGTAGGTGAAGGTCTACGTGAAGTAACGGTTCAGAGGGAACTTCAATTGAATGGAGTCATCCGACAGGTGGCTGGAAAGGTTTCTTCCGGCACTAACACAATTCGCAAGTTGCTGCATAACAATGCACAGAGCGGTAGACACCCGGCCAGAACAACCGGCGTCGTACGCACTCGTATGTATGCAAAACTCCAAGGTGTCCCGCCGTCGGTGCATCGTGAAGTTGTTCGAAAGCGATGGATTGCAATTGACGAGGAAGGACAAGGAGTGACTCAGGGCCGTCAGGGTTGATATTGCTGCGCTAATGGATGCCGTTGTGAAGCCCGAGCATGCGGCATGTGCCGTCAGTGCTGCCAGATTTCACTCCGGCGATGATGGACTCTAAGGATTCGCGGCGTTGTTGTTCAGCGCGCATGTCAGTAATGTTAGTAAAAGCCATCACGCAGGTTCCCGAATCCTGCTCAGCAGGATCAGGGAGCTCCCCGGGATGACGAGAGAGGCAGTCAGCATCCTTCTGGAGGCATACAGTCTTGTAATTGACAACAAAGAAAAATTCCTGGAACCGCAAAGCCCGGCGACCAAGCCGATCTGTCAGCTGCCGGAGGGAAGACAGCCAGCAGAGTGCGTGGTGGTCTGCAACGACCGAAAACGTACGGCCACACGAATATGGCCGGAACATGGCGTCAGCCCCAACTAAAGCCAAGCACTGCCGCTCGGTGATAGAGTAATTTCTCTCGGCAGGTGACAGCAGTCGGCTCGCGTATGCTATGACGCACCCGGTACCATTCTGCTGTTCGGCGAGAACAGCCCCAATCCCATGGCCGCTTGCGTCAGTGTGTACTTCAGTCGGTGCATATGGATCAAATTGGGCAAGTATGGGAGGGGTGGTCAGAAATGCAATGAGACCGGCGAACGCGTGAGCTTACTCAGGGCCCCATGACACTGGCGTGTTCTTCTTTCGAAGATCTGTCAAAGGCCGAGCGACGACGCCGAAGCGTTTCACGAAACGCCGAAAGCAAGAACACAGGACGACGAAGCAGTGCACGTCAGAAGAAGAATGTCGCACAGGGAAACTGCGTACGGTGCGGACATTTTCCGGATCTGGTTGGACACAGGATGCGTCAACGAGGTTTCCGAACACGGTAATTTGCTGGTGTGCGAAGCGACACATCGTGGAGTTCAGTTGGAGGCTGGCTTTTCGGAAGACCGCATGAATGGCAGTGAGTCGGGTAAGGTGGTTGCCGAACGTGGGAGAAAAAAACAATACCCTCGTCAAGGTAACAGAGACAGGGGGTCCATTTGTAGCCTCAAAGAAGAGAGTCCATCATGCGTTCAACTTTCGCAGAAACATTGCATAGGCCAAGGGGCCTATGCAATACCTTTGCAAGAAATTTGAACCTATATAAGCCATCTGGAGTGATGAAGGCCGTCTTCTCGCGGTCAATTTCATCAAGTGAAATCGGCCAATAGGCGGATCAAAGATCGACGGATGAGAAGTATTTAGATCTGTGCGAACAGTCCAAGTCGTTATCGATGCGTGGCAGTGGGTAGACGTCTTTTTGGGTGATCTTCTTTAAATGGCGATAATCGACGCAAAAGTGCCAGGTGCCATTTTTTATCATACGGACGATAGGTGAAACCCAAGGGTTGGTTGATGGTTTGAAGACTCCTTTGCGGAGCATTTTGTCCACTTCTGATTGGATGACTCTACGTTCAGCATGCGATGCACAGTAGAGACGCCGACGAGTAGGATTCGAGTCTCCAGTGTTGATACGGTGGTGAAAAATAGAACTTTGTTCTAAAGTGCTGTCGCCGAAATCAAAGATGTCACGGTACCTTTCGTGGAGGAGACGTGTGTCCGTTCCCTGTGGAGAGGTGAGATCGGATGCAATCATCTTCGCGAAGTCATCCGTTAGGGAACCAGAGTTGTTAGCTCCAATTCATGCTAAGAAACCACTTTTGGCAACCAAACTTTAAATGTCAGATTTGGAAGTATTAGAAGTGCTAGCCAAGAACATGCCGGCTGGAATCACTTGAGAGCACGGGCTGAAATTTAGAAGCGGAAAAACGACACCGTTATAAGTGATCGTCACCAGCGTATGCGGAAGAGCAACGTTCCGGTTCAAAAGCACGTCGATGATTGGGAGAAGGACATATTCACCGTCAGGATTCTGTGGCTGTGCGATCAAGGCGAAGTAAGTCGCTGCCTCAGGTGAACATACGCACATCGTGAAGCGAACACAAGTGCGGTGGAGCCGTGCTTGGAGCATCGGCGACTTGTCGATTTGAAGAGAGCGGAATCATTGGATAAAAATTCCAATCCAAGGATAGCGTCATGAAGGCTGTGGTAGATCACAGGAAAGAGAACAGAAGTAGGGCGGCCGGCTATACTTAAACGTGCAGTACACATCCCAAGAAAAACCAGGACGCCCCGTCGGCCACACGAAGCACTCGGGCAGCTGCTGGGGTGAGGACCTTCTTTAAACGTCTACATAGGCTAGCACTCATCACAGACACTTGGGCGCCAGTGTCGAAGAGTGCTTGGACAGATACGCCGTCTATTTTATCATCAATTACACTTCTCATTGTGGGCACAGACAGAGAAGTGGCTGCAGTAGTAGGCAGTGCAGCACCACCTCCGAGGGCTGCATTTCTTAGCTTTCCGTAAAAAAACTATGAAAAACAAAAGCCACAGGGGATGAAAGGCGACGTGGCTGCGGCGAACGGGAACATTGGTGATGCATTTGCGGTGAACGACAGTGCAGTTCGCGCGGCAATGGTGAGCGACTCAACCACGTGTTCCTAGCCGAGTTGTCGGCGCTGTTAGACACGCGGTGGGCGAAACATTGCGGTTATTTCCATTTAAACGGCTCACGTTGGTCGGCGTGCGAGGAGTTGAGGGCCACGAGTTGCGACAGTATCGGGCGACATGACCACTGCGGCGATATCTGAAACTTATCGGCTGGTGTTCTCAGTCTTCCCTCAGTCAGGTTGCGATAACGCGGAGAGTAGCGTCGGGCCGAGCGAAAATAGTAGAAGGGTGTTCGTTAGCTCTTGGATTGCCGACAGCACAGGCAGGACGTAAACCAATGTTTTCAAGTTCCTAGTGAACAATAGCTTTTACGAGGAGAACTTAAAAAGTGGTAGCACCAGGGCTATGCGAACGGACAGCTGCGAGTGCCATGTCATCAAGTTCACGTTGAACGATTGGCGCCACGTCCTCTGATGGCGACGCATGCTGCTTTGCGCGTTGACCTTCACACGTTGACGTTGCGGCAGTATTGGGAAGTATGGCGAATGGAAAGACGCTGCGTCTTTTGACCTGCTGGAATTGTCTGCACTCTTTAATAATGGCATCAACTGCAGAGCAGCTTTTGCACATGAGCAGATTAGACACGTCGTCAGCAATGCCCTTAAGCACGTGCCCGACCTTTTCCGCTTTTGTCATGTAGTGATCGGGTTTACGACAAACTGACAGCACGTCCTGGATGTATGAGAAACAAGACTCCGTGGTGGATTGGGCATGGGAGGCCAGTTCCTGCTTTGCGGCAATGTTTGTCCCGCTCGTTTGCCAAACAACTCTGTCAACTTCTCTTTGCATTGGCCTAGCTGGTTTGCTCCCCTTCGTGGTTTTCGTACCGCACCTTTGCTGTGCCTCTTAGGTAGAACAACAGGTTAGCTAGCTTAAGCGCAAAGTCCCATCCGTTGATTCCACTCATGCGTTCGTACATCGCCACCTACTCTTCAACCTCGGTGCCTTCAGTCCCGCTGAACGTTCCAGGTTTCTTGGGTTGCACAGCCCCAACCGAAGGTGACAGCGACGTAGCTGGCGATGTTGACCTAGGGGGCGGTAACCACCTAGATCCCGCGTGCTCACGATGATTTATGGTGCAGACGCTGATGCGACGTCCAATGCGGAGCTCCGTTTCCAGCCGTGGTACCCCGAACCTCTCACCAATATGTTACGGAGATGTCGGGAGTATAGAAAAAGTGTATTCACAATATACATAAAACATTAGTCCGAGCAGTTAATGGCTGACCAACAACAACACACCGCAGCCAGCGCCCCACGGTCTTCTTCTTCCTCTCTCTTCTTTCATCCTTTCGTAACAGTATTATAGTCTTCTTGAGCTGGCTTTGATAGCATTTATTCGGAGAAGTCATGCCTCTTTATAGGTAGCAAGATCACTACAATATTTGGCAGCATCACACCGTGTGGAATCATTTGAAACAAATGTCTCCAGTTATGACGTGTGTCCATTAATAAGGGTCGCAGCAGTAATACAGCAGAGACAGAGTAAAAAAAAAAGCAATTGAGAGATCGCATTCGTGAACGAGAGAAATAGTGAACACGTGCTGCACTTCGCATAGCTGCGTTTCGGCGCTCAGGCGTGCGCGGCATACCTTTTCCATATGCACACTGAACTTTCCCAAACTGCAGTAACATCGTGTGTATTTCTCCTCTCATAAGGGCACGTGCTTTTTCCGCACTTGTCATGAGTGATGTACCCTATTTGGCATCCGAGCAAGGAAATATTGCCACCGTGAACTTCATTCATTATGGCTGGAAGGTGCAAGGTGTTCTCGTATGCTACTACATTCCGAGCTCATTTGAAAAGCGCGCTGATCTAACATTGCATAGCGCCTTTATAGGCGGTTCATTACTCAAATAGATCCAATTGGGGGCCGCACACACTTTTTGGGGAAGCCCAACAATGCTGACACGAGCTTACCTATGATAATCAGCTAATGCCTGGAGCACTTCTTTGTCACGGCGAGGAACCGCAAAGTCGACAATTAGGCAAGTTGGTGGCAAAAAGTCTGAGAACTTCAGAAGCAGCAGAGAGCACGCGCGACAAGATTGGAGAGCAGAAGGTCTGGTAAAACGCCTGGTAAAACGCTCTAAATTTCCTGGAGTGTCGCCCTGACTGCTGTGCAGATACTCACATTTTTCAGCTTATATTCCCAGTAATCTCATGCGGCTGATCGAGCATCTGTACAAAGCTTGGGTCTTGTGTGAGAGTACAAATACTACGATGGGTAACACGGACTGATTTATGTGCATAAAATATGAAAGCATTACTTGCAACGAAAAATTGAATTTTCAAAAATTCAATTCTGTTCTTAGGTAAAAGTGGATAAGATGAAATAATTTTGAGATAAATGATATCTATCCTGGAGATCTACCCACTCATCGCCTTCCACTCTAGCAAACGGTGCATTTTATATAGATGTACAACTTCCGGTAATACTTATGTTCATTTAACATGTTCATTTATTGTTCATTAGGGCACATGTCTTTTTTGATAATGATCAATAATGATGATGTTGAATAATTGATTCGTTTAGAGCTATTTAATGCTAAGATTTGGTTGCTCAAACATTTCATAAATCTTTACGACCTGTTATCATGGCACGACAAGGAAGCATGCAGCAATATGAACGGATTGCCTCAAACACCAAAAATAAGTGCCCTTTTACTCCGTGAAGAAGGATCACCAGCGATACTGTGCATGTGGGCCCTTTAATGGTGAACAGCAAGCCGCGGGTCGTCCCGGCGTTGCACTATCTTCGGGATCGGTCCACGTATGGCGAGCGCTCAACACCGGCTTTACCTTCACCATGGGTCATCCCGGTATAGCACTATATTCAGGATTGGCCCAGGTATGGGGATGGCTCAACGCTTGCTTCACCTTCGCCGTGGTTTTTCCCGGCATTTCACTCTCTTCGGGATCGGCCCGTGTATGGGGAGTTTTGTGTCTACGAACGGACGTGATCCTGGGCGAACTACCATTAACAGCTTCACTAAGAAAATTGTGAAATGGGCGAAAGCTAGGAGGGCAAGAGACGCGGACAGGGCTGAGTTTTGGCTCTTTTCTTAATGTCTTTTTTAAAACGACGGAGTTCATGGAATGTGGATACAGTGCTCTATGAACCTATGTATAGTTTCAAATCGAAATCAACGTCATTTTTAAAAATCTGGATGAGCAATGCCGACGACCATACTTTTTTTATTTATTTAACATACTGTTAGTCCCACTGGGACTGTTACAGGAGTGGATTTATCAGCAAGATACAGGAATACAGTATACATTACAGTACATAATACGCCAGTTCATCAAGCGGGCAACAGTACAAACAGTATATAGTACAGTACCGTAATACGCCAGTTACACACCGAGTAGGCAACAACACAAAATCAACACAGTCTGAACATGATCATCAGGTCTGGATTGTTGACAAGACTGACGAGGCTGCGAGCTCAGCGAACTTTTCCAAGGAATCCTGCGCAGTTATAGATTTGTCTAGGCTGTTCCATTCTCTTATGGCTCGAGGGAACAAGGAAAAGTAATATGTGTTGTTAGCACAAGAGTATTCATTAATCGTAAAGTCATGCTTGTGACGTGTTTCTCTAGAACGATTAAAACTAATGTAAGTAGCAGGATCCATGTTAAATGCGTTATGAATTAATTGATAAAGAAACTTGACCCTATGAAGCGTGACGCGGCTTGATAAGGTGTCTAGGCTTGCGTAGGAAAGCAGCTCTGTGGGAGAATCAGTGCGCCGGTATCTTTGGTAGATAAAACGAACAGCTTTTCGTTGAACTGATTCGAGCATGTGTACATCTTTTTGCATATATGGAAACCATACGACGTTTGCATATTCTAAGATTGGACGGATAAGGACTTTATATGCGAGTAACTTGGTATCTGAAGTCGCAAAGCGCAAAGTGCGCTTAAGGAAGTATAAACTGTTCATTGCTGTTTTGGTAATGTTTTGTACTTGGGTTTTAGAGCTGAGATTATCAGAAATTATCACACCAAGGTGTTTCTTTTCAGTTACTGTTCTGAGAACGCCGTTGCCAGTACCGAAAGAGAAATTAAGTTTTGTTTTCTTATTTGTGACAGATATCACTACAGTTTTTTCCATATTGGTGGCCATTTGCCATGTATTGCACCACTTTATGACGTTGCCCAAAGCTGTGTTTAACCTTATTTGGTCTGCATGAGTGTTTATTTTTTGGTATAGCACGAAGTCATCCGCAAAGAGACGCACCTTCACATCAATGTGGTATGTTATGTCGTTTATGTATAAAATGAATAAAAAGGGTGCTAGCGCAGAGCCCTGCGGCATGCCAGAAATGACCGGAACGATATCAGAAGCATGGTCATTGTATTGCACATATTGTCGGCATTCCGATAAGTAGCTGGCTTGTAACGGGACCATCGCCTAGTATATTGTTTAGTTTGAAATTCAGTTTAGCATGTGCCACGCGATCAAAAGCCTTTGAGTAATCAGGGAAAATTATATCAGTTTGGCTTTGATGATTGATTCCCTCTGCGAGGTCATGAAAGATTTCTGCCAGTTAGGTAACAGTGGACAACCCTGCTCTGAAGCCATGCTGGTTTTGGTGAATGATGTTTTTTCTCTGAGTATGTTCTTTAAGAAATTTTAATAAGATGTGCTCAAGAATTTTACAACAGGTACATGTGAGGGATATAGGCCGGTAATTGGACGGGGACGTTACGTCGCCTGATTTGTGAATGGGCACAATTTTTGCTACCTTCCATTCAGCGGGCAGACAGCTGTCCTGAAGTGACTTAGAAAATATGAGGTAGAGATATTCACTGATTGGTTCTAAAACCAAAATATCTGCGCGACGTGGTCCCGGGAATGGAACAACATTTATGTGTTATAGAGCAATCTGTAGTCAAAATGAAATAGTTCAACACTGCAATAACGTAGCTAACAAGAAAAAAAATCATGGGCTGGACTTACGAAATATTCTTACGCTAAAAGCGTTCGTGCCAGCCACATGTGATGCAGGTTATATTATTAGCGAACGTGATCAGCTAATAAAAAAGAGAGCTTACGAACGGAAAGCTTTGTGAATTCTGCCCCACGTTCTTCTCAGAAATGCACAAGTCCAGAGCCATGGCCTGCGGAAATTTATGCTAACTTCATTTTTAAATAATTAATAACAAAGAAGAACACAACACCTTTCTAGGTTTGCATTAAAGAATATAAGTACTTTTCCAATTTAAAATTTTAAACACTTGGGCTAACTTAAAAAGAAAATATGGGGTTTTACTAGCCAAAACAATTTTCTGATTATGAAGCACGTCGTAGTGGAGGACTCCAGATATTTAGACCACCTGTGGTTCATTAACGTGCACTGAAATCTAAGTACACAAGTGTTTTCGCATTTCGACTCCATCGAAATGCGGCCGTCGTGGCCGGGTTTCGATCCCGCGACCTCGGGCTCAACTGTGCAACACCATAGCCACTGAGCAACCATGGCGTGTGGAGCTCACTTGACATCCTGGTGTACATGAAAATACAGATAACTTATTCACAAACACTTCGATGACATACTGGGCCATTGTTACACATGCTGCGATCCAATACTAGGAGTAACAAAATGCTCGGATGTAAAGAAATAAAGGTCTTGTTTTACGAGCCGATCATTCACTGCTGCAGTGGGAGAGGAGCCGCTTCCTAATGGCGACCTTGGTCCCATTTACAGGTTGGTGTTGTTGGGCGCACCGGAGCAGGAAAATCGTCGCTTATGATGGCACTGCTCCGTGTCCTCAGACCCTCTGCTGGAGCTATATTAATCGACGGAATTGACATTCAATCGGTCCCGCTTCGGACTCTGCGATCCGTCATCACGGTTATACAACAGGCAAGGAAAGAAATGACTTTTTCTTTGCCACTTTCACCAGCGCTGCACCGTATGCGCGCCGCGACCAAAGTTTGATTTCTATGGAGGGCTTATGATACATTTGGCACATGGCCACATGGCGAAAAATACACGTATTTTCTTGACAAACACGAGACACGGGATAACCAATCGTTGTTTCCAGTAGCGTTATTGACGTATGGCTGGTGGCCTTTGTTTGTTGGAAACAGAAAAAAAAAGGGACGCCACTTCGAAATATCTGTGTGGAATTTACGACTTCGAGGGCGCGAATCCGCAAGGCACTCATTATCTATTCTAACTCGCAACTTTGCAATACTTTAACAAGAAGACAGCAGACGGAAGCGGCTGAAAAGCGGCGCCATTGCTTTGTGTGTTGCGCACGTTCACAAACACTTCCTCACATGGCAGCGCATCGCGGGTAAGCTTCGATGAAGATTTTTGGGTCTAACAATATTATAGCCAAATGATTTTCTCGCAGCTACATAAGGGACTGCTAGAAATAAGATGCCGCTCCTAACCGTCAATGAAGCAGCTCTTGATAAGTAACCAAGGCAT
The DNA here is from genome assembly GCF_038994185.2 of Dermacentor albipictus. NCBI lineage: Eukaryota > Metazoa > Arthropoda > Arachnida > Ixodida > Ixodidae > Dermacentor > Dermacentor albipictus. The sequence continues at coordinate 116,553,572 of NC_091827.1, read as the reverse complement.
GGCGGGACAATCTGTTGACATGCTGCGAGCCCGATTCAGAATATCGGTATGAGGTACAGAAATATTTTGCATTCTAGCAGTGTAATTAGCAACGTCTTCTGCCCTTCTCATACTTGAAAACTGAAAATGGTGTCTTTTCGAATAATTTATGGCATCAGGTGATCTCTACGAAAGCCGAGTATGGTCAGCAATGACTCTCGTGGTATTTTAATGCTGAAGACAGGAGCGACTGTGATGACACCAAGCAAGTGCCAGGCTAATTTTTCGCAAGCAAGAGATACAACGTATCGACTAAAGCGAGGTTTGCGTTAGCCTGGGGAAGTCCGTCCTGGTTCTCTATATTATTGAGATGTGCATCCCTGAATTACACTTCTATGGGAGATGTCGCTGCCAATTTATTCTCTATAAAAACAATGAATCAGCATTTATTCACAAATATATTAGCATCACTGAGGCATCACCAAATTTAGCATCACCAAATTTTACAGAAGTGTATTAGCATACACTTCTGTAAAAATTTGGTTTCGCCGATTCTGAAACTGCACCTAACATATTTTCCTTCATCTCTTCAAAGGACCTTTAGCGCGTAAAATATATAACTGGAACTGCTTGATCTTCGACCACGCGAACGTATAAGAGAAAGCACAGAATACTGCAGCTTCAAAAAAGCACGTTCAGCCATTATCACCGCCTTCAAGTACTGCTTCCAGAAATCACGTCCAAAAATTCGGGAACAGAGGCGTGCGAGAGCCTTGCTCCCTTTCTTGGTGGGTGTCTGCTTGGCGCTGCATAATTGAACGAACGCCACATTTTAGAAATAAAATATGTCGAAGAAATTAATTCATAAATATGTTTGTACGGTTGTTGGAAGAGTATTCATTCGGTAGACCTCGGGAACGTTACAGTACTCTGTCAAAAGCGATCAAGGTCCTTGCGTACTTTGGTTTAGCGGTGCGTAATTGAAATGTTCAGGCTGCTGAGGAACATAAATCGATACCATTAGATCAGCCAAACTTTCTTTGAATATTGCCAACGCATCATTTTCCAATTTCAGTAAAATTTTAGTTGAGGATCCTATTTTTTCTAATGACAATTCTTTTTATACCTGCGCTGCCCATTCACTTACGCAGCGCCAAGCAGACGCCCACATCGAGAGGACGCCCCGCCTCTCGCGCGCCTCATGTCGCATTGTTCCAACGGCACTTCGTCTGTAATGCATCTGCAGTTCCAGGAGACTGAACTTCCAGATAGGGTGTACTCGTTTTATAACAAAGCCTCTCAGCTATGGTTATCGCTTTGAGCAAAAGGCTGATAACTAGAATGAATTCTTGCAGCACGTAGCCGTAGCTCACAAGAAACACGCAGATGAAGCACTGTCTATGCGGGCAACTTTAAATATACGCGTAATCACAGTTCTCAACGAAGTTCAGCCAGAAGGAACATAGTATTTTATAAATCGGCTGTATTTACTTGAGGACCAGTCTAACTGAGAAAAACAGAGCACAGTCAACATACGCCAGCTCAAAGCAATTCGAAGTAGAGAACTACTTGCATCTCCAATATAACTCAACAAAGCATAATACAAACTATTTTAGAAATTTTGAACTATCAGTCTTCCCTAAATCTTCGATGTAGAGTTTGTTTTATACTCTCCGACGTAAGACTTTGATGATGATGACGATGATGATGTAGCGGCAGCCGCTTTGAAACAGGGCGTTGGCAAATAGTCAGCTAGCCTGCTTGATTTGGTAAGGTGTGCTGTACCTGTTTTTCTATTTAGCTGCGGCATCATGGTTGTAGAGAATCGACAACCACTAGCACTTTATTTTGAAACCTCAACCTGTTGTGGCGGATCAGTCGATTGTCCATTGTATGGATATGTTTAACTTCCTGGTGTTAAACGTCTTGCCCTGGCGGCTACATTCCGGGAGGAGGGAGGAGGATTTGATGCAAAAGTTTCAGAGACTAGTGTATATTTTGTTGATAATTCGGATGATCAATATCATTCCGCAGCCTTTTCACAGCTGTTGTATTATTTTGTTACAATACATAAAATCAATTGGCCATTCAGTGACTTCGCACCGTTGGATGTGCTTCGTTTTCGTGATCTTTCGTTTTCCTAGGACCCATGCTTGATGCGAGGACCACTGCGGGAAGTCCTAGATCCCACGTGCACTTGCTCCGACGGGGAAGTCAGGCAGGCGTTGGTGAAGGTCCACCTGATGGAACTAGTCGCACAACATCCGAACAACATATTCATGGAAGTGGGTGAAGGTGGCAGCAACCTCAGGTATTGAGCCACCTTGCATTCTTCTCACGTACGCAAAATACATTGCTAGAACATTCAGGGCTACTTTCAAAGCACAGTCGCTGGTACACAAAGGACTAGGCTCCGTATTGTTCCAGGACTCGCCAATCAATAGCACTTTTTTTCTGCGCTTAGGCTCTCACTGCAGTAGCTCCGCAGCTATGTTGTTGCATTTGCAGAGAAAACTTCGTGCACCTGTGCCATTTGTGCGTTATTTTTTTGCAATACGTCCTAAAGTAAATAAGGGCTCAGCGGAAGTGGCAGTGCACTTACGGCGTCTATCACAGTGGGAATAATGCGTGCTCCGATTAAACGACAGGGAAACAAAGAAGCGGAGTCCACTGACATGATCGCCCATCATGCATCTGTAGTTGAGGCTATAGCCTATACAGCGCCTACAAGCGCAACGATGCTCGTCCATTCCTCGCACCTCCATCCAAAGGACTGATGGACACTTGGCGACATATTTGGCGAAGAAAGAGACGGTGAAGCAGAGAAATTACTGACTTTGTTTGCCTTGCTCCCCTCTTGTAGCAAAATCACCACCCCAGCCGCCATATTAGACAACGACAAACTGTCATTTTGAAACTAATTAGGGAAAAAGAAACTGCACTAGAAATTGTGCATATGGATCCAAGGCAAGGTCACCAGCACCTTTGCGTGCATCAGTGTGGTATGTCATCGCGGAGCACACTGTTGCACGTGAGGTTCACACACAGCACATAGGCTCAATATCAGCTCCCTCGGAGGCCGGAGCCGCCTACAAGCTGCTGGTCGCCGATGTTGTCCAGCGCCAACCGACGACGAAACGCGCGCTTCCTTCGCATAGTACCTCCACCGAGGGCACCGAGACCTACGAAAGCAGCCATAGAAGCCAAATGGTGAAAGAACGCGTGGCTATTGACACTGTCCCATGCATGACAGGAAACTTCGCTACGCCCATCCGCACATGGAAGTATCGCTGTATATCTAGCTTTTATGTCGTATAAGCGTTCAGCGCTTCTCCACGGATTCTACTGCGCTGATAAAAGAAGACGGTGCCTCTGACCAAGTAAGGAGTTCAAACTCAAGTCAGAATATTGTTCAGAACCACACACAAATAACAGAACGGTTTACTATGCGAGCAGGTTTAGAAACAAATCGGTTTAATTTGCCGATATTTCTACGCAATCGCACATTATTCGGAACCGGCACGGCACATATCGTACGACGACAGGGTGGGGTGTTGGTATCCAGGAGGGGGCAGGCACTGCTCGGTAAACACGCGAATGCGGCCTGAAAGTAAAAAGTGAACTGCGACTTAAGTTTAACAAATCGTTGGAATTTCCAGCGAATTTAGCATATTGTAGAACTCCGGCCAATTTCAATACACACCGCACTACGAAGGCTTCTCTCGACGTTCTCCATTACCTCTGTCCTGGACCAGCTCGTTCCATGTTGTGCCTGCAAATTTTCCTATTTGGTCATGTCACCTAATTTTCTGAGGTTGGTGACAGTGCGTTCTTTCCCTTAAAATGCAATCTACATCTCTAATGGAACACCATTCATGTGCACTACGAAATACGTTGCCTGGCGCAGTTCCACCTTTTCTTCCTAATGTCAACAACAATATCGGCTACCCCTGTCAGCTCTCTGATAAACAGCTCTCTCGTACTGTCTGTTAGCTCTATGCCTAACGCTTCTGCTATTATCGCTCGTTTCGCGGTCCTTACCTTGTTCCCGAACTCCTTTATTCACCTCCAAGTTAACCTCCCCCGTATGATACCCTACTAGAAAATCCTATTTGTTTAAAACAGGTTTCATCAAATAGGGTTATGGAACGGCACCCCGTTTGATCCTGTTCCGTCCTGACCTCTTTAAATCCTGTTTAATCCTGACCCATTTATATCCAGCTTATTCCTGTTTAATCCTGACCCATTTATTCCTGCCCTATATAACCCAGATCTGTTTGGCCCTGTTCAGACCTATCTTTTTCTACATTCATACCAGGTCCTTTCAGAATGATGTTATGTCGCTTAATATGATTTACTCTCTAAACCTATTTTGTACGTTTGTGTATTTGCGATCAGCATTGAAGACAAGTATGTCTTCATTATGTTTGCTCCAAGAATGCCATTTTCACATGTAAGTTTGCCTGGTACATTGCTTGGTACAAATATGAACACAATTTTCGGCATAAATTGATTAGCACTACCAACACTGATGTGATACATCACGAACGAGATTTGTATGACCCACGAGTACGTTCTCTTTGTATGACCTACAAGAAAATGCACCCTGAAAAAAACTGTACCTCATTTTCATATTTACTACAAGTACGTAAATCTAATTCTTGCAAGTCGAGCACATGCTTGATTATTTGTACTCGTCTTACTGCAGTGTTATAGTGCTGTAATTGTTTGTTCACAAATCTACAGTAAAGGGTTATTTTGGGGTGGGAAATTTCAGCCAAAGTGTTGGCATGCACTTGTAAGTGAAAAAGATAAGTATATTTTGTGTAGGTATTTCTGTACACCCACATGAGCTTTCATTAAGCCTGAAGTCCTCCGGTTTAAGCAAAAGCTTAATATGCTATACATAACATGCTCTGTTTTTCGGAATAAACAGTTGTAACTGTAGCGCTCATCTTTCCTTTTCTTTCGCCTATGTCTTCTTTTTTTCGAGTTTCTTGCGCTATAAAGCAGCACACAAATTGTCACACTGCCACTATGGTCTCAGAGAATGGGCTACAGCGTGCACCACCCTGCTTCAGAAACTGTGACATTTTTCTGCTCATAAGAATTGAAGATTTAGCTGCGTTTTGCAAATTACAGAAAAAGCTCTTGTTAGAAAGAAATGTACCACATTTCAATATATTTAAAGCAGCTGAGTAGCCGTTTACACTTATAGAAAGTCACATAATAGGGCATCGTATATTTTGTCATGCTTTTGCCACATGAGGGTTCCAAAGGTCATTTTCCGCTATTTGTCAAGTATCAAAAATACAAATACTTGTCTAATGAGAAAAACAGTGCTTCTTTCTGACAATATGAGACGCACTTTTCCCATCAGCGAGGCTATCTCGATTTGCGTTCTGAATAGTTGTCTTTCCCTTTAAGAGAGAAGTGGTTTCATAACCTAAATGGAAAAAGAAGAGAAAGCTCCGAATGGGGCTCAGTATGGCACTGCATCTCAATCTTAGCAAGTGCCTATTCAGTTTTTAGTTATCCCAGAAGCTAGCTAATGACATAGAGCTCCCTTTGTACCCCAATGGTATGTCTACGACAAAGGGGGCTAAGGCCGGAAGTTAGGTGGTCACACACAATTTAATCGTCAAATTAAAGCGTGTTATGACCTTTGTTTGGCACGTTTGATAGCATGGTGGACACAACACGCTATAATATTATTTTTTAAGAATCCATGTCTTGAGCATGGCGTGCCTAACCACTTTTGTTAAATGAGGAAATATTACTTCTGGCCCGTTTTAGGGATCTGGTTACACATTATTCACAGCGCAATACGTTGTTTCCCTAAGTATGTCACAGACAAATGCATATTTTAGGTGGACCATATTAACATGCGCGCAATGTACAGCATTCCTTCAAGGGTACCACTGCCTATTCAGGCACATATAAGCCAAGTTCAGAAGTCAGCCTCATAACCACGCCTCCATTAGTCATGCATATTGGCAGTTTGACAGAATATTGAGAAGGGAAGGCGAGAGGGATGCTCCTGTTATAAGAGAAGCAATAACAGAGTTGAACCTTTGTTATGTGTCATATGCAAAAGGGTTGAGCATGCCAAGCTGTCGGTTACACTCTCACTTGTGACCCCTACAACAGGCTGACTGATACGTATAACTAGCAGCTTGTGGTACCACATTTTCATAACCTGAATTTTTTGTACGTCTGAAGAGATCAGCCTCAAGGTCTATGCTGCGCTGTACTCGAGAAGCATTATAAACTGACAACATGTAAATGTTAGGCTGCATGTTTTCTTGCATGCTTCAGGAATTTACTGTTTTAGTGTACACGTAGCTCATAGGCTCCATTTGGAGTATTGCATGAGGTGGCAACAAAACAAATTCTGAACTAACCAGGAGAAAATTCAACAATACAAGTCAGACAAAAGAAGAAAAAAAAAACATACTCTCAATATCTGGCAGCGAGCTTATAAGAAAAAATTAATTGGAAATGTTTCAGTACTGGTAGTGCTTTAGGAGATGGAATCTATAAATCCAAGCTTCATACATTTTTGCGCCATCTTTCGTGGCTTTTTTTTTAGGTCCCTTTTTCTGTAGTATTATAGGAATGAATACCCCCCTCCAAAAACAAAGAAAAGCACGTAATACGCAATAGGGAATACTTAGGAACATGTAATTAAGCACGAAGAGTCTGTGTGGGCTCAGAACTTAGAAGTCTACATGAGAGCATAATAATAAAGGTAGGCAAAGCTTTTCTGCTTTTGTCGGGCAACCTGTAGCAAGACATACAGGTAAAAGGACATGCATGCCTCACAACACAGTCCCTAAAAATATCTGTCACAATACAGTGAATATGTATACCACGCTTATCTACAATAGCCCCTAATTATGTTTAACTCAGAGGGCACTACCTGTGTAATTTGATCAAACTGGAGGTGGGCCAAATTCCAAATGTACGATTCAAGTAGACCGATAATGGACATTATGAATATGGCAGGTACAGCAAAATGTTGTACATTATGTTATACCTGCCAACCTGTGAACATAATATTTTGTAAAAATGCTACCGGCACTAAATTCTTTGTTGGTAACATAGCACACAGTTTTAAAGCTTGCTCTTAGCACCCACAATGTTGCATACACACACATTATTAATAAAGGGAAACTCGGACATCCACCCGTTCGTAGGAATTGGTACAAAGGAAACCCCTACGGGTTCCTCGAGAGGAAAGCCTCACAGTTGAAGAAAAATTCGTACTGGTCTGGTACTCGAACCCGGGACCATTGCTTTTCCGGGGCAACTGCTCTACCTACTGAGTTAACCAGGCGGCTTGCAGATGGCAGGGCGAGGTTGAATTTGTAGACAACACGAAGCAAAGGCAAGGGTCTGACGTAATAGTTCTGCGGAAACCCGCAAGGTGAAGAGAAGTAATTAATAAAGGGAAACATTACGTCATATCATACCCTTTGCTTCATGTTGTCAACATATTCGACATCACACTGTCGCCTGCTAGCCGCCTGGTTAGCTCAGATGGTAGAGCCGCTTCCCCGGAAAGGTGGTAGTCCCGCGTGCGAGTCCCGGGCCAGGGCGAATTTTTGTTGAACTACGACGCTTTTGATTTCGGGGAACCCGAATGGGATTCCTTCATCGCAATTGCTGTGCATGGGTGGATGTGGGATTTTCCCTTTAATAATTACTTCTCTTCACCTTGCGGGTTTCCGCAGAGCCATTACGCCACACACACATTATCAACCAATATTTAACTTGACGTGCAGCACAAAAAGCAGCAGCGAACTTGAAACCAGTAACTGACAACATTGTTTTTCAGATTACAGAGCTTTTTCAGTGTTTGCTACTGCCTCTTTAGGCTGCTTCTGGAATTTATCTGACCAAACTTCCCTAAAGCAAGTGCCCCTTTCATATCCCCGTTAGAGATATTGCGTTGCTAATAATAGAGCAGTACAAGTACTAATACAATTATTTTTCTACATGCAAATCAACAATGTCACGCCACCCATCTCTTAATAGTTTTAAAATATCTTAGTCAACACACCTTCATTCTGTTTTTAAAGTGGCATTCATAAAATTTTAAAATAAGCCCACATTTGTAAACGCACGAAAAATTCAGAAGCGTTTCCAAATATGAATGATAGCAACAAAATCTGCAGCTCGTGTAAGTGGCAGCGACTGCTTTGTACACACCTTGTCGCACCATGCCCATCAGATACTTTACCGTGCTGTTGAGGCTGCAGAAGTGCCGCAGGTGCATATGTGGAGGTGCCTCTATTTCACAAAATCTTGACATCCATAAACAATAAGAAACGTTTAATTTATGGTAATCCCTGCTGAAACTGCAAACTTGTGATATCAGAAGATCACGCTAGATTTTGAAAAATATCGTACAACCAGTTACATGAAGCTGCATCTGGTTGTGCAAATATGTGGTTGTTACATCAAACGCGGTTTTATAACACGTAAATCGAACTGCAGCAAGCATGAATATGCAATGAAAAGCTTCACACAAACGTAGACCTGTATAAAGTGAAATGTGAATTTTACTATCAAGAAAATTCCTTAGGACATGAAAAGCATTCCAAAACCTAATTTGTTTATGCGGCTGAAAAAAGCACTGTCCCAGAGGACCATGTCCTCAAAATTACAAGAGACCACCTGTTTTTCTGGAGAGACAATACAGAAAATAGAAAGCTTTTTCGATTAAAAAGAAACACTGCTGTTGTAATTTCGGCTTCTCTTCAAGATCGGAGCCCTTTACAAACACACAAAAACATACAGGACACTAATACACGCCATCCGACGACCCTCTATAAACAGAAGAATTTGCATACAGCCTAAAAATGTGGCGATTCGTCGACACGGCAATCGGGTGCTATCTCGCACAGCCGTTAGCGGTGAATACGACACATCGACGTACTACTTCTAAAAATTCCTATACTATTCCGCAATGAAAAATTATATACACAAACAGTGACTTTCCTTGCTTGAATATTTGTGCCTATTTATATCAAAGAACCACCCGCGGTAGCGTGCTGCATAGGAGAAAGCAAATAAACCATAGATAAAGCTGTTGGCAACGTCACTATGTTTTAGGGAAACTTCTATGCAACTTTTTGCTAAATGTGCACTGCGACGTGAATAAGAACATTTCAAAAGCACATTTACAATTGTTGTTGCATTGCTAATCCAGATTCGGTTGTTGTACGGATCGCAATATCCGTACAAAAATTAAGAATTATGGGGTTTTACGTGCCAAAACCACTTTCTGATTATGAGGCACGCCGGAGTGGAGGACTCCGGAAATTTCGACCACCTGGGGTTCTTTAGCGTGCACCTAAATCTAAGCACACGGGTGTTTTCACATTTCGCCCCCATCAAAATGCGGCCGCCGTGGACGGGACTCGATCCCGCGACCTCGTGCTCAGTAGCCCAACACCATAGCCACTGAGCAACCACGGCGGGTGATCCGTACACCAACGCACACTTTACGAACCATAGACTAGAAGAATGCGCGCAAGCGCCGGACTTACCTTTCTAGGCCTATTCGGGAAACGTTCCTTTTAGTGTCACAGGTGCCGCGGAATTGACTGCACCGCCGGTCCTGCATCGACTGCACCAACGGTGCTGCGATGGTCCTGCACCGACGACAGGATGTAATAGCACAACTTTACCAAATTCTTCCGTAGAGTGTGATACGATGCGAGGGTGCCAGAGGAGGAGATCCTTAAGACCGAGGCTTTTCACGAGCCCGCAACAAAGAAAGCGTGAAGGGTCATATCTACAATATTCGACATCGGCGCACCACACGAATGATATTGCGAGCTACATTATGCAGCCCCAGGGGTTTTGTGATTCTCAATGCATACAAAATGCACCACAATTTCTCTCGGCACAGCGCACACACGATTAAACCACATCGATCGGCGTCAATGCAGCGCGCACTCACATGTAGCGACAGCTGAAGATGGGATAACCGAAAGTGACCATGCTTTCGGTGGTCTTATGGATGGTGACGGCATTGTATTTCGATGTTATGCGAGTCGTACAGCGTCATGTATGGCATGTTTCAGCAACGTTGCTTTTAAGATAGAGGACAGTGATCTGCGTAGCCGCCGTATAGACGTCTCAGGAATGGGAATCAGTTCGAAATGTTCCAAGGTATTCCTGTTTTTCTGAGGCGTAATTAATGACACATTTGGAGTAGAGCAGTGTCATGGACGCATTGTGTTGCCTTGTTTTTTATGTGTCGTTCTTCGGGTGTGCACTGTTTATGAGTAGTGCCCTCCATGGATCGGACGTTGCTGTTACGGTGGCTTAATTTCTTGCTTTATTGTGAACGTGTTGCCAATGTACGGATGTCACACGGCACACTTTTGATCGCGATCAGGCCTTATCCGGATCGAATTTCTTGTTTGTGATTAGCTCCTTTGCGCAAGCTGCGTGCGGGAGCCAATAGCAGTCGAAAATTACGATTTGGATCGGGCTTGATCGCGATCGAAATGTTCGTGTCACACCGGTATATGAACGTCCGTAGTGCCTTTCGCGGGCGCTTTCGTACACGTCTTGCGTTTGCATGAGTGCACGTGCGTGCTCGACCGCGTACTGTATGCGTTGTTAGTGTGTCAGAGCTTTTTAAAAGTCTACGTGTTAATAAAGCACACGGCTAGCGAAATCGCTTTGTTTATGTGTATGTGTGCGTACATGCTGCTTTATTTCAAAGCTACAATGCTAGCCATTCATCACGCGATTTCTGTAGAGCTTGAGAATGGTCCCAATTTAACACTAGGGGCTAAATTGTAAAAATATCGAACGAAAGTTCTTCCCTAGTTCTGTCCAAGCATCAAACTGGTATGCTTGATGCCATCTAGCATGGTTGCCAGAGAGCTCCAGATTAAACCAGCTTTTGTGACAAACAGGCGCCCCTGTATGGTGCCAGTGGGTCCAGTATACGCCAGTTTAGTTGCAAACAGGGCCCCTGTTAACCCCTATTTCTGTGTAAACTGGTCGTGCCTACATCTGTTTGCATGCCAAAATGGGACCCCGTCAGACCTGCTCGCGCTTAAACTGGTCGTGCCTAAACCTGCTTGCATGCCAAACAGCACCGTATTCAGACCTGTTCGGGTGCAAACTGGTCCTCTTTATACCTGTTTGTTGCTGAACAGGTCCTTGTTAAACCCAGTTTAAACCTGTATAATCCAGTTTGAATTTCAATAGGATTTTCCAATAGAGATAGTACCGGTAGAAATAACTTATTGTACAGATTTTTGCAGCGATAGCATATTTGGTGGTGTCGGCGGTATGCGCTCCGACACATTTTCATTGTCCTGTAATTTCGTTCTGATGAAAAGGGCCCGCGGTGAGGAACTGACCTAATAAACATAAGCCTGCGCTGACTCTAGACGCTCGCTGGCGATCATGAATTCTTCTTCCTTTTCTGGGCTAATGAACATCGCCATTGTCCTTGGCCTATTATTCTTCAGCCCTACTGTTACATTTCCTTGGTTAAAGTGCACAAACATTTTTTGATGATTGTCCCTATTTTCCTGAGCACAACAATGTCATGTACAAACCGAGGCTTATGGAGATATTCGCTGTTGATCCTCATTCCTAAGCCTTCCTGGTCTAATAGCTTCAATTTTTCATGTAAGCATACAGTAATTAGCATTGTTGAGATTGTCTCCTTCTTCAGCTCATTTATGATAATGTTTTTTCCACTTGTAAATAATTAAAATTTATGAAGCCGGAACTATCACAAATGCTGCGTCGAAGTGAGTCTGAGGAGCTGTGCACAGGTGCACGTTAGGTAAACGTAAATTTATCACTTTCACATAAATGATAAAAAAAAGTTTTTCAGTCGTCACCCGCGTGCTACACGCACCACGGTCTTAATGTGAAGTTCGTTTAGACCTTCACTGCAATCATTACCGTATGCACTCAATCCTCTTAATAGAAACAAAGGAAATAGCTTCGTTCAAACGGTCTGGATTGAATGATTGAGATCTTTGCTTGTTCACTAGGCGATATCAGGCCACTCGAATCAACTTTCACATGCCGCCCTATTGACTTTGCTACTCAGCAGTAGGGGCGGAGCACTCTAAGCTGGCCGCCGGTTGGCTTAGCAGAGAACTGTTGTGCCAAATTCACAAACATTTGTGAAAGCTTTCCTAAGTGAGAGGAGAAGATAGAAAGAACAACACGCGATGCGACTGAATGAAGTGAGTGACGCCATTTCACCCCTGACTGATGTTAGTCTGGCGTTTAGAATAAGCCTCTCCAGCTAAGAAAACAAAATCTGCCGTGTGCTGTCGCTTTTCTTTCTCATCTGGTGTTCTCATGGCCGTGGCCGTGTTACTTGCTGTGCGCTTGCAAATAAAAAAAAACGTAGTGACTGCTTTATGTGCTCCATACTGCACATTCTTTATTTTTTTTTACCAGAACGACGTGTCTCGAGTGATATATCTCACTGTGGCTGTAGAAATATACGAGTGCGCGGAGTGCTTGTCGTTGTGTTAGCGTGTGCTTTCCCAGAGCCTATGGACTGGACGCAACCGAAGCCTTACATATTACTTAACTGTTAATTATTTAATACCTTAAGAGCGCATCTTCTATGCATTACTCCATAAAGAGCCTGAACGAGGGAAATATTACACGTCCTGACAAGCACGAATAAATGCAGCGGTATGCCGCGGAACGCTGAAGGGTGTAGTTCATTTTACACCGAAGGCACGTTAAAATTTAGTGCAATGAAAATTTCGCGTCATTTAACGTTCTATATATTTGACCGCAGGCGCCTATGGGAAGACACAATGCTGATCTATTGCACGATGCTTCATGGCGGCATAGATCTCTGTGGTCCATTTGAATCGAGAGGTATATACTAGCCCAACAAATTTTGTGTGCTCAAAAGTTCCTACCTACGCAGAAGAATATGCATTTGTTTTTATTTAATACAATTGGTTACAAGATAATTCATGCGATAATTAATCACTCCGTAAATACATCTTTTTTTACACCACCACGCTTGTTTCAGCAGTGAACTTTCCGAGCGATGCTGATGCGTGTTTTGTTCGGCCATATTGGGTATTTTTGATCATCGTATTGACTTACCGCTTCGTACTGTACGATTCCCGTTTGTCTTACGCACATGTCCGCTCATACCGTGAGCCGCAAGATGGGCAAAACCGTGGGTACATACACTACGTCGTTTCGACTTACTGCTGCAGCAACAAGTTTTGGTAATTAGAAACGTTCAGTCGTTGTTTCGTTGTTTCATTTCTCATGGAGTTGTGGCTTGTGTCCTATCGGCCGTAGAATCCTGTTCCACGGAATACGTGCTAAGCATGTAAAAGGTGCAGTCGACCAATTCTTGAGCAGTACCGTGCGGTGGCGCCGACTGGCCGGCCGTTGAGCGCTTTTTAACACCGCAAGGTGACGAGACCAGCAAGAGTAGCGCATGTACAAAAAGTTCCCTGGAAGCAGCTATGTTTTAGCTGAACATTTAGCAAAGTTGTATAGTTTTTGTTTGTTTGTTTTGTTTGAATGTTCACTTTGTATTGCTTTAGCATCGTCGGAGACTTGTTCTTTTATCTTCCCCAGCTACCATTTGTATAATTTCTTGGTACTCCTTTTTTGCTACTTCACACAGTCATTTTGTTTCCTTTATCGCGCTATTTATATGGATAGATATTTGTTATTTCATCTTTGCTCACTAACAATGTATAATTTCTTTTAACTCATTTCTTTTTTGCTCATTCCCTGTATCTGCCCCTCCCGCAATACTCCTTCAGGGCCCTGTGAGGTAACTGAATAAATAAATAAATGTCTCTGATAAGCCGGGGAGCTTGCACGGAGTTAATCGTGCCAGGGGCCGCGTCCTGCTCGTGCAAAGAGCCTAGCAGACGAAACTTGTGCTTCCAATGAACTTGGTGCGCATGCACTACTCTTGCTGATATCGTTGCTTATAATAATAATAATAATAATAATAATAATAATAATAATAATAATAATAATAATAGTGGTGGTGGTGGTGGTGGTGGTGGTGGTGGTGATGCACATATACATGGATGCGTCGATTGAGGTGGAACACACCTCAGGTTCGCTGCTCGTCCTTCACAGAGTGGAAAGGCTGAAGAGTTTTGTATTCGGGCAGTGCGATATTTTCAGCAGAAGTAGGAAAACATGTGGGAGACTACTCCTCCTAGTCTTATAAATTAGGCACCTCAAATTGCATATCCTAACTGCTGCATATTAACGCGAATCTCACTGCTAACAGCTGGTGAAATTACGAAGAGTGGACATCACAAAGCATTCAATACATTTTGATCAATATTCCCGTGGTTCAACATCTTCTGGTGTTATCCTCTTGGGGGATCTCAGCGAAAAAGTTGAAAAAACCATACATTAGTGCAAAGAAGAAAGTAACTAGATCGTTGTATGTTTGTGAAGGCGTCAACAGGTGCAGTTTGTAGCGCCGAAATTCAAACTCCCTATTGATAAAATAGAGCCGATTTCACAAGGTGTTTCTGCTGTAGTAAAATATTTAGAGTCCCTCATTTCCTATTTTAGAGCACATCAGACGATGTATATGGGATCAACTTGGAGATATTTTGAAAATCATAGGAGACCAAGTCAATAAAATGCTTGTTGTCTTACCTTAATGATAATGCAGTGAAATTGATTGTATAATGATCGTAGCTAAAAGCATACTTTGTCTGTAGTCGTGGTTCCCCAGGAGCCCCAAAAGGCCTAATGGGTTGGTTGGTACTTTGTCATAAATGCAAACTGGACATTAAAGTGTGGCCAGCTGCAACAAAAGTTTTCTGTGTAAGAGCTAAAGAAACAAGATTTCCTGCTTAGTTATACCAACGGAACAATTCAAATTTAGCATTCTAATGTTACTTTCAAGTACACATCTACCAAGAAGAGTGTCAGCTTGGCAAACAGCCACAACTTTCCACAAGCACACGCAATGTAAAGCTGTTCCTGTAGTATGCGTAGAGGCCACTCAAGGCTGAGTTGATAACGTCAAGCGATGACCTGCAAGGCTGTCGTAGTTCCCTGTCTGTCCGGAGTTCCTGTGTTCTGTCGAGAACAACTTGTGGGTAGTTTTTTTTTTCTACTAGCATTGCTTTAAGGTCAATAAGTGGTAGATATAATCGTTGTCTTCGATGCAGATCTTGCTTATTCCTTTCGCTTGTCCGACAAATATTCACCGCCTGCAGTGTCGCGGCAGATGACTTATTTTGTTATAGCGCAAGCTTGACAAGGACAAAAGAAGGCACATCTGACACACACAGCGCTTAGCTCTTTTGATGATAATGAAATGGAAGTTTTACTGACGCATGCATCGCCGAATGCGTCTGGCTTCTATTATCAAGCGCGTCATTTCATACCTGCTTCTACTCATGATCACTGTTTCTTTAAATCTTGGTTTGCACTTGCATCTCTGGCAATGGATGGCAAGAAAGCCGTCAGCGGCCACTTTGTTAACTTTGTTACTATGTTCTCGTAGCCTGTCATTTATGCATCGACCTGTTTGACCGATGTAGGATTGTCCACAGCTGAGAGGAATACGGTATACCACGCCGGCGATGCAGTCAAGGAATTTGTTTTTGGCGTGCCTCATAATCAGAAAGTGGTTTTGGCACGTAAAACCCCATAATTTTTTTTAATTTGTTTTTATGTTCTTTTTCACATGCGCTACGTGGGATTCTTTCCGGCCTTGTGGTTTTACAGAGGCTGACCAATTTATTAGGTGCCAAAAACACAACGTTAATGCCGCTCCTTCCAGCAATCTTCTTTATTCTATGGGAGAATCCGTGTATGTAGGGGATGACGGCAACCTTTCCTTTGTTCATGTCAGTGCTCGACACGTGCACCTGCTCCGAACTGCTTTGCTGCGCCTTCTTAAGCAGTCCTTCTGCGACTGACACAAGCACGTGGCTCGGGTAACCAGCGCAGCTTAAACGCGAGGCTTGCCGTTCGAAGCTATCGTACATTGGGTGTTGGCATGATTTTTTCAGTGCTTCGCTGAAACACATCTTCGCGATTCCCCTCTTCACAAGCTTTGTATGCGCGGAATGAAATGGTAAAAGTGGCTTACTTGCCCTAGGTTCGTAACACCAGCAGGTTTCGTTATCGGTGAGCACAAACTTAATGTCAAGGAATCTAATCCTCCCGTCACATGGCATTTCAAAGGTCACTTCTAGTGGATTTAGACAGTCACGAATAGTGGTAAAAACAGAAGCACATTCCTTAGTAAAACAAGCAGATGAACAGTCAATTAAAACCAAAAAGTCGTCAACATATCTAAAAAATTTTACAACCTTAGATTCGTGAAGGCGCTGTGACAGGTCTCTGTCAAGTTTGGCTAAAAAAAGATTACTTAGCATTGGTGCTAGGCAAGAACCTATACACACTCCTTGTTTCTGCAGATACAGGGTACCTTTGTTCTCGATAAACGTAGATGACAAATAAAACCTAAGTAATTCTAAAAAATTGTGAATGGATGTACCTGCTTCCGTGCTAAACCTAATGGCACCATATGTATCTATGCAACTGTCAATACAGGTTAATAATTCTGATTGTGGCAGAGAATAATAAAGGTCTTTAAAATCAGCAGAGAAGGCCTTTAACCGTTGATTTTCGTGAGCTCTTACAAAATTTAAAACCTCCTCAGAACTCTTTGTCAGGAAAGGGTCGCTGATGTCTAACAGGTTTAGTTTCTCTTGAAGGTACATGGCGACAGGTTTCTGCCACGTGTCCCTCTCAGAAACTATCACCCTGAACGGTACACCTTCTTTGTGAGTCTTAGCGCTGAAAAATACTTCCAGACACTCCTTCTTGCTTTTTTCGATGCTGTTCATCACGCCTTGCAAATTCATCTTTTTACACAATTGTTTTGCTCTTGCTCTGACCTTATTGCAAGAGACGTCATTTCTTTCATTAAAAACTGCAGATATAGCATTTATAGCTTTCTCATTGAATTCTTCATGCGAAAAAACTGCGAAGCCACCTTCTTTATCAGCTGGCAACACACACAGATCATGCTGTAACAAGTATGATTCTACGTGTTTCACAGGTAATTTCTGACGTGCAGGCTTACAGCTTTTTAAGGCGTCGACACCTTCGGAGTTGATCCTCGTGGTCTCGTCCTCTGGAGCACGTCGGGAAACCTGACGCACAATAGATAAAAGTTCAGGTTTTTTCTTCGGGGGTTGCAGCGCAAACTTTGGTCCGAGCCCCAAGACATCACGTACAGGTTCAGGGAGGCAGAGTCCTTCGGGTGTATGTAAGTTGCAGGTCGCATTCACGCGAACTTTGCTCATTGAAGTTCATAAGCACTTCAGTGAGCAATCATGAATCAGAATTCATAATTTGTACACCATTTCTCAAAAACATATCGACACCCAGCTCAGATTGTTGCACGTTCGCACTCTCCACAACATCACTTGCCAGTTTGTTCCATAGATCAATTACATTAGGAAAAAAAGAGTACTGATATACATCCGTACGTGTATTACTAGGTTGTAGTGCCCTGCTATGCTTTTTTTGCGAACTCCGTCTTAGAGGCACTTTCACATAATGTTCTTTATTTATTTTTAATGCCCTTTGCATCATCTGGAAAAAAGTTTGAGTCGATGTTTTATTCTTCTCATTTCCAGCGTTTCTAATTCACACTGCTCTATCATCTCTGTAACCGAGTCAGTACGGCGATACTTGGAGCATATAAAGTGGGCTAAAATCCGCTGAATCCGTTCCACCTTCTTTTTTAAGCATTTTTGGTGAGGGCTCCACACAGCATTCGCATATTCTATAACTGGTCGTATAAACGTTTTGTACGCGACCAAGTTAATTTCTTCAGTCGCATCTGGAAGATTTCTCCTAAGAAAGCAGAGCTTTTGGTAAGCCTTCGAACAGATATTCTCAATATGAATACGCCAGTCTAGATTATGCGTCACTGTCACCCCTAAATATCGGGAACTCTGTACCTCGACCAAGGCATTTTCTCCTATATTATATTCAAATCTGATAAAGTTCTGGTCTTTACTTACATGGGTGTATGCAGATTTTTAAACATTAATTGCCATGCCCCAACTTTGGCACCACGAGTTTAATGATTGCAGGCATCTGTTTAGTTTATTCTGATCTTTCGCGCAGGTTACACGCGTGTAAATTAAACAGTCATTGGCAAATAGTTAAATTTTTACAGGCGGATCAACATTAGAAGGAATATCATTAATACACAATAAAAACAATAGCGGACTTAAAACAAACCCCTGCGGCACTCAAGACACAACTTCACACTTCCCCGATTCACTTTTCCTGATTGTGACCATTTGATAACGGTTTGTTAAATATGCCTGAATCCACAATACTATATCTTCCCGAATTCCTAGGCTTCTCAATTTGGAAATCAGTTTATGATGTGCATGTTTATTAAATGCCTTCGCAAATTCAACTCATACAGCATCTATCTGTTGGCATTCATCAATAGCTTTACAAAGGTCACGTACAGTTTCGGGTAACTGTGTCACTGTCGAAAGGCCAGATCGGAATCCGTGCTTAACTGGGCATAATAAATCGTTTTTTTTTTCTAGAAAATACAGACTATGTCTAGCTATCGCATGCTCTAGGACTTTACAGCACGCAGAAGTGAGCGAGACTGGTCTATAGTTGTTTGCACATAGCCTATAGCCGCCATTAAATGTCGGAATGACGGTGGAATCGCACCAGTCCTGAGGTACAGAATGATCCCGCAAAGATGTTTCGAATAAAAGCTGCAAATAATACGACATCTATTCAGCGTACCATTGAGGGAATGCCGTTGGTATTTCATCTGGGCGACACGATTTTTTCGCGTCCAACGTGAGCAAATGTTGGAACACGCCCTCCCTTGTAATGCGTAGGTCTTCCATTGGGTATTGTATTGCGCAGACTAAAGGATCATTGTCACCACATGTCTATCATTGGTGAAAACTGATTGGAAGAATTGATTAAGTTCATTTGCAATATCTTTTTTTTCTGTCACGACTACGGCGCCATCCGCTATCTGTTCTATTTCATCCTTTCTATCTGTGAACTATCGCCAAAGCTTTTGCGGTAAGCATTTGAGGAACTTTTTAAGCGTTTTATCGAAGAATGTTTTCTTAGGCTCCACCAATGCAGATTTCAGCATTTGTTTGGTGATTGAAAGTTCTGTTGCCCAGCTTTTTTCTTCCTTGATCTTTTTATCTTACGCTTAAGATGTATGATGTTCCTTGTAATCCATGGATTTCTTTGCTTTGATTTCTTTATACCTGTGGGGACAAAATGTCGTCAGAAATATGTCGTCAATGTAACTCTGATAGGTATAGGGTTTTAAAGGGCAGAATGTTTAAATGCCCTTTTCAAACTGCTCCATGAACATGTCCGCCTATGTGGGAGTGAATGATGTTCCCATGCTAGTGCCGAAAGTTTGCAAGTATTGAATAGAACCTAACTTGAAATAGTTGAGCGTGAGAAGTAATCTAAGAAATGGCAAGTTAACTTCAGAAGCGTGCGCTTTAGGATAGACTGCGATAAATTTAAAAACGGATTCAATTCTTTAGCGATGGGTATGTTGGTGTAAAGGGCAGAAATATCTAAAGTGACTAGAATAGCGCAGTCGGAAAGGGTTTGGCCAGCGTTTATGACATCGATATTTCGAAGTAAGAGCGGCATGTTTTAAATAAAAGATGGGATGGTGGTGGGAATGTTTGACAGGTGGTGATTTATGAATTTAGATAGTAACTCGGTAGATTTGTTGTTATCAGACACTAAAGGCCGACCTGTGATTTCTGCTTTAAATATTTCTACTATAGGAGCCTTCTGTATTTTAGGAAGAAGATAAAAGTGGCCTGCTCAATAGTTCTTGCTCATCGTGAAGCGATATTCAGATCGCGTGATTATTTGCCCGGACAGGAGGTCTGCTATTGTGTTTTGCACAATATTGCTGTAGTCTGAGGTTGGGTTAGTGTCCGGATTTCTGCAATGGGTGTTGTGACCTGGTAGGCCAGATTCTACTTTTCTGTAGGCCAGATTACGATACCACCGCCTTTGTCTGGTGGTTTTATTGCAATATCATTTCTTTGCGCGAGTTCTTTAAGGATTTGGTGCAGTGCGGGTGGTAAATTTTTGCGTTTCGGCAATGCTGCGTTCACTCTAGAATTTATTTGCCGTAAACTTTACGTATAAATGAAAGTCTGGGCACTGTTCGGCTTCCAGCGTCCACGTGATAGGTGGTCTAAGAGAGTCTCTATTAGGCTTTTCAACGTCTGGCCTATCGAAAAAGAACTTGAGGCGCGTGGGTCTTAAAAGCTCTGGTATATCCTTCTGGAGTTCGTGTTCGTTTACTGAGTTTACGTCTCTTTTTTTCGGTTGATTAGTAATTATCGTAAGTTGTTCATTGCAGTGTTCTTCGAGAATATAAATTAAAGAAAACAATACATTTTCTAGGATAGCACTCCACTTCAGCAAGAGCCTGGTGGGTAAAGAGCCGAGGCCACATCCAACCACAGCTGTGATACCTTATGGGATTTTCCTCTGTTTAATGGAGCTAGTGTCAGCTTTGAGGTGAAATCGATAATTTCTATATTTGGCAGCGTCTTTACGGGAGTGGCGGAAAGAGCGAGCTTTGTTGTTGCGTGTGCTATCATAATTGCGCGGTAGTAATTTCTGTTAAGTTCGGGCAGACCTCTGGGCCGAAGCATCTGTAGGGGCTGTCTTTTAACGCTATATTCTCTTGACCACGCCTGCACCGATGTCGGTCTCTGTATCTGTAGGCTTATTAGTGTATGGAGCTGTTTTCGTGAAAGCTTCGCGGATGGTGGTGGGATTCCGTATGAGCGCGTGTTGTTCAGGTGGTGTTGGGTCTGCCTCCACCGTCTTCATAGGTGCTTCTTGGGTTCTAAGTTTCATGCAACGTACATAGGAGCTGGTGTTGAAGATATCAGGCGTGTGTTTTTTTGTTGTAGCTAACTGCGGCGGGGTAGCTTTACTGGTGTCGTTGGTTGCGTCGAATGAAATGAGTTCATGATGTTAGCAATTACCTTTGGCGCCCAGGTCCAGCACTCAGGTCCGAAGTATTGGGAAACAGGCCCCGTACGTCTGCTAGCCACAGAGTTAGTATACTTTGCTAGCTGCTTCGTGCGCTTTACCAATTACGTTGCGCGCCCATGGTCTTATTTTAATGCGACGTATCCTCCGAGTCAAGTCGCTTTCCTTTATCTCGTGGGCTACCTCAACAGGCTGAGCCTCGATGCGTTCTACCTGCGCTCGAAGAAGACCGCAATTGCTTGGCCAAGCTGAAGGCGCAGTTGTAAAATCTGCTGTTTGCATTCTAGTATTTAACAGTAGTTTCAGTGGTAATTTTGCTCTCATTGTCGAAAGGACTTTGAAAATGTTTTTGTCACAGACAGTTTCTCCCATTTCATTGGTATTGAAAAGGTAATCAACTCTCTCAAAGTGTCTTCCTCTTGTTCAGATAGCATGAATTAAAAATTTGTAAAAAAAACAAGTAAATGGTAAAATTCTTTCCTTTGTAAAAGTTTCAACAATCATTCTATCATAGTTCCTTACCTTCGGCCTGGAAGATTGGGAAGGTGGTTCCTTTTCATAAATCTGCTAACACGTTCTGTCCGCTTCACTACCATCCAATTTCATTAAAGAGAATTTCCTTCTAAAATTATGGAGCATATACTGTATTCTAGCACATTTAACTTCTTAGACAGAAGTAACCTCTTCACCAATGCTCAATACGGTTTCCGCTCATCCTACTGACGTGACACAAAACTATGCTTTTCACATATCGCTTTTACGCCGTGCCGGATAGAAGTTACCAAGCTGTCTGCATATATCAAGGGTTAGCCAAACTATTCGATAAAGTCTTATGTTCAGAATCTCAGCAATAAGCCTGGATCATGAACTACGAAAATTGTTAGAATATTTTCATTCCAATCGGTGTCAGTGAGTTACGATGAGCTGTCATGATTCTTAACCAACAATTTCTAACTGGCTGCCTCATGACGTAATTTTAGGCCTATTCTTTTTTTGATTGACAATTATGATTTAACAAGCTGTCTTTCTTCTAATACTCTCCTTTACGCCGACGATTGCATTTACACCGAAACATTAGCATTGAGTACGATGAACATATATTACAATAAGACTTATTTTCTATATTGCGTTGGTGCGACAAGTGGCTTATGTAATTAAACAGTGATGATGTCAAATTAATGCATGTTTGGTCGCACAAACGAACGCTGCTCGGTTTATAAGCCTAAACGTACCACGCTTGGACAATTTTCGGGATATTGGTATCTCGGAATTGATATAACATCTCATCTGCATGAAAAACTGACATTACTGTAATAGTTATTAAGGAAAATTGAATGCTAATATACATATATTGAAATTTCAGTAAGTCTCCTGCAAAACTAAAATTATCTTTTTGTAAAACCTTTCTGTGCCAAGATTTAGTATATGTCGCTGTTTGTGATCCTGAACATGATAACCGTATTAGGGCACCTAAACCGATGAAGAACATCACTCGTTTCATACTGGTCAATTGGTTCCGTATTTATTTATTTTTATATATATATATATATATATTTATTTATACCTCACAGGCCCCTAGAGACATTTCATGAGGGGCAAAGTACGGTCAAATATTACAATGTACAATAATTTGGTGGGTACCTTGCAGAGCTTTTTGGCGTCAGACCGGACTTTTTCCGCCGAAATTCATTGTGGTTGTCAAAGACAGAGCCAATAGCCTCCGACGCCTTCTCTTGCTACGTTGATTTACGCATAGCCGCGAAACCTCCCCTTTTATCTGCCAGTAAGAAAGTGAGAGACTTGCCCTTGAATTGCATAACTTTCCCAGTTAGATTGTGGTATAATGTTTACAAGCAGGGATAAGGTGCGCCAGAAAGGCTGGCCGAGGTTTCGATAAGAGGACCTATCTTCGTCAAAAGCGGCCTCGTCATACTCGGCATGTACGTTTTAAAGGGTTAGTGGAGTGACGTCACGCGTGGTTGTTGTCGGTGGCGGCTGGTTATAAAGGGAGAGACTTCAGAGATAATAAGCGCTGTCGCCTGACATTTGTGAACATGGTTACCAAGACGAGGGGACAAGAAGGCTACATGAATACCTCAGCATGCATTGCCACAAGTAAACTTAAGAAAACTTGCATGGCTGCTTGCTGATCAGTCTTCGTGGAGGGAATACAATAAGCTGGGACTTGAAGCTTTAATACTGAAATGACACTGACTGTACCTGTTCACATATTTCCATTGGTGACGTGATGGTTCCAAAAATTGCATCCACTACGTTTTGCCCCTCGAGATGTAGTCGCGCTTCTATCGGACGACAATATTGATGTCGCATCTCACTAGCTTGTACTCGCATTGCAGCCTCGCCTTCATGGACTTATAAATTAGCCTTGGCGAAAAATTGCCGCAGAGTGAGAGGAGGAACGCAAACGTGGGTTCCCAGGGGAGGCTGAAGCACAGCGCGCCCAGCGCCTAGTAGATCCTGCTTTGCGACAGCCAGATTTTGAGGAAAAATGGTCTAAGCATAATGCATATGGCGAATTAGCCCGAGAAGCAGCTTAGATAAAGCAAAGGAAACGGGAAGAAAAGGCTTTCTATGGTTTAATGCGAACGTTCTTTCGTCTGATCAACCAAATAATCGAAAATATTTATTTTCAAATTACTTTCGGGACCACTGCAGGTATTGCGGCTGACAGTCACGCTTCACATTTCTGATTTAGCGTATTATGAGTGAAGAACAAAAGAAAACAATTACGCGAGAGATAATGTGACGAAGACTGCTGACTGAAATATTTCAGGACACAATAACTGTTTTTTCCAGCGTCAGCCGCGCCTTAATATAAAAGTGAAAGAATACTTTTCAAAGATAATTTTATCCAATAATCTAGACAATACGCACACAAAGATGTTTTACCGGTCCGAAAAAAATCAGAGTGAATTAGGCAGGATGCGTGTCATACCTTAGTACGGTACCAGTTTTTTTTTTCTTCTTACAAATTGGTTGAATATCGCTGGGGAAGCCGGCATAGTGAAAAGCGGCACCAATTTCTGCGGTCTTAATTTGGTGTTGTTCGACGCAAGAACGCCATTTTAGGAACTCAAGGATATGCCAGTTCACTTGTAAACAAGGCAAAAGGTTACAGTAAATTTGTGCGCGAAGCCAATAACACCCAGAGGTGGAAGCAACAATTAGGCTCACATTAAACCGAATCTATTTTGGCGCCAACGGATTTGCCCGAATAGATCAGCAGGGGCACAATAACAAGCAAACGAATTATTTTTATTTTTATTTTATTTATCTATTTCGTTATAGTATACTGCTGTCATGAAGTGTCATGCAGGTGGCAAATTGTTTATACAATTGCCCAGTTTTTGGCACGAATGAAGCCACACGGTACACAAGCACACAAACTGGATAATACAAAGCAAACATATTAGTTTAACTAGAACCACCAATGCAAACCGATGCAACTTGCCCAGATAAAAAATACCGCTCATAGGAAGTTACAAAAAAATACAGCTCAAACGAGTTCAATACACATGACAGCAGGAAGATGCAAAAATAAAGGAACCCTCCCCCGAAATACGTCTGGTGTACAAATGCAACGTTTTGCAAATTATGAAATAACAGTGCATCAATAAAAGGTTTAGATTCCAAAAAATTGAAAATGCTAAAATAGTAATAAATCAAGTAAGGCATTTTCAGAAGCACATGCAGATTCTGATGAAACCAAATTCTTAGGCAGTTAATTCCGATCAGTAACAGTTCGCAGGAAAAATGAGTACTTGAAAAGGTTTGTGCGCGTTTGATACAGAAGTAGACTGTAAGGATGCCAATTTCCCGACAAGCGAGACAAGAAGGGCTGAATATATGCGCGCGCGTTCACATGCAGTTTATTGTGATGAAGGAAAAATAAAAATTTAAGTCTCGCTATTCTCCTTTGGTGCCGTAAAGTTAGCATCATATTTACCAGCATTATGAACGACGGTGAATCTGTTTATATTTGTTAAATATAAAGCGCACTGCCCGCCACTGGATCATATCGCGCCTATGCATATCTTTTTGACAGGGGGGATTCCGAACTACACTCGCTTGTTCAACTTCAGGCAAATCAAACTTTTGTCGGCAACAAGTTTTGCATTGGATGGTGCTTTTTTATTTTGTGTCTAAGTAAGCCAAGTTTCCGAGTAGCTGTCGTAGAAATGTTTTCGATCTGGGAGGACCATATAAAGTTGTTAGTGATTGTCAATCCCAAATATTTGTATTCAGTGGCTTCTGTTACGGTGTTGATGTTATTTTATACGTGAATAAAACATGTTTTTGTTTCATTAGCTAGGCGTAGCAACAGAGGTTCCTCCGATCTTGTGCCACTTGGTGCACCATTCGTGAATTTTCGCTACGCTACAGCCTAATGAAATCTGGTTGTCCCGGGACGTACCTTTTTTGAAAATCAAACAATAATCAGCTAACAACCTAACTTGAGCATCAGGAGACACAGTAGCGGTGATATCGTTCACATACATGAGAAATAGAATCGGTCCCAAGACGCTTGCCTGAGGCACGCCAGACGTAACTGTCAAACGGGTGGACGAGCACCCATTGACATTCAGAAACTGCGTCCGGTTGGCCCACCACTGTTTGATCCAATTGATAATAAAAGACGGTGGGTCAAATCTGTGAAGCTGGTAAGAAGTTTACTCTCGAATACACGATCAAAAGCTTTGTTGAAATTGAAAAAGAATAGATCAATCCGTCCGGCCGAATGAAAGGTTGAAGCGACTTCATGAATCGCAGTAGCAAGCTTTGTGATTGTTGAAAGGTTTTAGCGAACTCAACGCTGGTGATAAGATAGAAGTCTATAACATTCAAGGAATTCGGTTATGAAATGTACGAGAGTGTGTTCAAGTATTTTGCAGCACCATGAAGTCAGGGATACTGGGCGAAACTTTTCTCTTCGTTAGCGCTCTACTTTCTTCGTGAAGTGCCACTACAGGTAAATAAAAAGAGCAATCTTAAGTTGTATTCGATGGCAAATTGCACAAATTCGCACTAATACAATGTAATGAAAAACAGGTTATAATAGGAGAGGGAGCTTAAGAACCCACAAAGAAAGTAATAAAGAACGGTCTGAGCTTGCCCTGCTGTCATGAATTTAGTGTGTTTGCTCCAATCTATATAAATATTTGTTACATCATGACTATATTGAGTTTAAACAGAAACCAAAACGCTCCTCTACCCCCTCTTGATAAATTAGCTAGCCTATGTTGGCTCGAATATAAAGCAATGCTTTGAAATATTCTGCGTAACACAAATATACCGGGGCTGCTGTTTTAGAGCAAATTTTAAGAGAGTAGGATATTCATCTTCATTTTATCTTCTACAGAATATCTGTAATGCTCTTTATTTTGAGAAATGAAAATAGATATAAACTCAAGGCATGCTGTACTAGTATAAATAAACGAGTTTCCTTTTATCGCCACTTTTAGGGCAAACGTATGTGCAGGCTTCAAATGCACATCTAAATGTTTTTGTTTCATACTGCAGAACCGACGGTTTCCTTAAGTAAGCAGCACGAAAATTTATGTATATAGAACGGTTCTAGTATGACGGTTGCGGTTTCGCCCTCATACCAGTGAATAATGATAGAAGCACTAATGCTTGTGTAGTAACAGCAGTACTCAGCACGCACAAATAATTTCTACGAACGCCCGCCCCTCAAAGGCATCTTGAGCCTCGATCCTGGCCTGAAATGTGGAGCACATGGCTCGTTTATTGGCTGATGCTCTCTCTCTGTGGTCCACTGCTGGGTGTTCCATAGCTCTAATGGGCAGCATGGTTATGAATCCAATCTCTCGGATAACCGCAGTTATCTACTGTTGCTTGATTGATATAAAAGAAACCACTTAAAGCAAACCTTATTCGGAAGAATTTTCACTATATATGAATAAAGGATTGCTTTGATGTGTCACCGAATAAAATGACAAAACTACGCATGAATAAATATCTTATTACCACCTAGATTACGTCGGCCAAAGATGCTCGCAAATAAGTTCTTCCCATATATTGAAAATAAAGCTTTTTCATAACTACGTCCGTCTTTAAAAGTGAGAAAGCTTCAGTGTTTTCAATTCCAATGATCTTGTGGTTACGAATCGCCGATTGCAGGACCACTGAGAGATGGCGCAGGCGTATGCCGCAATTCATGACACGCTTTTGTGAGAGTAATTATTCCATCATGTGCGCATCAGCTGGATCGAATGCTGTAATTATGGCCCTGACTACGTGAACGTGTTCTCTCTATCTGCCCCAGTGCCGGGCAGAGACAGTTGGTGTGCCTCGCAAGGGCTCTGCTGCGAAAACCGCGAATTCTTGTCCTGGACGAAGCCACGTCGCACATGGACGGCAACACGGACAGGCTGGTACAGAGGACATTGCGAGAGGGCTTCAGCGAGTGCACGATGCTCACCATCGCTCACAGGCTGGACACCGTGCTGGACCACGACAAGTATGCAGCGCTGACACTACACGTCTTATTGCTCACAGTACGGCGGAATAGATAGCAAGGAAGCACGTAGGTAAAAAAAAACGTGGCATTTTGTATAAGTCGGGCCAAAAATTGAAAAATCCACGTGTGCGTGATGAGAATTCATCCAACTTAGTTATTATTGCGCTCCTATTTAGCATCTTGTAGTGTTTCTTAGTATGTGCGGAAATAATAAATAACGAAAGTTAATTATACACACTGAAAGCATTGATTTAAATGCAAAATCATCAATGGAGGGGTGGTCGAGCGCTAGTGAGAAATATCGAAATGTTTTTTTCTCAGGTAATAGCTGCTGAGATATAAATATTTTCGGGATGCAAATAAAGCGTACAAGGTTTCGAAATTTATTACTTGACAACGCGTTTACAAGCAGCGACATTAGTGCCCTGGAACACACTGCCAACGATATATCGACACTGTGTGGCGTTGCCTCCTGTTACTCAGTCCATGTTCAGTCGTACTGTCCCGACCAGGATACCAAGACACCATAGTTAATTGCAACCAAATTCAGTGTCCCGAATAATACAGATCCGTTGCTGTCCTATTGTCAGCAGCAGCGGAAACGCCGCACCGCTGTATTGGGATGACGTGTCCGGTCAGCGCGCTAGGGCTTGACGACTGCTGCTACGGCAGCATTGACATCGCTTGGTCGGCCTCAGAGCACGTGACGTTGGTGGAGAGCGATTGAGAACTCGCCGAACCTAATACCTTTTGCTAACGCTTAGAACACTACTGAGCAACCCGAAGCAACCATGATTGACTTAGCATAAGAGAGTTGCTAGTACAATGCGAGTGAAATTTAGTAATTGTATCCAACTCGTCCGGGATTTTTCACAAAAGGGTATAATCTGCGTAATAATACTAAGAACGTGGTTAACATATTCTCGCGTGTATAGAACAATTTAGAATATGTAGTTACGAACAGCGAACGTTCTTAGAGATGTAAGAGAGATCATCGAGGTTGTGTGAACTTTTTGTTGTCGTCAGGACCCTCGTGGTTCTCTTAGCCTCGCCGTAACATAACCCACGGTAGAAAAAGCACATCGAACTATATTATGACACAAACGGACAGTGTCGTATCGGATACACCAGTTGCGGTAGTATCTTCTATATGTATCTCAAATACTTGTTGACCGAGTATCTTGAATTGCATCAAGTTTAAGTTCAAGTTCTAGTTTATTCATCAACGATGTTAGTTTTACAAAGAATTGTATGCGAAATTAGCACTACACAGGGAGCCGCAAAGTTAGAAACTGTCAGGGGGACTCCCATACACGAACAAAATGAAAAAAAAAAACGAAATAGAACGATACTATTGGAAAGCACTTTTGGCCAGCCTTGCGTACCGTGTCTAGATAGCAGATGGTGCAACGGCGCTCCGTTGTGAAGAGGACGGGACCCCGTACCTCCACCAAATGTCACTTTAGATAAAGTGGAGATAAATGGTTTTCAAGCGTACTTACGATATTCGAAGCATAAAGGGAAAAGAAGCCCTAATTTAATGGGGTTTTCATAAGTTATCACCGGTAATAAATATATTTTTTCAAACACATGGCACCTATGGATTCACAAAGGTGATTTACTGGTACATCGAGAGTAAAAATTTAAAAAAGTTGAAGCTAAGAACCGGAATGCGCAAATTATAAATGTAACGTGATTCTCACAGGATGATTCGTTACTTCACACCTGCACATATCATGGGGTTTTACGTGCCAAAACCACTTTCCGATTATGAGGCACGCCGTAGTGGAGGACTCCGGAAATTTCGACCACCTGGGGTTCTTTTACGTGCACCTAAATCTAAGTACGTGGGTGTTTTCGCATTTCGCCCCCATCGAAATGCGGCCGCCGTGGCCGGGATTCGATCCCGCGACCTCGTGCTCAGCTGCCCAACATCATAGCCACTGAGCAACCATGGCGGGTCAAGCATGGTTAGATTTGGTTGTTTAATAGTAAGTGAACCGCAAAGCCGGTTTACAAAGGCCTTATTTATATGTCAGGCGTTTTAACAGTCTCTATATTGTTTAACAATCGACAATAAATTATATTCCCATAGGCAAACGTTGGTATCAATATTGGAAGTGAGTGTTTTCCTTTTTTTCTACTTAGTTCTGACCATGTGGTTGTTTTAAGTTTGGGCAAATTATATTTGTAATACATATAGGCCATCTACTCACGTAAAGGGTAGTCGGCCTTAACGTTGTTCACAAGATGATTAGGACCTGCACTGTACATTGTATTGCTGTCGTCATAGCGCTGAACACGCGTCTTTACTTTTTTCGCAGGATCCTAGTCATGGATGGAGGCCACGTTACCGAGTTTGGACCCACACTTGAGCTTGCATCAAATCCGTGTTCTCATTTTCACACCATGCTGAAAAGAGCAGGACTTACAGCGGAAGATGTTCGCTTTGTTTCGGAGCCGGCGAACACGGTTAGCACTTACATGTAAGTCTGCTGACTGAGGCAAGATATGAGCCCACATACAGACAGGAAATGATAACTGGAAATAACAAAACGATGAGTTATGCAAAAATTTCTCTGTACACATTCCGACCGTTGTCAGATTTCTCGCCTAATAATGAGAAGAAATAAGCATGAACAAGGCATTTAAAAATGTCAGCCCCATTCCACTCTGTGAAGGTGCATGACCGAGGAAGCTATGCATAGTGATTACTATATTGAGTGTATGGTGATTACTACATTGATAGAATAAAGACACGTACCTGTGACTTCTTGATTCTGTGCGATCAACCAGTCAAGAAAATTTCCGCTAGTTATTGAAGCTTGAAGATGGTCTCATCGTTACAACGTAGGAAAAGCGGTGTCAGGCCATCTAGACACCCCCTGCCGTGATTGCGCCGGCCTCCCGGTCTACAAAGACATGATTATTCTATGTAGGGCCTGAAGGAAATGACAAGTGAGATAATCGAAGCTCATCAAATCGACAAAATGACTGAAAAATGTGTGCTTTGAGTCTTTGGCCTAATCGGAGAAAGAAAAGTATCTACAAGGATCACCTCGAAAACGACCAGGTCCAATGTGATTACAGTGACGACACGTGTGTGTTGAGTATTGTATCTTTAAGAGTTTGTATCCTTGATTTTATCTTCGATCTCCTCAAACCGTATAAATAAGGCGTGCGATCGAATAAAACGTTTACTTGAACGTTAGCGCTGTGCATGTGTCGTGTCATTCTCGGTCCCTGTCGCATCGCGTTGCTCCGTGTACATTATGAATCCGAACCCACTTGCCCGCAACGTGCCCTAAGAATGGCGGCTTGTTGATGGTGATTTAATGGCAGCCCCTTTGAAACGTGGCGCTGAAAAATAGTCACCTAGCCTGCTTGAATTTCTCAGGTATGCTATGCATGCTTTTTATTGTAGCATTCTTCCATATACCTTTTGAGTAATTTTCTCTTAAAACCTCTCTAGCTACATCGTACACTACCAATACCTGTAACAAATCCTGTCGTATCAATCCCATCCCTGCTTTTTAGGCCTACTACTCTAAACATCCACACGTCGCGGTTACTCAGTGGCTATGGTGCTGGGCTGCTGACCACAAGGTCGCGGGATCGAATCCCTCTCATGGCGGCCGCATTTCGATGGAGGCGAAATGCGAAAACACCCATGTACTTAGATTTAGGTGCACGTTACAGATCCCCAGGTGGTCGAAGTTTCCGGAGTCCTCCACTATGGCGTGCCTCATAATCAAAGTGGTTTTGGCAAGTAAAACCCAATTATTTAATTTAATTTTACTCTAAACATCCCTAGACTATCTCGACTGCTGACTGGCTGAAGCTTCCGTCCACTCTAAATCCAAGCGCTTCTGGAAGTTGTAGTTCTCTACGGGTCTCATTGGGTAAGCCACTTAACATTCCATTAGTATGTGCAGAGTGTTCTCCGGATTATTGTTGTAGCATACGCATGCGTCATCTAGATCCGAATGTGTTTTCCAGTATGGTTTTGTCCTTAGGGTAACCAACTCGAGCCTTAAGTGGCAAGGCACTTCGTGTTATCCTGTCTATTTTTCCCTCTGAATTGTTATATTTATGGTAAACATCCATGGCATTTTCTTATTCCTTTATTTACATTCAATTCCTTGTCTCTGTTCCCCTCACTTTCTTCGTGATTACTCTTGCTTTTCAATTTAGACTTTCAAATAGCCTGTACTTGGTTGCCAATTTGACTTCCTCCATTCAATGTCCACCATTTTCAGGCACAGATACTTCTTCACTATACACCGTTTTTCCATGAGCGCCAACATATTGCTACGCATTGACACTACCTACGGGCAGTCGGCATGCTGGCATGGGCGAGCGCTCCATTTTCCATGGCAGATATGCGTTCGGAGATAGTTTATGGCGTTTGTTTTCCCACTCGCGAGGTCTATTTAGCATGACGTGCATCTTCTGATGAGACGTACTGAAGCGGTTCAAGTCAGCACGGCCGCATTTTCTTCTGGCATGGAGTCGGACGGCGCTCGCAGCGCGATGTGTGCACGCATATATCTGAGCCTACAGTCAGCCTCGGAGATCAATTTTGTATTTATGAATGTTCCATCCACTAATGCGACCTTATTGCAGTGTTATCGTCTAGTTCAAAGCTGCGGTTTAGGAGAAATGAAACATAAGCGGCGATCATAACAGCGTGGGTACTGTTCTGCTACAAGCGCTCAAACTAAGCTGCAGATTACATTGCGTTACTACTTGGTTCGGTGAATGCGGTTTCTACCCATGAATAAAATACCTTTGTATAGTAACAGCAGCTAACCTTACAGTCTGAATTAAGCTTGTCCAGCAAAGCGACCGTTTACGAACTGCGCGACCGTCTTAAGCAGTGGTAGGTGCTGAATTTCAGATATCTTTGTCCTATATAGCGCATGCATGGTCCAAACATGAGGCATCAGCGGTTATATATCTATAAAGTTTGTGCGGCGTGACTAGGCGAGTTCGTATTGCGGCGTTCGCCCGTTTCTTCTTGTTATTTATAGAAAGAGGATGATAACCGAATAGTTTTTTCGGTTGTGTTCGTTCCGTTCTATATGACGCACTCATACGTAATACGAAAATCTTGTCCCTAAAAATAGCCGTCGCATTGTTTTTATGCGATCCTTCTCATATATTATGGCTGTATACAGGCCAAAAAGGCTATGCTGAAGCGCACAGTTTATATAGGCATCTTGCTGGCTCACCAACCGCAGTGATCGCTGTGTTGAGCAGCGCCATCGGCCTCATGCAGGAAGGCTAGGGTAGACATATAGTAATTGCAAGCCTACTAGAT
The DNA here is from genome assembly GCF_038994185.2 of Dermacentor albipictus. Lineage (NCBI taxonomy): Eukaryota > Metazoa > Arthropoda > Arachnida > Ixodida > Ixodidae > Dermacentor > Dermacentor albipictus. The sequence goes on along the minus strand of NC_091827.1, from coordinate 116,520,666 downwards.
TTGAAATGCGTAAGAACGATGCCGGTGTATCGCAAATATTTGATAGCGCCTGCCGTTCAGATGTTTCGCGGTTGCCTTAGGTTGGCCGTGCACGAGCATGCGCTCTTATGTTTTGCTCCCTACGCCAAGAGATTAGACAGAGAGCTGATTTACCATTTATTGCTGTTAATACAGCAACACTGTTTTTTATGCGAAGCATATTACGAGGGCTCAACCCAGCTCCTCAGGCGCGGCGGTGACCATGAAATCACGTGACACCGTGACGTCACGACAGAGGAGAAGTGGCTTTGGCTCAACTCTTGCAAGACGGGCTGGGTGGGAATCGAACCAGGGTCTCCGGAGTGTGGGACGGAGACGCTACCACTGAGCCACGAGTACAACGCTTCAAAGCGGTACAAAAGCGCCTCTAGTGAATGCGGTGTTGCCTTAGAAACGCGCTGTTTCTAAGGCGTGCGTCTCTTGCTCAGGCGCACATTTCGTTGCCGCGCCGAACGCTGCTTTGCTCGACGCTCACCGCGTCCAATGCGGGGCGCGTAGTCGCTGCCCTGTAGCCCATTGTCTTACACCCCTTGGCGGGTCGACGGGAACGCTGTCGCGTTCCACTCTTGAAGGCGAAGAAGTAATGCATGAGTTGTTTCTTCGTCTAGCCGAACCAAATATAGCCAAGCAACAGCAGTTCACCAGGCTAAACAGTGGTTCAACAACTAAAATAAAGGCTAGTATGCTTCGCATCCTGGGCTTAACCTTACCTAAGCCACAGCCATTTTTTTTTTGTTGCAATAAAACCGATACAGTCAAAATTGTTCACAACATATACGCACACCTCGACTGATAATACGCGTACAGAGCGGCTGATTATGCGTGTCACGTTTTTGCAACCCCAAGACATATTTCTGCCTACTGTAGTTACCTATGCACCGAACGGCTTTCTTGACGACCTTATATGAACGCACATAGCGTAAATGTTACAAGGTAACATCTAAAACATTCGTGCCGCAGCATGCGACAACAATACTTTCAAACAGCGCTGCGCCGATCACCCAACCACAGAGGAGGTAAGCCTTGCCGTGCGCCCTATCCTCCTCACCCGGTGAAATGATCTATAGCCGCCCATTTATTTTGATCCATGTTCCTCAGTATTTCTTAAAAAATGATTTTGCTCTGCGCGTGGCTGACTTTAAACGAGGTCCAACCCATGTCACGCTGCACTGCCTCATTTGCCGTTTTGCAGTGGGCTGCCAAAATAAACTGGGCTAGCGATCTTTGGTTAACTTCCAGCGCCGACAACATATTCGATTTGAGGCGCAGAATGGTATTTGCGAAGGTTTAGCACTGCCATAATTACTCTTTTCCAGTTTCCACGTGCAGGCTTTTCTTTATGGTGTCTAAAAGATGGTCCATTTTTCAGTATTTCTTCATTCTGCTTCCTCTTTATTTTCAGATTATCATGGTGGGTGCTTGAGTTAGTTTTTAACTCTATGCACTAATATGCACAAACATAAACTCTAAGAGTCTATCTTGTCTGAAGCCGTTCTTTATTTCACGCAGAAAATAATATTTTTTTGCACATAATTCAACTATTCTGATTTTATGTCTTGAAGTGCCATTCTATATATCACCAGCTTTACAGCAGAATGTGGAGGCACCGCAGCGCCATCTAAGTTTCACTGGACCAACTTCTCGTTGGAAAAAAAAAAACAACGTTTGCCGTTCAGCCTTCTTGCGCCAAGCCATCTCCTGTGCCAGCTCACCTCAGATCGCATACGCAAGCACGCAACAGTACAATATAAACATATGTAGGTAAGCATATTTGCCACAACAGTCTGTAATGATCCAAGGTGGATATGCCCATATCTATTTGTAGCCCTCATTCTAGAACGACAGGAACTACACCGGTGAGGCTTGATAGTTTTGCTGGAACCCACATCGATGGTTTCACCCAGATTTTCAACGAAGTGACATATGCTTCTGGCCTTAGTACGAACACACATGTTTTATTTCGTTGTTAAGGTAAACTCAACACTGCTAGAAAAGAATTCATGAAGACCACAATTTCATTTAATAAACACACCACGGGTGGCAGCTCTAGTACGGCATCTCTAGTAGTAAGGCGAGCTCACCGAAACGGAACAGTCTCTCTTAATGATGGCCGACACCCCAAAAAAAACTGCCCCCCCCCCCACCCCCGCACAACTGCGTCCTGCGTCGTCTTCTCTCTGGCGAACGGTGCCTGTAGTGGGCAGCTTACTTCGCGTCAATATCATTTATTGAAAATTCACTTAAAAATAATGTGACTCATACCATTTCGTAAGGTTAATACTGCATAGAAAGAGAGTAAAACTTTACTGCCTATAAATAAAATAAGGCACGATGGTTGGAGCCCCTATTCCAGGGCCCCACTGGCACGAGCGGCTCGCTGGGCTTGGTCTAGAAGGGCCAACTGGCTCTCCCGGCCCTCGTCCGCAAGCCATGCCTCCCGCAGCCTATTCCCCATTAGTGGATGTTGGGGTAATATGGTGCCTCCTGAGGCACTCCCATGTGATGTGTTTTAGTGTGGGTGTGTCTCCACACACCCACGCACCCACTCCACAAGGTTCACTCGTCAGTGAACCTTGTGGAGTGTATTCTGTGTAGGTGGTGCAGGTCGGGGTATGTATTCATCTGAATACGACGCCAGTCCCTCGCCTGTTGGCTGTTTAAATCGGAGTGAGGATGTTCAAAACGTCTCCGCTCCTGCCTTTGCTGTAGGAGGTTGTCACGAGAATTCGGTGGAAGGTTGTCGCTAGGCCATGCCGTTTCTGGAACGTTTAATCCTCGAGCAATACGGTCGGCCCTCGCGTTTCCTGCCAGTCGCTCGTGTGCCGGACACCATACGATAGTGTGGTGCCCCTCTAGTTGAGTGCCTGAAATTCGGATTATTGATTTGGGTGCCATTCCATGTAGAAACAGGTGGCGAGCCGTTTGCGAGTCGGATAATATGACAGCCGAATTGGTTTGGCGATCGACGTCATGAATGGCCAAGGCGATGGCTGCAGCCTCTGCCACGCATGCCGAGGCGGTTTTAAAGAATGCCGTTGTTATGTTGTTGTTGCATGTAGAGGCTATGGTGAAAGTGCCTGAGCTGGCTCGACTGGCATCCGTATAATACAGCCCCGGTCCTATGCCAAAACGTTTGTGAAGGGTCTTACCCTTGCTCTGCGTCGTCCGGGATGGTGCTTGGGGTGCAAGTTTTTGGGAATTGGGGCCACCGCGATGTGCGATCGAACGTTGCGGTCTATCTGTGCCGTTTCCTCTCCGCAATACTGGGGTCTCAAGGGAAAGCCTGACCTCGCGAATACTTCCCTACTTCCCTTCCTAGAAAGAACAAAGTCGTTCTTTCTGAGCATATAACGTCGCGACTGCGTACTCGTCAAAAGTATTGTGCAGGCACAGTCCCTCAAATCTCTCTGTGCTAGCGCATTCGGAAGACCAAGGGCGGCTTTGAAGGCTTTTCTTATTATTGTGTTTGCCTGTATATTTTCTTGGTTTGTCAAGGCCTGATACGGAAGGGCGTATGTGATTCGGCTAATTACGAATGCGTGAACCAGGCTGGTGGTCTCTCCCTTAGTTAGGCTGTCTCTGCTTCTTGCCACTCTCCGTATCATTCTGGCCACGTTTCCTGTGACCGTCTTTAGTTTTTGAAGGGTGCGGGATGTTCCCACGTTCTGCTGTATCCACATCCCCAATATTCTCTACTGTCTCCACTTCATGAATTGGCGCCCCGCCGAGAGTCAGAGTAGCACCCAGTCCTTCTTTCTTGCGCATTTCGCACGCATCCGAATGAATTCCCATTTTCCGGGTGCGCATGCCATGTCCGCCACCCTCGCGTATTCCACGACTTTGTCTATAGACTTTTGAAGAGTTTCTTGCTTGTCCCCGTAGGACCCCTGGTGAGCCCTGAATGTGCTGTCATCGGCATATATCGCACAGCCGAGATTCGGGTGTTTATCTTGCTCCAGGGCTAGCTTTATCATCCCTACATTAAATAGCAATGGAGAGAGTATAGCTCCCTGAGGGGTACCTCTGCCGCGACAGTTGAAGGTGTCGGACCTCGTGGAGGCTAATCCGATTGTGGCCGTGCGGTCGCTGAGGAACGAGTGCACGTAGTTATAAATTCGCGTTCCCCAGTACACCGCTTCCAGTCCCTCCAGAATAGTGTGGTGGGAGATGCTTTCGAAGGCCTTTTTGATGTCCAATGCCAGTACAAATTTATCGCCCGACCCCCTGTTGGGATGTATGACCTCGTGCTTTAGTAGTAGAAAAACGTCCTGCGCCGACACGTGGGGTCGGAAACCGAACATGTTTGAAGGGAACATGTTGCTAAGCTCAATGTTGTTCGAGAGCCGGACCTGCACAACCTTTTCGAAGAGGTTCCCCATGCACGACGTTAGGGAGATGGGTCGAAGGTTGTTGATGTTACGAGGCTTACCTGGTTTAGGAATTAGAATAATTTTTGCTTCCTTCCATTCTTTTGGAGGGACGCCATCCTCTGTCCAGACCGTGTTGGTAAAGAATTTGGTGAAGGTCTTTAGCGTGTCGTCACTTAGATTACGAATCATTGCGTTCGTGACCTGATCTACCCCTGGGGTCGTGTTTTTCCTGAAGGAGTGTGCCGCTGCGTAAACCTCTTCAAAGGTTATGGGGGCGTCCAGTTCCGGTTGGTCCTGACCTTCGTCAACGGGTTTGGTGGATTGCCCGGTCGGAATAGTTCCTACGTATATCTGTTTAATTTTGTCTATCATGTCAGCTTCCCGACCTTCAAACTCGTTTTCAAGCAGCTTGAGTGTGCGATTCACGACTGTTTTTGTTCCTCCCGGGTCAATCATACTTCAAAGAATGCGCCATGTTTTCTTTGTAGTCAACGTGCCCCGAAGCGAGTCGCTGAACTGACGCCAATTGCTGTCGCTTAACTTTTGTGCGTAATCGTTAGCTTCCTGCGCTAGCAGAGCTATCCGTATCCTCAGTTTGCGGTTAAGCTTCTGTCTTTTCCATCTTTCTGTGAGGCCTCTCCGGGCTTCCCAGAGATGCAAGAGGTGACGATCGACGGCTGGAGTCTCCGTTGTCATTTCAATTGTTTTTTTTCTTTACTCCAGAGTGAATAACTCTGATCCGCTCGGCCCATTCTCCTACGCCTGTTATGCTGCCAATTTTTTCTGTTTTTCACGAAATTTAGTCCAGTTTGATAGCCTTGCCTTGCCAATAGCTCTACGAATCCTGGCTGCATTAACCGACATGCTTAAGATATAGTGATCGCTTCCTAGGTTTTCACCTAGGTTCGTCCATCGCGTCTCCCTTTCGTTGTTGGTGAACGTGAAGTCGGCGGAAGTGTCCTTGGACACGCTGTTCCCGATTCGCGTTGGGAGATGCGGTTGGGTTAACTGGAAAAGTCCGTAGCGCTCTACAACGTCAGCTAACAAGATGCCCTTGGGATTGTCTCTACTGGAGCCCCAGTTTGAGTGTCATGCGTTTAAGTCGCCTAACAATATTAATTGTCCCTACCTTGAACGAGTCGCACCGCGGTGGCCACCACGTTGTCAAAACCCGCCTGTTTTTCTCTCGGAGGACTATAAGTGTCGACAATAATTGTTTAAGTGTGCCCCTTTTTTGCGGCCAAATCGAGATAATCTGGTGCTGAATAGGTTCCCAAAAAAATAATTTACGCCAATCGCGACATCCTTCGGGGCAATGGTGGCTACTTGAGGGTAAATTGGGTGAGCATAAAGCTTGTATCCTTTGACTTTATGATTTCGTTTCCCTATTTCCTGAAATAGAGATAATGTCGGTAGGGATTGGCGCCGATTCTATGTAGTGCGTGAAATTAGCCAATTTAGTGCGCAGTGTGCAGCAATTCCATTGCAAGATTTCAATATGTCCAGTCTTTGTGTTGTTTGCCATACTATCCAATGATATTACTGTAACTATCAGTGTGCTCTATAGCTTTCGGTGTCCTGGTAGGAGCTCCCGGACTTTGACTGATGCTCTTTCGGGGGACGGCTGCGACTTTTGTTTGCACATCCTGTACCATTCGCTTGAGTTTGTGTTCCTCTGCGAACATTAGTTGCATGTTTTGTGCTAACTGTTCCAGCGTTACCGATTGAGCGCTGGAGGCGGTAGTTTGTTGCAGTGATGTCTGCGGTGGTGATTTAGAAGTGTGGTCCACAATTTGTGTGGGTTGCTGTGACGTGCTGTTGTTCACCATGCGCTTAAAAGCTCGTGGCTATATCTACTGGCAGGGCTGCTTCTTGAGTATCACGTGTACGCCGGATGTCTTTTAAAGTTCTGTGCTGGGCGTTTGTAGCATGTTTACGTATATCATTGTTTATGTGCATTCATTGAATTGCTTTGTTGAAATTAACGCGGTCTTGTTTGTATATTTCGAAATTTGATCAGTAACATCTGCACATAAAAATATTCACGCAAACTAACGCGGTACCTTTTATTGCACTCCCGTTGCACCTCGAAAAAGCTCCATCAATTGCTAATCAAAAAAAAATATAAAAGGCAGAAAACAACTTCCTGGTTCCACGCAAACATTCCGCTCGCACGGCGTCAAAATTTTATTCCGATAGTACGGAGCACAATAAACTCTCAACCGGGGGTCGATAGAGGACAGGCATTATACTCCCACCTGGGAGATCTTTCTGTTTACAGTGCAGGCCGACGTTTACAGGCCGACGAAGCAGCGCACGTCAGAAGCAGAACGTGGCACAGGGAAACTGCGTATGGTGCGAATTTTTCCGGATCTGGTTGAACACCAGACGCGTCAACGAGGTGTCCCAACACAGTAATCTGATGGCGCCCGAATTGACACTTCGAGGAGTTCAGTAGGAGGCCGGCTTTTTGCAAGAACGCAAGAATGGCAGCGAGTAGAGTAAGGTGGTTGCCGAACGGGGAGAAAAAACAATCACGTCGTCAGGGTAACAGAGACAGGTGGTCCATTTGTAGCCTCGCTGAAAAGAGTCTATCATACGTTCAAATCTCGCCCGAGCATTGCGTAGGACAAAGGGCATGACTTTGAACTGATATAAACCATCTGGCGTTATGATGGCCGTCTTCTCGCGGTCCATTTGAGCAACTAAAGTCTGCCAGTACCCAGACAAAAGAGCGATGGATGAGGAGTATTTAGCTCCTTGCAAGCAGTCCAAGGCGTCATCGATGCATGGTAGTGGGTAGAAGTCTTTTCGCGTTATCTTGTTTAAGTAGCGATAATCGACGCGAAACCACCAGGTACCATCTTTCTTTTTCACAAGGACGACAGGCGAAGCCCAAGGACTGGCTGATTGCTCGATGACCTATTTGCTGAGCATTTTTTCCCCTTCTGATTGGATGACTCGACGTTCAGCATGCGATACTTTACAGGGACGCCGACGAATAGGATTCGTGTCTTGAGTGTTTATGCGGTGCTGTAACAGCAGAAGTTTGTGTCGCCGAAATCAATGATGTCACTGTAACATTTAAGCAGGAGACGTATGTCCATGGCCTGTGCAGAGGTGAGGTGAGGTGCAATCATTTTCGCGAAGTCATCCGTCACGAAACCAGAGCTGTGAATTGAAACTGGTGCTAACAAACTACTTTCGGCATTCAGACTCTCAACATCAAATTCGGAACGACTAGAAACACTGGCCAAGAACATCACGGCCGGAATCACTTGAAGGCACAGGCTAAATTCAGAAGCGGTATGACGATGTTATTATTAGTAACCCTGACAAGTGTATGTGGAACGGCAACGTCCCGGTTCGAGAGCACGTCGATGATGGGGTCAAACACATATTCTCCGTCAGGAGCCTGTGGCTGGGCAGTCAAAGTGACGTAAGTAACTGCCTCGGGTGACAGACGCACATCGTGAAGTGAGCGCAAGTGCTGTGGGGTGGTGCTCGGAGCATAGGCGAGTAGAAGCAGTTGTAACTAAAGAAAGCCAGTCACGCAGTCGATGAGAGCAAAATGAAAGGATAAAAGGTCCAATCCAAGGATAACGTCGTGAGGGCAGTTGTGGATCATAGCAAAAAGAACAGAAGTAGGGCGGCCGGCTATACTTAAAGGCGCAGTACAGATTCCAAGAACAACCAGCACGCCACGATCAGCCACATGAAGCACTCGGGCAGCTGCTGGGGTGAGGACGTTTTTAAACGTCTACCTAGGCTAGCACTCATCACAGATTCGTGGTCTCCAGTATCGACGAATGCTCAGACAGTTACGCCGTCTATTTTAACGGCAATTACACTTCTTGTGGACACAGACAGAGGATTTGCTGCAGTAGTCGGCAATGTAGCACCACACACGACGGCTGAATTTCCTAGTTTTCCGAAAGGGTGCGGCCAAAAGCCACAGGGGACGAAAGGCGACGTGGCTGCCGCGAACGGGAAGATGGGCGACGTGTTTGCGGTGAACGAGACTGGTGTTCGCGCAGCGATGGTCAGCGGTTCTACCACGTGTTCCGAGCAGAGCTGTCCACGCTGTTAGACTCGGTGGTGGCGAAACATCGCGGGCATTTCTATCAAAACGGCTCAGGTTGGTCGATGTGCGAGGTATTGAGAGCCACGATTAGCGACATTATCGGGCGCCATGACCAATGCAGCGAGAGGTGAAAAATATCGGCTGGTCATCTGTAGTGCTCCACTTAGTCGGGTTGCGATAACGCGGAGAGAAGCGTTGGGGTGGAGCGAAAATAGTAGAAAAGCGTTTGTTAACTCTGGGATCGGCGACAGCACACACAGGCTTGTTTTCAAGTTTTCAAAGTTTTCAAGTTCCTGGCAAACGATGGCTTGTGAGAGGGGAACAGAAAATGGGGTGGCATCAGGGCTACGCGAACAGAAAGCTGCGGGCGTCATCGCATCTAGTTAACGTCTAACGATTCGCACCACGTCCTCTGATGGCGACACATGTTGCTGTGTGGGTTGATCTTCACACGTCGACGTTGCGGCAGTATTGGGAAGCCTGGCGAATGGTTGCAAGACGCATCGGCATTTGGCCTGCTTGAATTGTCGGCACACTTTAATGACTACATCAACTGTAGAACAGCTCTTGCACACGACAAGATTAAACACGTTGTCAGCAATGCACTTAAGCACGTGCCAGACCTTCTGAGCTTCTGTGTTATCGTTATCCGTTTTACGACAAAGTGCCTGCACGTCCTGGAAGTACGAGACATAGGACTCCGTAGGGGATATGGCATGGGAGGCTAGTTCGAGCTTTGTGGCAATTATATGGTTGGCTGGTTTGCCAAACTCTGTAAATTAATATTTGCATTGCTGCCAGCTTGTTAGCTCCTATTCGTGGTTTTCATACCACACCTTTGCCGTGCCTCTTAATTAGAACAACAGGTTAGCTAGCATAAGCATGGTGTCCCATCTGTTGATTCCACTCACGCGTTCGTACATGGCCACCGACTCTTCAACGTCGGCCCCTTTGATCCCGCAGAAATTTCCGGGATCCTTGGGTTGCAGAACGACAACCGAAGGTGACAGCGACGTAGCATGCGACGGTGACGTAGAACGCGGCAACGACGTTGATCCCGAGTGCTCACCGTCATTCATGGTGCGGACGCTGAGCTCCGTTTCCAGTAGTACTCTGCACCTCTCGACAATATGTTGCGGGGATCTTCGGAGAATAGAAGATTGTACTTACAACATATATATATATATACATAATGAAAGGGGTTTTATTGCAGCTCGTACGAGGCATGGCGAGACCTAGCCGTTCGCATCAGCAGCCCAAGCTCGGGTCTCGTGCCGCAGCGGTGGCAGTCCACACAGCGCCACATGCATGTTACCCACTACAATTGCCCCCGCGGCGAAGAGGAGCCATCCTGGCGACCTAAGGTGATGACACGATAAGGGAGTCGTGGTACGGCTTCAGGCGGCTGACGTGGACCGTCTCGCGGCCATGGCGGCATTTGTCCGAAGATGGCGTCACCGGTTCGACCACATAATTCACCGGCGATCAACACGCGACAATCTTGTACGGACCCCGAAATTTCGGAGCAAGCTTTGGGTTAAGGCCTCCAGATTGGAACGGCAGCTGAAGCCAGACGTGAGAGTCCACGACGAAGGTCCGTGTGGGCTGCCCGTTGTCGCGGCGATCTTTGTGCATTCCTTGGGTATCCGACGTGAACCAGCGAGCCAGTTGGCGGCAGTCTTCAGCATGGGGAGCAACTTCGGAAAGAGGGGTGAATTCAGAGGCATCCGAATGATATGGTAGCACGGTGTCGAGGGTAGTAGATGGTTCACGTCCATAAAGAACAAAAATGGGGAGAAGCCTGTGGTAGCCTGAACGGCGGTATTAAACGCGTATGTCACAAAAGGGAGGACATCGTCCCAATTGGAATGATCAGACGCAACACACATGGTGAGAATGTCACCAAGAGTGCGGTTGAACCGTTCCGTTAGACCGTTAGTCTGTGGGTGATACGCCGTAGTGGTGCGGTGAATAGTGCGGCAAGCGGCGAGTAGCTCATTAATGACTTCGGACAAGAAGACACGGCCTCGGTCGCTGAGCAGTGCTCGCGGTGCGCCATGCCGTAAGATGAAATGCCGTAACATGAATGCGGCGACGTCGCGAGCAGCAGCCGAAGCTAGTGCAGCAGTTTCGGCATATCTTGTGAGGTGGTCTACTGCGACAATTATCCAACGATTTCCTTTAACAGTGGATTGAAGAGGCCCATAAAGGTCAATGCCAATCCGATCAAAAGGACGTGCAGGACACGGTAAAAGTCGCAGAGGACCAGTCGTATGAGGAGATGTCTTGCGTCGCTGACAGGCTACACATGACCGAATGCATTTGCGGACATAAGCATACATGCCGCGCCAGTAGTAGCGCTGACGGAGTGGCTCGTAGGGTTTTCCGGACGCCAGAATGAGCTTGTTGTGGGTCGGCGTGGAAACACATGCATATGTCGGAGCGCAAATGGCGAGGGATGACTAGCAGCCATTTGCGACCGTCCGGCTGATAGTTTCGGGGGTACAAGATGGCGTACCATAGCGCGAAATGGGTGGCTTGGCGACGAAGGGCTCGAGGGCATGTAGCCGTCGAAGAACTGTGAAGAATGTCAATGAGTGACACAATCCACGAATCTTTCCTCTGCTCAGACGGCATGTCAGTAACAGCAAGTGTAGCAACCGGGCACTCTACGGGTGAGGGTGACGTTTCGTCGGATCGCATGGGCGATCGGGAGAGTGCATCGGCATCAGAATGTTGGCACCCGGATCGATAGATGACGCGAATGTCAAATTCTTGGAGCCGAAGAGCCCAACGTCGAAGATGGCCTGACGGGTCTTTCAATGACGCAAGCCAGCAGAGCGCGCGTTGGTCTGTCACAACATCGAATGGATGCCCATACAAGTAAGGGCGAAATTTGTTTAACACCCAAACTATAGCGAAACATTCTTTTTCGGTGACAGAATAATTGGTTTCTGCCTTCGTGAGGGCACGACTCGCATATGCAGCCACATATTCCGCAAAGCCATGCTTGCGTTGCGCAAGGACGGCTCCAAGACCAACGCCATTGGCGTCCGTATGAACTTTTGTCGGTGCAGTCGGGTCATAGTGGCGTAGAACAGGCGCTGAGGTAATCAGACGACGCAAAGTGGTGAAGGCTTCGTCACATGCCGGAGTCCAATCGCGAAGGTCACCTGGGCCAGCCAGGAGCTTCGTCAGGCGAGCGATGATGCAGGCAAAATTGCGCACAAAGCGTCGAAAATAAGAGCAAAGGCCGATAAAACTTCGGAGCTCTCTCAGTGTAGTCGGCCGCGGAAATTCTGTGACAGCACGAAGTTTGTCAGGGTCGGGAAGGACGCCGTCTTTGGAAACGACATGGCCAAGTATGGTCAGCTGGCGGGCAGCGAAGCGGCACTTTTTCAAGTTGTGTTCGAGGCCGGCGGAGGCAAGGCAAGTAAGGACTTCGCGTAGACGAGAGGTGAGTGGTGAAATCAGTGGAGAAAACTACCACGTCGTCTCAATAACACAGGGACGTCTTCCATTTGAGGCCTCGCAGAATATTGTCCATCATTCTTTCGAATGTCGCGGGCGCATTGCAGAGGCTGAGTGGTATTACTTTAAACTCATACAGGCCATCACGCGTAATGAAAGCTGTTTTCGAGCGCTCAGATTCATCCACTGGCACTTGCCAATAGCCCGATCGCAAGTCCAAAGAAGAAAAGAATTCAGCACCATGTAGACAATTCAGGGCGTCATCTATGTGTGGTAGAGGATAGACATCTGTTCGCGTAATCTTGTTGAGGTGATGACAGTCCACACAGAAATGAATGGAGCCATCTTTTTTCTTAATGAGTACTACGTGCGATGACCAAGGGCTGCAGGATGGCTTGATAACACCACGGTCAAGCATGTCTTCAACTTGCTTGGCGGTGACACGACACTATTATTGCTTGCTTGGCGGTGACACGGCCTATTAGGCTTGGATTTAGATAGATAGATAGATAGATAGATAGATAGATAGATAGATAGATAGATAGATAGATAGATAGATAGATAGATAGATAGATAGATAGATAGATAGATAGATAGATAGATAGATAGATAGATAGATAGATAGATAGATAGATAGATAGATAGATAGACATGCTCAGAACGATTGAATTAAGCGAAAGAATGCTATTCGCACTAAAAATTGCAAATGTAAAGAAGACGTCGGCTTTGTAATACTGAACGGGGTGATATTCATCTCATGCGCACAGTTATTCCATCGGTGAACCGGAAATTTCGACGACCTCGGTTTCTTCAACGTGCACCTAAAACGAAGTACAAGGGTGTTGTCCCTTTTCTCTCTCTTCGTAATGGGGCTGCCCTGGCCGGGATTTGATCCTGCGACCTTCTGCTTTGCAGCCCATGACCATATCCACTTGGCAACCACGGCGGGCCGTTTTGCTGGTAGCTGGTTTCCCAGCATGGCTTGACTTTACAAAAAGCTTTACCATGTAGACAAACGCATTCGAATAAGACGGTCGAACAGCAGTGTTGTGATATGAACATATGTGGGACGACACGCAGCCGCCTGACGTTCAACGCATAGAGAGAGAGAGAGAGAGGGGGGGAAAAGGGAAAGGCAGGGAGGTTAACCAGAGAAAAAGATCCGGTTGGCTACCCTGCGCTGGGGAGAGAGGGGAGGGGGAGGCAAAGTGGTAACAAAGTAGAGATAAGGAGCGGAAGGAGCGCAGACACACAATCACAATCCGTCACTGTCACCGAATACTGTCATCGCACAGCACAGTGACACTTGCCGCACTATCAACATCTGTTCAGGCTACAGCCGCCTGTCCAATTCTGTCGCCCTCAAAAACGGCAACAGTACCCTACATCAGGTATGTGCAAGTGTAGGCGAGAAAATCACGGAATGTGACATCGTCAGCGACTGCATGCTGGACAATTATGCGTGCTATCGTACTCAATATGAACGGCAACACGCGAGCCACGGCCATGGTTGTAAACTGTCGACAAAAATGAGAAGAGGGCTGTGCCATTACACAAATGCGTCTATGACCGTTCTTTATGTTGTCTGCTTTCTTCGCGGAACAATATAGCTGCCCGCATAGCTGCCCACATAGCTGCCCATAACTCATTCCAGCTTAGCGCAGCCTGTTTCGACATTGCGGGAATATTTAATTTTTATTTTCTTTACCTAATACGCAATGACGTGGTACCTTACCACTGGCCAGTGTATTTATTATCGCTGTGCGAAGAAAGCTGATGATGGTAAACATAGGGAGAAGCGCATTGCTCAACTGGCAACACCATCTTATGTTTTACTGTTGAACATCACTGCAACAACGGCTCGCGTGGTGCAGCTCATATTGAGCGCGATAGTGCGTATTGCTGTGCTGTGTGCTGTATGCTAAAGTGACAGACATTTTAACTTCAGGAATAAAACATGAAAACCTGTTTTGCCTGGACTGATCATGAAATCAGTGCAGCGTCGCAATTTTTTTTCCATTGTGTTCACTGCTATAAAGAAAGTCCTGCTAAATGTGGCCCAATTCCGCACACTCTGCAACCTAACACCACGTTTCAATACAAGAGCTTTGACGCAAAAAAAGAACACACAAGCACCTGGTAGGTGACGCATAGGACAAGCATTTCAAAGAGCTCTGCGGCTTTGGTGCGAGTGGAGTATGCGTGTAATAGTGGCCTACCAGTTAGAGCATTGGGTCGCTCTGCTCATACGCAGAATTGCATATTCACTGTCACTAAATAATTTCTTTTTGCTTTTTTTATTACAGGTGCGCGAAGTATAGCGAGACACGAAGCGAAGTACCGTACAAAACTACCGGCCTGCCGCAAAGTGCCTCGAATAAGCAGAATGCTCCGCATGAAAACAAAACTTTCAGATATTTCATAGACAACTTGCCTTCTCGGCATCTGTAACAATGATCCAGAAGGAAACTTTTTTGAGCCCTACCATAAACTTTATTCCCTCGAAAGCTGCTTTCAGTAAAGAGCCACATTCTGTAAACATTGATCAACAAACCAAAATTCGCAGCCGTTACCTACATGGTGCGCGGGGCAAAGGCCGCTCAATCTGTGCCGATTTGACGACGACATTGGCTAATGAGTATAGGTCTGTGGTGACTTTCGCTCATGTTTCTTTTTAACTCAAAAGCCACGAAAACTTTACGGCTTCAAAATTATGAGTAAGTATATGAAACACACACATGTGTTGTAAAGGTATTCTGAGCCACAGCTGTTTCCCTTTAGCGGTCGTAACGTTTATACCTGTCGTTATTTCATTTTTCATACGACAGGAAGGCCACGTGTTGGCAGGTGCTCAGTTCTGGTTGCTGCTTTTACAGCTTGGTTCAACATGTTCTGAAGGCACAATACACGCGCAACATATGACAGAGGGCCGATTTCATGTTTTCTCAAAGTACAAATGCACAAAGGGCACAATAGAGCGGCAGTAAACCCTGGAGTGCGTTTCCTGCATGGTCACGTTTGGTTAAGTGCTCTGCAGCATGCTTGCTGCAATGTGTCCTTGATCACAGAGTTGATTCAACTCTCCTCAAATGTTCAGATTCTTGAACCAGTGATAAGCACCTGTCCCCTCGTACGCAAATATCCTCACAACTCACATTGCCGTGCTGGAATGAGACGCAAGCATGCCAGGGGTAAGTAAAGAAATTTAGAATATATGTTTGTACCTTTCGTTTACGTCCTAATATCAGCAGCTGTTTCTATATTCACTGTAACGAAATTCGACACTTTCGTTCAAGCACTTCCACAATAAGAACACTGCATTTGGT
Organism: Dermacentor albipictus; assembly: GCF_038994185.2. Classification (NCBI taxonomy): domain Eukaryota; kingdom Metazoa; phylum Arthropoda; class Arachnida; order Ixodida; family Ixodidae; genus Dermacentor; species Dermacentor albipictus. The sequence goes on along the minus strand of NC_091827.1, from coordinate 116,505,376 downwards.
CGTTGAGTGTAGAAGCCACCAATAGTTAAAGATAAAGTGCGTTGATACTCCTGAGCATCATGCCACTGCTGTATTTTTTAATAGGATGAAGCCCATAGATTGATATTTTGATAAGTTATACGCACGCTTCCAGCATACGTTTCGCAATGTACGCTTGAGCTTGGAAAGAGAATATATTTCGAAAAACGAATGAGCTGATCAGTGGGCGCCACAAAAATATTTCAATTTACATTTACATCTGTCTTCACAAATCCGTGCCTGCATTCCATGTGCAAAAAGCGAGCTTCTTCTTTGTTGTGTGCACCCTTGACGTGCCTGTGGCTTAGTGGCCACAGGGTTACCGAACCAGGACTCGGAGCCCACGTGATGACGCTTTGCAATCCTATATCCTGGTAGCTTGCATGTGCTTCACATTTAATTAGCCGATGGAAAAGCTCTTTAAGATAAAAAAATTATGTGTTAAACTACGAATGACTCATTAGCAAAAGCAAACAAAAGTCGACATCGTTGCATGGTGATCTTATGTCAAATGTATTAAAACAGCCGAGGGAAGAAAATTAGGAATTACCCGTTTAAACTTCGCATACCTTGAACAAGTAATCTGTCCGGTCAAAATACCACCAAATATTTTTTTTGTGCTAAATATTGATTGCCTTTTAACTACACAACCTACTGCTAACACTAAATAACAAAAAACTAAAAACTAAAAACTACTAAAAAACTAAATATACAATGTTACATTCCCGCAGATCTTTGTTAATGTCAAAATTCTTGTGAAATATTGAGCAATTGAACACACTGGCTGGTTTAAATACGTAGGTAATTTTACGGATGGAAATTTGCAGTTATGTAACAAAATAAGCAGGCCTTTCAGAAACGAGTATCAGAGAGGTAATGTCGCAAGGGAGAGAACATACTGAAAAGAATATTACTCGTTCTGACTCATTTGTTATACTGCCTAGTAACATCGCCCTGTACCTAGCACAAATAAATTGGTCCCGTAGAACGAATACTCCCTTCGTGTAATAGCCCATAATAAACGCGATGACTCTAGCATGCCATTATTTGTAACCTTATATTTTTTTTTGCTTATGAGATTTTCTGTTCTCCAAAAGTTAGTGTGAATTGGCCCCATAGTAAACTATACCTTCTTTTTCACTTATTTGTCCTTCATTATTGTATTTAATAAGAATTCAGACCAAAGGTTATTCGAAAAGGACAAAAGCATGGCAGTTTGGGCGGGTTGGTATGTCATGACTGTTTTAAGCTTGTAGCGCAGCACAGAAAGAGCAAAAAAGAAGGAGGTAGGGATAATCAAAGAGAACGGAAAACAGAAAAAAAATCGAAAACGACTTCTTGGGCAAATTAGTGCTTCGAAATCAAAGCCAGTATTAAACTTGTACTTGCTAATCAGGGGTGTGCAAAGTGGCGGGGGGACTTACGGGGCATCAGCCGCGCTGCCCCCCCCCCCCATTTTTTTTCGTTTTGTCATGCTTCGCTAACGAAAGCAAGCCCCGGCGACGGAAATCATTCTGCATTTTGTCTAGAATGTGTTTTTCACGCTTGCAAATGTGTATACATTTCAGCACAAACATCGCGAACTCGAAGTGGATTTCGTGGCAACGCCCATTGACCTGGAATTACAGAACGCAAAGAGCCCCATTCGAGCACAAAGTTTCAAGGGTGTTTTTATGGTGAGCGGGCTCGTCGCGGCTCCTCGCGCAAGTGGCATTATCTGTGGGGCGCATGGATTTAAATTCGGAAACGTAATGGGTACAATGTTCTCATAAATTTTGATGTGAGAAGTCCATCGACATTTGCAAAGTTGTGCATTAGGTCTTCCGTTCCAGAAAGTTGCGAGTTTCTTGTTGTAAAAATTCGACGCTAAAGGTGCATTAGATTTTCTAAAGGCGTACATTGGACCAAACAACGAGACAAGCCAAGTCAACACGCTATCAGGCAAGCTGACAAAGCAGGCAGCGAGGTTCGATGAGCCGAAGTATTGTGGGGGTTCATTAGCGCCGTCGCGACACAAGAAAAAATATCAATGTTTATTTGCACCATGCCAAAGCATCCATGTCAAGCCACGAAATCAGTAAAAGTAACTACGTTCTGACACACACACGCACACACACGCGCGCACACACACACACACACACACACACACACACATATATATATATATATATATATATATATATATATATATATATATATATATATATATATATATATATATATATATACAAGAACGTAGTTAATTTTGCTGATTCAGCGTCTTGACATGAATGCTTTGGCGCAGGTGCAAGCAGGATTGATATTATTTCCTCTGTCACGACGGCACAAATCCCCACGGGCTGCCTGAGCCAGCCAGAGCGCATGCCTTCTTCTCGTATAGCGCCCACCACCACGCGGCCACTTCGATGGGCTTTCGTTATTCTCTGGCTGAGTGGATCTTCGCCTGACAGAGTTGTAGACGCTTTCTGGCTAGCAGACGGGAAAAGGAACATTAGTAGCTCGCGGCCATCACTGTGGGGACTCGGGGGACTGCTGCGCATTCGCTTGAGCGTTACCTCTCCGGAAATTCTTGTCTCGCAGGTGTAGGCTAGCGAGCAGTGCGCGCATGGTTCTCAGTGGACGAAGCGTCTCGCGTTTTCTTCCATACTCCTTCAGTAGCCATATTAGGTGCCCATACTAGGCATTCGATTGTGGCCAACATGCTTTCCTTTGTGTTTCTTTCATTTCGGGGCACCGCCCCACAAAAGAAAAAAAGAAGACATTGTTGCGGCGCAGAGAATTTTCGCACCGTGAAAGTTCGATTTTGTTACTTCTTCTGCGGAAAGCAATGGGCCATGGGACGCTTCACTGGCCGGATACTCTTATTATAGTACAATTATATGGAATTTTCAGGCGAAATTTCGTATGAAGTCTAAGGGCGATAACATCGTGACTGCGCGCCGCACGCTGTGTGTCAGAGTGTAATGGTAGGCCGGAGGGGGGTGGCATGAGTGAGCTGACTATGGTGGCTCAGTCTTGTTTGCGCAAGGGACAAAGCGGAGAGGAAGCGCACCGCCTTCCATCGCGCGTGATACTTCGGCGGGAGCGGTGGGAAGGGGGGAGGGCCCTAAAATTCTGCGATCTGTGAATCTGTGATTTCGCAACGTGTTTATTTGCCTTGTTTGACGCATTATAAGCAGTGACCTTTTCTTAGATACGCTCATTTATTGGAGATCTATACGTATATTTATATATCTTGTTGCGAGGTATTGTGTATACGTGGAGTCAACTTTGTTTCCAGTGGCACTCTTTTGCCCGTTATCAAGCTATTTCTTCGTATTAGTGTATTCCATTGATTCTTCGCATTTCTAATGCACGAGAGCTAGTCAAATGAAAGTGAGCCAACCCATCCGGCGTGCTAATGGCTCGACTTATTACCTGTCAGGCATGCGCGTAGCCTACAGGCATCTCGCATTTACAAGAGGGAAATGCAAGTGGGAGTATAAATATTTAATGCTCTCATACACTGGGTTGAACATTGCTTGGAATGATTTGGGTCGGGTATGAAATAGATGGTAGCTTGAACATGCTGTCGTACAACTCATCCACGTCGAGGATGTTGTTGAAGGGAGAGATTTGTTCTCACCGAGAACAAGCCATCTGGGATTTATTTACAGTATCTACATGAGAACGTTACAGTTCTTCAGTCTAGCATGACTGAAAGAGAAAGCACACCCAGCAGCCGCGCAACGGCTGCTTATAGACATTCTATCCTCCCTAGATCCTTAAGTGAGGGAAAACGGCTATTCAACCTTCGACCTGGTGGCGTTCACAGTCATCGTAGCCGACCCGTATTTGAGGGAGAGGGTTTACAAACTCACTTCCACACAGGTTTCACTCAACACACCGAGGTCAGAGGGTTCTCGCAGACAGATGTCTTGAACCAATCAGGCGCCTTTTTGATCCCACAGCTGACACCACAGACAGTGGCCGCCACGTCTGTCCATTGACTCACCACTTCTGGGGCCAGCGAAACCATACCGAAAAACATCTTCTTTCAGGAGTTGCCCCACTCAAAACAAAGCGAGACGGTGACGGCGAACCTACTAACAATACTAGGTCCGCTGACCGAGTCTAGACATGGTGGCGCCGACGGGCTGTTGATGCGGTGCATTGTCGTCCTTACAAAGCGAGTCGTCGGAGTGGGGTGGGAAGGCTTCAGAGGTTGCTTCTCCGTATATCGTCATCGCCCGCAGGCCGATCGTAACAGCTCCTCCTAGGCCTGGAAAATCTCGACTGGCCATTGCTGAAAACCGCTGGGTGGGAAGAGAATCGCTGGTGGCAAGGGGGGATGCCTTGGTTTGCCGCGACCAGCTGTTAAATGATGACACCGCCCAAAGCATCCAACATGGACAGGCAACTGCAATGTGAACCCTCAACACGGCCCTGCGCCGAGATGACGTATCTTGGCTCTTACTTTAGACCCCCTCGGCTTCAAAGAAAACTTAAGTGCCTAAACAACAAATACTGCATTTCGCTACGCCAATTTTTGAAGCACGTGCTGACTAATTGCGCGATCGCGGATGGAGTCCTGGTAAATGAGAGGGGATATTCTTCGCTTAACAAAATTGACAATAACAACCCCCAAAATTTAGGTGGGATCCTTAAACGCGGAATTCAAATTAGCCTGCTCAAACTATTCGCATTGCTATGAAACTTTTCCTTGTTATACCTAACGGAGAAGATGTTCTCTTGAGAGTGAAGCTACATCGGAGGAAGCGGTCATTTTTGTGTTACATTTGATCGAGCCAAGTCAGAGGACTGTGGTCGGTCTCGAAGATGAACCTCGCTCCATACAAGTAACACAACTTCTGGGCTGCCCAAACTAAGCAAGCACATTCCTTCTCTGAAGCGCTGTAGGCTTCCTCTCTTACAGTTAGCTTACAGCTGGCACAGATGACCGGACGTTCCTTATTATCGTCGCCGAGCTCAGTACCATGCCCATATCCGTGTCACTTGCGTGGCACTGAACTAGGAATTCCATTGAGTAGGCTGGTGCGCGAAGCACAGGACAAAAAACAAATAGGGTTTTCAAACCTTGGAAAGCGTTCTCTTTGTCCTTATCCCAGTGCACGCTATTCGGTGCTCCCTTTTGGTGGGCGTCCGTTAAAGGACTTGTTATTTGCGATTAATGCGGAATGCACAGTTGATAGTACCGAACAATTCCCAAAAATAAACGAATGTCTCTTTTCGTGTGCAGATGTGAAAAATCTCCAATCATAGCTGATTTCATGTCAGCCGGTTGTCTCGGGCACTGGCCGACAACCTGGCCCAGATAAGTAACCTGCGAGCCACCAAACCTACATTTTCTTCCGCCTTCATCGTTAAAGCTGCTTTCCTCAACCGCGAGAACACTTGCTTGAGGTGCAATGCGTGGTGTTTCCAGCTGTCAGAAAAAAATGCGACAGCAACAAGATATCGCAATGCGAACTCCTGCAAATTTTTTAGGACAATATCCGTTAACTTAGAGAAGTTAAACGGCGCGTTCTTCAGCCCGGAGCTAAGGGCGAGAGGGCGAAATGTGCCTACATATGAGATTAGTGCGGCATAGGGGCTGGCACTTTCTGAAAGGGGAACTGGCCAGTATCTGCGCACGAGATCTATAATTGAAATGTATTTAGCAGCACCCACCCTTTTATTTCGTTGCTCAATGTAGGGTATCATGTACAGCTGATCCCTAGTGATGGTATTTAACTTCCAGCAGTCAACACATGGACGAGAGTCCTTATTAGGGATTTCTACAAGTATTAGTGGTGACGTGTAGTCACTCTCAGTGGGCTCAATAACTCCCAACTCTAGCATGCGCTGTATCTCTGCCTCCATAATTTCTGTTTCTCGTGGAAACACCCTGTAAAGCTTTTATCTTACAGGTTCGCTTGATGTCATCTCTATTGCATGCGTCATTAGTTTGGTTCCACCTGGCCGATCGCTGAAGCTGTCGAGATATTCCCTTACCATGCCCTCTTATCTCATCTAGCTGCTCGGGACTAAGAGCATGCGGGCTTACCGAATGTTCTACGACTTCTTCCAGGCTGATATGAGAATTCGAGGTCACCTTCTACTCATTAAACTCGGTACTAGTGTCATCCTGCTCCTTGATGATAAAGTTAACGACTCCACTCCGCTCTACGTACGGCTTCATCAAATTACAGTGGTATATCCTCACCTTCTTCCTGCGACCGGGCACTTTCAGATGCATGGGTATTATGGAAAAGCTTGTGCAGCACTTTATTGGGTCCGTACCAGTGAACTTCAAGCTTGTTCTTTCTTGAAGGTTTGAGAATCAATACCTGGTCGCCGGCGTTACATGTACGAAACCTAGCATTCTTGCCGTAATGGAATTTGGTGTTCTTTTGAGCTACTCGCATGTTCTTTTCGACTACTTCATGTGTTGCCCTTAGCCGTTCCAGAAGATTTAGCACGTATTCTACCACTGTTGGACTGTCTCCTCCTTCTTCCCACATCTCTCTTAACATTCTCAGTGGAGGACGGACTGTCCTCCCATACTTTAGTTCTGCTGGCGAGAACCCTGTAGCCTTATGAGGAGCCGTTTGCAAAGCAAATAAAGTGGCGAGAAGGCTATTCTCCCAGTCCTCCTTGTGCTCGTAACAGGGCGCCAGCAAAATTCCCTTAAGCACTGAATGCCACCTCTCTACACTAGTTGACTGAGAGTGACAGACGGGACTGCGTATCAACTTTACCCCGCACTTTTGTAAGAATGTGGAAGTCAGTGAGCAGGTGAAAACTGACCCTTGATCCGCCTGAATTTCGACAGGAAACGCCACTCGTGCGAATACTGTCAAAAGCACGTCTACTACTTCGGGTGAGCTGAGATCTTTCAGAGGGATTGCTTCTGGAAACTTTGTAGCCGGACACAGCATGGTATACAAGTACCTGTAAGCCAACTTGGTATTTCGTAGGGGCCCTATCGTGTCTATCTCAAGTCTTCTGAAATGTACTGATAATAAGAGCACTAGTTTTATTGGAGCTTTTTATTGTTTCTCCTGGCTTACCCGAGCGCTGGCAGGTGTCGCATGCTCTTACAAACTTTTCTGCGTCTTTGAAAGAGTCTGGCCAGTAGTATTCCCTAAGCAAATTCCCCTTAGATTTTTCATGCCTAGGTGGCCGGATCATCCATCTTTATGAAAGAGACTCAAAATGTCCGCCCTGTATCTAGGAGGTACGGCTAACTGAACTAGAATCCTGCCCTTTTGGTCCCTGCATTGCCGATACAACAATCCTCCTCTCTCTTGTATCGTCACGTTGCGCCTAGCAATGCCTTCTTTAGCTGTTTGATGCAATTTCGCTAAGCTGTTATCATTCTTTTGCTCGGCTTCCAGTGACTCGCTGGCCACACGAAAAAGCTGGTCAATGTTCTTTGAGGCCGGTAACAGTAACGACCCTGTCTCGCTTGCGAGTGCGTCAGCTGGCTCTGCCTGCAGGCGTGAACATTGACACCCTAGTGATACGCTCTCATTGAGCTGGTCAGCTGGCATTGTTTCCTCAACCGTTTTTTCATCCCTCGAGCCTAGCTTTGATTTGGTTACTGAAGTTACCGCTTTTGCTACTTCCGCTGGAGCAGCTTTCGCATTTCCAGCCGAAAGCGACGTGATTTTACGAGCTTGGCCTCGCGTCAACGCCTCTACTACCCACTCCGCTAGTTGAAGCCTTTTGTCACGCAGTAACTGATCCCACCGATTCGGAAAACCTGTAGGGGTACTGCATCGACAAAAATTTGGATGCAGCAGCCTCGGCCACGAGCTCCCTGAACGGTCCACTGATTTTGACTTTGGCCATGGGCAGACACATGGTGTGTTCTTCCACAACCTGTTTGATCCAGTCTACTTCTCCAGTGAAGTCACCTACCGTCACGTAACACGGACGGACAATGTCCATAGTGGCGGCACTGTCTCGCAGCACCCGGAATTGTTTCCCACTAACTTGCAGGTCTTGAAGTTATGAACTTGAAGTTCCATAGTCTCGTCTTTTTCATCCACGCAGAAGAAAACTACGCTAGGCTTCCCGAAGTTTACAGCGATATGTCCGAGTTTGTGGCACACATAGCAGCGGATCGGTCTAAAAGATCCTAATTTTCCTTTCTGCTCTTTTTGTATGGTTTCCCTATTTTATTTCTCTTCGCTCTTTCTGAAGGCTTTTCCTCCACGTCTACAGGCTCCGGTCGCCTAATCTGCGAAATGATTTTTGAAAGGAAATGGTTTCCGCGGTCCATGTCGACCATCCCAATTTCCGTTCTCGGCGTTCAGCTTTATACGCGTTGCGTACTATTTGGCTCATTCAGCCGCTGTGTCCACAATGATTACACTTCCTCTGTCTTGCACCCACAGCTTCACAAATTGCGGCATGCTTTTGTAAAACTGCTCTAGACACATGCATTCAACAATCATGTCTCTGTTCTCATACACTTCCGCAAATTTCAACCACTCGACTAGGTTGGCTGGCAAGCTATATGCGAACTCCGGATATGCCTCGCTATCCTTCTCCTCTGTGCTTCTTGACCCTTGCCGAAAAGCTGTGGCTGAAAGGCGGTACTTCTTCAAAAGACTAGCCTAAACCTTCGCATAACCATATGCATCTTGTGCACTCAGTCTGGCGATTACTTCCTGTCATATGTAAGAGGCATGGGGCACAAAAAGAAGAGAAGAGGATGATGTGCGCGGATTCATCCGAACGGCACGGGCCCTCGAGGCTCGTGACACTAGCGGTGATCGGGAGAGATGCAGTGCTGAGCTGGGATTATCGACGTGGATCTGGGACAAGCAGGTTGGAGCGTCAGCTTCGCACTGGCCGTCAGCCGTCGACGTTCGAGTGAGGCTCCTTGTACCTGCTGCAGCCTCTCACGTCAGTGGCGGGCACTCCAGGAAGGATGCCCCTTCAGAGGCAGACCAGCACGCACAATAATCCCCGCTGCTTCTCGTCGGCACTCGGCGAAGTAGCGGCGGAACCCGGCATTAGGCCTAACCAGGTAGGCCAGAGTGCAACGTCACCGACATAGTTCGGGACACCGACATCCGAGACGGAGGAGCTGGCCGGTCGATATCAAAGCAACACAGCTTGCGAAGTCAGCAGGAGCAACGACTGGGACCAAGAGCTGACGCGCATCGGACTCGGAGAGATGTGCGTCGACGGAACTTTGTAATAACGTTCCTCTTTGTTAGTGTGCAACCATAGGCCACGGTGGCCGGACTTTCGCATGGAACGCACTAAGGGCGAACGTAGGGGAGGATAAGGACATATATAGGCTACGCAAGTGTGGAGGTTTATCTTTGGCAATTAGTTTTGAGTTCCATTTTGAGTGTGTTTTATTTGGGTTTGTTCTTAGTAAAATCTGTTTGCTGTGCTCGCCTGCGCCTGTCGACTCCACTCTTCCAGCATCCACATGGCCCCGAGATCCATGACATATTTGGTGAGCCTGCCAGGATAGAATCCATACCAGGATATGTCCCAGGATAGGATCAGTGTCAGGATATTTCCAGGACTCTATTTCTGCCCTGCCACTGACCTTGCTGGTATAGAGATGGAGTGGTAGTGTTTGGCGGCGATAGCTAAAGATTTATACACGTGCAAAGAAGGGACGATGGCGTTCTTCGAAAAGGAACATGAACGAACGTGCGAAGAGCACAAAAGGGAAAAAATCAATTTTAGAGTTGAAGATAAAGCTAGCAAATATGGGCGCGGGCTCTCGTGAAAGCACGAGTACTCCCGGATCGGCTCGACTCATTCGACTCACCTTCTTGCAGGCCAAAACAGATTTGCCCTAGGAAATTGATGGCACCTTTCGATGAGTGGACGGATGATCTCGAAGCGTATTTGCATCGGTTCGAAAGAATAGTAATCGGACAAAGCTGAGAGAGGAGCGAGTCGGCTAACGCTTTGCGTCTGTGTTTAGTGGGCGAGGCTCTGAGTGTTGGACCTATGCCAGCAAAGAAGTCATTAGACTATGACAAGGTCAAGAAACCTGTGTTGCAAAGATTCAGGTTGACCGTAAAAGGGGACCGTAAAAGGGCTCCAAGAGGAGTTTACGTTATATAAGCTTGAAGATTCAGAAACGGGCAAGCAGTTCGCATGTCGGCTAACAAATTATTTTGAGAGATAGATAGAGTGGTCCGAAATGGACAAAACGTATGATGGCAATCGCAATGAGGTCGTGGGTGAACAATTTCTCGCCAGGTATGGCAGCAGTTTGGCGATATTCCTTAAGGAAAGAAATCTACAAACTGTGGAGCAGATTGCAGAACAAATGGATCAGTTCGTGAGGCACAGGGATTGAGAAATTTTGGAAAAGGCGACAAAGATGCGCACAAACCAGCACTAGGAGGGACGAAGAACCAGGGGCAATGCAGTAGACAAAACGGACCCCCGAGATGTTTTCTATGAAACCGGTTAGGCCATGTAGCGGTGAACTGCCGACCGTGACGTAATCGTCACGACACACTGGTGGTTTGCTAGTTATGCCAAAAGAAAGGTCACAAGGAATACGAATGCAGGACTAGGTCCGTGGATAAGATCGCATATATCATGAAGTCAAGAGAGGATGTGCAGATAGAGCAAGCAGGACATGCCTGTAGTGGAAGGCCAGGTACAAGGACACAAGGATACATACAGTCTTGAGTGCCACGGGAGCCAATACGTTTTAGTGAGGAGGAGTCTAGTGCCACCAGCAAGCATGACCGGGTATTTAAAAGCAGTCATCTTGATAGATAAATTCGTTAAATATCTGCCAGAGGCACGGATTAAAATATCGACATCCTTTTTTGCAGGACTAGTCACAGCTAGATGTGTGGAGGACGCACTTTATGATTTGATTGTGGAAAATGTACCTGGGGGGAAGAAGGCAGATGACCCCGACCCAAGTTGGAAGAGAATAGGGAAGGACGTGGACAAGAAAGAACGCTCAGAAGCGCAAAAGGAGGAGATGTAATAGACGGGTGTAGCGGCGGCAGTACAAACTCGAGCAAGTAGTTGTAGTACCAAACCTCTCACAGCATTGCAGGTCACAGCCCTTAAGGGATTAAATGTAAGTGCTGCAAAATTTAAAGAACTGCAGAACAAGGACGAGTCAATACGAAAGTGTGAACTAAAGATAGGGGAACGTTCTGGTGCGAAGGAAAAGCAGTTATATAAAGAAGAAAAACCTATTGTACCGGAAGTGTGTGTTCAGTTCAGGTTCAGAAGTACTTCAGTTGACCCCGAAGGAGCTGAGGGACACAGTACTGAAGATAGGGCATGATAGTGTAACCGCAGGTCATCAAGGGACAAAGAACACGTTAGGAAGGATCACAGAAGAGTTCTTTTGGATCCGGGCGCAGAGTGACGTGAAATGGTATGTCGAATCACGTGATGTAAGCCAAACGACAGTGGCTAAGGAACGGGTAAAAAGTGCGAAGAGAGAAAGGAGATAGGAAAGGGGAAGACCGAGAAAAAGACTCGAGTTTGCATGGTGATTGGCCAGCAGAAAGACCTTGAGGAAGTGCACACTTATATTGATGAGAAGACCTTGGGGGTATAGACGGTTAGGTTGAACCAAGCCCTAACGGCAATACAAGTACAGAAGTTAAGGAAGTTGATTAACAAGCTCCAGGAATTGTTTTCAGATACCCCCAGACAGACAGAACTTGTTTGGTGCGAACTACAGTAGTAGTAGGGCGGATTTCATGAGCTAGGGGGATGTTGGAGTGATGAAGTGCCATGAGTGTAACGCGGAGATTAAGTGTACACATGTAAAGTGGTGAGAACAATGAACTCGCAAACGTTGTGAACTGTGCATGTGGCGAAATGTGGGTGAAATTGTGGTAACGTGTTGTAGGCGACGACAACGCAAGAAAAAGGAGATTCAAATTCATCACCATGAAGGCCGACGAAAGGCAGTTTTTTAGAAAAAAAACCTCCAGAAAAGGGGGCCCATGTCATATATAAGAGGCATGGCGACAAAACGAAAAGAAGGGGACCATGGGCACGGATTCGTCCAAACAGCACGAGCCCTCGAGGCGCGTGACGCGAGCTGTGATCGGGAGGGAAGCGGCGCTGAGCTGGGATTATCGACGTGGCCCTGGGCCAAGAACAAAGCCTTGGAGCGTCAGCTTCGCACTGTCGACGGGAGCCATGGAGGTTCGGGCAAGGCCGTGAAGCTCGTGATCCAGGGTGCAGCCGTCGACCTTGGCGACGTCGGAGCGAGGCTATTTGGACCTGTTGCAACCACTCACGGTGGTGCCAGGCACTCCAGGAAGGATCCATCCCCCTTCAGAGGCAGACCAGCACGGACGATAGTTCCCGGGGCATCTCATCGGCACGCGGCAAAGTAGCGGCGGAACCGGCGTTAGGCCTAAACAGGGAGGCCGGAGTGGACGTCACCGATATAGTTCGGGACACCGACACCCGAGACGGAGGAGCTGGCCGGTCGATACCAAGGCAACAAAGCCTGCGAAGTCGGCAGGAGCACTGACTGGGACCAAGAGCTGACGCGCATCGGACTTGGTGAGACGTGCAACCGCGGAACTTTGTAAGAGCGTTCCTTTTTGTTAGCGCGAAGCCATAGGCCAAGGTTGCCAGATTAGGGGTTGCCCAGGGTCGCCAGACGAACGTAGGGGAGGACAAGGACACATTTAGGCTACGCAAGTGTGGAGTTTTATCTTTGCCAATTTAATTTTGAGTTCCATTTCGAGTGTGTTTAATTTTGCGTTTGTTCTTAGAAAAATCTGTATGCTTTGCTCGCCTGCGTCTCGCGACTTTATCTCTCCCAACATACACACGGCCCCGAGATCCGTGACACTTCCGCAGCCTCACAGAGCAACATAGAGAGCAACCGCTGTGGCCATGTACTCGGACCAAAGTTCAGCTTCTCGGAAGCCCTTGCGAAATTTCCTAGAAACGAGGCCTATGTTGCTATCGACCTCCAATGGCTTGAACACCGTATCTATGCGGTATGACTCTGCCTTACTTGATCATCCCAGAGCCCCTTCACTTCCTTGAGACAACACCAAACGCTTTCTTTCAAGGTCAAGTTGCAGTTTTTTTTAACTTGCGTTCCTCTCTGTCCCGTTCTTCTCTCTCTCTCTCTCTCTGTGCCGTTTCTCTCTTTTCCTAAGAACTTCCAACCCAATTTTAATGTCCTCCTCACTGGCCTGTTCGGAAATCAGCTGCAATAATTCCGATTTTAGCATTTCCTTGCGTACCTCTAAACCCAGTTCCTCGCCAATAATCAACAATTCGTCTATCAGCAGTGTCCTCAACACCTTGATTGCAGTTTGACTGCCTTGGTCCTGCTCGCCAGACGTACTTAGGTAAACACAACCTAGCTAACAATCAACAATCCAGTTTCCCTCCTGTTCTAAATAGAACAACCACAAAATGAATCCCAGAGAGTCAAAGCTGGATCCACGCACTCACCGAAGACACAGCACCACGTCGCAAAGTCCTTCTCACCGTTGCCAGCCAGTTCTAATATTTGCGGTTGGGCATGAAATAGATGGCAGCTGGCCCATGCCGTCGTCCAACTCATCCACGCTGAGGACGTTGTTGGAGGGAGAGACTTGTTGTCATCGAGAACAAGGAATATGGGATTTAGTTGCAGTATCTACACGGGAATGCTATAGTTGATCAGTCCAGCATGAATCAAAGAGAATGCACACCCAGCAGCTGCGCAACGGCTACTTTTAACCACTCTGTCCTCCCTAGATCCCTGGGTGAAGGAAAACGGCCTTTACACCTTCCAGCTGGGAGCATCCAAAGTCATCGTAGCCAACTTGCCTTTGAAAGGGAGGGTTTAGACACTCACTTCCGCACTCGTTTCAGGGAACACAACGAGGTGAGAGGGTTCTCGCCAACAGGTCTTGACCCATGCAGGCGCCTCTTTGATCCCAGAGCTGACCCCGCAGGCAGTGACTGCCGCGTCTGTCCACTGACTGACCACTTCTGGGGCCTGTGAGACCGTACCACAGAACACCTTCCAGGAGTTCCCCCACTTTAAGGAAACCGAGACGGCGACAGCGAATCGACTAGCAATACTTGGTCCGCCGACCGCGCCTAGACATGGTGGCGCCAATGGGCTTTTGATAGAGCGCCTATGGGCTGTCCTTTCAAAGCGAATTCTCGCCGTGGGGTGGGAAGGCTTCGGAGTTCGCTTCTCCGTAGATCGCCAGCCCCCGCAGGCCGATCGTAACAAGCTGCGTGACATAATTGAGGCTCCAAATGTTGAACAGCACGGTGTCGTGAGGTTTTTGACAGCTGAAGTTGTTTCCCAAGAACAAATTAGTCACTTTAAGGCTGCCGTGTCCGTTTAACATTACATTTCATTGACCACTGGGAAGCATTGGCGCAAACAGTTCGAAGAAAGGCGTGAAAGTAGCAAAGGCAGTACTACATCGGGCCAAAGTCACAATGCAGTCACCCCCGAAACAATTGTGAAGGTTGTTGAGCTGATTGGACAAGTACGAAGGATAAGCATCGATGAACTGGAAGAGTATGGGAATATCAGTCACGGTTCCGTTCACGCCACGATTCATAAACATCTCGGTTATCGCCTCTTGTGCGCCCAATGAATGCCCAAGATTTTGAACCGCTGCCACAAGGAGACATCCGGCGCTGCCTTCGCTCATCTGTTCCAGTATCACAATGAGGGTGGCGACTGCGTTTCTGCAATTGGGACAGGGGACGAGTCATGGCGCCACTACTACGAGCCTCAAACAAGACGGCAAAGCTTACAGTGGAAACATTCGAATTCACCACACAAAGATGTTGTTGACTTTTTTAGATCGTCAGGCGTCATTAACGATAGAATTTTCTAAATCTCAAGAGACTATCCATTGTTTCCAATATTGTAAAACGGCGGATCGGCTGCTTGTCGGAGTCTAGAACATACGCCGCGGAAAATTGACGCATGGGTACATCTCACATCATGACAATGCCCGTCCCTACGTCGCTGATGTGGTTTATACAAAACTGGAAAAGCTCATGTGGGAAACGCTGCAACAGCCGCCATACAGCCCATACCTGTCGCGTTGCGACTTCCACATTTTGGGGCAACTCAAAAGAACCATATTCTGTTCGGACGATGACGTGAACAGTCCGTTAAATATTTCTTAAAACAGCAGCCCAAGGAGTTCTGTAAGATGGCAACCACGAGACTCATTATTCTGTGGGACTCTTTAAATAAAGTACCTCGTCCGTCATATATTCACACTGGCTCACTTAATTTTTCCCTGCCACGTATATTTTGCAGAACTCTTGCTTTTTATACGTGCTCTCTGTTTCAAGTATTATTTCGCTACAATCATACACAAAACACGACCGGTTACAGCTACTCCTACGTAGTACATTGGAACAAATGACAGCTTTGTTTAGATCTTTCACTGACCGTTACATATGTACGAAAACGTAAACTATGGTACTTGAATGACAAAATTTCATTAATATATTTGTCTTGAACTTGTTCATATCATGGCCTTTATATTTTGCATATGAGAGGCATGCACTGCCTTGCTCGTTTCGAACTGATGTAGTTCTAAAGTTCGTGTGATATTATCTTTACTTGCTAAATAGACAAAGAACATGAAATGGCCGTTATCATTTATTTCGCGTTCAATTTTTGTGTCATACGAGTATACTCTGTCATAAAAAAATACATATTTTACTTGTCCTCACGGTGCGTAGTGTTCAAATTCGTTTGCAGTGTCTTTGGCAATGGTAATGCAGTGAATATTCATGTATTAGATCCCTCGACAAACTCCACAACGAGGAGGCCGAACTGCAATGTGAGCCCCTCTTCCCCCCCCCCCCCCCCCCCCACCAAACAAAATTTTTGCCTACGCCACTGTCTCTGATATTGAATATGGTGAGCGACTGTTACTATTCAGTGGCACAAAATATTGAAGAGCTTACCGTTGCAGTTAAGCTACCAAGCAATTTAGGTGAAATACATCGGTAATTCTTCTGAATGCTGTGATCCACTAGTACATTGCTTAAGTGCTTGCATAAACCCTTGTTACTTAGTACACTGGTCAGTTTTTTCACGTGTAAAAAATTGGGCACTTCAAATGCGTTACATTAACCTTCTTTTTGGTATGTGTCTAGCTATGATGAAGCCGTAAATTTGTTTTTTCATGAAACCTCGACTATCATTTCGCTTTATTAGGAGTTTAGAACACTACATAAGTAGGGAAAATCGGCATACACTTGCAAATACGTTTATGAAAAGGAAAGAACATAGTCTTCGCTTACGGTAACGAATTGTTTTTTAGATGCTTGTGTGGCGCGTTGTATAGGAGCACAAATCTGTGTTGAATTTAGTAAGGCTTTCTTTTATTTGCTAGACCTCAGTGCAAAAAGTATTCTTAAACGAAATTGTTTATTTACTGCTCTATAGGGGATTGATTGCTGCAGGTCACTACACAGGGTGAGGCAAGACAATAAATGAATTATTGAATAAACAAACTGTGATTGACACAGGGAATTATCACTATGGCTAGGAAGGTACCTTATTCCAGGGAACCGCTGGCTTGGACCGCCTGAGGTACGTGGGTGGTGAGTTGGCGCTGGTCAACCATGTTCGCCTTGAAGATAACTCCCACGTTTCACTGAGGAGGTTTCGCACGGCGCCAATTAGAATACTAATCGAAAAATGTTCATATCGAACGCACATCTACGTCGAATACAATGATCTACAGATCAGTGTAACATATGCAGATGCTGAGCGTATTCAACGTTGTGAAAAGACAATTCTACAGATTCATCAGCCTAACTAGCTAGCACGGCGCTCTTTGGACATAACTGGCCCTAGCGCCTATAAACATCAAATGTTCATTCATCAGCCTAACTGCGACAAATCTTCGCATCTGATTTTCATGCACCGTTTCATAGTTACCGTAGAGCAGCACCCTGTAATATCAGAGGCTAGTTTTTCACGCATAGTTTGATTTGAAATCAACACTGTAGCTACTAGTGCCTCCTGCAAAAACTGATATCGAAAGATATGCTTTTACAGGCTGCAGGCGCAAGAAGCGACTGCGAAGCCTGAAAAACGTCACGGCAAGCATGTTCTTGACACCACCTATGACACCACCTTGGCACGACAAAAACTAATTTCTGTTCTTTATTTAACTGAGGGCAAATAAATTGAAGTAATAGCTACCTACAAAACACCGAAATCACCAAACCCAGTACTAGAATTTTAGAAATACTGCTTCTTACACATTTACCAAGGCTTTATAAGACGACAACTACACGAGAAACGACTAACAGGGTACAATGTGTGTTCGGAGCATGACTATTTCGCCCACTTAGAGCGCGTTCGTTTGTTACAAAGCAGTCACTGTTGCTTTTGTGTAAACTCCCCAGCTGAATAACATGTGCGCAGTCCACTTAATGAACCCGTTCTTGTTGCAAATGTTGCAAACCAGGAGCCTTCTTCTTATATGCTGAAATGCATAGCATAATATCCGCCTTCCGAAGAAATAAAAAAAAACGGACAAAGCGAACCACTTAGCATCAAATCGGATCATTGGTGTCCAGCTGTTTCAGTAGGAGGATCTTGTGTAAGACGTTGAAACTAGGAAAAATATTGCAAGCGAAGATTTTTTTTTCACGAAATCGGTGATCTTTTTCCTTTTATATTGTGACAATGGCGTGATGGTGCAGTATTGCAAATAATTTTACCCAATTTTCTGGCGGACTTGAAGTTCTACGTTGATAGGTTCAGTCGAATGAAACAAAGTTCAGAATGACAAATAGTGTGCACAAGTGAAAACGGCGACTGATGCAGACGCGGAACAACCATAGCACTGAGCGTGTTCCTTTAACATACACTAGAAGGCTAAATGCTCTACTTTACTACCACTTTCTTGTGTGACTATGCAGATGCTATTTGTAATTCGCACGCTTATCGCGGCAAAAAGTACAATAAATGCTGCATTGTTTTTTTCATTGTTTGTCTTCAATAAAGATTTGAAGATACTTGAAACATGCAACTTCCAGCTTTCGTGTGCTTCTGAACTGTGTCATATGACTCAAGCGGAAATAAATGTAAAGAATAGTTTTAAGGGGACAGTGTGCATGGTGCACATGTTCTGTACGAGTCAATGAATGCAAGCTCCTTTCTAAAACGCCAGACATCTTGTAGTGTCGTCGCCACAAGTTTGTCGCATGTCATTCTCTTCACAAAACACAGAGCATTCCCGCCAGTCATCTTTAGGCCAATCGCCACAAGAAACAGTTTTATGAGCGTTCACGTTACCACATTACAGGATCAAAAAGGTGAATTTGCATTTACAGTAGTTACAAAGTCGACAGAACCAATTATACGACCTTTGCATCCTTATTTAGAACTTCAGTTCACGCCTCAAAGCGAGCCTTATTATTGGACACATTGCACAAATACGTCAGCTTGTCACGCTTACTGTTTATGTTTTCGCCCATCACATCTTGCAATCAACACGAACAGCAAAAGTTAACCGATTCAGTGCAAGTTTTTAATGTTCACGCAAGATGTCGCTGTGGAATGTTGTGGGTAGGCGAATAAAGAAACATCGACAAAGCATCATCTACGTGCTTTTTAACGCTACATAGAAGTCATTTCCATTGATCACTTCAGAAATACTGAAAAAGCAAGGAACTAAAGGCGATGCTTCTCTCTATCACTCTAGAAAATAAGCCTGTTCCTAGTCTACGAATTCTTTAGAAGATTTTAGAAGATTATTTAAACATCCATTTACGACTGCGTAGTATGCGTGGAGTCTGTTCGCCTAAGGATACTTGACCAAGAAACAATTCTGTAGGATATAAACCCAAACAAGGCAGATTGACTTTTCCACGATCAAGTGAAATTTAGTGAAACAGCTGTTCAACTACTGTACGACTTTGTTAGTGATTAAGAAATAGCGACTTTCAGTACCGGAAAAGCGGCAGAATGGAAGAAGGTCCACATAAGAGACTGCGAGCTTGTTACTTTAGCGCATTAGTAGGTAGAGGAATTGAAGTAGTATTTTCCAGTGTTTAAGTCTTTGGCGAATATTCTAAGTTTAATTATTATTATCCTGCGCAGCTCAATCTCCATGCAATAAGCGCAAATATTCCAACAAATCCAAGTGTAACTAGAAAAGAACACAACCTAAAATAAAAATCGTTAAATACATTCTGTAGAATGTCATTAGTTATAAGCCTGCTGCACGAGTTATCGATTACAGAATTGCAACATCAAGAATTCAAATTGTTTCCATGAATCCATTCTTGCAGCAAGAAAGGTTCGTGGCCATCGGTTCGATGCTACTCAAGTGGTGTGCCGTCGCTTGCTTGCTGCTGAGTTTTGACTGCTGGGTCGACAATACAAGCACAAGGAGAAGCAAGACGCTCTGTCTGACATTGCTGGAACTGGCGTACACGGTAGGTGGCTTTCACACTCGCGTATTGCCTGAGCCTGCTGGCCTGTTGAAAACGGCTCTCCTTGATAAGGTAGGCAAGGCGAAAATATCATTTTCTTATTGCATTTAAAATGCAGAGTTATCCATATTTATTCGTGTTATCTTTATATCGTACTGATCTGTAGCTTTCGAGGATGCTCTAAGGAATAGTAGGAGATACAGAAATTCCGGTAACATTTGCAGAACGTCACCCCTAACAACCAGCGACACAAAACTGCTTGTCTCGTAGGTAGCAACGCACAATTAGAACGGAAATATACAATCACCACTCTATGGTAGACGGCACACTATGCTTTACGTCGCATAGGGCAAATTAGCTTTAAAAAGCACAAACAGGGATTTGTAGGAGATTGCCTTTGCACCAAGAAACGTAAGATGGGTTTTGTGAGAAAATAAGAAAAAGCGGAACTAAAATATGGCAAAACCTGTCCTGAAGCCCATTCTGTACTCGCTTAGTTTTTCGTAAGAAGCAATTGCAAAATCTCAAGGAAAATCGAAAAAATAATCATTCAATTCTCCTTTAAAGAGCACGCAATGACGATGATGTCCTGATTGCTCAGAATTTCGGTTATCCTGTGATTTATTTATTTATTTATTTCGAATACTGTTAGCACTTTTCGGGCTGGTACATAGTGGGAGGATTGACATATTTTGTCAACACATCAAGCAATGAGACAAAATAAATACATCCCGAGAGGTACATTTCTAGCTTCCGTTTAAGTGATTGTACAGTCATTGTGTCGTCAAAAATCTGTACATCAAGGCCATTCCAGTCTTCAATTGTCTTTACAAGGGGAGAATATTTAAAAACATCAATTCTGGCATTGTAAGGCATAAAAACATAAGGGTGATTCACACGAGAAGAAACTCTGCCAGAAAGTAACAAATAGCGCGACTGATCTAAGTTAATTAGTGGAGAGCTGGTACAAAAACTTCAGTCGTGCGATTTTTCTGCGTGTTGCCAGTGTCGATAAATTTGCCCTAGTGAGCAAAGTGGTTACAAAGTGTTTTGCGATACGCTAAAAATATAAACCGTACTGCAAGACTCTGAATGCGTTCAAGTTGGTTAATTTGACATTGCTGGTGAGGATCCCATATAACACTAGCATATTCGAAAAGAATGGCGTACAACACCTGTATGGGCTTTAAGTTTAACTGAAGGCGTTGCATGCGTCAATTTTCTTTTCAAAACTCCAAGTTTTCGCTGAGCAGCTCCACATATGTTGTTTACATTATCCTTCCAATTCAGGTTATTTCAGATGGTCACACCAATATACTTTAGTTTTGTCGTTTGTTGCCTACAGAGTAATTAAAACACAGTGGTATTTTCTTGTTCGAGACGGTCGTACACGCGGAATTAATTTCCATATTCTATTTGGAGCACCAGTTGTGGATTCTTTCCAAGGATTTATTCAGTAATTTTTTATCATCTATTGATTTCACTGGGCAGTACAATATACAATCGTCCGCAAATAAGCGAACCTCCACACTAGTATCTATAGGCTCGGCTATATCAGTAATGTAAATCAAAAATATTATCGGCCGCAACACAAACCCTTACCTACACCAGAATAAACGGGTAATCTTTGGGAGTGTTGGCCAATAATTTCAACAAATTGCAGCCTATTCGTCAAGTACGCCTGAATCCAATTATTAATTTATTCGTTGACCCCAAAGTCATAAAGCTTGCTGATCAGCTTGCTGTGACAGACCTTATCGAATGCCTTTGACATATCAATTTAAATAACGTCAAGTTGCGCTTTCGAGTTGACTGCCTCAGCAAAGCTGAGGATAGTTTCAAACAGTTGCGTCACAGTTGATAGACTTCTTCGCAAGCCATGCTGCTTACTGTACAAAAGATTATTGTTTACGATGTACTGAACTAACTCCTTAGCAATGATGTGTTCCAGGACCTTGCATATTGTCCACGTAATAGAAATCGGGCAATAATTCCCAATGGCAAGTTTGCTTCCAGATTTGATTACTGGTTTTACCCTTGCCATCAGCCAGTCAGTAAGTATAATACCGCTATGAAGCGATAACGTAAAAACGTTTTCGAGAAAGCATGCCACCCACTCATATTAACGTTTAAGAAATGCGTTTGGAATCTTATCCGGGCCCGGTGACTTTTTGTCGTCTAAGCATGGCAGCAATTATACCTTCTTTTGTGATAACAATATCGTTGCTGGAAAGATTCATGTCCCAGTGTTGTAAGACAGTACTATCATCCTTTGAAGTGAATACAGCGGAGAAGTACTTATTAAATGCTTCAGCAAAGAGGGAGGCCTCAGAACACGACATACCATCTACAAGAACGGCTTCGATTGTCTCTACTCCTTGACATGCATCGCCAAAATTTCTGCGGCGATTCTTGCATATATATTTAGTTACCGTATTGGAAAAGAAAGAGCTTTTAGCTTTTTTAACTCGCTGCGATTTGTCCCAGGAGTGTAAATTCTAACCGAACCTAATTGATTTTCGTTGAATGCTTCCAAGATGGAATATTGGTTCCTTCAGCACTACCCGACAAAGACGTATTCTGTTATAGCTTGGAAGAATGCGTTATTTGCTAGAACCCTAATATAAGGTGGAGGTTGTCACAGTGCCGAACTTAGATACCTGCGTTTAAATACAAAAATAGACCACAGTAGCACTTAAATTTCAACACTACATGAATATAAGGATAGAAATTCTATAACAAAAGAATAGCAAGCTCGCAGAATTAGGCGGAGAAAAAAATTGCAACATAATAAATTATTTTGCGCATCACCGCAACATTCATATGGGGACAGATCACCAGCGAAGCTGTTTAGCCTCCATACATGGGCTACATACATGGGCTGCATACATTAGGAAATTATACATTTTTCAACAGGGCACCACACTACACCGACAGAAGTGCAGTGGCGGTTGCTGCACCGCAGATGCATATGCCGCACCTGCTGGTGCAGCTGCGCCGGCACCTACGACGCCGTGACATTATCACTACAGATGCACCGGCTACGTGCACAGGCACCGTCACCTCACGCTTTTTCTCTCTCATTTTTCGTGAAACGGAATGTAAAACAAAGCGAATGAGGGCGATGTTGCTAAACTAAGTGAACTTGGAGCGTATATATATATATATATATATATATATATATATATATATATATATTGTTTCTCCCACGATGACGAATTTAGGTGGTTCTATTTGGACCCGAGATATGGCTACGGGGCCGCACTAGTGAAGCGTAGCTGTATTTAGAAGCATATACAAGTTGTAGCATGATTGAATACACAAGGTGGCTGCCAGATCTAGCCGCACACTCTTTTCGACAAATCTTCGCGTTTGTCCACAGTCATACAATGACTATACCCCACTGCTCCGTAACACCATGCCCGGGGTCGCAAGGTCGCCGTCTCGGCGGTCGCGTTTATGGGGGCAAAGTGGCGGGGAAGTAGCGTTTCAGGCTAGAAACATGGGCAACATCAGTGATCAAAGGGGCAGACGATGAACTATGGTCGAGCGGGGATACTTCGTAATTTACATCGCCGAGCTGGCACACTATATTATAAGGCCCTGTTTAGAGCGGCAGAAGTTTTTTGGGCTTTATGATACGGCATTGTGGTGTCCATAGAAATAGTAGAGACCCATGGGAGAAATGAACGTTCCGGTGGCAGGTGTCGTATCTCTCCTTCTGTCCAACTTGTGAGGCAGTAAGGCGTGAGCAGGCAAACTCGTGAGCTGAGTGAGCCCTAGGCAAGATGTCGCGGGCATACTCAGTTGGACTGTTGGTCGTAGCTCCAAAGAGTGTGTCGAAGGGAAACTTTGGGCGGCGACCAAACAGCAGATAGCAAGGAGAAAAACCAGCGGCCTCAAGACGGGATGAAATATATGCCAATGGTATGTAACTATCATGCCGTCATAGTCACAGTGGTCCCGAAAAAGGTACATTGGTAGCATCGCAGTCAACATTCCATTGAGCTGTTCAGTTAGTCCGTTGGTTTTCGGATCATTTGTGGTAGAGAGTTTGTGCGCGGCAGATCAGGAACGAAGATTTTCAACAACGCGAGGCAAGAAGGTGCGGGCGCGAACAGTGAGCAGCTTGGTGTCTTGTTGCGCCCTGATGCTTTATGACATCATACAGAAGGAAAATCCGCAACGTCCGTAGCGCAGCTTGCTGGCAATGATCGTGTGATGGCCTAACGCTTCATGTAGTTAATCGCAACAGCCACCCACTTGTTTCCCGTTTTAGAAGTAGAAAAAAGGCCAAGCAGATCGACGCCGACTACACATACAGATTCATCAAGAAGGACCTTGAGACACGTGCACAGACGTCCACTGAGCCTTACGTGGCGCATATCCATGACTTCCTCGCTCTTTGCCGCAAGGTGGATAATAATATGGCAAAGGTAGACAAGGTCAGCCACATATTAAAATGCATAGTGGACGATGCGTTTACCCTGCTTGTTTACAAGAACATAACAGCGGTCAATGAGATAATTATCGAATGTCACCGCTCTGAAGACGCGAAGGGCCGCCGCATAGTTCCACAATTTACGCGTCTACCGAATACCGGAACTTCATCGACGCTCGAAAATATTTGTCTACCGCCTCAGCCCACCTCCTACGAGAACGTCGTAGGTATCGTCAGGCGAGAAATCGAAGCAGCGTCTCCTGCCACGCCAGTGACGCAGTGCGTTGACAATTGTCGGCCGCTTGTGTCTCTGATTAAGTCGGTTATTCGCCAAGAACTTGCTCATTTAGGTCTTCCGCCCATCTGCTCTGCCAACCTACGTGATTGTACTTCCTGTGCTGCCTCTGCTCCTGCTCACCGAAGCCAATGCGGTCCATATCCGAGATATCGCAACCCGGCCGATGTACAGACCGATCTGCTTTTAGTGTAGACGTGTGGGCCACATCTGTCGTCACTGCATAAGTTCCTCGCCAGCCCACTGTCGACCAAGCTTTCCCGCCTACCACCGCTCCCCACCGAATCCTCGCCCACCTGCACTCTCCACCCAGATTGAAGACACACCTCACAACGCTCAACCCACTGCTACTTACCGCTTGGAATCCCCACACAGACGGCGCTCCCACTCATCCTACCTACGTCGCTCCCCGTCCTCAGGTTACCATCGCCGCTCTCCAACGGGAAACTGGGGCAGCTTCTGGAGATGCTGCTGTAGCACGGTTCCAGCCTGAAATTCCTTTGCTGGCCCTACCCACTGATCGGAACCTTCTGCGTGTGAAAGTGGATGGTTTGCACGTTAAAGAACTCATCGACAATGGCGCGCAAAATTTCTATCATGAGTGCACAGCATCCAACGCGCATCAGGAAAGTGCCTACTCCTGCTTCGACTCGACTGCTCCAGGTCGCTGACAGTGGAACTCAGGCTGTGCTTCGAATGTGTACTTCACGTGTCAGTGTCGCCGGCCACCACACGTCCATTTTGTTTAGTGTGCTCTAACGCTGCCCGCACGAGTTGCTCCTCAGACTCAGCTTTTTGACCGCCTATTCTGCTGTGATTGAATGTTCAGCTGGTGTTCTACATCTTGATCTACCCATTCCCGTTGACCTTCGCGCTCAAGCTCCAACGCAGATTCGTTCTGGAGATTCTATTCGCCTCCCGTGTCTAGCAGCAACCTGCATCACTGTTTTAGCCTGCGCACCTGTACCGGACGGAGACTATGTCCTTACTCTCATGACTTCAGTCTTGCTTTCTCACAATGTCTTCATCCCACACACCTTCGTTTCTGTAACGGACAATCAGATGTGCCTTCCCATCCTAAATTTCGGACAGTGCCCGCAAGTACTTCCTCGAAGCATGCCTCTTGCCACGTTGTCAGAGTGGCATGAGTGCCACATTTCCGTTCTA
Source organism: Dermacentor albipictus (assembly GCF_038994185.2). Lineage (NCBI taxonomy): Eukaryota > Metazoa > Arthropoda > Arachnida > Ixodida > Ixodidae > Dermacentor > Dermacentor albipictus. The sequence goes on along the minus strand of NC_091827.1, from coordinate 116,480,030 downwards.
TCTGTTGCGCTGTCTTCTGCCAGTGCTCATTCTGCGCCTTCTGCCCCACCCTACTACATTACAAAGACGATTTCACAGGACTCCTTATCCCAACAAGCCGCAGTTCTAATTGGCCTCCTCGACTCCTATTCCAACATTTTTTTTTATCTGAACGATTGCCCTTTGGGTCAAATTACGGTCATGAAGTATCGTATAACTAACGGTGATGCAGCACCTGTTCGCCGACGCCCACACCGGGTGTCGCCCTCTGATCGACAAGTTGTCGAGAGGGAGACTCAAAAATGCTTGCCAAAGGGATTATTATATTCTTCCAACCCATTGGCTTTCCGTGTTGCTCTCGTCAAAATGAAGGATAACAGCTGGCGATTCTGCCTGGACTATCGTCATCTAAATACGATCACGAAGAAAGATGTATATCCACTTCCTCGCATTGACGTTGCTCTTGATTGTTTCTACGGTGCCACATATTTTTCATCGGTAGACATTCGCTGTGAATATTGTCACGTGGTGGTGACCTTAAGAACACAGTAGCAATACTGTGATAGACAAAACTAACTTTTATTGGGCGAACCTGTGCCCACAAAACAGGCTACACTTATAGCACAACGATAGCGGCGAACACGGTCGGCGATCGTCGAAAATCTGATCAGCGGTTCAAGCGCGTCGGCTTTTATACACAATCGTCGAATGTTCCAGTCTAATCATTGGGACCCGCGTGCCTTCCATAAAGTTCTACATCATTCGCGTCAGGCGCATAAATCAGATAACACAAGGTTCGGCAACAACAGACTGCGGATAGAAGCATCGATAACTTTCCAGAAACTTCGGATACATGCAAGCGCGTCCCGCGCTGTGCGATGAGATTTGTTAGGCGGTGAAACCTGGTCGCCAGATAAATATAAATACACGTGTCAATACCCCCCTCTTAAAAAGCATCGTCCCGATCCTACAAAGAGAGCGAAGCACAAAGGGACACTTATTAAACATAAGTAACAAAACAACCAAAAGAAATAAACTCCAAAGGTCAGTTACGCGAAGTCCCAAAGTTCGTCAACGCTGGTGGTACGGCTTGAGCCGCACAACGTGGACAATTTCAGGTCGTGAGCGGCGCCGCTGTGACAGCGAAATGCCGTCTGGCACGACCTCGTAGTCCAGTGCACCAATACGTCGGATGATCTTGTACGGTCCAAAATAGCGACGCAAAAGCTTCTCGCTCAGTCCTCGTCGGCGTATAGGGGTCCAAACCCAAACACGGTCACCGGGCTGGTACTCGACAAAGCGTCGTCGGAGGTTGTAGTGTCGGCTGTCGGTCCTCTGCTGGTTCTTGATCCGCAGGCGGGCGAGCTGTCGGGCTTCTTCGGCGCGCTGGAGATAGCTAGCGACGTCGAGATTTTCCACGTCAGTGACGTGGGGCAGCATCGCGTCGAGCTTTGTCGTCGGATTTCTGCCGTAAACCAGCTTAAACGGCGTGATCTGTGTTGTTTCTTGCACCGCCGCGTTGTAAGCGAATGTTACGTACGGCAGGACGGCATCCAAGTTCTTGTGTTCGACGTCCACGTACATCGCTAGCATGTCGGCGAGGGTCTTATTCAGCCGCTCCGTAAGACCATTCGTCTGCGGGTGGTAGGCCGTTGTCCTCCTGTGCCTTGTCTGACTGTAGTTTAGAATGGCTTGGGTGAGCTCCACTGTAAAGGCCGTTCCTCTGTCGGTGATGAGGACTTCTGGGGCACCATGTCGCAGCAGGATGTTTTCGACAAAGAATTTCGCCATTTCGGCTGCGCTACCTTTCGGCAGTGCTTTAGTTTCAGCGAAGCGGGTGAGGTAGTCCGTCGCCACGACGATCCACTTATTTCCGGTTGTTGACGTCGGAAAGGGTTCCAACAAGTCCATCTCGATCTGCTGGAATGGTCGGCAAGGAGGCTCGATTGGCTGTAGTAATCCGGCTGGCCTTGTCGGCGGTGTCTTGCGTCGCTGACAGTCTCGGCATGTTCTGACATAACGGGTGACGTCGGCGGTCAGATGCGGCCAATAATACTTTTCTTGTATCCTTGATAGTGCCCGGGAAACTCCTAGGTGTCCAGTGGTCGGATCGTCATGTAGGGCGTGCAATACTTCTGGACGAAGTCCTGACGGGACAACAAGAAGGTAGTTGGCGCGGACTGGGGAGAAGTTCTTCTTCACGAGTAGATTGTTTTGAAGCTTGAAGGAAGATAATCCGTGCTTAAATGCCCTGAGGACAACGTTGGTGTGCCCTTCCAAATATTCGACGAGGCCTTTTAGCTCCGCGTCTGCCCGTTGCTGTGCAGCGAAGTCTTCCGCGCTTATCATTCCGAGGAAGGTGTCGTCATTCTCGTCGTCGTGCGGCAGCGGGTCAATGGGGGTCCGTGATAGGCAATCAGCATCGGAGTGTTTTCGTCCGGACTTGTAGGTGACAGTGATGTCGTATTCTTGTAGTCTGAGGCTCCACCGCGCGAGTCGTCCTGAAGGATCCTTTATATTCGCTAGCGAACACAACGCGTGATGGTCACTGACGACTTTGAATGGCCTGCCATAAAGATAAGGGCGAAATTTAGCTGTATCCCAAACGATGGCGAGGCATTCCTTTTCGGTCGTAGAATAGTTGCCTTCCGCTTTTGACAGCGACCGGCTAGCGTAAGCTATCACCTGTTCGACTCCGTTTCTCCTCTGGACTAGAATGGCACCGAGGCCTAGGCTACTGGCGTCAGTATGGATTTCTGTATCGGCATACTCGTCGAAGTGCGCAAGTACCGTCGGCGACTGCATGCGTCTTTTGAGTTCTTCAAATGCGTCGGCCTGCGGTGTTTCCCACTTGAACTCGACATCACATTTCGTTAGGTGTGTTAGCGGCTCCGCGATGCATGAAGAGTCCTTGACAAAGCGCCTATAGTAGGCACACATGCCAAGGAACCTACGCACTGCCTTCGTGTTGAAGGGTTGCGGGAACTGTGCGATTGCAGCTCTCTTTTGCGGGTCTGGACGGACACCAGATTTGCTGATTACGTGGCCTAGGAACAGAAGCTCATCGTAAGCGAAGCGGCATTTTTCCGGCTTCAGAGTAAGCCCTGACGACTTGATGGCTTCTAATACTGTCGCAAGCCGCTTGATTTGATCGTCGAAATTCCCGGCGAAGACGACGACGTCATCCAAGTAAACGAGACAGGTCTGCCACTTCAGTCCTGCTAATACTGTGTCCATGACGCGCTGGAACGTTGCAGGCGCCGAACACAGTCCGAATGGCATAACCTTGAACTCGTAGAGGCCGTCTGGCGTGATGAAGGCGGTCTTTTCGCGATCCCTTTCGTCGACCTCTATTTGCCAGTAGCCAGACTTGAGGTCCATGGATGAGAAGTATTTAGCATTGCAGAGCCGATCCAATGCGTCGTCTATCCGTGGGAGGGGGTATACGTCTTTCTTCGTGATTTTGTTCAATCGACGATAATCGACGCAGAAACGTAGGGTTCCATCCTTTTTCTTCACTAAAACAACTGGAGACGCCCACGGGCTTTTCGACGGCTGGATGTTGTCGTCGCGCAGCATTTCGTCGACTTGGTGTCTTATAGCTTCGCGTTCTCGCGTCGAAACTCGGTAAGGGCTCTGGCGGAGTGGTCGAGCGCACTCTTCGGTTATTATGCGATGCTGTGCGACTGCGGTTTGTCGAATCCTCGATGACGTCGAAAACCAGTCTTTGTATCGTCGAAGCAGACTTCTGAGCTGTTGCTTCTTAATCACGGGGAGACTTGGATTTATGTCGAAGTCTGGCTCGGGAACTACGGTCGTCGGGGTAGATGCAACATAATCTGAGAGGACAAACGCATCGCTGGTTTCCTGAAATTCCTCGATGTATGCGATCGTCGTGCCCTTGTTGATGTGCTTGAACTCCTGGCTGAAGTTTGTCAGCAACACCTTCGTGTTTCCTGGGTGCAGTCGAGCGATCCCTCTTGCGACGCAAATTTCACGGTCGAGCAGTAGACGTTGGTCGCCTTCGATGACGCCTTCTACGTCAACGGGTTTTTCGGGGCCGACAATCGCTCCAATGCTGGAGCGAGGCGGGATGCTCACTTGATCTTCGAGCACCCTCAAGGCGTGGTGACTACGAGGGCTCTCCGGCGGTATCGCTTGATCTTGCGACAGCGTTATTGACTTCGACTTCAGGTCGATGATTGCGCCGTGTTGGTTCAGGAAGTCCATGCCGAGAATGACGTCTCGTGAACACCGTTGGAGGATAACGAAGGTGGCAGGGTAAGTCCGTCATGAACGGTAATTCTTGCCGTGGAGACTCCAGACGGCGTGATGAGGTGTCCTCCAGAAGTTCGAATTTGAGGGCCTTCCCACGTAGTCTTAACTTTCTTCAACTGGGCGGCGATGTGTCCACTCATGACGGAGTAATCAGCCCCTGTGTCGACTAAGGCAGTGACTGCGTGGCCGTCGAGAAGCACGTCGAGGTCGGTGGTTCTTTGTCTGGCGTTGCAGTTAGGTCGTGGCGTCGGATCACGGCTGCGTCGTGTTGAACTGAAGTTGGAACGTCGCGTCGTCAAGTCGTCGTTCGTCGGTGTAGTCTTGCCTTCCTGTCTTCGCGGGACGGCGGCGTGTCGTAGTTATGTCGTCGAGATCGTTTCGTCGTCGTCTTCGGATCTTCGTCAGTTCGACGAACAGCAACCGCACCTCCATCAGTTGCTGCTTTTAGTTTTCCGGATATGGGCTCGCTGACCGGCCCCGGGCTGGGCCAGTGTATGGTCGGCGCTGCGGCGACAGGTAGCGGCCTGGTGATGGCGAACGGGAGGGCTGTCGAGGGCTCCACTGAGTAGCGGCGAGGTAATCGGCGATGTCACGTGGGCGCTCGCCAAGCTGTGGACGCGGCGCGTTGACGGCGAAACCTCGCAGTCTCATCTCCCGGTACGGACATCGTCGGTAGACGTGACCCGCTTCTCCGCAGTGGTAGCAGAGCGGGCGGTGGTCAGGAGCACGCCAGATGTCCGTCTTCCTCGCGTAGGTGCGCTGGGCGACGGGTGGTCGTGCTGGCGGCGGCGGCGGCGGACGACGAAACTGTTGCGTGACAGGGCCCTGGCGCGGTCGCGGAGGGGGTCCTTGACGGCGTGCGACGGTGGCGTAGGTCATCGCTTGCGGCTCACGCTGCGGCGATTCAGGGGCTACTCCAAGTTGTTGTTGGATTTCCTCACGCACGGCGTCGGCAATCGAAGCCACTTGAGGCTGTGATGATAGGAACAGCTTCTGTAGCTCCTCCCGCACGACAGCTCGGATAGTCTCGCGTAGGTCGTCGGCGGCCAGTGACTGAACTCCGGCGTAGTTTGTCGAGGTCCTGTGGCGGTCGAATTGCCGGTTTCGCATCTCGAGTGTCTTCTCGATGCTGGTGGCCTCGTGAAGAAACTCGTCGGCGGTTTTCGGTGGGCTTCGTACCATTCCGGCAAAAAGTTCCTCCTTCACACCACGCATCAGCAGGCGGACTTTCTTCTCCTCGGGCATTTCAGGGTCGGCATGGCGGAAGAGACGGCTCATTTCTTCCGTGTAGATCGCGGTCGTCTCATTAGGTAGCTGCACCCGGGTTTCCAATAGCGCTTGGGCTCGTTCTCGGCGTACGACGCTTGCAAATGTCTGCAGGAAGCCCCTTCGGAAAAGTTCCCAAGTCGTTAGGGTGGCTTCTCGGTTCTCGAACCACGTCCTGGCCGCGTCTTCCAATGCGAAGAAGACATATCGCTGCTTGTCGTCGCTGTTCCAGTTGTTAAACGTAGCGACTCTCTCGTACGTCTCAAGCCAGCCTTCTGGGTCCTCGAAAGTTGAACCACGGAACGTCGGACGGAGGCTCCGTGGGCTACTGTAGCACGATGGGCGATGCCAAATGCATCGAGGGCGCGAGTATTGCGCCCTCATTTGGGAGGTGGGCAATTTCTGACCCTACATATACGGTTGACCATTTACACTTTTAACCAATCAACACGCCCTTTGTTGGCTTTCTTCCTTCAACGACCCGACCGGACGCCTCGGTGGCTGGGCCATGTCGCTGCGTGAATACACATGCACTGTGGTCAAGTCGGGTCGTCCACATAAGGAACGCAACTGTCTGTCTCGTCATCCCGTCGATTCAGTGCAGTGTTTAGTGGATGTCACAATGATCTGCGTTTTTTCGCTATCCGCCTTGAAAGCAATTGGTGCTGAACAATGACGCGATGAATCGTTATGGCACATTATCGCAAGCGTGTTCTCTGGTCCGGCTCACTCATTCCTTCATGTGTACGTGCTGCAAAATGGCATCCTGTATTGCTGCAACAGGCACCCCGACGGGCCCGAGCTCCTAACAGTTACTCCTGCTCATCATCGACGGATTGTACTCCAGCAACTGCACGACGTTCCCACCACTGGACAATTTGGCGCAATTCGGACCTAAGACTGAATTCGCCGACGGTTTTTCTGGCCATGTCTCAAGCGCTCCATCCGGCACTGTGTTGACGCGTGTGATTCATGCAAAGACCGGGCAAGACCAGACAAGACCAGCTGTGCATCATGTTGGTCTACTGCAGCCTTTGAATGTACCGATCACCCTTTTTTCGCGTTGGCGTTCATCTTCTGAGATCATCCGCTACATCTAATGACTGAAATATCTGGATTACCATCGCTAAGGACTATACAACCCGCTATTCCATTTCTAAAGCCCTACCAACTAGTTTCACTACCGACGTCGCTGACTTCTTGCTTCACGACGTTATCTTATACCGCAGTGCACCTCGTCAACTTCTCACCGATTGCGGAAGTCACTTTCTTGCCAAATTCGTAGACGACATACTTCAATCATGTGCTACTAAACACAACCTTATTTATGCTCATCATCCTCAAGATTACGGTCTTACCGAATGCCTCAACGGCACGTTAACTGACATGCTAGAATTGTGTTTTCTCCAATCATCGCGACTGGTACACTGCTCTGCCATTTATCACGTTCGCCTAAAATTCCTCCCTCCATGGCTCAGCTCGCTACGGACCCTTCTATATCCTCTTCGGCCGTGAGCCGACTTTGCTTTTCGAGACTTTCCTTTCGGCCACAGTCGACTCGCCGGCAGAGTAGACTCGGAATATTATAGCCACAGCAACCAAAGCACGCCAGGTTGCCCGCATTTGTCTTTTTGCTACGCAGGCAGGCCAGAAGTGCCGCTACGACCAGTGCCATCACGACGCGCAGTACAAATCAGGTGCTCTTTAGCCAGTTTGGTCAACAAGTCGCCGTGTTGGTCTTTCGGAGAAACTCCTGCCGCGATATTACGGCCCTTATGGCACTCTTCGCCACGTGACCCCTGTCACACATGAAGTGCCTCCACTGGAGGCCACCATGTTTTCACCTCTCTCTAATATCTTCCCCGTCAGCCATCTCAAACCGTACATCTAGCGGACTGATGAGCGGCACCAATAAACTGCTTTTTCCAGCAGGGGTGATGTCACAGTCTGTAATGTGGGAAGAAGAGGACGCTCATGGTGGCCTTAGAGATCACGAAAACTAGTTCGCTGCTCTAGGGTGGTTGGCTCCGCCTTTAAACGTTATCTGTGAATAGCCGTACGCTTCTTCCTTCCCGTAAAAATATTTACGATTTCGTGATTTTCTTTGGTAGTTTTGGGTCCAGTTCCTCACCGACAACAAACAATTCGTCTCTCAACAGTTTCCCTAAATGCATGATTGCTACTTTACTGTCTTCGTTCTGCTCGTTATTTATAAATATGTAAACACAACCTAGCTAACAGTGAACGGTCTAGATTACCTACTCTTCTAAACTGAAGAACCACAAAATTAAGGCTCGAGATTGAAAGCAAAAACCAAGGACTGACCGCAGGCACAGCACCACTTCGCAAAGTCCGTCTCACCGCTGCCAGCCAATTGTAAGAGTTGGAGTCGGGCGTGTGAAAAGGCGAAGCTGGCACAAGCCATCGTCCGACTCATCCACGCTCAGGACGATGTTTAAGGAACGAACGTGTTCTCATCAAAATCTAGGAGTACTCTATTTATTTACAATGTCTACGTGAAGAGAAGAGAACGTTACATTGCATCAGCTAAGCATGAGTGAAAACAAAGGCGACTGACTAGCCGAAAATGGCTGCTTAAAACCCCCTCTGTCCTCCCAAGATCTTTAGGCCAGGGAAGCGAACGTCCCACCTTCGTCCAGTCGAAGCGTCCAAAGTCAGTTCAGTTCAGTTCAGTTATTTTTCCTCACACCCACACAAAAAAGAGTACACAAGGTGAAAAAGTGGTGGAAATGGCAACCGGAAGAGAAGCTGCATTAGAACAACTTGACGGAGCTGTCGAACTCGTCGAATGATCCGCGTTGTGGACGAAGGTTGACACAACCACTTCCGTACTTTTGTTTCACTGAACACATAAAAATAACGGCGGCTTCTAAGATAGAAGTTGTCATGCTTGGCTGAACCTGGCGCGTCTTGGTTCCTGAGATGACCCGGCAGTTAACTGCAGCGTTTGTCAAACGACCGGGACAGTTACTCGGGTCCTTGAGAAAACGCGTCAGAGCACCCTTCTCGAAGTGTCCACTTGCTCCCATTGGTCCGTGAAGGCGGCAGAGAACCTACAAACTACTGTCGGTCCGCCTAACGGGTCTCATCTTGGTGGCGCCGCAAATTTAATGAGAGGCGCGCATTGCTGGCTTCGCAAAGCGATTCGTCGCAGTGGGATAAGACGACTTAGAAGGTCACTAGCCCCGCGAGGTGAGGACGCCAGAAGCTATGGGCTCAATGAAGAGACGCAAAGGGGCATCACGGGATTGTTAATCACGCATTTCATGCAAGTCTCAAATTGCTAGGACGCAAGCATTTGTATCGTGGGCATCATAGTCTGTACTGTCGACCGGGTAACGGCAAAGACAGTCGGCATCCTTGTGTAAACGGCTGGATTGCTACAGAAACGTAAAAGTGTACCCTTGTAGCTGCAGCGCCCACTGACCCAGTCGTCCAGTCGGGTGGGTCATTGATCTGAGCCAGCACAGGGCCTGGTGAAGAGTGATAACAAAAAAATGGGTGACCAAATAAGGAAGGAGGAACTTCGTTACTGCCTAACCAGGGCCAGGAACTCGCGTTCTGTGATAGAAATCTTCCACTCTGTGGGCAAGAGAAGTCGGCTAGCGCATGCAACTACGCGATATGCGTCGTCCCGCCGCTGAACAAGAAGTGCACCTAGAAGAAGAACTAGAAGAGCACCATGGCCACTGGCATCTGTGTGAACTTAAGCTGTATTAGAGGGGTCGCAGTGAGCCAGCAAAGGGGGAGCCGTTAGCAGGTGGGCGGGGTGGTGTAGTGTTCAGCTTGAGCAGGGCCCCATGAGAAGGAAACATCTTTTTGAGTCGGTCAGTGAGCGGGTGCGCGGTGTCGGTTAAGTTCTAAATGAAGCAACGGAAATAGGAGCATTGCCCAACAAAGCTTCTGACATCTACTGTGGATGACGGTACCAGAAAGTTTTGGACGGCGCGAATTTTGTCACAGTCGGTTTGAACTCCTCTGTCATTCACATGGTGGCCGGGAACAGTAACCTGGTGGCATCCAAAGTGGCATTTGGACGAGTTGAACTGAAGGCCAGGACGTAGAAAAAGAGCAAGGATGACCGACATACGCATATGGTGATTAAAAAAAGTGGGTCTAAATAACACAGTATCGCCTAAATACCATAGATATTGCGGCCCATTTATATTCACGAAGTAGAGAGTCTACCATTCCCTCGAAAGTTGCCGGGATATTACAGAGGCCGAATTGCATAACCGTGAATTGGCAAAGCCCGTTCAGTGTTACGTAGGCGGCCTTTTCGCAATCCATGTCATCTGCAAAATCTGCTGATAACCAGAGCGAAGGTCTATGGATGAGAAGTACTTGCCTCCATGCAGGCACTCCAAGGCGTCATCAATACGTGGAAGCGGGTGGACGTATTTCTGCGAGATCTTATTCAGATGTCAGTAATCGACGCAATAGCCTAAGTTGCCATCCTTCTTCTTAACAAGGACATCTGTATACATCGACGGACAAGACGAATGTTCAATGACGCCTTTAGTCAGCATTTTGTCCACCTCATGCGGTATAAGTTGAGGTTCGGCATGTGAAACGCGGTACGCACATCGGTGTATGGGATTCGCGTCTCCAGTAAATATACAGTGAGGGACCATCGACGTCTGACCTATATGGACGGCCATCAAAATAAACAACGTCGTGAGAAGCATAAAAGCCACGGCCTATCTCCGCAGCCTGCGTAGGAAGAAGACCAGGTGCGATCTCGTTTAGTTCGTCTGGTGCAGGATTAGACTAATCGAAACTGCGCGTGGGTGATGGTGGAACTTGCGCCATATTATCCGGATGTGTCGCAATCAACGATAGGCAAGATATCAGCCTGCGACATGCCTCTCGGGATAACTTGCTCGAAGTACCTAAAGTTCAGCAGAGGGAGTGCAGTTTGGTTGTCTGCAATAGTGAGTAGCGTGTGCGGAAAGGCGACGTTACTTTCAAGCATTAAGTCATCACTTGGACACACCACATACACGCCGTCAGGCACATGCGGAAATGAAGTCACACTAACGTACTTCGTGGCTTGAGGGGGCAGCCGGATGTCCTCGACAGAACGTAAGCCCTGTTGTGTATCTTGTGGAATGTCACCGCTATGGGGCAGTTGCAGTTTTATCGCAGTGGACGTGCAGTCAGATAGGGCAGAATGAGACGATAAGAAGTCCAATCCCATAATAATGTCATAAGTGTGCAGTTCAAAAACTGCAAACAAAACAGTGGTAAAGGGCCCCACGATGCTGACAAGGGCATTGCACATTCCCAGCACGGTGGACATTCTCCCATTGGCGACACGGACGGTTCGTGATGCGGCACCTGTAAGGACCTTGTTCAGGCGGCGGCCATATTGGGCACTCACCACACATAGTTGCGCACGAGTGTCGATCAACGACAGAATGTTTATGCCGTGGACTATAACACCAGCAACTTTTGTCTGGTCGGTAAAATGAGCAGAGGATTTTTATGTTAGATCATCACTGCAGCAATACCTCCGAAAGCTGAAGCAGTTAGTTTTTGGGAGAACAGCGTCGAAGGTTCAGTGAGGACAGCGGGCGACGAGTGTAAGGCGATAGGGACGACGGCTGAAGGGCTGGTCGCGAAATGGACTGGTGATGCAGGAATGACGGTGAGAAACTGTTCCATGTAGCGTCCGTGTCGGTGGTGGATGGTTGTTGGTCCAATGGAGGTTGGAAACAGCATGGGCTCCATCCGTAATCCTACTCACCATAGGCTGGTTGTCGCAATGAGGAAGCGATACGGTTGTGGCAAAGGTGGGCAATGTGACCAATTCGACGGCAAGCAAAGCAGATTGGTCAATCATCTGAAGTTCGCCATGGCTAGGCGAAGCATAAGGTCCATCAGTGCATCGTGAATTTGTAATACAGAAGATGGAAGGAACTCCGACATTTTCGAGTTCGTAGACTGTTTCTTGAACACGTGGTGCCGCGAGCATGCTGTTGGCATCACCAATGCGTGTACCAAAGGTGACAGGTGACAATCCTTCGATTTCACGTCGAACAACTTGTGCCACGTCTTCTGAAATTTATCTTCACGGAACTCGGCTGCGCTAGCATGAGGAAATCGCAGGTATGATCAGCAAGTGGGCGGAACAACGTTGCAATGCGGTAGCTATTCACCTACTCAAAACGTTGGCACTCCTGGATAATATAGCCGACTGTCGCACCATTGTCGCAGTTGTCGCATTTGTCGCAATCAAGGACCACTCAAATTTTCGTTCGGCCTTATGACACATCATCACTCCCGGATGCAATAAACTAATCAATTTTGCTGTTTTACTAATCATTTCCTGCTGCTGTGTTTATTTACTTGTGCATGTTTTTACCCACTCTCCTTTGTAATACTTCGGCTCCTGCTTTCACCTCGTTCTCGTTTTGCTCTTGCTCCTGCTTTCACCTTGTTCTCGTGTTGCTCTGCCTCCTGCTTTCACCTTGTTCTCGTTTTGCTCGGGCTCCTGCTTTCACCATGTTCTCGTTTTGCTCAAGCTCCCGCTTTCACCTTGTTCTCGTTCAGCTCATCGCCTTGAATTTCCATCTCCCGCATTCCCCATGTTTTCGGACTTGAGGTTAAAATAAAATAAAAATGAAAATAAAAATTAAAAATTGTTACGCACTAACAATTTGAAAGTATCATCAGCGGCGCCCTTCAGAACATGACTGACCTTGTCTGACTCGCACATGCCACTGTCAGCCTTGCGGCCAGAAGCAAGTACGCCCTAGATGTAAGCGACGTATCAGTCCATGGATGCTTGTGCACAAGTTGCTCGGTCTTTCTTACCCGCGTTGTTCCGCCCAAATAGCCGGCAGCCAAACAAGTCCTTCAGCTTTTGTTTACAAGCTTGCCAGTCAATAAGCCACTCTTCGTAGTTCTCAAACCACACCCTCGCCATGCCATGCAAGTTGAACATCATGTTGTACAACGTGAAAGTTGCGTCCCATCTGTTGTGGGTACTCACACGCTCATACATGGCGATCCAATCTTCCCCGTCAACGTGGTCGTGCTGTAGAACGTTCGTGGATCTTTTGGATACGCCAGGGCAATGATTGGCGTTGTCGCCACTGGCGCAGGCCGCACCTTCTCCGTCATGAAGTCGATACCGTGGCGACATACGCTGCACAGCTCTGTGGTCACTTCTCTTGCTTCTCTTCTCTTGTGGTCCGCTTCTCTTGCTACCGTCCTCCTCGCATGACGCTCGTTAACAGGATCACGGGAGGAACCCTTACCTACATAGCGCGCGCACGCAACGCGTAGTAACTGCCAGAGGAGGTCAACCTAGCATTATTCGCCTACCCTCCTTCTTGGTAGCGGCCTGCCGCCGCTTCTCTTTCTACCGTCCTCCTCGCATGGCGCTCGTTATCAGGATAACCGGAGGAACCCGTACCCACAAAGCGCGTGCACACAATTCGTAGTAGCTGCCAGAGGAGGTCAACCTAGCATTCTTCGCCTACCCTCCTTCTAGAAATGGGCCTGTCGCCGCTTCTCATCATACTGTCTTCCTCACATGGCGCTCGTTAGCAGGATCACGGGAGGAACCCGTGCCTACATAGCACGCGCACACAACACGAAGTAACTGCCAGAGAGGGTCAACCTAGCATTCATCGCGTACCCCCCTTCTTGGAAGCGGCGTGCATCCGCTTCTCTTGCTACCGTCCTCCTCGCTTGGCGCTCGTTAATAGGATCACGGGAGGATCCCGTACCTACATAGGGCACGCAGACAATCCGTAGTAACTTCCAGATGATGTCAAACTAGGATTCTTCGCCTACCCTCCTTCTCCGAAGCGGCCTGCCACCGCTTCTCTTGCTACCGTCCTCCTCGCATGGCGCTTGTTAACAGGATCACGGGAGGAGCCCGTACCTACATAGCGCGTGCAGACAATGCGTAGTAACTTCCAGATGATGTCGAACTAGCATTCTTCGCCTACCCTTCTTCTCCGAAGCGGCCTGCCGCCGCTTCTCTTGCTACCGTCTTCCTCGCATGGCACACGTTAGCAGGATCACCGGAGGAACCCGTACCTACATAGCGTGAGCACACAACGCGTTGTAACTGCCAGAGGATGTAAAACTAGCATTCATCGCCTACCCTCCTTCTCGGAAGCGGCTTCTCTTGCTACCGTCCTCCTCGCATGGTGCTCGTTAGCCGTATCGCGGGAGGAGCCCGTACCTACATAGCGTGAGCACACAACGCGTAGTAACTACCAGAGGAGGTCAACCTAGCATTCATCGCCTACCCTCCTTCTTGAAAGCGGCCTGCAGCCGCTTCTCTTGCTACCGTCTTCCTCGCATGGCGCTACTTAGCAGGATCACCGGAGGAACCCGTACCTACAAAGCGCGTGCACATAATGCGTAGTAATTGCCAGAGGAGGTCAACCTAGCATTCTTCGCCTTCCCGCCTTCTCGGAAGCGGGCTGCCGCCGCTTCTCCTGCTACCGTCTTCCTCGCATGGCGCTAGTTAGCAGGATCACCGGAGGAACCCGTACCTAACTAGCGCGTGCACATAATGCGTAGTAATTGCCAGAGGAGGTCAACCTAGCATTCTTCGCCTACCCTCCTTCTTGGAAGAGGCCTGCCGCCGCTTCTCTTGCTACCGTCTTCCTCGCATGGCGCTAGTTAGCAGGATCACCGGAGGAACCCGTACCTACATAACGCACGCACGCAACGCGTAGTAACTGCCAGAGGAGGTAAACCTAGCATTCTACGCCTACCCTCCTTCTCGGAAGCGGCCTGCCACCGCTTCACTTGCTACCGTCCTCCTCGCATGGCACTCGCTAACAGCGTCACGGCAGGAACCCATACCTACATAGCGCGCGCACCCAACGCGTAGTAACTGCTAGAGGACGTCAACCTAGCATTTTTCGCCTACCCGCCTTCTTGGAAGCGGCTTGCCGCCGCTTCTTTTGCTACCGTCCTCCTCGCATGGAGCTCGTGAACAGGATCATTGGAGGAACCCGTACCTTCATAGCACGAGCGCACAACGCGTAGTAACTGCCAGAGGAGGTCAGCATAGCATTCTTCGCGTACCCACCTTCTCTGAAGCGGCCTGCCGCCGCTTCTCTGATACTGCACTGATAATTTCAGGTACATCTAAGCATCAAACACTGTGAAGTTCAGGAAGAGCAAAGTATGTTTGAAATGGTTATGTCGGAGCAGCATCTTGCTGGTTTCAACGTGTTTTGACTAGAGCACATCCTAAATTGTTTGTTGATATTTACTGAGTCAAAATCAGAGTGCACAGGCTCATGGTAGCATCCAAGAAGGCAACTTACCTGCATCATGCCGCCTGCCAGGGTATGGCCCATCCAGTTGGCATAAATTCTGTTATGACACATAAAAGACTGACATATAAACAGTGCACCCTCTAGTGCCCCGAAAAGTATGCCTGTTGATTCCTCTTTGAGCGACATATGGGCGGAGAAGGGCATTAACAAATGCCCAGCAATCATGGAGTGGTGCCCCTTTACTTCTGACGGCCTGAAGGAAGGGAAAAGCAATATATAAGGAAGCTACTCTACTGAATGTATACAAATATAACTCTTGAAATATGGCTGTTCTATTGAATCACAAACTGCAAATGGTTCTAACGAACAAATGCCACACACAGTGATTTACAAAGAAACGCAATGCACACCACATGACGATGTTATTCTCAGTTGACTCTTAGTAGGTATAATTGGATAATTTCTTGAATTTCATTTCATGCAATTGAATACAAAAATAATTCTTGCTTGCCCATCTTGGGACATTTCTTTAGCACTTCACAGGTGCATGTAAACATTCATGTGATCCCTTTAAATCTGCTCTGAGTCCCTAATCGATAAGGTTACTTTCATAATACAACAGAAAGCACATTTATAATATCCTATTTGTGGCTGTTTTGTTAGCTGCTTCTGCTATTTGATCCCATACTCATCTGCAGCTATTATTACTGGCATGAAGCACCACAGTGCGTGTACCAGGAAATTTATTCTCGAGGTTTTGGTGACAGATAAACTTGTACACAACTTCCTATGCAGATACACTTGCTCAGTATCGCCGCTCAGTGAAAGATCGATATACCGGCACAATACCTAGTCACTTCCAATAAGAGAACAGATTCTACGTATCCTCCATATCAAAGACCTTGTTCTCCCTAATCTTAGCACGACACACTAATGTGCTAAAGAATATGCATGCTGTGCTCACTTGCACAATAATCTAAACTGCCCAAGAAATATCATATGTAAGCCAGCAATGATAGCATGTCTGCGTTCCTTTCAACCCACACATGCGTTTCTGCTATAATTAACACAATTACACATGAATCTTTGCACTTGTTGCTAACTATGCAAATTATTAAATGTGTTTGAATTAGATGTCAGCAAACGCTTTTTTCTGTTGTTGCAAATAACGAAAATAATTCAATCACACTTCACTTTTAGCGCTTTATTAGATACGCTTCCGCACTACTTTATGCTATGATGGGCAGAGGCACAAAATTTGACACTGTACTTGAATATGAACTTGAGCTGCGTGGTACTTACATTCGAAAAATCCCTGAGCGAAACACGAGAAAGCCAGTGGTGATGGTCGCAATCGCTCAACAAGTAGCAAAAGGTTGCTGTGATGTGACTGATCACATGTGACGTTACACTAGACATTACAGATGAATGCCACCCAAGATAGGCTCCAAATCGCACTATCGGTTGGGGTACGCCAGCCGTCGCACTGCTATGCACGAGGCTTCGCTGCCAGATACTTAAACATTCTGTGCGCGGGCGATCTCTTCAGGCACTCTCAGCGAAGAGAGCAGTTATGTAATATCGTCCGTGCTATATGCTCTCTCTTCTCTCCCTTCCCGATACATCCCCCCATCCCGCTCTCATGTGTAGGGTAGCAAACCGGTTAAGCTAAACTGGTTAACCTCCCGGCCTTTCCTTCTCCACTTTTTCCTTCCTTCCTTCCTTTCTTGTCAAATCGAAACTACTGTTTAAACAAAGATTGTTCGATTTTTTCCAATATCCAGCAGCCCATGACGTGAACGGTACCTCAGCAGCTCTGACTCGCGGTGGCGCCTAATTTTATTTTCCAGCTCGTCTACGGAGCAGTCCCATTTCAGATACCGTGGCTGCATACGCGCCAGCATAAGGTCGTCGATCTCTGCCCACGTTAGCGCACACAGGAGGTGATCAACATTAAGAATACTTTTCGGCATGCCCAGAGCAATTCGTAGTAAAGAGCACAGCGATCGCAATACAAGAAGCCGCACGCTGCGAATCAGGCCAGTAAATTCACGAACATCCTACTTTCGGCATGGTTTTTGGCGACGTCAGATGGCACTGCAAACGACGCTCAAACACGCCAGTCGCGCGTTATGCACCTCTATTCAGCTGATTTTGCGGAACGTCCAACTAAGACTGTCATGAACGTTCACTGCTTAGCGTACGCTATACTATAGCGTATAGCGTACGCTAAACTAAAACTGTCTATTACATGTCGAGAGCACACATCGACATCATGACGTTAAAATGACGTAGGCCGGAAATACTAGCAGGCGCTGCTTATTTTCCGGTTTTGCTAAGATCGCCAATCAGCGCGCGCCATCGGCTGAGGCGTGGTCAAGGCCATAGTTTCGTGGAAGGTGAACGTTTCAGTATACGGCTCATGCACAACGAGCTCTGAGGCGTCGAAACAGTAACGGAAAGGACATGAACAAAGTCGCGGACACTACAATAATCTCGACGGCGCCGATGCATGGGTACTCCGGCGCATGATTCTCTTCTCCCCCTGAGACGCATTCCTCCTCAGGCGCTGGCATCCCTCTTGGCAACAAACATAACATCGCCGATTTCACAGACAGGGCTTGTACCCTTGTGTCTGATACCTATTTTTACACACGTTACATGGACAGCAAAAGTGATAAATACCACAAACAAAAACAAGATTGAGCAAGACGAACCCATGTTTCACCCCTAATATTATGTTTTGACTGCACACATGCCAATTCCGAGAATCGCTATCGCCTGCTAAATACAGCTGTGCAGAAAACAGACTTCTATTCGTGTTTGTATTATGCCATTCTTTTTACCAGCTATGATCTGCCGTAAAAGTTGGTTTATACAATTCCAAGTACACAAAGCATAATCATGAACATAGTCTGGAAGTAATCTAATTTAATTCGTTATGTGTAAGACTACTAAATTAGCTTGTGAGACGTAAGCTGAGTTTGTAATTCTACTTCATGAACTCAATTTGTTTGTTAAACTCCCCTTTGTGTGGAACTAGTGCTAGAGATAACAAGGTTACTTTGCGCACTATTCATTGTAGCTACGATGAAAGTTTCGGTACGCTGTTGACTCTCGAAGTTTACTTAGGACAGATATCATTGAAAAACGAACTGTGAGAAAATGACTGCACGCATTGACCTCATTGCACTATCAGTGATGAATAGAGTTTCCCTTTGAAATATATAGGGCGGGCTGCTGGCACCAATCTCTGGTAAACCAAGAAAACAATGACGTTTATGTAGGACGCTAGATTCACTTCGCTACTTGGACATGCACCTTCCGTCGAAGACAATTCGTCAAGTTTGTCTCTGTGAAAACTGTTCGCAAAATAAAGATGAAGCCCCCAAATATTAGGCGCCTATTAGTAGTCTTTATTTCAATGTTATTTTGAATCCCCAGACACAAATCATAAAAATCCTCGGGAAGTAGTTCGTCAGTGGAACAATAGGGCTAAGTTTTATTCCAAAAAAGCGTAATTAAGTGCTGTAATAGAGATGCAATTCAGCCTAACAAAGGTACTAGCCATGTACTTGAGCGACTGTGATACCTCCATCATTTATTATGCATAGACTTCGCGCTACGATTCGTGTCATGCATAAAGTTGTAATTGACATCAGCGACAAAACATCGCAATTCGGCTACGGGGATCATTTATTTCCACTTCATTGGCCCTTAATTGAGCGTCCAACAAATACGATGGCGATTTCGAAGTAAGAAGCGAAAATGCCTAAAGTTCTGTCTACAGAGACATATTTTCGTGGTGCAGGAATTAAAAAGCAATCTTTATGCACATCTGTGTGAATGAATTACAATAACCCAAGCAAGGCGAGCGGAAAACAATGTTTCAAGAATAAAAGCTTTACAACGCATATGAGAATTATGCTCAGCTAACAATGAACTATAAATGCAAATGAAAAGTATAGTGCACATAATGGAGCCTTTGGTATCACCACTGTTCTTCATAGCAGAGGCAGATGCCGCAAGTTGACCAGCAATGGCGGAACCAGCGCAGTGCTTGCACTATCGAAACGTATCTTTTTTCCGCGGGAGCAGCGCACTCTGCTTGTACGAATAGAGTTGGTATTCTTCACTACGTTCACTTACATTGTGGAAATGTACCATCTTGGCGACATAGGAGTAGGGCCGCTATCTTGTATGCGTTCGAAAACCGACGTTCGGATTTCCTTCACGCGACTGTCAAGGCCGCGGTTAAATAGCGGTCTCGATCAATCTACGCCAATGGCGTGAGGCTAAATCGAACGTCGGTTTTCGAACGCGTAGAAGATAGTGGCCCAGGACAGGACTGCCATAATAAGGCTTTATCCGGTCTACATGCTCAATCTAACGCCCTCGAGGTTGGTAATCATAAAAGGGCTCAAACGGCTCGACCACATAGTTCACGGATGAAGTTAGCTAGAAGACACGCTGCGGGCCATGGTATCTCGACAGAAATTTCGTCTAATTAACGGGGACAGTGGAAGGAATCAATAGCCATCAAAGTGAGTTAGCCGTATAGGACGCAAACGGCTTGAGACGTCTAGATGGTGTTTTTTACGCTGCTGATCAACAGTAGTAAGAGAGCGGGCAATGAGGTGGAACTCTTCAGCGTGTTTACCAGCTTTGGAAACTGTCGCCGGCTCATTTACATAAGAGTGGTAAGGAAGTCTGGCGTACAGTGTGCGGGAGGGCTCTTGTCCATAAAGAGGAAGGAAGGAGAACGTACAGTCGTGGTTAGCGTTGCGGTATTCTGGGTGCGCGTAAGAAAGGAAAGAACATGGCCCTAGTTTCATTGATCGGAAGTCATGTATATTGCCAGCATATCACCGACTGTTTGAATAACTCGTTCAGTGATATCATTTGTTCAAGAAAGGTAGGCATTCGGGTTAAACGACTTGCATTCTTTTAGAATTTATTAGACCACGACCAACAGAAATACACGTCTTTGGTCGAAGTCGCTCACGTGATGCTCTCTGCTGTAGAATAATGCGGCGGGGTGATCGAGGGCAACAATTATCCAGCGGTTTCCAGCAGGAGTGATGTGAAGGGGTCCATAAATGTCAACGCAGTTGCGGTTAAATGGGCCGGTGGGACAAGGCAACGGCTTTCACGCGTCGGGGGAACGGCGAGGATTCTTGAAGCAGTGGCAGGCGAGGCAGGAACGGACGTAGCAGCTGTAATGAAGAAAAGCACAAGAACAAGGCTAGCCAGATCGTCTGTATCATGCCTGCTGTGCAACCAGTGGGCCAGCCGAATCGCCAGTGCTTGGCACGAGTGTGACCCGTTCGGGCAAGCAGCTGTTCTTGCTCGGCGTCACTTACCTTCTCGGTTACGAACAGACGCTACCATCTGAAGTGTTCAGTACACCCCATTACAATTGGTGCAAGATGCTGGGTATTCAAGAACATCTACACCCTGGAACTCCAGTCTCGGACTCTGCCTCCCGTCATGCCGGACTCTCCCCAGCCGACGTCACGGCCACCCTCCATTGCCTGCTCTGGCGCTGTCCCGCAACGCCATCCAGTGGTTTTCAGCGGTACGGATGAACAGGACGTCAGTGACTGGTTGTCTACCTATGAACGGGTGAGCTTGCGCAATCGATGGGACGATACCACCAAGGTAAATGCCGTCATCGTCTACCTTGCGGGAGTGGCTCACCTGCGGTGTAAAAATCACGAAGCCGACTTTCAGTCCTGGTCCGCGTTCAAGACAAGTTTCGCTGCAGTTCTAGGTCGCCCGCCATCCACAAGTTGCGCGCCGAGCAGCGGTTACGAGAGCGAGTGCAACAACCCGGTTAAACATTCACCTGTCATATCGAAGTGGTTCTCGACCTATGCAAATGTGTGGATGCTTCTATGCCCTAAAATGACAAATTGAAGCACATTTTGAAGGGAATCGCCGATGAAATTTTCCAAATGTTGATTGCCAAGAGTCCACGCACCGTAGCAGAGCTCATAAGCTTGTGCCAAAGCTACGACGAGTTGAGGAGGCAGCGCGAGTTGACCAGGTGCCCTTCAGTGGCTGAGGAGGCCTTCATTTCCACGACAGGCCTTGCTCACACAAATCCAAGCTTTCGTGCGGCAGGAAGTTGTACGTCAGCTTTCTCTACTACCCGTCGCTGAGGTACCCCAAAAGCAGCCGCTGCCGCAACAGCCTCCTACACAGCTCGCCCCTACGCTTCGGCGGGTTATTGAAGACCAAGTTTCTGAAGCTCTACAAATGCAGCATCAGCAGTACCCTGTCGCCGCGCCACTAACTTAAGCATCCGTCGCCGTGCAGCCTCCTCGTCAACAACTCGTTGCGCTACATCCTCGGCCGCTACCACCCGTTCATCATCCTGTGCATCGACCTGCTCCTGCCTTTGCTAATCCTTCGCGCACGCAGGACAACAGGTGCATATGTTATGCTTGCGGTATTTCCGGCCATGTTGCACAACTCTGCCGCCGCCGCATGCTGCACTCTGATAGGTTTGTGCAGTCGCCTCCCTACGCCGACGTGAAGCCTTTCCACGACAAATATTTTAGTCGGCAGTCGAACAGGCCACCAGCCGAGCGCCCGGTCCTTACACGTCGTTCACCTTCCCCGCGACGCCGCTCGTTGCCCCCCATGCGTCGGCGGCCTTCACCCACACAAGAGGAAAACTAAGCGCCGCTGTTCAGGAGGCAAGAACTGCGTCGCCATCGATCTGTACAAGTCCTCCATTGTCGCCTTCGAACGTTGTCGACCTCACTGGTGACGACGTCCCTACCGTTGCGCTAATTGATACTGGAGCAGCCATGTCTGTCCTAACGAATGCCTCTCTCGCGCTTTACGAAAAGTTACGACGCCACTTTCTGGGTTTTCTCTTCGCACAGAAAGTGCCCAGCCAGTTCAGGCTTGAGCATCATGCGCAGCTAGAGTTGTTATTCAGGCTGTTCTCTATATTGTGCAGTTTGTGGTTCTGCAGTCCTGTTCTCACGACGTGGTACTTCGGTGGAACTTCCTTCCGCGAAATAATACCGCCATCAATTGTGCACGAGCTGAAGTCGAATTATAGCCTCTGTGTGACGTGCCCCTCCTTGGCGCCACTTCTCTTGCCGCTAAGCTAGTTCTTCGGGAAGACATCGCTATACCGCCGTACTCGTCTGCCGTTGTTCCCGTTTTCTGTGGCACTGTCTCTGAAGGCGCTGTCCTCTTCACTCCTTCGGAACTCTTCGTAACCCGCAAAGACGTTCCCCTCCCTTTCGCCACGCTTAAAATTTCAGCCGGTTTCAGCGCCATCATTGCCTAGAATCCGCTTCCTACAGCCCTGACGGCTCTCTGCGGCGAAGCACTTGGCCATGTTCAGCCTCTTCATGACATGTTTATAAGCGGCGTGCCGGATGCATCGTATGCAGGGCTCACTGATGTCTGTGCAATTTCCATTTCTGCTCCGCCATCACCTCACTTATTGACACCTTTCATTGCCTATGACCTTACTTCCGAGCAGCGTTCCCACCTTCTTCACCTGCTTGCCGAGTTCCACTCTTTTTTTGATGTCGCTCAGCCTACTCTGGGTCGCACGTCAACCGTCAGTCACGACATCGACACTGGCTGCAACGCGCCATTGCGGCAGTGCCCGTACCGTGTATCCGCCAAAGAGCGTCAGGTGTTCATTGAGCACGTGGACGACATGCTTCAGAGCGGCGTCATTCGACCTTCACCATTTCATCATCATTCGACCAGAACCACCAAGCATGACCCGTGGCCGTGCGCGGTGGTTCTCGTAACGAAAAAAGATGGTTCCATTCGATTCTGTATAGATTATCGCCGTCTTAACAAGATAACGCGAAAAGACGTCTACCCTATTCCGCGCATTGACGACGCTCTGGACAGCTTGCAAGGCGCTGAATTCTTCTCTTCGTTGCATTTACGATCGGGCTACTGACAGGTCCCGATGTCAGCAGTTGACCACCCTAAAACTGCATTCATTACTCCAGATGGTTTATACGAATTTAATGTGATGCCATTAGGCCGATGCAATGCGCCTGCTACGATTGAACGAATGATGGGTAATATCTTGCGCGGCCTAAAATGGATCACGTGTTTGTGCTACCTCGACGACATCGCCCCTGATTTCAGTACGCATCTACTTTGCCTTAGGCAAGTGTTGACGTCCTTGACCAACGCCGGCCTGCAACTGAACCTGAAAAAGTGCCACTTCACCGCGCGCAAGCTCATGATTCTAGGTCACGTCGTGTCACAAGACGGCATTTGCCGCGACCCATCAAAACTTCGCGCTGCGACAAAGTTTCCGAAACCTAAGACACTCAGAGACCTCTGCGGCTTCATCGGCCTCTGTTCTTACTCCACACGCTTTGTACGCAGTTTTGCCTCGAACTCTTAAGTGGCACCAATGACCTATCCTCATGGTCTCCTAAATGCGACACCACGTTCATGACATTACACCGGCTCCAGACGTCTCCACCTACACTGTGACACTACGACCCCACCGCCCAACAGAAGTGCATATCGAAGCCTGTGGTTATGGCCTTGGCACTGTCCTTGCCCAGCGCAAGCCTGGCTACACCGAGTACGTCGTTGCTTACGGCAGTCGTGCGCTGAGCACTCGTTTCAGCAGTCGTGAGCAATCGTTTCAGCACTCGGGAAGCTTCGCCCTCATTTATACGGCAGGCCTTTCAGTGTGGTTACTGACCATCATGCCCTTTGTTGGTTATCCTCTTTAAAAGACCCGTCTGGAGGCCTTACCCGCTGGGCTCTGCGGATTCAAGAATACGACATAGACGTCATATGCCGCTCAGGTCGCAAGCACACTGACGCTTACGCTATGTCCCGTTCTCCGCTGCCAGCCGACACGGCCTCCCTCTCCACCATTAAGGCCGTATGCTCGGTTGACATCGACACCTTCGCATCAGAACGGTGCAAAAATCCTTGGGTGACCTTTCTTTTGGATGTACTTTCTGGCTCGCCTGCATCTCCCATCTGCCGCTCCCTGCATCGCCAGGCTGTTCATTTTGCTTTCCGGGATAACCTCTTGTATCGACGCAACTACCAGCCCGATGGCTGCAAGTGGCTCCTGGTTATCCCTAGGACTTTACGTTCCAACAGGTGCGCGTCTTTCCATACTGACCCACAATGTGCACACACAAGCGTTTTGAAGACGTATGAGCGCCTGCGGCAACATTACTACTGACGAGGAATGTTTACTTTTGTCTGAAAGTTTGTCCGCACGTGCCCACAATGCCAAAGCCGCAAATCTCCGCCTCATCCGGCACACGGCTTATTACAGCCGCTTCCGTGCCCTTCTCGTGCCTTCAACCGTGTGGGTATTGACCTGTATGGGCCGCTACCGCTAACACCCGCTGGAAAATGATAGATTATTGTCGCAGTTGACCACCTTACACGCTATGCTGAAACCGCTGCTCTACCTGCAGCGACCGCCATTGACGTTGCAACCTTTCTGCTCCATCGTTTCATTCTTCGTCACGGCCCACCTCGGGAGCTGCTGAGTGACAGAGGCCGTGTGTTTCTGTCGGAGGTGGTTGAAGCTCTGCTTGCTCAATGCCGCATAGTTCACCGGACCTCCACGGCATACCATCCTGAAACTAACGGCCTTACAGAGCCTTTCAATTGCACCCTTGATGGTATGCTCGCCATGTACGTTTCATCGGAGCATACAAACTGGGACATCATCCTCCCATTTGTCACTTACGCACATAGTACGGCTACACAAAGTACTACAGGATTTTCTCCATACTTTCTTCTCTACGGTCGCGATCCTTCGCACACCATCGATACGGTTTTGCCTTATACACCAGACGCGTCAGAGTGTGCTCCCGTTTCAGCCGTCCCCCGATATGCCGAGGAATACCATCAATTAGCCCGAAAGTTCACCTCCGCGGACAAACAACGACAAAAAGTCAATCATGATGGCGACTCTATGAATCCGAACTTCGCTCCCGGCCCACTTGTCTTGTTGTCCGTGCCTTCAACCACGCCTGGACTTTCGACAAAACTTATCTCGCAGTATGATGGACCATACCGCATCGTCGAACGCACCTCTCCGGTCAACTATGTCATAGAGCCGCTTACACCGACATCTGACAAGCGCCGCCATGGACGGGATGTTCTTCACCTTCGCCGCCTGAACCAATTCTATGACCCGCTCGTCTCCACGCCGTAAGTCGCCAAGATTGCTCCACTTTTGCACCGGGGGTAATAGTAAGAAAGAAGAAGAGCACAAGAACAAGGCCAGCCAGATCGTCTTTATCATGCCTGCAGTGCAACCAGTGGGCCAGCTGCATTTCCAGTGCTCAGCACGAGTGTGAGCCGTTCTGGCTCTGCTTCACCTGCCTTCTCGGTTACGAACAGACGCTACCATCTGAACTGTTCAGTACACCCCATTACACAGGGGACGAAGTGGTACATTCTCTGCCAATACTTCAGAGCTGGAGGCAACTGTAAGTCTCCAACACTTAGGCACGATCACACAGGGGTACCGCATCCAAGGCGGCGCATATGTCTGAGCGTAGGTGGCGGGGAATCACCAAAAGCCATTTGCGTCCTTGGAAGAGATAGTTGCAAAGGTATAGCAAACCGTCGCGGAGATAAAAGTGTTGCGATTGACACCTATTTCTCGAGTGATGGCAGGCGACGTTGGTTCATGCAATATGTCCACAAGGGAAGCAATCCAGGGGTCTTTTGTGTATCCAGGGGTATGTCGCTGATGGCGAGTGAGGACACGTCGCAGAGGGACACAGACGGAGGCAAAACACCAGATCTAAGAGGTGAGCGGGACAGAGAGCTTACATCAGAATGTTTACATCCAGACTGATAAAGGACTCGAATGTCGTAAACCCTACGCCGTAGTTCCCAGCGAGCGAGGCGAGCTGATGGGTCTTTCAAAGAGGAGAGCCAACATAACGCACGGAGGTCGGAAAACCAGGCTTAACGAGCATCCGTAAATGTTCGACCCAAAGAAGGTTGTAGGTGGTCGAAGCTGGCGTGGAAGCATTTTTTAAAAGGAATGATCTGGGCGCTTTGCTGCTGCATAATGTTCGCGTCGACCCATCAAGGAAGGACATCGGTAAAGGAAGGCCAAGAAGGTAGAGCAGAACCTTCATTGGCGCCAATTTCGAAAGGAGAGCTGCTGGTCAGGAACGTCGTATGGGAGAGACAGGATCATGTTCATCTACACTGTCGAACCACTCCCCGCGCACAAAAGCGGAGGGGCATGAAAGCAGATTGGGAACATATATGGTGCTGGCGTCATTGTGGAATGTTTTGTGGATACTAACCAACGACAACGACGTCTTTTTCTTGTTGTCTTCGTTTAGTGCGGCAAAGTATTCCACAACAAAGTCAAACCAACTAGCCCACCTTTCAGTCTTATGGAGCTGGCAGAATGTTGAATTAAGAGTGCGGTGCAATTAACTAGGAAGCAATGTCAGCGAACAGCCGCTTTATAATGGACAAAGTGCGCTCGCGTTGCCGTCGAGAGCCGTTGCACTTTCCGTCGCATCCACCAACTTTCGGCCCTCGTGCCGGCTCTTTTGCCCCTTTCCGCTTGACTCTTCAAGAGTGGATGAATCAAGTCCTAATAGCCATTCCCATCGCAATATTATCCCGATACTCTCAATGGGTGGCCCAAGAGAATTTTCGAAATTATTTGATCATGCCGTGAGCCTACCTAGGCCTATCAGGACAAGCTGAAGGGCGGCCGCCCGCATGCCAGCCCACCAACAACGGGGCAACCGCCCACCCCCATGCGTTACCTCGTCGCCCACCTCCCGGCTGCCCACCGCCATAGAGTACAATGTCGAAGGACAGGATGTATCCTCCGAAGAACTTTGAGACGTTTCCTGGCACTCACCAGGGTCCCGCGCCCAGGAGCAACGCCACGTAGCGTCCTGTCATACCGCCTTCCTCATCATCATCTTGACACCCATCGAAGCAGGCCAATGCTTTGCATTCTAAGCCCAGCCGCCACGCTCCACTCCCTCACCTCCCGGCCAACACGTTCACCTCGTCGGCCGCCCAAAACCACCATCGAACTTATTAAGCTCCGGCCTTGGCACCTATACACAGCACTTTACTGCGACCAGCGAAGCTGCAGGCCTTCATGCACACATCTCGCGACTCAGAGTAGATACACGTGGTCAACAATCCTGCGAGCCGATCCTGCGATGCCTAGCATCGCAGGGTCGGCTCGGACACAAGCTTTCCTCCGTATCAACTTTTTCGCTGTGTCCTGCACCATTTCTACCATCTACGTCCATGGCGCACCATCACACGGTGCATACGGGGCATATTCTACCACACGTTCAATGATTTCATTGATGAAGCCATCCTTGACGATCTCCAGCAAAGCAATCCTACGCTTTCTCATCTGAGGGGCTGCCATGCATCTTCAACCATCATTTTCACAAGGGGAGGCCTGTTTCAATTGCAGCTCGACTGTGCCGACATCTGCCGCAAGCCACGGCATGAGCGGTACCATCTTTGCCGTGACACTGACCTCCCGCCACCCGAAGGCTCGCCACCCACTTGCAACCCGTGGCGCATCGTCTTAAACAGGCCTCACGCACAGCTACAAGTGTAAGCACCCATACGTTTAACGTCTTGAACGGCCAAAGCAAGAGGCACGTGGTCATCAGCCACTTTCACCCGCCAACTCGATCACTGCCTTACTGCCCCTCGACACCATGGTGCCCAAACCCGCCTGTCAACATGCCCAATAGACGTGGTCCGTTGTCTCCCCCCGCGCTCCCTTTGCCATGGGTAGTCGCGCTGCAGCAAGAAAACGCGTCCCTCCGACCACAGCTCATCATGCTAACAGCTCACATTGTGGCTCAGAAGACCGGAATCAACCCCGTTCATACCCTACAGCGAGCTCTTGACGGTACGCTAGAGGCAGCGATCGCCCTCCAGTCCTCTTCCATCCTCAATCGCCTCCTCGCACGGCCTGGACTTTCAGAGCCGTGAACGAGGAATAGCAAGCGCCCCAAACCCGACGTTCCCCTTGAATCTCTCCACTTTTCCGAAGACGTCCAGGCTGTCATCAACACTGTCATGGTGGAGCTCGAAAAACGCCTGGATGCCTGGTTCACCTCCGTCCGCCAGCTTCTCACTGTACAAGAAGCTCTTAATCTCTGCACATGGGCTCCTCCATCTACTTTCCCGCCAAGTGCGAACAATTTCTTCAAGCAGTGGTCAAACTTTCAATGTTTCATTTCGAAACCACCCAAGATAAGAGCACCCATCCACCCTCGCACCACGTCCTCCTTCACTATGCGACCCTGGCAACCACCGTGGGAGGTGACACCTTCTTCATCCGCTATTAATTATGGCTGTCGACACCGTCGTCCCCATTTAGCAGTGAAGCTGTAGTGATTTTCGCGCGAAGCGTAATGACCGGTGATTCTGGTATGCTGCTTCGTATCATTGGGAAAGTCAGCGACGATTTTTCTGCACGGTGAAGCGGGTGCGAGGGCTTGAAGCCTCATGGGTGAGGGGTTGCAGAGTACACCGTTGATGGAGAGGCGCGTGTTGAGATCGATGAGGTGATGAGCATGCATGTTATTCGCAAAGTTAAAGAAACTGCGGAAGTCGGTCCCGAGAACAGCCTGCGAGAAATCAGCAAGCAATGAAAATCCAGGGAAACATATGGCGAAATCCAAGGCTAAGTGTAAGAGACCATTGGCCATATTTGTGGATAGCGGGGTTGCTAATCGCTTGAAATGGGAGGTCTCTTCGTTGCGACGGTTATCTGCACAAGAGGCCGGTATGCTGCTACTCTGGGCTCCTGTGCCGACAAGGAAGCGAGCGCAACTGTTCTTGTCAGAAACGTACAATAGGCGGCATGTCGTCCTCCAGTACCCCTTGCCGCCGTCAGTGGCTGGTCGCGGAATTTGCCGACCGGGGGGGGGGGGGGCGGATATTCTGTAAGGGTCCACATAGTGGCCTCTCCATTTCGACCGCTGCTGATTGGGTGCAGCTGTACGAGCAAGACGGAGATTAGTGGCCCAAGCCAATCAGCAGCGGTTAAAATGGACAGTCGACTAGGTTGACTCTTGCAGATTGCCTCCCCAGGAGCACCGACGGGTGCACTTGCGAGCACAGACGCCGAATACGCGGGACTACCAGCGCCCAGCCGATGACGAGCTGTCGCGTCGCGCGTCGGATAGTTGAAACTCTGGTGGGCGCGAGGGCCCTGGGGAGTGACTGCGGGACCGGAGCGTTGACAAAGGTCGGCGTGAAGAGAGCGCGAGGTCATCAAGTCGTCTGATAAGGGCGTCCACATGGCCCTCTATGTTCGCGAGCATAGTGTCTGAGGCAGAAGCCGGAGGCGAAGTCGTAATGTCGCTGATGCTAGGGGCCCGCAACTCGGTTAGCCAGTTCAGCAAACTTGTCTAAGGGCACACCACCCACAGCCACGAGAACTGGGACTATTTGCTGCGGGTGGCGCTGGAGGAACAACTCATGCAGCAGATTGTCCTGTTGAAAGGAGGAGACTCCGCCAAGAAGCAGGCGTATCCATCGAAGTAGCCGTGGAGGCCGATTGTTACCGAGCTCCATAGCTATGAGGAGCTGCTGGAGTGCATACTCTCTGACTGGAAGCTGCTGTACAGCTGCCGAATTCTCGGACTCCAGGCAAGCTATCTGCTGTTTCGCCCGAGGTCTCGTCTCGCTTTCCACCCAAAATCCCCTTCACGCGCTCCTACTGTGTAACGACCTGAGTCGCATTGAACTTGTGTTGGCCCCTGCCAACTTGGGTCACCTCGGCAGTGAGTCGGCTCACCAACACGATTGGGGATTCATCGACCGAGCAGATATCCCCCCACGTCGGACAATGCAGCGCAGGAGGCCCTGGTGACCTACCACGATACTGCCCAGTACTATCACCTCGAAGGATACGCCTACGCAGCCTCTCATGGAAGTCTTCCCATGCTTTCTGAGATCGTCTGGAGTAACCGCCAGACCCGCAGCTTTCTGTGTGACCTGGCGTATTAGAACAATCACCCAGGTGTTGTCGAGCCACACTGCTGACTGTGCGGCAACGTTGCCTCGCCGAACCACCTCTTTTGCGGCTCCCCAGAGGATTCTCTGCCGAACGACCTCGTCTCGGCCCTGCCGAAGAACAATGGCAGCCCCATCTCTTCAATATGGACAAAGACATTCAAGCATGGGTCTTGGCACGAGCTGAAGACGTCATCGAAAAGCAGAGCCTGTCAGCCAATGTAGATTAACCTCCCTTACCGCTTAAGTAGTTACTCATTGCTCAAAGTGGTTACTCATTCACTCTGAAGGAAGAAAAAACAACAGTTGAGCCGATAGAACCAAAAAAGGAGGTACACAGTGGCGGAAGGGGGATGAAGAAGTGATCGTAGCGAGCAGCTTTACCTGAAAGCTCTCTGCACTTTCTAATATTTTTTTCTGTGATTTCTACAGTCGTGACAAGAACTCTGGGGGACTTCATCCTCGACAATGGGGGACCCGAACCCGGCCCAGCAACTGAGTGCTGAACGACCAGTTCGTTATGCCATCGACGTGAGTGACCACTTCGGCCCCAGCATGGTCTCGATTCAGCCATCTGAATGCTCCTCCACTGAAAGTATGGGCTCGGACAGAGATTTTATCCCGGTATTAAGCCGACGACTGAAGAGAAACATAACACGAACATCACCAACCAGTCGTCAGGCGATGAAAAAGGCAAGGGGAAACAGTAGTACACTATTGCATACGTACCAACAACGACAACAGACAGCTTCAACACACTGAACATGCAGAGCTTGTCGGAATATTTCAATCGAACTGCCCATTGCCAAGTTGAAGAAATGCGTATAAATCCTCAAAAGAACATCCTTTCGGTAGAAGTCAGGACACATACAATACTGGAAGTACTGAAAAAGGTCACTCGGTTGGGAGGCATTCCTGTTCGCGCCTTCTCCACATACAGCATGGAAGCCACGACAGGCGTCATCTACAACATGGACATTGATATTACAGACATTGATCTCGCCAATATGCGGTCAGCGGCGACTCCTGTGTCAGCTTTCACCGTATGGTCCCGATGTGTGAAACTAGTGTTCCTGTCAGAAACTGCCAGAGCACGTCAAGGCTGGATAATTTCGGCATTCGGTACGTTCTTACATGCCAAGGCTTTCACAATGTCACAATTGTATGAATTTCGGGCATGACAGCACACTTTTCAAGGGCGCAGTAACACGAAAACGAAAGGGGGAACCTCATTGAGACATCAAATGCAACGTTGCTGCAAAGCGTCCAAATTGTTCTGGCGCCCACGATGCAAGGTCGAAAGAGTGCTGAAGATTAGGAATGGAACGTTATTCTGAAGCAGATGGTTAGAGACCATTCCACGCACAGAGGAGTTACAAAGACTATTCGACACCGCAGACAACGTTCGCGGCACCGACGTCAACGGGAGCGGAGCCTTCATCGCGTAGAAGGATCGACGGCTGAAGTGCAGCTTCCTCCACCTCTTCGTCTTAGGAATGAAGAAACACGTGCCTCAAAGCTTTTGCACTCGACGAAAGTGCAAGGCGACTCGTCATCAGCCCCAAACACATTGGATGCTCAGTAGCCCTCGTAACCATCGAGGCTTGTGGGAACAGCCATGTACCGCTCCTACACTTACGGGAAATTATGAAAAGATAAATAATTTTGACGTCAAGAGTATGTTGAAAAAAATTGATGGGCTCCATGTGCAGGATTCTTTCCGGTATAAATACCCCGGCGACCAAGACTGTCGTGCAGCGACATAAAGTGTTGGAACCACCTTATGTGGTTCTTCACTAAGCAAGTATGGCGATAATGTTTGAAGAACAGATGCGTGAACTGCTTCTTATGTAATCGAATGCTCGAGGTCCACGTGTCACTTCTCCGATTTGCGCCAGCAGGTATTTAAGTACCAATTTCCAGTTATTGTTATCTAAGAACATCATATGGATTCTTGTTTCGCATTTCTGGATATGTCCAGATTACCACCATCATCATCAGCCTGTTTTATGTCCACTGCAGGAGGAAGGCCTCTCCATGCGACCTCCAATTACCCCTGTTTTGCGCCAACCGATTCCAACTAGCGCCCGTGAATTGCCTCACTTAATCGCTCCACCTACTCTTCTGCCGTCCTCGACTGCGTTTCCTTTCTCGTGGTGTCCATTCTGTAACACTAATGGGCCAGCGGTTATCTGTCCGGCGCATTACATGACCTACCCAGCTCCAATTTTTTCTCTTGATGTCAATTAGAATATCGTTTATACCCGTTTGCTCTCTGATCAAAACACCTCCCTTTCTGTCTCTTAACGTTATGCCTAGCAATCTTCGTGCCATCGCTGTTTGCGCGATCCTTAACTAGATTTAAAGCTTCTTTGTCAGTCTCCAAGATTCTGCCCCATATGGCAGCACTGATAAAATGCACTGATTGTACATTTTCCTTTTCAATGATAATGGCAAGCTTACAGTAAGAAGCTTGTCGGATATGTCCAGATATGGTCTCGTAACGACCAAACCTCAAGCAAAATATGACTTTGTAATCTCAGATCCCTGGGATTACAAAAAAGGCATTCGTGGCATGCATTGTGCTCAAGCAACCTACCCTGTTTCACATTTATGTAGAATACAGAGATATTATACTCGTCTATACCATTGGCTGCTTCACAGCATATGCCTCTAATACAGCCTTCGTCATCGCACGTATGATGACTCCTCACAGGTTTAAACTACAGCATAGGTCAACATCTACTGCCGCAGAACTTGTTACTATCTGGGAGGCACTTAGATTTCTCTCCGAGGAGCCTCCTCGCCAATCTACGGCATTCTGCGATTCTAAGCCAGCTCTTCATGCGATTGACTGTGTCCTCCGACAGGGTCCATATCATTCAATTGCTATAGAATTAACAGGCCATCATGACTACTCAAATATAAATGCCGCAATGTCACCTTTCAGTGGATACCTTCACACTCTGGCGTTATCCAGAACGAACAAGAAGACGCTGAAGCGAGAACTGCTTTAAATAATGCTTCTGATGTATGCCTTCCATCCTCACGAACAGACACAAACGCCCTACTTTATTGCGTAATATGCAACATTGACCACTGGAACACTGGACTCAACCAGATCGACGACACAAGCGATTGCGTGATTGGGACCAGGAATTGAAATTTCGTATGTCTTACAAGCTGAAAAGAAGCCAAACAAGCATGGTGCAAAGGATTCGCCTTGGTGTCGCATTCACCAACCGTTATAAACATCTGATAGGTTGCACTGATACTAGGTCAAACTGTGAATACTGTAAGGCACCAGAAACACTTGATCACATATTGACACGTGTACCTATCTTTATCGGGCAACCACGTTTCGCCGCTTAACAACTGTAATCGCAGAGCTAGGGACGCGCCTGCATGTATCCGACGTTTCTGGAAAGTTATCGACGCTTCTATCCGCGTGTCTGTTGTCGCCGAACCTAGTGTTATCAGATTTCATCGCGTGACACGAATGGTGTAGAACTTTGTGGAAGGCACGCGGGTCCCATCAGTTAATCTGGAATATTCGACGACTGCTCTATAAGAGCCGACGCACTTGACCCGCTGATCAGTTTTTCGACGATCGCCGAGCGTGTTCGCCGCTATCGTTGTGCTATAAGTGCAGCCTGTATTGTGGGCACA
This sequence comes from Dermacentor albipictus, assembly GCF_038994185.2. Taxonomy (NCBI): domain Eukaryota; kingdom Metazoa; phylum Arthropoda; class Arachnida; order Ixodida; family Ixodidae; genus Dermacentor; species Dermacentor albipictus. The sequence goes on along the minus strand of NC_091827.1, from coordinate 116,446,521 downwards.
GGTTCGCCTAATAAAGGTTAGATTTGTCGTTCACAGTATTGCTACTGTGTTATTCAACGTCACCACCACGTGACATCTGGTGGAGGTGCTTGCGCGTTCATGTACCGAACGCCCCCGCAAAGCCGCGATCCTAGCCCGAAGACCGACAGCAAAACCAACGTCGCCCAAGACCAGCGTGCTAGCCGCCGACTGCAAGGACTGCCTCCGGAGCACGGACTTCTACCTGAGAAGACCAAAAAGATTGTGGACAAGGCAACCCCAATGGCAGCCCCAGCGTCCCCCATCGTGCTGCAGCAGCCCAGGGACCCTCCGACGTTCCGCGGATCAACATTCGAGGACCCGGAAACCTGGCTCGAGACGTATGAGGGGGTCGCTAAGTTTAACAGTTGGGACAGCGACGACAAGCTGCGGCATGTCTATTTCGCACTGGAAGACGCCGCCAGGACCTGGTTCGAGAATCGGGAAGCCACTTTAACGACATGGGACCTGTTCCGAAACGGCTTCTTACAAACGTTCCCAAGCGTCGTACGAAAAGAGCGAGCCCAAGCACTACTAGAAACCAGAGTGCAGCTGCCAAACGAGACGATCGCGATCTTCACGGAGGAGATGGCCCGTCTTTTCCGGCACACCGACCCGGAAATGTCAGAGGAGAAAAAAGTCCGCTTCCTGATGCGGGGCGTCAAGCAAGAACTTTTCGCAGGACTTATTCGTCACCCGCCGAAGACCGTAGCTGAGTTTTCTGCAGAGGCATCGACGATCGAGAAAACTCTGGAGATGCGCACCCGCCAATATAACCGCCAGGGGCTCACGCCACAGTACGCCATCCAAGGACTGGATTCCGGCGACCTTCAGGAGACCATCAGGGCCATTGTGCGCGAAGAACTGCGCAAGGTCCTGCCTTCGTCGCAGCCCCAAGTGGCTTCGATCGCCGACATCATCAAAGATGAGGTTCAGAGGTCGCTTGGAGTCCCGGAGGTGCAACCCCAATTACCGCGACCCCACCTCGAAGCGATGACCTACGCCGCCGTCGTACGCCGTCAAGGTCCCCTTCCGCGACCACGCCAGGGTCCTGCAACGACGCAATTCCGTCGTCCGCCGCCGCCGCCGCCCCTGCCAACGCACCCACCCGTCGCCCAGCGCACCTACCCGAGGAAGACCGACGTTTGGCGCGCTCCTGACCACCGCCCGCTCTGCTACCACTGCGGGGAAGCGGGTCACGTCTACCGACGATGTCCATATCGGGAAATGGGACTGCGAGGTTTCGCCGTCAACGCGCCGCGTCCACAGCTTGGAGAGCGCCCACGTGACATCGCCGACTACCACGCCGCTACTCAATGGAGCCCTCGACGACCATCCCGTTCGCCGTCACCAGGCCGCTACCTGTCGCCGCAGCGCCGACCATACACTGGCCCAGCTCGGGGCCGGTCAGAAAGCCCATATCCGGAAAACTAAAAGCAGCAACCGATGGAGGTGCGGTTGCTGTTCGTCGAACTGACGAAGATCCTCCACCGCCGACGAAGACGCCGAAGAAACTACCTCGACGATATAACGACACGCCGCCGTCCCGACGAAGTCTGGAAGTAAAGAACACGACGACGAAAGACAACCTGACGACGCGACGTTCCAGCTTCAGCTTAACACGACGCAGCCGTTATCCGACGCCAAGACCCAACTGCAACGCCAGACAAAGAACCACCCACCTCGACGTACTACTCGACGGCCACGCAGTTACCGCCTTAGTCGACACAGGGGCTGATTACTCCGTCATGATTGGACACATCGCCGCCCAGTTGAAGAAGGTTAAGACTGCATGGGAAGGCCCTGAAATTCGAACCGCTGGAGGACACCTCATTACGCCGACTGGAATCTGCACGGCGAGAATTACCATTCATGACCGGACTTACCCTGCCACCTTCGTTATCCTGCAACAGTGTTCACGAGACGTCATTCTCGGCATGGACTTCCTTAACCAACACGGCGCCATCATCGACCTGAAGTCGCAGTCAATAACGCTGTCGGAAGATCAAGCGATACCATCGGAGCGCCCTTGTAGCCACCACGCCTTGAGCGTGCTCGAAGATCAAGTGAGCATCCCGCCTCGCTCCAGCCTCATTATTTCGGTCGGCACCGAAACACCCTCTGACGTAGAAGGCGTCATTGAAGGCGACCAACGTCTACTACTCGACCGTGAAATTTGCGTCGCAAGAGGGATCGCTCGACTGCATGGAGGAAACACGAGGGTGTTGCTTACAAACTTCAGCCAGGAGTTCAAGCACATCAACAAGGGCACGACGATCGCATTCATCGAGGAAATACAGGAAACCAGCGATGCCTTTGTCCTCTCGGATTCTGTTGCATATACCTCGACGACCGCAGTTCCCGAGCCAGACTTCAACATAAATCCAAGTCTCCCCATGATTAAGCAGCAACAGCTCAGAAGTCTGCTTCGACGATACAAAGACTGCTTTTCGACGTCATCAAGGATTCGACAAACACCAGTCGCAAAGCATCGCATAATCACCGAAGAGAGCGCTCGACCACTACGCCAGAGCCCTTACCGAGTTTTGACGCGAGAACGCGAAGCTATAAGACAAGTCGACGAAATGCTGCGCGACGACATCATCCAGCCGTCGAAAAGCCCGTGGGCGACTCCAGTTGTTTTAGTGAAGAAAAAGGACAGAACCCTACGTTTCTGCGTCGATTATCGTCGACTGAACAAAATCACGAAGAAAGACGTATACCCCCTCCCACGGATAGACGACGCATTAGATCGGCTCTGTATTGCTAAATACTTCTCATCGATCAACCTCAAGTCTGGCTACTGGCAAATAGAAGTCGACGAAAGGGATCGCGAAAAGACCGCCTTCATCACGCCAGACGGCCTCTACGAATTCAAGGTTATGCCATTTGGACTGTGCTCGGCGCCTGCAACGTTCCAGCGCGTGATGGACACGGTTTTAGCAGGATTGAAGTGGCAGACCTGTCTTGTTTACTTGGATGACGTCGTCGTCTTCGCCGGAAATTTCGACGATCACTTTAAGCGGCTTGCGACAGTATTAGAGGCCATCAAGTCATCAGGGCTCACCCTGAAGCCGGAAAAGTGTCGCTTCGCTTACGATGAGCTTCTATTCCTAGGCCATGTCATCAGCAAATCTGGGGTACGCCCCGACCCGCAGAAGACGGCTGCCATCGCAAAGTTCCCGCAGCCAATCGACAAGAAGGCAGTGCGCAGATTCCTTGGCATGTGTGCCTACTATAGGCGCTTTGTCAAGGACTTTTCGCGCATCGCGGAGCCGCTAACACATCTATCGAAATCTGATGTCGAGTTCAATTGGGAAATGCCGCAGGCCGACGCATTTCAAGAACTCAAACAACGCATGCAGTCGCCGCCGGTACTTGGACACTTCGACGAGGACGCCGAAACTGAAATCCACACTGACGCCAGTAGCCTAGGCCTCGGTGCCGTCCTAGTCCAGAGGAAAGAAGGACTTGAACGGGTGATATCGTATGCTAGCCGGTCGCTGTCAAAAGCGGAAAGCAATTATTCTACGACTGAAAAGGAATGCCTCGTCATCATTTGGGCTACAGCTAAATTCCGCCCTTACCTCTATGGCAGGCCATTCAAAGTCGTCAGCGACCACCACGCGTTGCGGTGGCTAGCCAACTTAAAGGACCCTTCAGGACGGCTGGTGCGGTGGAGCCTCAGACTACAAGAATATGACGTAACGGTAATATACAAGTCCGGAAGAAAACACTCCGACGCCGACTGCTTATCACGCGCCCCAATCGATCCCCCGCCGCAAGACGACGTGAACGACGACGCCTTCCTTGGGATAATAAGCGCGGAAGACTTCACTAAACAGCAACGAGCAGACCCGGAGCTAAAAGGCCTCGTCGAGTATTTGAAAGGGAACACCGACGTTGTCCCTAGGGCATTTAAGCGCGTGTTGTCTTCGTTCACGCTACGAAACAACCTGCTCGTGAAGAAGAACTTCTCACCAGTCCACGCCAGCTACCTTCTTGTGGCGCCGTCAGCGCTCTGTCCAGAAATACTGCACGCCCTACACGACGATCCAACCGCTGGGCACCTCGGATTCTCCCGGACGCTGTCGAGGATACAGGAAAAGTATTACTGGCCGCGTCTGACCGCCGACGTCGCCCGTTACGTCAAGACATGCAGAGACTGTCAACGACGCAAGACACCGCCGACAAGGCCAGCAGGATTACTACAGCCGATCGAACCTCCTCGTTGACCATTCCAGCGGATTGCGATGGATTTGTTGGGGCCGTTTCCGATGTCAACATCCAGGAATAAGTGGATCATCGTGGCGACGGACTATCTCACCCGCTTTGCTGAAACCAAAGCTCCACCGAAAGGCAGCGCAGCCGAAGTGGCGAAATTTTTCGTCGAGAACATCCTGCTTCGACATGGTGCCCCAGAAGTCCTCATCACCGACAGAGGAACGGCTTTTACAGCAGAGCTCACCCAAGCCATTCTGCAGTACAGCTAGACGAGCCACAGGATGACAACTGCCTACCATCCGCAGACGAATGGTCTCACGGAGCGCCTGAACAAGACCCTCGCCGACATGCTAGCAATGTACGTCGACGTCGAGCACAAGACGTGGGACGTGGTCCTGCCGTATGTCACCTTCGCCTACAACACGGCGGTGCAAGAAACAACACAGATCACGCCATTCAAGTTGGTTTACGGCAGGAACCCGACGACGACGCTCGACACCATGCTGCCGCACGTCACTGACGAGGAGAATCTTGACGTCGCTACCTATCTCCAGCGCGCCGAAGAAGCCCGACAGCTCGCCCGCCTACGGATCAAGACCCAGCAGCCTACCGACAGCCGACACTACAACCTCCGACGACGTTTCGTCGAGTACCAGCCCGGCGACCGTGTTTGGGTATGGACCCCGATACGCCGGCGAGGACTCAGTGAGAAGCTGCTGCGACGCTATTTCGGACCCTACAAGGTCATCCGACGTATTGGCGCACTAGACTATGAGGTCGTGCCAGACGGCATTTCGCACTCACAGCGGCACCGCGCACGATCTGAAGTGGTCCACGTGGTGCGCCTTAAACCATTTTACGGACGCTGATGAACTTCCTTAGTATGTTGTTTTCTTTGCTACGAGTGCTTTTCTTTGTTACTTTCGTTTGTTTGCAGCATTGGGTCGATGCTTTTTAAGAGGGGGTAATGACACGTGTACTTATCTTTATCGGGCAACCACGTTTCGCCGCTTAACAACTGTAATCGCAGAGCGAGGGACGCGCCTGCATGTATCCGACGTTTCTGGAAAGTTATCGACGCTTCTATCCGCGTGTCTGTTGTCGCCGAACCTTGTGTTATCAGATTTCATCGCGTGACACGAATGGTGTAGAACTTTGGGGGAGGCACGCGGGTTCCATCAGTTAATCTGGAACATTCGACGACTGCTCTATAAGAGCCGACGCGCTTGACCCGCTGATCAGTTTTTCGACGATCGCCGAGCGTGTTCGCCGCTATCGTTGTGCTATAAGTGTAGCCTGTTTTTTGGGCACAGGTTCGCCCAATAAAGGTTAGATTTGTCGTTCACAGTATTGCTACTGTGTTATTCAACGTCACCACCACGTGACTATATTTTGCGTTTGTCGCGCCTACGTTCAACAACGCCAGCAATTAGTATCTTCCATTGCAAACCCCGATAAGAGGCCGCTATCTGAGATATTGGTTTAGGTCGGTGGCCTAATGCAAACAGCGCATCCCTGATTACTAGTTCCACTATATCCTTTCTCCAAGCCAGTGTACTGGACGCACAGCTTTGGAGATGTCGCAATGCTGTGTTTTCTTCTTTTGAAGTAGTAACTTAGCGCGAATAAAACCACGGAAACAAGAAAGACGGACAAGCACAAGTTAAACTCGCAACTGTTTATTGGAAGGAACGATAGTAAATATATATATATATATATATATATATATATATATATATATATATATATATATATATATATATATATATATATCCTCTTGTCACGCTTACCAAGTAGAAGAGAAGCCGGTACATGCACACAAGGGCGGTTGCGCAAGAAGGTAAATTCGGCACCTAGTAATGTGATAGAAGGCTCACTTGCACATCTATCTCTATTCTTCTTGATATTGTTACGTAAGAAGACGCAAATGAAAAGCTATATACAAGTATATTTACAACGTAATACGCCGCACTTGGCCAAGAGGCAACAGCCCGCGCTAGCCTCCAATCGTTGTCGTCGTCTTCTTACTGCTCGCCTCTTCGTCATCGGTAATACTATTCCGTAGCACTACCCCCGGCGGCAAAAGCGCCGTCCCGGAGCGACTAAAGGCCGGACTTGGAAACAGTGTAGTAGGCCTTGAGCCTACTGACGTGCACGACATCACTAGGTGCCACAGTAGATGACGAGGTTGAGCTCACAGGGGCAATTTCGTACGTCACAGGCGTCACCTGGCGCAGCACGCGGTAGGGCCCTGTGTATCGCGAAAGGAGCTTTTGTGAAAGTCCGACGTGACGAGAGGGCGACCACAAGAGCACGAGCGCACCAGGCGAAAACTGTACGTCACGGTGGTGGGCGTTGTACTGACGCTGCTGAGTGGTTTGCGAGTCCGTCAGTCGAGCACGGGCAAGCTGGCGTGCATGGTCGGCGAGAGCGATGGCGTCGCGCGCATACTCGCTTGTTGAGATCGAAGCAGGAGGAAGTGCCGTGTCAAGGGGCAAGGTCGGTTCGCGACCGTAGAGCAGATAAAAGGGAGAAAATCCGGCGGTGTCGTGCCGGGAAGAATTATAAGCGAATGTGACGTAAGGAAGGGCAATGTCCCAGTCGTGGTGGTCCTTGGAAACGTACTTTGACAGCATATCGGTAAGAGTACGGTTTAACCGCTCTGTCAGGCCATTGGTTTGAGGATGGTATGAGGTAGTCAGCTTGTGTTGAGTGGAGCAGGAACGTACAATGTCGGCGATAACTTTCGAGAGGAAGTTACGACCACGGTCAGTGAGCAGCTGTCGCGGGGCGCCATGAAGTAAGATAATGTCACGCAAGAGAAAGTCCGCGACGTCAGTGGCGCAACTGGTAGGGAGAGCCCGCGTGATAGCGTATCGGGTGGCGTAATCAGTTGCGACGGCTACCCATTTGTTCCCAGAGGATGACGTGGGAAAGGGACCGAGGAGGTCTAATCCAACACGAAAGAACGGTTCCACAGGGACAGTGATCGGCTGGAGATGACCGGCAGGTAGCACCTGAGGTGTTTTCTGACGCTGGCAGGTATCACAGGCAGCAACATAGTGTCGGACGGAGCGAGCGAGACCAGGCCAATAGAAGCGGCGGCGGACGCGGTCGTACGTGCGGGTTACGCCAAGATGTCCTGCAGTAGGTGCGTCATGCATCTCAAAGAGGACAGTCTGTCGTAGATGTTTTGGCACGACAAGAAGAAGATCAGATCCGTCAGGGAGGAAGTTCCTTCGGTACAGAATGCCGCCCTGGAGGACATATCGGCGAACGGATGCGTCGGTAGGTGTAGAGCGCAGACGCTCGATGAGTACTCGCAGCGATAGGTCTCGGTACTGCTCATCGGCGATGTTAGCGAAGGCAGACACAGAGAAAATGCCGTTGGCGGTACTACTGTTGGCATCGTCAGGCTCGTCTACCGGGTAGCGAGACAGGCAGTCAGCGTCCTTGTGTAGTCGGCCAGATTTGTAGGTGACAGAGAACGAATATTCTTGGAGGCGTAAGGCCCAGCGACCAAGTCTTCCTGAAGGGTCTTTCAATGAGCATAACCAACAAAGCGCGTGATGGTCTGTGATAACGGAAAAGGGTCGGCCATATAAGTATGGGCGGAACTTCGCAACCGCCCAAACTAGGGCCAGACACTCACGCTCAGTGATGGAATAGTTGCGCTCCGCGGGTGAGAGGAGCCTGCTGGCGTAAGCGATAACACGGTCGTTGCCGCGATGGCGTTGTGCCAGTACTGCGCCGATTCCGTGACCGCTGGCATCAGTACGAACTTCGGTAGGCGCAGAAGGATCGAAATGGGCCAGAACGGGAGGCGTTGTTAGAACGTCGATTAGATGCGAGAATGCAGAGGCCTCGTTATCGCCCCACTGGAATGGGGCGTCTTTTTTCAAAAGCTCGGTTAGTGGTCGTGCTATGGCCGCGAAATTTTTCACGAAACGGCGGAAGTAGGAACAAAGGCCGATGAAGCTGCGCACATCCTTGACACACTTCGGAACAGGAAAGTGCGTAACAGCATGGATCTTGCCTGGGTCCGGTTGCACTCCGTTCGCGTCAACGAGATGCCCAAGGACGGTAATCTGGCGACGGCCGAATTGGCACTTCGATGCGTGCAGTTGCAGACCGGCGCGACGAAAAACGTCCAGGACTGCCGAGAGGCGCTCGAGGTGCGTAGCGAACGTTGGGGAGAATACTATGACGTCGTCCAAGTAGCACAGGCATGTGGACCATTTGAAACCGTGAAGAAGGGAGTCCATCATGCGTTCAAAAGTCGCAGGAGCGTTACATAGACCAAACGGCATCAATTTGAATTGATAAAGACCGTCCTGAGTTACAAAAGCAGTCTTCTCGCGGTCGAGACCGTCCACAGCAATCTGCCAGTAGCCGGAGCGGAGGTCAATAGAAGAGAAGTAGCGAGCACCATGGAGGCAGTCAAGGGCGTCATCGATCCGAGGTAGGGGATACACGTCCTTTTTGGTAACCCTGTTAAGGTGCCGATAATCCACGCAAAAGCGCCATGAGCCATCCTTCTTTTTTACCAGTACAACCGGTGACGCCCATGGACTACATGACGGTTCTATGATGTTATTGGCAAGCATTTTGCGAACTTCAGCGTGAATAACTTGACGCTCAACCGGTGACACTCGATACGGGCGGCGATGAATAGGAGGGGCATCGCCGGTATTAATGCGATGTTTAACAGTTGTAGTTTGAGCCAAAGGACGATCGTTAAAGTCAAAAATATCGTTGTAGGAAAACAGAACGCGGTAGAGCTCACGAGCGTGCTCGGACGGCATGTCGGGCGCAATCATTTTCTGTAAGTCGGCGATGGTGCAAGTTGTCGACTGAGATGGTAGAGGAGGATCGGCTGAATTGCTGTCTACCTCAATAGATGCTATTGAGTGATCTTCGAATGAGCAAAGCTGGGCCAGAGACATCCCGCGTGGCAGCACTTGTGTCGTCAAGCCAAAATTGACCACTGGCAGGCAGACGCAATTAGCCGTAATAGATAAAACGGTATGAGGTACCGTGGTCCCGTGTGAAAGGAGGACGTCTTGTATAGGAGCCGCGATATAGTGACCGTCGGGCACTGGTGGGGATGACACTAGGTCAACGTAAGTCAGTGCCGTAGGTGGCAAGCGAACAAAGTCGACGGAACTGAGGCGACTGGGGTGTGGTTCAGTGGGATCCAGAACAGGCAGGTCAAGGCAGAGAGCACTGGCGGAACAATCAATGAGAGCAGAATGTGCGGAGAGGAAGTCTAAGCCGAGGATGATGTCGTGGGGACAGTGGGCGATGACTGTGAATAGCACGACTGTTGAGCGATCGGCGAAGGAGACGCGGGCGGCACACATACCAATTACGGGGGCTGTTCCGCCATCGGCGACACGGACAACAAGCGTCGTGGCGGGCGTGATTATTTTTTTCAGGCGGGTACAAAAGTCCGCGCTCATTACCGACAAATGCGCCCCAGTGTCTATAAGAGCAGATACAGGAACACCGTCGACTTGCACGTCAAGAAGGTTCAGATGAGTGGGCAACGTCAGTGGAGGATTTGGCGGCGTAGGGAGCAATGCAGCGTCACCTCGAGGCGCTGCATCATTCAGTTTTCCGGCTGGGAGTGGCGTCCGAAGGGAGTCGGCGAAAAGGAGCGACGGGGCTGGGGAGAGCGAGATTGTCGTCCTTGGGGCGAAGGTGAACGAGAATAGGGGCGGTTCGGCGCAGGAGAGTCAGTGGCGGCATTATCGGAGCGTGCGGCATAAGGACGAGAAGGGCCACCCGAGGGGCGAGAATAGGCAGTATAAGCAGACCGGGTCGGGGAAGTCCAGCGACTTCGACAGTGCCGAGAAATGTGCCCGATGCGACGGCAGTGAAAACAAATGGGCTTGTCGTCAGCAGTGCGCCATTCAGCTGGGTTGCGGAAACGTGGTGGGTAAGACGATGCGGGACGGGGCGGAATCGAAGAAGCCGGATGGGTATCAGGGTGATGGGCCGAGCAGATGGTGTGAAGGCCCATGTTTTCGAACTCCTGGCGGACAACTGCCTGGATCAGGGAAACCGTGACTGCCGGTGCGTTGGTGGGGCTGGAGTTGAAGGCAGCCGGATAGGCGGCCTCAATCTCGCGCCGAACGATCTTGGTAATATCGCCGGTGTTGTTGGGACGAGGAGCGTCGGCACAGGAAGAAGTCGCTGGGGTGTTGGGCAAACGGGCAAACTGCTGATCGATACGTCTGCTTTTAGCGAGTTCCAGGCGGCGGCACTCTTTGATAACAGCATCCACCGTCGCGACGTTGTTGAATACGAGCAAGTTGAAGGCGTCATCGGCAATGCCTTTGAGGATGTGGGATACCTTGTCTGACTCAGGCATGTGTGCATCAACTTTGCGGCACAGAGCCAGGACGTCCTGAATGTACGTGACATAGGGCTCTGTTGACGTCTGCACACGGCCGGAAAGCGCCTTCTGCGCGGCAAGTTTGTGACCGTAGGGGTTGCCTAACAAGTCTCGGAGCTTTTGCTTGAACGAATCCCAACTGGTGAGCTCCTCTTCGTGCCTCCGAAACCAAACTCGAGGTGTGCCACCGAGGTAAAAGACTACGTTGGCGAGCATGATAGTAGGGTCCCACCGGTTATTGCGGCTGACGTGTTCGTACAGGCTGATCCAGTCGTCGACGTCGTCCCCATCTTTGCCCGAGAATACGCCAGGATCACGAGGAGCAGGGAGAGAGATGTAGGTCGTCGAAGTGGCAGGAGGGGTCGGAGGCGGCTGAGTCGAATTGTCATCGCCGGGAGCCATGAAGCTAGGCTCGACGTACCGTCCACTGCGAAGCTCCGTGACGAGGTACAGGGAACGTCCACCTCCACCAGATATGTTACGTAAGAAGACGCAAATGAAAAGCTATTTACAAGTATATTTACAACGTAATACGCCGCACTTGGCCAAGAGGCAACAGCCCGCGCTAGCCTCCAATCGTTGTCGTCGTCTTCTTACTGCTCGCCTCTTCGTCATCGGTAATACTATTCCGTAGCAATATTCTTCACACAACCGAGCGTTGTGTGAATGACTGTTTAAAGGAACATGCGCGAAAACTAAAGAAAAAGGAGTAAGGGCGCACATTTGGTGGCTCAAGTTAGCACGTGTGGCTGTGATACTCGATTCGGTTCCTAGTGAGACTCCGGCCACGTTCCGACTTCATCATCGCAAGCGCCTCGGACGAGGAAGCAGCCGGCATGATCAGGAAGATCAACTGCCTCAACTTTGACGGGCAAAATTACGACGTGAACGCCTACGTGGCGCTACCGGAAGACATCAAAATAGCCGTTATTCACGCGTTACCCCCGGGAATCGCGGTGGACCTACTCGAATCCAAGTTGCGCCTACGCACCCAAGGAGTGGAGATCTTCAGCGCTAGAATGCTCGGCAAGTCGGAGACTGCACTCGTCACCTTCGACGGCCCTTTCATCTCGAAATACGTCATTTTTGGGGCATCCGAGTACATGACCCACCCCTACAGACCCACGAGACAAGTATGCTTCGTATACGGCGAGCAAGGACACCACTCAGACAAGTGCCCAATGCCGGGAGCGAGCATCTGCCGCCTGTGCGGAGCAACTAGCCCCCCAGAGGGGCACCAATGCCAACCGAAGTGCCTGGTATGCGGAGGAGCCCACCTAACCGGAACCAGGGACTGCCAGCGGCGCCCCAAGGACACCAAGGAGCTACGCGGCCACCAACAACCGCATCATCAGCAGCAACAACGCCGAGGCCGGAGCCGCAGCTGCAGCCGCCGACTCAGATGGTTGAGCTCGGAGGGCGATCAAGCCAGCTGGAGCCGCTCGAGGAGCCGAACAAGGTGCCAGTGGAGGAGCCAGGCGAGAGACCCAGCAAGGGACAGCTCCTTCCCACCACTGCAGCCTCCGCCCACGAGGGGGCCGCAGCAACACAAAGGACAACAACAACAGATTAAGAAGACCCAAGACAACGCTAAGCTGAGCTGGGGAGCACCCAAAACACCACCTCCACACTCGGGGAAAGATAATATTAATGGAGAGGAATTAAAGATCTTAGAAAGGAAAACAAAGCCTATCGCAAACGCATAGAACAGCTAGAAAGACGGTTGGAGGAGCTAATTAAAGCCCTGCAGGATCAAAGGACCGGTAGTCCCCCTAGAACAAGGACTCCACCACAACTACAACCACAGCAACCAGAATCTTTCGAAGACCAAATGAGAGCATTTATGATGTTTATACAAGAGAAAACAAATGCATTAGAACACAAAATGGCAATAATGGATCAGGAGATCCGAAACCAACGCAAACAACAAACCTCATAACAAGCTAAAGACAAATTCAACCTGAGAAGACAGCGCCTCGAAAACTACAGCGCGTCTAACACCTAGGACTAATAATGGCCAGACACGAAACAATAGAATTTTGGCAATGGAATTGCAGGGGATATCGCAAAAAACAAGGGCAACTCCTACAATACATAAACACACAACTCACACCACCAGATATCATAGCACTGCAGGAGAAAGGGAAAACCAAACCGGCGCTAAAAGGCTACGTGGGCTATGAAAAAGAACCCACAGCAATACTAATTAGTAAATCCCTGACCCCCATAGCAAACGACAGCATATCCGACACAGACATAGTCCATGGTATTGTAGAAATCATTGCAAAAAAGAAAAGAAAAGATAGCAGTGTCTTTGTCATAAACCTCTATAGTCTTCCGAGCAAAAAAGAGGCGGACTTCCGCAAACTTTTTGCAGGAGCGAGCAAATTAGCCAAAACAAACCCCCTAGTGATTGTAGGAGATTTCAACGCCAAAGACCTGACCTGGGGTTACAAAAAACCAGACAAGAAAGGCATACAATTTAAGGAAGCAGCAGATATATACGGCTGCACCCTCACAGCAGACGACAGTACGCCAACCAGACTAGGTAGAAGCATAAGCCCCGACACATGCCCCGACCTGACATACATCCGAGGAACAGACAAGGCGGTGTGGGAAAACGTGCTGTAGAATCTGGCCAGCGATCACTACATCCTAAAAACGCAATTGGCAACCGGAAGAATAAAGCACCTGATTGGCACCACCAAGGTGACAGATTGGAATGCCTTCAGGAAGGAATGCAAAACCATAGAGGGAAACATCGAGTCCCTAGAAGGCTGGGGAAACAAGCTAGAAAGAACGGTGGAAACACCTGAGGTGGACTCGCGACTACTCAAGCTATGGGAGGCAAGACGCGGGCTCACTAAAAGATGGAAAAAGCAAAGGCTAAACAGGAAGCTCAAAAAGAAAATCGTAGAGATAACCAAGGAGGCGGAGGAGTATGCGGCTCAGCTGACAAGGCAAAACTGGCAACAGTTTAGCGAGTTCCTAAACGGAACCCTTAGCACGGCAAAAACATGGCACATACTCAAGGCACTCCTGGACTCAACAAAAACAAAATCTGAAAAAAATAAGGCCATGGACCGCCTGGTACACCAATTCGAGGGAACTGACTCTGAACTGCTAGAGCAAGTCAGAGTCAAATGTTTCGGACATAACAACCCGGTGGCCTACACACAACAATACAAAGGGAAAGAAAACGAGCTGCTGGACAGGCCAATCACAAAAGAAGAGGTGTACGCGGCCATAAGAAGCGTAAAAAAGAATACAGCAGTGGGCACGGACAAAATCAGAAATTCGCTTATTCGAAACCTAGGGGACGAACTGGTGGAACAACTCACTACCTTTCTCAACCAACACTGGGCTGCAGAAACGGTACCAGAGGAATGGAAACACGCCGAGATTGTATTGATCCCCAAACCAGGCAAAAAGCTACAGGTAACAAACTTCGGACAAATCTCTCTCACATCGTCCTTAGGCAAATTATGTGAGAGGATAGTAACAAAAAGACTACAAGATGACATGGAGCACAACGAGCTATGCCCCCATAGCATGTTCGGCTTCCGATCCAAGCTTTCGACACAGGATGTCCTTCTCCAAATTAAACATGAGGTTCTCAGCAACATTCCATAGAACGGAGGACACATTTTAATGGCACTAGACATAAAAGGAGCTTTTGACAATGTCAGCCACGTGGCAATCATGGAAGGCGTTTACAGCGTAGACTGCGAGAAGAAAGGACACGGATACGTCAAAGCGTTTCTCTCCAGTAGAACAGCAACAATAGGTTTGGGAGAGATCCGATCGCAAAAATTCCCCGCACCAAACAAGGTTACTGAACTCCAATTACTCAACCCCAAATTACTGAACCCCAAGGTTCAGTAATTTCCCCGCTACTCTTAAACATCGCAATGATTGGCCTAGGGCTTAAGCTCAGCAAAATCGAAGGCGTACAACACGCCATGTATGCAGATAGACATCACCATCTGGGCCACGAAAGGCTCGCTGTGCCAAAAAGAAAGCTATCTGCAAGAAGCAGCCACTTGCGTGGGAGAACACGCCGGGGAAAGAGGCCTTGAGTGCTCAACGGAGAAATCCGAGCTTCTGAGAATTACATCGTGCAAGGAAAGCAAAGAAAGTCTTAGCATGTGGCTATAGGGGCAGCCGATACCGGAAAACCAACAAATCAGGATCCTTGAAATGTGCGTGCAATCCAACCAGCGCTGCCTCCACACGCTGAAAACACTCAAACAGTCAACAACCCAAATAGCACGCATGATCACGCGGGTGTCACAAAAGAGATATGGGATGAAAGAAGGAGACACACTTAAGCTGATTGGTAACCCGGTGGTCAGCAGGGTCGCATACTCACTCCCGTACATCAGCTGCACCAAACAGGAAATACAAGAAGCAGACACCATTTTATGCAAAGCGTACAAAACAGCACTTCACCTGCCCAACAGGTGAAGCTGAGGAAATAACCGTAGCTCTAGCGGCACTGGAGGGCTACCGATCAGAAAGGTCTTTAACAATACTCACCGACTCGCAAGCTACGTGTCGGAATTACATGAACGGCAGAATAGCACGCAGAGCGATTCACATCCTCCGCTCCTGCAGGGCTAACAACAAATTCAGGCATACAATTTTCTGGGTACCGCGACACGCTGGAATAGAAGCGAACCTAAGGGCGGACAAGGCAGCTCGAAAGCACACAAACCGAGCGGCCACAAGCACCGACCCTGAGGAACCCATACCAGTCAACCAAAGCTACTCAGACATTCTGATTTACTATAAGGGAATCCGAATCAAATAGCCTCCACCCCACAACAGCCTAAAACAGCATGAAGCAACCTCTTGAAGGAGGCTGCAAACAGGAACGTACCCAAATCTAAACACACTAAGCAAGATGTTGCCCACCCTGTATAGAGCCATTTGCCCCTGGTGCGGCGCCAAGCCCACCTTATACCACGTTACATGGGGATGCGTTCAGAATCAACAATTCCTTCAAATAAAAGACCCGACTGTGGAGCAGTGGGAAAGGGTGCTCTCCAGCAGTGACCCGAAACTCCAGCTGGATTAGTAAGGCACGCTCACCGTGTAGCCACCCTCAGTGGTGCCCTGGAATAGGGGCGTCGACCCTGCGTAGATGGGGAAGACCGTGAAGACGGCCGACCACATCTGCCACCGCTAATTTCTAACCAATTAGAGCAAATAAATGTTTTCCTCCTCCTCCTCCTCCAGGCTTGCTCTTGCTGCCTTTTTTATCAAGAATTGGCGGGCGCAATCGCTGACGCCATGGTGAGCGCAAAGGAAATCCCCGCCAAGTATAATGTCATGGGAGAATTTTGGCGGGGTAACAAACTTCACTGTATACAGGTCATCGAGATTAACGAGCTGCGCTGTGCTTGCCGCGAGAGGTCAGATTCGTTACGCATTCGCAGTGCTCAGAACAAAGTCAGGAAGGGGACTCGTAACTTTTCTCAGTTCACGGCAAAGTTTTTTACTGACCAAACATACTACACATCCCGTGTCGACAAGTGCTAGTAGGACAGGGACACCTTCGACAGAGACGGCAATGACATTATAGGGAGCGCAATATAGGTATTGAAAAGTTCGCATGCAGCACAGTTATTTTCCCCGGAACTGCCGATTCTAGTTTCTCTCTGGGGCAGGTTGAGGCTGTCGTAGAATTGGTGAAAGCGAACGACGACGGGATGAAGGCGATTGGCACGGCTTCGGCGTAATTCTGCAGAGCAGCCACCGGTAACGTAGGGACCGCGGGTATAACCACGGCAGTATGCTCTTGAACGACGCTAGGGAACAATAAAGGTAGCATGGAGGGGGCAGATTCAGAGCTAAGAGGGACACGGGAGAGCTGGCGCACAACTTCATCATATACAAACAGCTTTATCTCGCGAGGTAACGAAGAGTGATCCCCCACAAAACTAGAGCGTGTCAATGTTGACATTGTTTTATCGGATGAGCATCTGCGGCGAGTGACTAACGTTGCCTGCGCAAATCATCTTACCTGTGACATAGTTTAATGACATGCGCTACCGTTTTGGGATTTTGGTGTCAAGCAGCTGAGATGCATCGTCAGAGACATCTTTCAAAGTGTGTTTGCTCTTTTTGGCCTCCTTCTTGGATGGTCTGACAACTTTTCAAACGTTGACCACAACCTCAGTAGAGGTGGTGCAGGTTTCTCCATGTTGCTTAGCTCGTCCTTGCAAGCACTGTTCAACTAGCGAATTGGGAACGGCTGAACGAGCGAAGAGTTCCACGAATCCAGTTTTCAAGGCCAACCTTCAAGACGATGACAAAGCTGGTGCTGCCCGTCTAAGCTGCTCTGCCTGCATTTATTGCTTCATTGTGGTCACCGTCCTGGTTGGAACTGTTCAAGGCATCGGACGTCTTGAAAAAGATACCTTTCGTATCGGAGACCGAGAGGTGCTGCGCCACTCGCCGTGTCACAAAGTGCCAGCAGGACCCAAGCTGGCACCAACGAGCACTTCGCCGTGACCTCCCAAAGGGTGACAATGGGCCAGAAACACTAGCTGGTTTGCCAAACCTGCCTGACTAGACGCGACAAGATAGTGGGGCATCTGAGGGCGAGTCAACAATGATCGCGGACCACTACAAGGCGAACGTTTCGGACCTAGATATGGATGAGGCTGGCTTTCAAATCGTGCGCCATCGTAAACACAGGGCGGTGGGCGTTTCTGTGTTTATCACTGCAGCATCCGAAAGAGCTGATTAAGGGCAGGTGAACCATATCGTCCTGCATTCTCAGATTGAAACGATTCTCGGTGGAATCCCAGTCAAGAATCATTTCACAGCGCAGAGATCATTGCTCTTGGATGTAGAAACTGATGAACAAGCTAACGTTCTTCTAGTGATCAAAAATATCGGTGGCATAGCCATATCTGCCGATGTCCCACACAGTTATATAACAACACATGTAATGTTAGAGGAGTCCCAAAATGGTACTCGGATGAACATTTGTTCACCTACCTGAAACCACAGGTTTTCAGGTTTTCATGCGGGAAGAATCCTCCGTCGGGTCCAAACCTCATCATCTGAATGGAAGTCGAGACGCACTGACTCTGTTGTTCTCGTGTTTGCTCCAAATTCTGAGCACCCGGTAAAGGTCAACCTCGACTTTACGAGACACGAGCTTGTCGACTACCTAGAGACACCACTACGCTGTTTTAAGTGTCAGCGCTTCGGACAGGTAGCCAAGTACTGTTGCGGGGAACAGAGATGTAAGCGCTGTGTGGGGGCATCACGACTTAAAGATGTTGGCAAGTAAAGAGAATTTTGTGTGTGCAGCTAGCTACGCCGAGTTTAGCTACACAGCTAGCTACAGCCGATGTTCTGCACGGACAGCTGCTCAGCGAAGGAGTATGATATTTGTCTTAGTCCGAAGGCTGCAAGTGCACCATGGAACAAGAACGGGATGTCCAGTGCACCACAACTACATGGTTTGGTAACAGCATACGCACATGAGCCCCCGCGTATGCTGCAAAAGAAGTTATTCAGCCAACGTAACTGACCCACGCCGCTGAAGAACATATTCAAAAAGAGTCCGAAAAGGGCACGTATGTCGCCGCAGTGAATCGATCTCAAGTGTGACTTGGAACCATTGAGTAGGAAAACAGCCATCATGGGATACGCAATTTTTTTTTCAGAGAGCTATGCTCGCCAGTCGTGAAGATGCCTCAGAGTTCAAAAAAGGCTATGCTCGAAGCCGGGCTGATTCTTCAGTCAGTAGTACTCTGCTCTGCTTCCGCATAACCTTAGTAGCATAATGGCAATTTTTAGCCCACCTGGGCCGTTGCGCCGTTAAAATGTACCCTTAATAAGCAATGGAACTGCAAAGGTATTACGCAGCATCTGTCGGAATTTTACCTTTTATTTGAAGCATCCCTATGCCGATTCCAGCGCTCTCAGAGCTCGGTCTCCCAAATAGCAAGGCCATCCCAGGGTACATCAGACGCGGCAATGCGTGTATGCCGTCAGTTTCAAATGGCACTGAATGATGTTGCCGCTAGGTGTTACCGCCAGGGCTAAAAAAGAAGTGACTGGAATGAGCGCTCGGCAAGAGGTGGGCGCTGAACAAGAAGTAGAGGCTGAGAACGCCGGCTTGAGTTCTGTCTACGCCGTCTTCTACAACTGTCTTTCTCGCCGATGCCGGCTACATCTTCAGTTGTCTTTTCGGGCCAAAACTGGTGGAGTTGCTGGGTACGGTTCATGCGATGCCACAAACCCCTCCTGGTAGCATGAGTGCCAGCCCTATACTAGTGGACAGCCATGTTCAACGGGCCAGCAGGAGAATCCGAGGATGGTCTCCGGAGCCTGACCATCTCTCCGCAACAACATCGACGCCCCCACGGACAAGTATGGAAGGAACATCGACGAGTCTATCGACCATTATGGAAGGCACAACGGCAACTCAGTACCTGCTGCAGAATCTCCGAGTGTCGAAAGTGTTCCACGGAGATATCTTCAAGGATGTAGAAGACTGGTTAGCCCAGTTTGAGCACGTTGCCGAGATAAAGAAATGGAGCGATGCGGAGCCGTTGAGAAACGTCTACTTTCCCTTGGAGGACGGTGCTCACACTTGGTACAAGAACCGAGAAGGGCTCCTCAAATAGTGACTCGAGTTCCGCCGGGCCGTGCTGGAGAAATACACCAATGCTGATCGCCGCGAACGAGCCTAACGAGCGCTCCAGTCCCGCATTCATCGGCCGAATTAGAGCGGGACGTCGTACGTAGAGGATATGACGTGCCTCTTCCGTCGGGTGGACTCTGCTACGTCATTGGAAAAGAAGCTGCGCCAACTAATTCGGCGAGTAAAAGAACAGCTATTTGCTCACCTGGTTCGAATCCCACCGACGACCGTGGCTGAATTCTTAACCGAAGCCACCACGATGCAAAATATGCTGCACGAGCGCTCAGCTTTCTATGAAAGGCAAATGAACGCTACTTCACCTTCGGAACAGCGCTAAGCTACGTATGACAGGCATGCGAAGTCTGCTTCCCTGAAGGACACGGTTGCCTTTGGAAGCCTGGACGTTCTCTCAGACCCTCTCCGCTCTGTGATGTGTGATGAGTTTCAACGGCTCAACAGCACGCATCAGCCTACGCTGGGTTCCATTTCTGCCCTCGTGAGAAGTGAAGTGCAGCAAGCGATCCAAGGTCCCGTTCCAAGCAGCAATGTGGCGCCAGTTACAGCACAGTTGCAGCGGCCGTCGTATGCGGATGTTTTGGAGCCAGTCCCTTTCCGCGATCCGACCTATTCCATCCCCGCCACATCCTACGCCACGTCATACGTCCCGCCGCTCCCCTCAATGCAAGCGATCCTGCGTATGGAGGATCGGCGCCGGCTCGAAAGGAAATCGAACGTCTGGCATACGCCCGACAGAAGGCCGGCGTGCTATCACTGTGGAGAAGCCGCTCACGTGTGCCGCAAGTGCCCATACCACCGACTCTGGCTGCAAGGCTTTGCCGCGGTTTCACCGAGGCCCACATATGGTGAAATGCCAAGGGCAATTGAGGAGTACGTGAACCAGCAGTGTTTGCGACTGTTACCGCGTCGGCAGTCAGGCTTGCCGTCCCCCAGGTGATCTTCCCCAGCTCCTAGAAGTCCTCCAATGTCAGCGCAGGGACGATCGCCAAGCCCTCGCCGGAAAAATTAAGAACAGCGACTTTCAGGGGCGAGGCTGCTGATAATCAGCCTTCCGAAGACCTCCCATCGACGCGAGCACGGTCTATTCAGCACGATTCACCGACGACAGCAGCCCAACTCAGCGACAGACTCTCGCTAGACATACCTATTTTCCTCGATGGCCCCCACGTTAGTGCGTTATTGGACAATGGTGCCGACTACTCAGTCTTGGGCGGAAAACTAGCGACGCAACATAGACAAGTTATCACGCCTTGGTCTGGAACGCAAATTCGTACTGCTGGTGGGCATATCGTAATAACATTGGGCATGCGCACGGTCAGACAACAAATTCGTGGAAGTATGTTTCCAGCCAGCTGCATTATGCTCCGCGGTTTTTCTCGGGACCTCGTCTTCGGCGTCGAATTTCTGTGAGAGTATGGTGCCATTAGAGAACTCCGAAAGCAGAGAGTGACTTTTTTGCCAGAGAGAGCAGCAAACAGCCGCGACGTAACGCGCTTCGTGTTTACGCCGACAGTGTATCTTACCACCACGCGCAAGCATCCCAGTAGCGGTCGTATGCGACGATCTGCGTGACGGGGAAGCTGTTGCAGAGGGCAATTGCTCCCTTAGGCTGTCTCATGATGTATGTGCTGCCCGCAGTCTCATTATGCTTCGAGGTGGACACTCTGTGCTCCTCGTGACGAACTTTAGCCGGGAACATCGGCACCTGTTTCGTCGTTCTACCAGCGCTTTTGCTGAACCCATAGCCGACGTTATTGAATGCCTTCCGTCTATGGCAAATGACAACCCAGCTCAGACACTCAGCAATATCGGCATCAATTCAGACCTTTCGAAGTAAAAGCAAAAAGCGATGCGCGAGTTGCTACTTCGGTTCAAGGAGTGCTCCGCATCTTCTAAGATACGCCAGACACCCATCATAAGACACCGAGTAATAACTTATGACGATTCTCGTGCTATACGACAACTGCCTTATCACGTACCGGGGAAATAGCACAACGGGATCAATGCACAAGTGAAAGAAATGCTTGACGATGACGTCATACAGCCATCGCAAAGCCCTTGGTCGTCGCCGGTGGTCCTTGTCAAAAAGAAAGACCGAACTCTTCGCTTCTGTGTTGACTATAGAAACTTGAATATCACAAAAAAGACGTTTATCCACTTCCGCGGATTGATGATTCATTAGATCAACTGCGGCGACCCAGGTATTTTTCATTCATAGATGTGAAGAGTCATCATCATCATCAGCAGCAGCATAATCATCGTCATCATCAACAGCATCATCATCAGCCTGGTTAAGCCCACTGCAGTGCAAAGGCCTCTCCCATACTTCCCTAACTACCCCGCTCATGTACTAATTGTGGCCCTGTTGTCCCTGCAAGCTTCTTTATCTCATCCGCCTACCTAACTTCCTGCCGCCCTCTGGTAGGCTTCCCTTCCTTTGGAATCCATTCCGTAACTCTTAATGGCCATCGGTTATCTTTCCTCCTCATTACATGTCCTGCCCATGCCCATTTCTGTTTCTTGATTTCAATTAAGATATCATTACCTCGCATTTGTTCCTTCATCCAATCTGCTCTTTTCTTATCCCTTAACGTTACACCTATCATTCTTCTTTCCATAGCTCGTCGCGTCATCCTCAATTTAAGTAGAACCCTTTTCGTAAGCCTCCAGGTTTCTGCCCCGTACGTGAGTACTAGTAAGGCACAGCTGTTATAAACTTTTCTTTTGAGGGATAATGGCAACTTGCTGTTCATGATCTGAGAATGCCTGCCAGACTCACCCCGGCCCATTCTTATTCTTCTGATTATTTCAGTCTCATGATCCGAATCCGCAGCGACTACCTGTCCTAAGTAGATGTATTACCTTATCACTTCCAGAGCCTCACTACCTATCGTAAACTGCTGTTCTCTTCCGAGACTGTTAAACATTAGTTTAGTTTTCTGCATTTTAAATTTAGACCAATCCTTCGGCTTTGCCTCTCCAGGTCAGTGAGCATGCATTGCAGTTGCTCCCCTGAGTTACTAAGCAAGGCATCATCATGAGCGAATCGCAAGTTACTAACGTATTCTCCATTAACCTTTATTCCCAATTCTTCCAAATCCAGGTCTCTGAATAGCTCCTGTAAACACGCTGTGAATAGCATTGCATAGATCGCATCTCCCTGTCTGATGCCTTTCTTTATTGAGAGTTTGTTGCTTTCTGTATGGGGGACTACGGTGGCTGTGAAGTCGCTATACATATCTTTCAGTATTTTTACATACGCCTCGTCTACAACCTCATTCCGCAATGCCTCCATGACTGCTGAGGTTTCGACTGAATCAAACGCTTTCTCGTAATCAATAATAGCTATATATAAAGGTTGGTTACATTCCGCACATTTTTCTACCACCTGATTGATAGTGTGAATATGGTCTATTGTTGAGTAGCCTTTACGGAATCCTGCCTGGTCCTTTGCTTGAAGGAAGCCTAAGGTGTTCCCGATTCTATTTAGAATTACCTTAGTAGGCAAAAAAATACTTTTTAAATACTTTGAAATACTTTGTAGGCATCGGACAGTAAGCTGATCGGTCTATAATTTTTGAAGTCTTTGGCATCCCCTTTCTTATGGATTAGGATTATATTAGCGTTTTTCCAAGTTTCCGGTACGCTTGAAGTCATGAGGCATTGCGTATACAGGGTGGCCAGTTTCTCTAGAACAATCTGCCCACCATCATTCAACAAATCTGCTGTTACCTGATCCTACCCAGCTGCTTTCCCACTTTGCATAGCTCCCAAGGCTTTCTCTACTTCTTCCGGCGTTACCTGTGGGATTTCGAATTCCTCTAGACCATTCTCTTCCATTATCGACGTGGGTGCCACTGGTACTGTGTAAATCTCTATAGAACTCCTCAGCCACTTGAACTATCCCATCCATATTAGTAATGATATTGCCGGCTTTGTCTCTTAACGCATACATCTGATTCTTGCCTATTCCTAGTTTATTCTTCACTGCTTTTAGGCTTCCTCCGTTCCTGAGGGCATGTTCAATTCTATCCATATTATGCAGTTTTGGATATGAATGTTTAATTTCTCTCCCTACTCGTTGTCCTAACGTTGCTGATGCCACCTTAATTGATCATGCATTATCGAACTTAACAGATCCACCTCAGGCTGGAATTGTTACCATCGATATTACCGATCACTATCCTATTGTTCTACACATGCGCAATCACTCAGCCTTTTCTAACACGTCATTCTACAGAGTTGTACTTGACAAAATGATGTTCGTTGCAAGCGTAAGTGAAACTGACTGGTCAGAAGTTATGTCATCTAATGAACCTCAAAAATCTTTTTCGCAGTTTTTAACCACACTTTCATCGCATTTCAACTCCCACTCGCATAAAATAAAATGCAAAAAAAAGGTATCATTGCCACAAAATTAATGGCTTACAGATAGCCTTCTGAAAGCTATGCGGTCTCGTGAAAAGCTATATAAAAAAGCAAAGAGGTAACCTTTCAATACTAAACTACTTGCCCGTTACAAAACATTTTCTAACTCTCTTTCTGCACAGCTTAGTAGTGCGAAGAGGAAATATAACGAACAAAAAAATATAGAACGTTGTAATGACACAAGAAAAAAGTGGGAAATATTCAACACCTTTTTAAAACGTAACTCTCAGAAAGTCATTTCGAGAATCATTCACAATGACATGGAATACATTAATCCGCTTGATATTGCAAATGCATTTTGTGATGCTTTCTTCAATAACACTTCTGATTCTGATTCATGCTGCAACATGTCCTTTAAGCGCTTACCTCACTCATTTTTCCTTTTTGCAACAACGCCTGACGAAGTAATTTTAGTAATTAAAACCCTTAAACCCACTAGTGCTGGCCTAGATAATATGAGTGCTTACCCCATTAAAATGATCGCGGAAAATATCGCTAACGTCCTCTCAGCTATCCTTCACCTGATTTTTAAAACCAGTGTTTTTCCACGTGAACTCAAACGCGGTCGAGTCATTCCCGTTTTCAAAAAAGGTGATCGCACGCTTACGCGGAATTATAGACCCATTTGCGTTCTTCCATATTTTAATAAAGTGTTTGCAAAACTTATCGAAAAACGTTTAACAAAATATTTAGAAAAATTTCGTATTCTTTCCCCTTTTCAGTTCGGCTTTCGTTCAGGCTTTTCAACTAATCTGGCACTTATATCTCTTACTGATTATCTCCAAAAAGCAATTGATGAAGGTAAATTTGCAGCCTCTATATTCCATGACCTATCCAAGGCCTTCGACTCAATAAATCTCACAATTGCTTGTGCTAAACTTGAAGTCATCGGAATAACTGGTCCGCCTCTACTTCTAATCCGCAGTTATTTACAAGATAGAAAACAAGTCGTTATTATTTCTGGGTACTACTCTAAAGAAGCTACTACTAACATTGGTGTATCACAGGGGTCCATATTAGGTCCTCTACTTTTCCTAATTTATAGTAATGATCTGCCCAGTTGCCTCTCCTCATCGACGTGTATTCTGTACGCAGATGATACTACTATAGTTAGCTCTAACAATTGTATGTGAACGCTAACACGCGAGCTCAATGAAGATCGCGTGAAACTTTCAACATGGTGTGAGCTTAACAAGCTACAGATTAACCATAATAAGACCAATCTTGTCGTTTTTTGCCTCACATCAGCGATCGCCTGAGCTCCTTCACTCTATTTGAATCAACAATCACCTAATCAATGCAGTTGATCTTTTCACCTATTTAGGTGTGGAATTTGACCGCCATCTCAAATTTCACCTTCACATTGCTAATCTTAAAAAGAAAATGGCATACGGGATACGTGTTTTAATCAAAGCACGACCATATTTATCATTTTCTACTCTCATGTCGCTTTATTATGCTTTTGTTCATTCTCATATTAACTATAACATTGAATCATGGGGAAACACTTATAACAGTCACCTAACTTCCTTGCAAGTCATTCAGAATCGAGCTATTCGGATGATAACATTTTCACCTCGTGGCATTAGCGCAACTCGGTTGTTACATGCACATAATATTTTGAATGTGACTGACCTTGTTAAATATAACCTGGCCATCTTTATTTTTAGGGCATTAAACAATGATATTCCAGTAACCATCATACCGAAGACTTCCCTTACTAATACTAATATTACTAGATTTCCTGAGGATATTACCTTCATTTTACCCTTAGTTCTTACCAACTATGGTAAGCCATCACTACACTTTTCAGCTTTATCTCTGTGGAACACATTACCATTCCCTTTAAAATCGTTCAATGCTCACAGGTTTCGCACAGAACTTAAGCATTTTCTTTTAGCTTCCTCCGACTTTCCCATTTGAGTATAGTATGAGTTGTGTTATTAACTTTCTCTTTGTCTCTTTATTTCCTTCCCGCGTATATATGTGTATGTGTATGTATGTATATATATATATATATATATATATATATATATATATATATATATATATATGTGTGTGTGTGTGTATGTATATTTTTTACTTTCTTTCTTCTTAGCTATTTTTGTAGTTTCACCTTTCGT
The DNA here is from genome assembly GCF_038994185.2 of Dermacentor albipictus. Lineage (NCBI taxonomy): Eukaryota > Metazoa > Arthropoda > Arachnida > Ixodida > Ixodidae > Dermacentor > Dermacentor albipictus. The sequence continues at coordinate 116,420,639 of NC_091827.1, read as the reverse complement.
TGACTATGTCGAAGCCTTGTTTTTGTTTAATACGTACATATGCTGCTTTTCTGTTCATTTATGCCTTGTCTCTTAAAACCTTTATTCGTAAACTTTTCATGTTACCATTGTTGTATGTATTATTAATTCTAGTCATCATGCACAGGAGGTCCCATTTCAGTTTCTAAGTACGGGACCTCCTTCTGTATATACATATGTTGTAATTATCCTCATTTTGTTATGAATAAAACTGATTCTGATTCTGAAACTGATTCTGATTATGTCAGCTGTCTTACGCTTGTTGATTAACTTCGAATGTTCTGCCAGTTCTATTGCAGCTGTAAGGTTAGAGGCTTTCATACATTGGCGTTTCTTGATCAGATCTTTCGTCTCCTGCGATTGCTTACTGGTATTCTAGCGGTGTTACCACCGACTTCTATTTCACATTCCTTAATGATGCCCACGAGAATGTCGTTCATTGCTTCAACATTAAGGTCTTCTTCCTGAGTTAAAGCCGAATACCTGTTCTGTAGCTTGATCTGGAATTCCTCTATTTTCTCTCTTACCGCTAACTAATTTATCGGCTTTTTGTGCACCAGTTTCTTCCGTTCCCTTCTCAAGCCTAGGCTGATTCGAGGTCTTACCATCCTATGGTCACTGCAGCGCACCTTCCTGAGCACGTCCACATCTTGTATGATGCCAGGGTTAGCGCAGAGTATGAAGTCTATTTCATTTCTACTCTCACCGTTCGTGCTCCTCCACGTCCACTTTCGGCTATCCCGCTTGCGGAAGAAGGTATTCATCATGCGCATATTATTCTCTTCCGCAAACTCTACTAACAACTCTCCCCTGCTATTTCTAGTGCATGTGCCATATTCGCCCACTGCCTTGTCTCCAGCCTGCTTTTGCCTACCTTGACCATGAAGTCGCCCATCAGTATAGTGTATTTTGTTTTGAATTTACGCATGCCGATTCCACGTCTTCATAGAAGCTTTCGACTTCATGCACATCATGACTGGATGTATGGGCGTAGACCTGCACAACCTTCATTTTGTACCTCTTATTAAGTTTCACAAGACCTGCCACCCTCTCGTTAATGCTATAAAATTTCTGTATGTTACGAGCCATATTCTTATTAATCAGGAATCCGGCTCCTGTTCCCCGTCTCTCCACTAAGTCCTGTCTGTCCATGCCTCTGCCATGAATGCTGATTACTGATGCGGACCGAACAATGGCAAACCGACTTTTTTCAGGCCACGAAACTCATGGAGTGTCATTGACCTCGTGTTAGACTTTAGAGATGTTTTGGCATCATCGACAACGGCACCAGAGAGGATGGAGAGCGACCATTTTTTACTCTCCATAAGCATCATTGGATTTGAGACTGTTGGTTGTAAATTCCGTACTGTGACACGCTGAGATACATACAGAGACGCGTCCGACGAGTATCCTGGTGAGCTATTCGCAGATATGTTGCGGACCGAGAGCTCGGATACACCTTTGCTTAATGTGCCAGGTTATTTTCGTACTCCTGACTTGAAATTAAAGAATATATGCCGAGTGCATACGAGAGCAGAGCGGAAACTATTGAGAAGAACCAGAAATCCCTTTGCCGAAACGAAATATCAAAGGATAAATGCCATCATACGTCGTTAAAGAAGAAGAATAATACGTACAATGGGCTGCTTCCTGTGGGACGTTATAGGCGTTTACGCCAATGACAAGGATTTGTGGAATAATCAATAACATATTTTGAAAGATTCGCCCACACAAGCCATTCGAAGCACTTGGTCTAAAGCCGGGAAAATATTTATCAGCCCTTGCATGTGGCAGGTCAGCAGGAATGTCATCAACCGACGGTCATCTGCATCAGTCCACACGGAATGGATACACCATTCACCCTTCGTGAGTACGATTTGGCGCTTAGCAGATTAAGAAGACGCTGTGCTGTGGTTCCCGATTTGATCAGCAATAAAATACTGCAAAATCTGCGATACGAGCGAAGACGAGCCCATCTGGACATATTGCTCCTTCATGAAGTACAGGAATGTGTACCTCATAACGGCATCATCAACGGATGGTGACAAAGATCTGGCCCGGATACCATTGGCCGCAATCTCCATCATTGAGCGCCACTTATCGATGCTTGGCGTATCTTTATAAGTGAAAAAACCTGCCTTTGTGCTTTTCGCGGGAGTGAAGTGGAAGTGAACATGCCTGTCGCTGAATATTGGAGGCCATGCAATTTGTCCTGCAACTAGAGTTCGATTTCTGGGCATCACAATCGACTGCACGGTACTACGGCGGTGCGCAGTTGTGGCTGCATCAGTGCAAAAAGTGTTGCGGCTGAATCAGTGCAAAAAACAACTTACTTCGTCGCACGGCAGGTGTACGTTGGGGACTCGATCCTTTGCATATGCTTAAAATGAACGCTGGACTAATACGAAGCCGCAATCTCTATCAGCTGCCGCTGTCATCAGCATCAGCGAGCGAATCCGAGCGCTTAGATCCTGGTCCAGGACGAATTTTGCTTCAACTGCGAAGCTTTTCTTTCGAGCAACTCCTATGGGTTTCCTTTATAGCCAGTAGCTACGTTTCGGGGGATGTCTCGTTTCCCCTTAACAATTTCTTCTCTCCACCTTGCTGGTTTTCGCATAGCTATTATGTCAAAATCTTGCCTTTGCTTCGACCTGTCGATGAATTCGACTTCGCCCTGCCATCTACTAACTACCTGGTTAGCTCAGATGGTAGAGTGGCTGCCCCGGAAAGGCCGTGGTCCCCGTTTCGAGTCCCGGACCAAGATAAATTTTCCTTCAACAGCGAAGCTTTTCTTTCAAGCAACCCGTATGGGTTTTGTTTGTAGCAGTTAGCTACGTTTCGGTGGATGGCTCCTTTTGCCTTAATAATTACGTGCCTATTCCGCGCCTGACGTCGCGGTACTGACAGACTGAAGATCGACGTTATGATTACACCACAGCATACTTTAAAAGAAGTTTCCAAGGCAATCTCTGGCACTGATCAAAGCTTAAAATTTAGCGCAATATTTCAATGGATCCGACCAGACGTAGGAATTGGAGTAAATGAAAAAGTTGACACTTCTTGCACGCCTAGCCTCGACATGTGTCCAAAACGTAAGAGCGCGAGATGCGATGCCCCCGGCACCAGGTGTTGAGATCAATCTCAGGGTTACGGAAACACAGGTTCGGGACGTCACTAGAATAAAATATTGCATTTTCGAGCTTCGTGGTGTCGGCCCGGTTGTTGTGCTTGCGTACTCGGTCGTATGACACAGGAAAATTGCCGACGTACTCGTTGTCGGTGCCACTGAAGAAAACAGAGGCGTTGCCGAGGGTTACCTGAAGTGACCACTGTCAGAGGCAGAGAAACAAACAGCTGGCCTTCGTACATAGCCGTGATACAAGCTGAAGGCATGGTATGCTTGCAAAGTTCCAAGGTTGGACTGATCCAGCAACCTGATGATGGAACGTTTAGAATAAGCACATTCCCTACAGCAGACGCAGGCGCCACAATTTAACCGGTATTGTTGGAGCCCGCGCAAGAATTGCACTGTCGAAATGTCTTCTTTCCGCGTGAGCAGCACACTCTGCTTCTACGAGTAACGCAGGTCTTCCTCTTTAAATGCAGGCTATTCCACATATTCAGACAATAGTTGTATCATAAATTTTGCATTCAAATTATTTTCTGTTTACTTGAGTGCACACCCGTCTTCAAGTATCTCGGAGTGATGTTGGGCTGCCATTTAATTTGGTAGCATCAGATGAATTATCTATGTGCGAAACCAGAATATGGATGTTTCATTTTTTATAAACTCGAAATGACTCCTGCATCGATGTATCACGCATGTGCATTTCGCATTCACACACAATATTTTATTTGTCTGAGCACGGCAAATCACGTGGTTTGACGTGCAAGACTTGTGTCGATATACTAAAATTGCTAAAAACAGTATTACCAATAACTACAAAATCTTGCAAATAAGCCAGTCTGATAACTTGAAGATACAAACATTTCACTCCTTACGCCAACTAACAGTAGTTTGAGTCATAGCCTGTATTGTACATTATAACCATTCATGTTTTGTGTCAGTATTTAGCTCCTCAGACCGCCTCAGCCAAGCGTTATATCGGGAGATTTTAGCGTACGCCTAGCAAAGAATGCACATGGAGAACAGCTAATACACTTTCTCAAAGCAAAATTTTGAAATTAACTTCAGCTTCATTCAAAGAGGCTTCACATTTTCGTCAGCCATTAGGCGACATTCAGCGATACCATTTCAGTACATTTATTTTCCTAATACACACTGTCTACTTGCCATGTCACAAACAACGTGTACCCGTTTGTAACACCCCATTATATACATTTTCTGTGGTCAGCTCTGCTTACATGCCTTTTTTTCTCTTTGTATATAACCAAATCACTAGTTAAATCTAACATACTATGTTATTTCTAACAGGTTTCTATTTTGTTCATTAACCTTGTAAAATAGTTTTTCGGGTTTACACTAATTGAACTTTCACGTACTTGATCTCTAGTAGCCTCTGGCTAGGGTGTAGATATCTGTGTAGTTTTGTGTGACGTCAAAAGAAAGAAAATTGAATTGCATTGGATACTACATAACACCATCGTGAGCAAGTTCATGCACAGAGAAACGGTATTGTCAGCTTCCCAACGCAGGAACTTGTCACGCCATCTCCGTGAACTAACTCCAAGAAAAGATCCAAGAAAATTCACTAGTTTCTGTAGCATTTCTTTAACAAGGGCTTTCGTAAAACAACGACGAGCGAAGCTTCAGGGGCAATTTGTGGAGTGAATGGCGGAGCCCGTGACCCAAATGTACGACCATGCTTGCAAATGGGACCAAACAGCTCCAGTGTATATAAGGAAGCATAAACATGGGTCGAAGCATCCTCATTCGAACGTCAGCACCCAAAGGTTGCGCTAGATCACTCACATCCTGCTGCTTTCTACTGCTGAATCATTCGCGCTTTTTCGTTGAAAATACGAATCTGGGAAGACCTGCCTTCTAAATAATGCTTTCCAGAGATGGTCTCAGAGCTAGAACGTAGCCTAGACCGTCTCCACGGTGGTGGACATACGTGAAAGCATGAGTGTACTCATTTTACCGAAGCAATATTCTGTTCAGCTATCATCTTGTATCAGAAACTGCTTCCCAAGTGGGAAGTATGGGGCTAGATACTAATAGTTGATCTACATGTCTTCAAATTTTTTCCCAATGGAGTCATCTTCCTCAACAATATCTTGTAGAAATCGCCAATGACTGCAGTATACCTCATAGTCTTTTGGATAGAACCAGTCCATGTATTCATAATGAATGGACAATGTCATAGACATACAGTGCAGTTTGTAAGTTTATTGTACATGTCGCAATTGGCCTTATTCCAAAAGCTGGCACGATGTTGCTATGCTGGAGCTCGCTGATGATCACTTTGTGTCGTGATGTATTACATTCGTCCTATATCCTTCGTTATCATAAAAGAAACCGCAGTAAGGTTGCTGCCACTTCACTAGCAGCAATGTGTATGCCTCAACACTGCTTCCAATTTTTCGTGCCATATCACATACTAGCTAATACCGCAAAGTTCTTCAATGAACCATGCAAGTGCAGTTTATTTCGGCAGAAACTGCCGTGTACCACGTTGGAAATTTCCATTTGCAACCATTGCCTGTGCGGGTCCGGAAGGTTTGAGCAGCCATGACCTCACTCTACGAAAGTTGTTGGGAAGGCAGAGGTTGTGCTGATGCAATACAAAGCCAGTAATAACCGAGAAATGATCGCGAAATTGATGACGAAGATAGTTGCCAATGACTGTGCGATTGGACAGAAACCTTGCTGTTGGCGCATAGGAGCTTTCCGATTTTCAGTGGCGCTTCTAACCTAGTCGAGTCTGTACTAGTCTTGCCCAAATGGCACTCTGTAACTATTATAGCAGTGTGTATCTCTAGTCATAAAAAAAGGAGCGGTAATCGGGAAGCAGGCCCATTAGTAAAATTAACTGACGTTCTGCGTATTGGGCACGTCACTAGGCATCAGAGTTACTCGCAAGCATTTCGGTTACTCAAGCACTGAGAGTTGTAGTGAAAGCAGTGAAAGTTGTAGTGATCGTTTCCCACTTGTCGGTCGTCTTGTGTAAATGCTGCCTATATTGCATTTCCGCTCTTTCCTTTTTTTCAGGTTTGCAATTTAGCAACGTCTTCAGCATGCACATGGCAAGCACTTATCCTCAGTCAAGACGTGGAAGCTGAACCTATCACCGACACACTCAAAACGCTAGATATAGTTACGCATTGTGTCTTGTCCATATTGCTGGTAAGTTGCTCTAAGCCCTACTTAATATCTTCTGAGAGGGTTGAGCATATTGATTCATTCACATTGAGCATCGCAACTTAGCCGAATTATTAAACTTTAATTGAAATATGGGGCTGTACATGCCAAGCGTTCAATCAGATTATGAGGGACGCCGCAGTGGCACATTCCGCTACAATTTTGACACCGTTGTGTTCGTTAAGTGTCCCTTAGTTTAAGCGCACGATCATTTTTTTTGCTTACTTTGCCGCGTCTAAATGCGGCTGCTGCGGTCGTGATCCTAACCGAGGCCTAATGAAATGTCATACCCACAAAGCTACCGCGGCAGCCACAGAATTGTATATTTGGCGTGTGACAGCTTCCGTGGTGTTGCGTACCACCTACGTTGCGCTTTACTGCAGCCCTGCTTCAGCACGCCTTGCGTGATTTCTGCGCTTGACAAATATACATGGTGTTTATTTTTGAGAAAGTGCAGAAACGTACGGTACCATATGCTTAACCTAAAATTATCGGGTTTCTCTGCAAGTGCTATTGTGTAGCGTTTTCTAGCATTTCCACGTCACCTTTTCCTTAATGCTCTGTCTTTGCATGATAAATGCGAGTGAAGAGTGTCTAGGCTGTTATTCACTCGCTTCGCGGCTCTGTCGGCTCCACACATTATCTTCTCTCCCCCGCTCCTCTTTGCATTCTATACGGCTTCACTCTCGACTTGCACATGAGTAGAAAGGTAAGCGTCGCTATATCTGCAATGCTTTTAGGTAATGTAAGCGTAAGCGATGACGGGATAATTACAACTATCAAGAAGCTAATGTGAACACACGCGGGCAGCTAATGTGGCAACGTCAAAGTGCATAATGGGGTGACTCCAAAGGTCCAAACAAGTTTTGTGCTTCGGCTTTCATCTCTGCTGCGCTCCTGTCATGCATACACGCGTTCTGAAGAATCCCCCGGCGATGTGTGCCAAATAGCAGCACAAGTCGGAATGTTGAAGGAAGAGGCAAATAAATATTTGCGTTAAGACATTACCAAGTAACACTCATTAAAAGCAGTGCAGTTAAAAACTTCAGAAGAAGGACGCAAACTCTAAGATAGGCGCGGATCGAAGAACATAATCATCTGAGAGCGAAGCCCAAAGGCAAGCAATATTTTTGAAAATTTTCTTTCATGCTGGATCTTCCGCACTATTACCCAACCCTCAGGAAATTTTATAGCAGGAAAACATGTCATACCTCAAACTAGAAATAAAATTTTGCGAAGGAACCAACTACGAATGTTGCCTGATATTACAATTTCAACTTTAGAGGATGCTAAATAGTTTCATATTTAATCATATCGGTTGACCACAACGGCAACCGCCAAGTTTTAGAGGCGTTGCTTCAAACTTTTGCAACTGCTAGTCTTTTCGAAATTCCCCAAGCGATGTTTCGTGCCTTCAAGGTTATTTCCTCAAATCCTAGAGGGTTACCAAAATTAATCTCACAGATACGACGTATGTTTACTTGCGTGCAAAGCCTTTAAATTACGGATAGGTTACAGCTAGAATCAACGAGGAAAATTTTCTTTTCTGCCCGGGGCAACTGTTGTAAATCGCTCGCACGCACGCGAAATATGGCGGTACTGAAACGGACAATCACTACTGCTTACTCTGCCATTAACCACGTCCCACTTTTGCATAGCCACGCGGACAGTCGAGGATTGATGTTACCTGGCAGGTCTGTGAGAGCTGGATCATGTGCCCTCGCGTGAATAATTAGGAGTAGTTATTTACAAAAGCCTGACCATTGACCACTTATACCCGGCGATTATACTACTTCGCTTACGTGTGACTTCCGCCACTTCCTGTTACCCAACTGCTAAAGTGCAACAGAACGGTAAGACCATTCCTAAAGTATATGTTCAAACTTCAGTGAAAGTGGCATGCGTAGACCATGTCGAGTGTATAATCATTACACGTTATACCATAGTGTAATAGAGATACAGTATACATATAGTAACTTCATTGATAAACTACTAAACATTCCCAGAGGCTTCTAGAGTAGTCCTTGTACGCGTAAATGAATGCCCTAGCTTCGGAGAGTCTATCGATAGCGCCCTCCCCCATACCGCGCCCCACAAAGGAAAGACACAAATGACAGCACATCTACTTAAAGCTTATAGTGGCTGGTATGAAATGCAAGGAAAAGACGTTTTGGCAAACCACTGCTGCTTATGAGGACTGAGGCCTCTACTGCAGAGTGAGGCTCTTGGTAAAGAATAAAGATCCTTTGAATGCACAGTTCGACGAATTTCCCAGGCTGCATCTTTACTTGACCCGGATAAGACATAAAGATTGTCTTAGCATGGTGCAGTGCATTTTATGATAGCGCCGGCATTGGTTACCTTACTAAATTTCATTATTGCTATGAAGGCTGCGCATGCCCTGGCTGACAGCAGACCTCAAGTCCATGTTATTGCATGGAAGAAGCAACTGATTTCTGGGTTACAGCTGCTTGAGAATGTGGTGTCTGTGTCCTTATACAAATACCGAGGTTAGGTGTGACCCTTAAAGGCATCGATGGCTGTAGTATCTATGCAATTCGCAGAATATATAACCAGCTCAATAAGAGGCTTCACTGTCGTGAGAGGCAGCGCACAAATATAGACGCATATAAATGCGGCCGAATACCACTTCTAGCCAACAATTACAACTCATCAGAGGTCCCATCTTACCAATACAAAGAATCAAATAAAGGAGACACGATCTACCTTATATCTGATTTGTCCCGCTATTCTCTAAGAGAACCTATTGTCAATAATATTATTATTCCCTGATGCGCATGTGACATGACCAGCTGCACTACTCTTCGGCCTAGTAGTGAGTGACGTCACAAATTCTTCACGTTGCCTATGAACCAATGTGACGCGGAGGACTTTCACGCTGGATACGTGGTGTAAGCTTCATTGGTGCCGCGGTCAGTGAGGGATATTGCTGCCACTAGCACTGGCTAACACTGCGAGGGATATTTGTGCGCGCTTATAAATATAAACAAGAAAGCCGAAGGGATGACGGTTTCACAGCTGTTCAATTTATCGAGCCCTAGTATTTGTCAACGGCTTTCGTTAAACAGTAATTTTTTAGTCAGTAATTTCGTCTTTTACAATTTAGAAGTCCGCGTGGACCAATGAATGCTTAGAGAGATTAAGTGAAGCAATATATTGCTTGCAAAGGTCATTCCAATCAGACCCACTGGCCTGCATTAAATGTAACTCCCGCACAATATTTTGCCTGGAGAAAGTTTGACATACATTGGAGATACCGACATATTGGGTGCGAACGTATGTGGTGGGGACCATCGATTAAAAAGTCTTTATGGAGTGGTATCTCGAAATCAAACGTGGATAATATTCTTAGGAGGAACTAAAGCTCTTGCCCGACTCCGGTGCTGCCTATTCAGACACATGCAAAAATCCCAAACGCTTTCATGAGATAATCACTGGCGCGATCTTAATGAAGCTTGTTCTACTTGAGAGCGCAATTTAAATTTTAATAATTTTTCTGCGCAGCATTCTGATTTAATGCGTGAGTGTTTTAAAATAAAGTTTGAAATATTGGTACGTTTGAAAACAATATAAGCAAGAAGTTTCAAAATGCGTACCTCTGCGCCTAGGAGATATTCACCGTGCGGTAAACTACATATTTCAGAGCATCCAAAGCCGAGGAATTTTTATATCATTTTACATCTGCCGTCAATTCCTTAGATCACCTACAGTGGTTTTTCAAACATCTTAGTCCTTTACTATAGTGGTCAAATTTAGAACCATGCAAAATACCCAAATTTTGCCCGCTGTATATGTACTATGACATGCGATTTACAAAATCGTGATATATGCTAGCATTCATGAGTTTACCAGTTGTAAACTTGATAATGTCACGCACTAGTGACGATAAAGAGCACAGCAGCACAACTGTGAATGGCGAGACTCTTTAGTGGGCGACCCTGTGTCCAGAAAAAAAAATATGCTACACTCGGAACAACGATAGCACCGACACAGTATGCGATTGTCAAAATATGATCTGGGGGTCAAGCGCGTCGGCTATTACACATGATCATCGAAGGTTCCAAAGTATTCGCTGGTGCCCGCGCGTCTTCCAGAAAGTACTGCATGGTGGGCGTTGTATATCGAGTCAGATTACACGAGGTTCGGTGACAAAAGACAACGAATGTAACCATCGATAGCATTCCAGTAAGTACCAGTCATGCGGCTGCGTCTTGCGCTGAGTGATAGCCTCAAGTTCTTAGTGGGTGAAGTGCAGTCCTCGAGAAAAGGACAAATAAGTACACATGTCAATGCCAACCTCCTGCAAAGCATCGTCTTGATGCTACACACATGTATGAAAGTGAGAAAAGAGCCACACATAATAAATAAAAAAGACAAAAAGCAACATAGAAACGAGGTTCGTAAGTTCGTCAGCAGGCATAGTAAGGCTCATGGAAAAAGGAAAGCATAGGAGTGGCCCCAGGCAGCACGGATGTTTTGAAGTAAGTGTGGCAGAAGTCACGTGCTGTTTTTCGTAAAGAACCACTGCGACTGTTATCCAAAAGTCAACGCTGCCATAGCAACCACGCTCCCGAAGCTCTTGCTGCAGCTCTGTTGCTCTAGACCACTGAAAAGTGAGGTAATTTTTTTCGGCCGGTGTCATTATAGTAGCAGCATATTCCGTTCGCGAGACAACCTGACGTTGGAGCGTGGTGTGCAAGCTTGAAAGCTGTGTTTTGGGTCTCTGAGGGGTGAGTTGTTAGCCAACAACAGACAAACTCAGGTAATGGCATGGGTCTTCGTCGGCATCTTCAACGTGCTACGGAAAAAACCACTGGAGCTCGTCTGCCTCACTAAAAAAGTTGTAGAAGTTTCGTAGGCTCTGTTTTGACGCGCGTCGGCAGCACATACTGCCTGCGGCTCGTAGCAATGCAAGTTTGAAACTCCCGCCTATATGCTGCGGCAAGCTAGCACACCAACATGGCTGCGTATTCGGCTTCGAAATCGTGACGTCCGGGCCTCTCATATTTTGTTTCTCTCCTCCATGGTAAGGCTTAAGACGCACAACGTGGGGGACCTTCAGTTGGGTACGGCGCCGCTGTGATTGCGAAATGCCGTCTGGTCAACCGTCCAGTGTGCCGATGCGTCGGATGTTCTCGTAAGGTGCTAAATAGCGTCGTAACAGTTTCTCCCTTTGTACTCCTCGGAGTATCGGAGTGGAGACCCAAACACCGTCACCGGGCTGGCAATTCACGTAGCGTCGTCGAAGGTTGAAGTGCCAGCTGCCGGTCCTCTGGTGGTTCTTGATGAGCAGGCGGTCAAGCTGTCAAGATTCGAATAGAACTTCGGCCCTTTCTTTCTGGACAACGCTCGTGAAGAGTCTCAGGATGTTAGTGCGGAACAGGTCCCACGTTGTAAGGGTGGATTCCCTCTTCTCGTACCGTGTGTTGACGGAATCTTCCGAGGACTAGTACACATGGCGCAGCTTATCCTGAGAGGTCCAGTTGATGAGGGCTGATATCCTGTTGAAAGCCTCGAGCCATATTTTCGATCATCCAACGAGCGCTTGTTCTAATTGTCCCAATTAAATACCGCTCTCCGCTCTTGTCTCGAGTGAGCCGTGACACTGGTGGAGGTGCTGAGTATTAAAATTAAAATTAAATGATAGGGTTTTACGCGCCAAAACCACTTTCTGATTATGAGGCACGCAGTAGTGGAGGACACCGGAAATTTCGACCACCTGGGGCTCTTTAACGTACACCTAAATCTAAGTACACGGGTGTTTTCGCATTTCGCCCCCATCGAAATGCGGCCGCCGTGGCCGGGATTTGATCCCGTGACCTCGTGCTCAGCAGCCCAACACCATAGCCACTGAGCGACCACGGCGGTTGTGCTAGGTATCGCATCATCGCATAATGATAGGAACGATTCATGCGGGTAGCCCTGCATCTGGACCTTCAAGACATCATCCATGCGTCGAGACACCTGTGCACAGCGGAAGCCGCCGCCTGCAAGGACTGTGCCCGGAAATCGGCCTCTTGCAAGGAATTTTGTCAGCGACCTCACCGACTCATGAAATGGCGCTTGCAAATCCAACACAGGTGACTGTTCAAAACAATCTAGTCCCCACAAGCTTCCATGGTGACACGTATGAAGACGCCGGAGACTGGCTGAATGAGTACGAAGGCGTAGCAAAGGTCAATCGGTGGCGTCCTGACTAGAAGCTTTCCAATGTGTACTTCGCTCTTGAAGGTAGTGCAAGATCATGGTTCCAAAACCGCGAGGCACATTTGACAACGTGGGACGAATTTTGCCGTCGGCTACTTGATAGCTTCGGAAGCACTGATAGCCGATATAATGCACAATGCCTTCTCGAGTGACGCATTCAGAAGGCCAACGAAAGTGCCTTCATGTTTGCCGAGGACATATTTAGTTTGGTTCGCCGCGCGGATCCCAACATGCCTGATTCGAAGAAGCTGGGGCATCTCATGCGCGGCGTCAAAGAACACCTATCCGCTGATCTCGTGCGTAACCCGCCTACAACAGTGGAAGAATTCAATAAGGAAGCCATAGCAATCGGAGGGGTGGGGGAGTAGGCGTTCCAGCAGCGTTGCCGGCAATTAGAACGCCTGACTAACAATGCGCCTGCAGGAGCCGCAGTACTGGCAGCGACAGACGAGACCTCGCTGCGTCAACTGATAAGAGACGTTGCGCGCGAGGAGATTGCGAAGCAAACTGCGACACCGAAGGAGTATACTGTTGCTTCGGTCGCTGAAGTTGTTCACCAAGAAATTCGGCAAGCATCTCCTGAGCCACACCCTGAACCACGTCCTGAGCTGCGCTTCGAGCCACACTCATACAGCTACGCAGACAATGTCCGTCGCCCGCTTTCTACCATGCCAGTACAGCAGTACCACCAGCGGCCACCTATTGCTGCCTGGACACAGGGGGAGCATTTCAGGTCACCTCAGCTTCGCAGGACCCACGTATGGCACACTGCTGATCACCGACCATTGTGTTTTCACTCTGGCGCGCAAGGGAACATTTATAACATTTATTCTTTTTGCCCTCATCGCCAGGGTTGCATCCAGGAAATGTCAGCTGTCATTCCGCGACAGTTTCCAGAGAGACATCCACGCTTCAACGACAGTGTCACTCTGGAACAAGGCAGCGTAGCTAATCTTCGGTCACGCTCACCGTCTCCGTTACGCTATTCTTTGCCGAACCGTTGCAGTTGCGCTGACGTGGTAAGAAGCTGCTCTCCATGCCCACGGTGGGGAAACTAAAATCTGCCACCTCCGAGGCGAAGGTTGCAAGTCATTGAACCGCCGAAAATATCCCATTATTACAGGGAAATGAGGAGCGTAACCCGGAGAAATGGAGAGCCGACAAATTTGTGTGTGCGACTGATTGGCACGACGGGACAGCTTTAATTGATACTGGCTCAGACTTTTCGATAATGAGTCAGAATTTGGCAGACCGACTTAAGAAAGTCAAAATGCAGTACACGGGCCCTTATATTCGAAATGCCAGGGGCCAGATAATGATACCTACAAGAAGATGTACCACACAGCTCCAGATAGGAAATACAGCTTTTGTGGCCACTTTTATAATTTTAGAAGAGTGCTGCAGATCACTCGTCCTTGGAATGGACTTCTTCCGGGAGTGCTGCGCCGTAGTTAACGTAAGGGACGGTGAGATAACCTTGTCAACTAGTAGAGACACGAGCCATGAGGAAGAGCGCCAACGTCAATCGTTACGCGGCGCCGAGGACGACGTCTGCATACCACGACGATCATGCAGTCTTGTGTCCGTCAGTTGCAGAGAACAGTTTAACAAAGATGGTGTAGCCGAACAACTAACTGCATTTCAGTTCCATCAAGGTGTTGCCATCGCTCGGGGCATCGCCAGCCTAATCGGTGGTCGCACAGATGTACTACTGGCAATTTTACCAATGAACGCCGGCACATTAGTAAGGGCACCGCTGTGGCATACTTTGAAGAAATTGACCACGTCCAACACTGTTTTGCTGTAAAAGAGGAATCAACCACCGATACGATGCCACCTGCACCCGTCATCGACGTTGACCCAGGTTTAGCGCCGCAACAGAAAAAAACGTTCAGGTAACTGCTTGGCTATTTTAAGGACTGCTTCTCTACAACGACCCGAGTGCACCAAACTCCACTGACGAAACACCGTCTCATTACGGAGGAAACAGCAATACCCATCCGACAGTATCCCTGTCGCGTGGATGAGAAAGATCGTGAAGCAATACAGCAGCAAGTCAAGAAAATGCTAGAAGACGATGTCATCCTGCCGTCAAAAAGCCCTTGGACATCGCCCGTCGCACTCTTTAAGAAGGGTGGTAGCATGCGGCTTTGTATTGACTATCGCAAGCTCAATCGGGTTACGAAAAAAAAATTGTATCCTTTACCACGCATCGACAATTGCCTCGACAGGCTACAGCATGCAGGTTACTTCTCATCGATTGACTTAAAAAGTGGACACTGACAAATAGATGTTGATGAGCGGGATCGCGAAAAGACTGCTTTTCTGACGCCTGATGGGCTGTATAAATATAAAGTTATCCCTTTTGGTTTCTGCTCCACTCCAGCCACGTTCCAAATACTAATGAATACTGTTCTCTCAGGCCTTATTGGGAAGACTTGCTTAGTGCACCTGAATGATGTGAATGTTTATTCTGCCACATTTGATGAATATCTCAGGTGGCAATGGTCCGTTCTTCAAGCCATATGGTCCGCTGGGCTTACCTTAAAACCTGAAAAGTGATACTTTGGCTATGAATAACTATACAGTTTTTGAGCCATGTTTTAAGTCACACCGGTGCCAGACCTGATCCGGTGAAAATCGCAGCCGTCGCAAAGCTTTCAGGGCCTGCGGCCAAAAAGGCAGTCAGACGCTTCCTAGGCCTATGCGCATATTACCGGCGATTTATTGCGGATTTTCCACGCATCGCCTCTTCGCTCACCTGCCTTACCAGAGAAGATGTCACGTTTGAGTGGAGTGAAGAGCAGGATTCGGCATTTACCGATTGGCGGCACCGTCTACAAACTCCGCCTGCTCTCGCCCACTTTGACGTGGATGCACCGACAATGATCTACACCGAAGCCAGCAACGCTGGCGTAGACGCCGTCCTTGTTTAGCGGCAAGATGGCGCTGAGCGAGTCATCGCTTACCTGAGTAGAGCACTGTCACGTGCCGAGTCCAGCTATTCCACCACAGAGAAGCAACGCTTGGCTGTAGTATGGGCAGTTACCAAGTTCTGCCCGTAAATATGCGGCCGCACCACAAAAAAGCTCACATTGATCTCAAGGGACCTGTCGTCATTCTGCAAATGCAAGAGTGTTCTTTTAGGAGCAACTTCTCTCCAACATAGAAGAGATATCTACTGGTCGTCCCTAAAACTCTCCGCAGTGAAATCTTGCAAGCCTGTAACGATGAAGCTATCTCGGGCCACCTAGGTTACACAAGAACGAATAAAAGAGAAGTACTACTGCCACGGTTTGCAGCACAGGCAAAGCACTACGCTCGAACATGCTTTGACTGTCAGTGACGAAAACTGCCACCTACGAAAACTGCCGAACTATAACATCCCGTTCAAGTGCCGGAAATGCTGTTTGCACAAATTGGGATGAGCCTTTTGGGCCCATTCCTATATCTGCTGCCGGAAATAAGTGGATCATAGTTGAGACAGATTACCTCACGCGTTATGCAGAAACCACGGCACTTTCGAGCAGCACAGCAGCCAAGCCGCACAGCTGTTCATTGAAAACGTTCTGAGGCATGGTGGTCGAGCGGTCATCGTAACCTACAGGCGAACCACGTTCACGGCAGAACTCTTGCGAACTGTACTCACCCTCAGTGGCATGGGACACGGAAGCATGACCGCCAATCACCCGCGAAGCAATGGACTTACGGAGCGCCTCAACAAGACTCTCGCAGACATGCTGTGCATGCATGTCGATGTTGAACAAAAGAACTGAGACCAAATATTACCCTACGTAACGTTTGCTTATCATACGGCTTGGCAAGAAACAACAAGAATGACAACATCCGGTCTCCCCCACGGTCGAGAAGTGACTACAATGCTTGATGCTATACTTCCTCATGATTTAACGATTCTGTTACTGACGCCGCAGATTTTACAGAGCGCGCCGAAGCAGCAAGACAGCTTGCGCGCGTTCGCATAACTATACAGCAAGACCGTGACGCCCGACGTTACAATCGACATCATCGATGCGTCGTCTAGCAGCCCACTCAGAGAGTCTAGGTTTGGGTTCCAGTACGCCACCGAGACCTCGTGGAGAACTTCCATCCGGATATTTCGGACCACAGAAGGTTCTATGATACCTTAGCGACGTCAACTTTGAAGTCGTTCCTAACAGCCCATCCTGCTCGAGGCGCCGTCAGGACTTGCCTGAGACTGTGCACGTGGTGCGCATGAAACCTTATTTTTTCTGAATGACATGGACACTCTCTGGTTGGCTGGACACCGGGTGCTGCCCGCCGAGCATGGAATCGATGCTCCTTCTGGAGGGGGGCAAATGCCGCGGCGCCATCTATGCCCAACCACGCTGTCGACGAAGACGACAATTTCGAGTGTGCAAGCGAGGTGCTAGAGAAGAAGAAGCATGAACTGAGCGCTCGTTCTAGTTGTCTCGATTAAATACCGCTCTCTGCTCTTGTCTCAAGTGAGCCATGACAATATGTTTATGTGTGTTCCTTTCTCAAAGGCAAGAACTTGCGCATAATCTTCCAGTCTATTTTAACAGAAGATATACGAGGCAGCATGCAAATTACTGAGAGTGCTGTGTTTCACAACACTATGAACATATTGGTATTTTGCTTCTTAGCATTCAATGAAAGGCCTCCTGCACGCTTAAATGGAGTATTTAAAGTAAACAACGTATATTGTTTTCTCTCCTATTCATTATCAAAGAAATGTAGTTCTGTTTATCCAATTCACTATTCGGAACAATGCTTGCGAACTTTAGGAAAATGTAGATTTATTTGGAGTGCCTAACAAAATTATTCATACCAAGTTCTGCCTTTTTACAATTTGGCATGTATTCCCCTATATTGCCAGTATTCGAATATTCCGCAAGATATTTCAGAAAACAATTAAACATGGCACTCTCGTTCTCTTCCCGGCTTAGCCAGGTTATAATATGCGCCAATATACCACAAAGCTAAACGTTATCTTTTTTTTTTCAAGATTGTCATCAGGAGGTATGGTATGAAGAACTTTATTTAGGGCCTGCTGGATCAGTCTGGGACTGATGCGGGGCGCTCCCATGCCGGTACAGAGAGGCCGAGCCCCTCTGCCGTTACACGGGCCCTGAGTTGGTCGGCCAGCACTTCACTGTGCAGCATCCGCTGCCACCACTGTTCACCTCGAGAACCATCGCCGGCCAACGCCAAGCAGTGCCAAAGCATGTGTTCCAAATCGAGCAAACCCCCACATTTATTACAGTAGTCTGAAACCCGCAGTCCGGAATAATTTTATTCACGATAACCGGGTTAGGGTACGGTCGTGTCTGCAGAAGCCTTAATGTAACCGCCTGTGGCCGGTGCAATGGCCTGCGCCCTAAGTAATAGTGCTTGGTGATTTTGTTCTCATCTGGAGGTGATAATTTTTTTTATCACAAAATTGCTAAGCGTCCTTTAAAAACTGGCAGGTTCACCGGGAAAGCGACGCATTGATTTAGATAAAAATTAGTTCACAGCCATACGAAGTAAGGATAGTAGTTTTATGGGCTGTATAAACTTGGGAAAATTCGTAAACTGAATTATCTCCCATATGTTGCCTACCCGCACGAGCAAACATGAACACAGCACACACGATGAGCACGTACAGTGACTGTCAAAACTCTGGTGTGTGCAACGCACCAGCAGCAGTGAGTGAAGTGACATTCGTGTGGTCTACCGCGTCAACACAAGAGAAGCAACCACAAAGCACTCACAAAAGTATGAGCCGTCTGCAGGTCATATTCAAGATACGGTTAGCGCGGCCGTACAAAGTACTTACTTGTTGGCAGATTCAAAGCCGCCCCCTCCCACCCGCACTGCATCTCCGCTTGCACTCGAGATTGAACCCCAATCATCAGTTCCCCTTGCGACCGGCCGTGAAATGCGCAGTTGCTGCCAGAGCACAATTCCCCCCCCCCCCTCCTTCGCCTCATCCTCCCATGGCCTTTTGCACAACAGACAACGGCGTGTGCGCTCACCGCTTTCTTCCTTCGCGAGTACCAGATTAAGCCGCAAGTGTTGGTTTCCCTCGCGTGCTTTCACTCGCACATAGAGCATACGACGCGCGGCGATGGCGTTATCACCCTCGGACTTTATACGAAACATCACGGCAACGGCAAAACGCACTTACACTGCCTATAGAATTGATAACGCAATAAAATAATGTCCTTTGTTTATTTTTTCATTTCAGATTATAACGCCGTTTTCATCAGTGTTCATCAGGGGGAGACAGGCAACTGCATCATACCTGATGTGGGGAGCCCATAGCCTTCAACTTGCTTCCGCAGTCGCCGATACCCTGATGACGACATGCCTAGTTGTGAGTGTGCGAGAACCTTCACTGCATATAAACGCAATTTTTACTCTATCTAGCATTGCAAACAACTTACTCGGGTAGGTTTCGGTGGTGCGATGAAACGAGGACGTTTTCAGTTAAAAGCTGAATGTTTGCAGAACCGTCGGTGAGCTGGTAATTTTGCAATGAACCTAAACAAACAATAATGATGACTGTCTTTATTCTGGGATACAACAATGATATTGTTACTGCTTCGGAACAAGGACCTCTGGTCAGTGGAGTACCACTTGTTGTTCAACATGGTGTACAAACTCTCCTTTTTCGCAAACTTAAGTGCGTGTTCTGTTATCGAGCAGCGATTACAGACTATGTCGACTAATGAACTCAGACGCTCTTGGGGAACTGTCACATGTCTTTTTTCAAATGGTCTCAGCGCATAGGCTTAGCCACCATTCAAAGTTTGCCAGCGTTCAGGCTAAGGTTTACGTTTCCACAGCTAGTGAAAGGAACTATCGCCCTTCTCCTGACAGTGCAATGCCTCCTGTAACAGCTACTATTGAATATGAGAATCACAGCCTAAAATTTCTTCCAGCCAAGTAGGTGTATTATATTGTGGAACTCTTAATTGCGAACTGCACCTCCGCCGCGGGTCGGCCCGGCATTGCACTTCCTTCGGGATCCGCCCACATATGGGGAGTGTTTAACGCCTGCTTCTCCTCCACCGCGGGTCGGCCTGGAATTCCACTATCATCTTCGGGATCGGCACACGTATGGAAAGTGCTTAACGGCTGCTTCACCTCAACTTCGCGACAGCGCGGCACTGCACTGTCTTTGGGGTCGGCTTACTTGTGGGGAGTGTTTAATGAATGCTTCACTTCCGCCGTGGGTCGGCCGGGTATTGTACTATCTTCTGGATCGGTCCAAGTATGGGGAGTACTTAACGCCTGCAATACTTGCGCTGCGGATCGGCCCGGCGTTGCACTATATTAAGAGTATTTTTCTACGCGCAGACACAATGGTGGGGAAAGTAGGCCTTAACCACCTGGCAGTAAAACATGTGTTCACTGTATCGGTGATGCAGCTGCAGTGGAGTACGTGAAAAGCCATGTGCTAGCTGCTGAATGTGTTGGGGCACTGAGGTACAGAAATAGGTATCACCAAATACAGGCCACAATTATTCATGCAACAAATACTCTTTGTAAGTCAGTCATAGAATCGCCTTCATCATGAGCCTCATAATCATGAATCCATTTTATGTCCACTGCAGGCCGAAAGCTTCTCCCTCCGATCTCTAATTACCCCCGTCCTGCGCCTACTGATTACAACTTGCGCCTGCGAATCCCCTAAATTCATCACCCCACATAATTTCGCGACGTCCTTGATTGTATTCCTCTTTATCTTGGCACCGATTTTGCAACTCTACTAGTGCACCGGTTATCTATCCTGTTCACTACATGTCATGCCAAGCTTCAATTTTTTCTCCTAATGTCAGTCAGAATATCGGCTATCCCCGTTTGCTCTCTGATTCACACCACTCTCTTCCTGTCTCTTAGCGTTAGCCCAACATTCTTCATTCCACCACTCTTTGCGCTGTCCTTAACTTGTTCTCGAGCTGCTTTGTCATTCTCCAAATTTACAACCCATGAGCTAGCACCAGCAGAATGCATTGACTCTAAACGTTTCTTTTCAATTATAGTGCTAATCTTCCAGTCAGAATCTGGCAATGACTACCGTATGCACCATCAGGGCCCCCTGGGAGTAATTGACCTAAGTAAATTGCTCACTTAGGCAAATTGTCCCAGTATAACCCTTCATAGGCTCTAGAGGCTAACTGGCAACCTTTGTGTTTGTTCGCTTGTCAAGCGAGGCGATTGAGCATTATCTTTGTCCTCTGCATATTAATCGTCAACACTATTCTTACACTTTCTCTCTTCAGGTCCACAATTCCATGTCGCAATTTGTCCTTAGTGTTGCTGAACAGGTCAACGTAGTCTGCAAAGCGAATGTTCCTGAGATGTTCGTCGTTGAACCTCACTCCTAAGCCTTGCCAGTTTAATAGCTTGGATACTTCTTCCAGGAACGCAGTCAATGGCATTGGAGAGATTGCGTCTCCTTGCCTAACCCCTTTCTTTATAGGTGAATGTCTACATTTCTTGTGCAGAATGAAGGTCGTTGTGGAATCCTTGTAGACATCTATATTCACGTATGCCTTCGATACACGTTCTTTACGCAATGCCTCTATGACTCCTGGTATCTCTAGTTAATCAGATGCCTGTTCAGAATCTATGAAACCCACATGGAGAGGTTGATTTTCTTCTGTAGATTTCTCGATCACCTGACTGATGGAATGGATGGGATACATTGTAGAGTATCTCTTCCTGAAGCGAGCCTGCTTTCTTGGTTGCCTGATGTCACGTGTAGCCCTTATTCTATAGACGATAATCTTGGTGAATATTTTATATACCACTGAAAGTAGGATAATGGGCCTATTATTTTAAAATCCTTTATCGTTTCCCCTTTTGTGGATTAGTATAATGTTGGCATTCCTCCAGTTCTCCGGAAACGTTGAAGTCGTGAGGCATTTAGCATAAAGGGCCTCAAGCCTTTTCAGCATCATGGCTTCTGCATCCTTCGTGGAAATCGATCATTATTCCATCCTCTTCGGCTGCCTTTTCCCGGTTCATGTCTTGCAAGGCCCTTACAACTTCGTCGCTAGTTATAGAAGGAGATTCTTTATCCTGTTCATTACTACTTACTTGCCTTGCTTTCATTACTTAGAATTGCCTAAGTTTTACCAGTCTTGGACGTCGACTGGCAAGTTTTATTCAACAATTTTTTTTTTTAATTCCTCACGTAATAGTGGAAATAATGCACTGAGGTGCTTTTCCTCTCTTTTTTTCTCCGTAGACGCGCTGGAAGCTACACAGCGGAGAAGCCAAGAGGGCAGGGCCATGCGTAAAACTTGAGTCGCGGGGGATGGTAGCCTACCGCGCCATGATGGCCGTGGTAGGCTACGCTACGTAGCGCTGAACTGCTATCTCAGAGACCGCATGCAGCAGACGCAGCCATGCACAATTATTTGTAAGCGGGCATTGCAAAGAAGAAATTCTTTTTGTTTTTTTTAGAGCGAAGACGCATGTATGGCTTGTTTGTTTGGTTTTAAAAAGCAATGACGTATTAGTGAGAGTAATATCGCGATCATGAAATCTGCCAACAATGGTGGTGGGTCCAGCTGCTTGCGATGACGCTGCATGACGATATTTGAAAAGCGAGAGCAAGCCATATTTAACTGATTTGGATATGGGACTGTAAATTCTGTGGTGTCCTGCATGTAGCGCAATAATGTTTTACTCACATGTTAACAGCAGACTTTACAACTTGAAACATGTGATTTGAAACGTATTATTACTTTGTCCAAACGTGTTTTATTGCCTTTCTTTTGCCACGCCTAACCCTAGAATTGAAACAATTGATTTGTGGCCCCTTTAAATACCTATGGAAAAACCAGAAAGGGGCTGACAGATGGAATAGCACACTGTGGTATAAAGTTTGTAAACAGGGATAAAGTGCCTCAGACAGGCTGGCCAACGTTTCGATAGGAGGACCTATGACGGAGGCCTTTGACGACGATAGGTCCTCCTAACGAAACGTTGGCCAGCCTGCCTGAGGCACTTTACCCCTGCTTACAAACTTTATACCGCAGTATGGTAAAACTAGTCGGTGCTCTGCAGTTTAATCTTACAATCATGCTCGCTCTCTATTTGTAGTGTGCTTGCCGCAGTCAAAGGTGCTTGTTGCTCATTGACATTCGTCTATCTTTGTGTCCAGGTCCCTTGGGACCATTTCTGCCCCAACGTGTCAACCACGGGCACACCATAGCCAAGCAACCATGAAATAGCTGCAATTAATCGCATAATTGTAAACATTGTAGCTTCCAATAACCGCCGGTTGGTGTTCCTTCGATTATAGCTTTTATGCCTGAGTGAGCTCCCACAAACGGGGCCAATCCGGGTCAGATCGACGAATGTACTGGAGAGCTATGCATCCCTGAAGAGTGCCCAGCGAGAGGCTAAAATTAGCTCCAGTTCTGCCATGCGTGGCGCCACGTTAGCACTATACAGAGTGCCTCAACTATCATGCACCATAAATTAAAAATGTGCATATACCACTTAGCTCGACAGAACCAAGGTATTGTTGTTTGCCTTCGCTTTGAGACACTGATTATTTTTTGCATTCCGCCCATTTATAGTGTGTCAAGTACATTCTTTATTTCGTTAAACCCTCAGCACACGCTCACCCACGCAGTCCGCGTTCCGTCCCACCGCACCACACGCGACTTGCTCCGTCGATTACTCCACTCACTCAGTTCGTTGTCGCGCGTTCCCCGCATGCCGTACGCGCACAGGCCTTCCGTGTTCTCCGTCCTAGGCACACACCGTTGCCTACCGTCCCGTGCCTGTTACTTTACACAGTTTCCTGCTGTCTCGCATGGATGGATGTTATGAGCGTCTCCTTTGGAATTGGTGGTGGGTGGCGCCACAAAGCTCTTGATATTATACTGCCTAATATCCTACCTAGGTTAAAAACGAAATGAAGAAAAATAAACAATGTGAACACCAACCAAATTTTCTGATCACCTATTGCGAGCTTTGCTTTTGTATCTCTCTGTTTTCTGTCGTTTCCCTTCTTCCACCAGTTTTCCAATAGCCTCTTACTAACCTCTATTGCAGACATGTTTACATTTCCTCTGCTCTCGCTGAACGAAAGGGCTTCAAGGAGGCCAGTGGTGCCTAAACCGCTGGGCAAATGGCTTCACATTCTCATAAAACATGCTCCATCGTTTTTCTAGCTTTACCGCAGCAAGCACATGCTTCTTCTGCCTTCTTATATCTCACTTTATAGGTGCGTGCTCTAAGGCATCCCGATCTCGCTTCAATAAGTAATGAGCTTCCCTTTAAATTATCATAGATTGTTTCTTTACTGATTTGTTTTTTTTTCTCCTCAGTAGTTACTCATGGCAGGTTTCTTTTCCACTGCCGCCACCCATGAGATTATGTCGGCCTATCTGACTTTCTGCTTGATGTTCTTTGTTGCTGTGTTGCCCACGCTACAGGCCGCACACTTACTGGTAAGCTTCCTAGTTCTTTTCGTCCACTGTGAATCAATGTTTTTCCTGTACAGGTACATCAACAATCTCCCAGCCAATTTACTGTCTTCCATATTCCTCAGCCGTTCTTCATACTCAATTTTACTGCGAGCCTCCCTCACTTCAAGACTAGTCCAGCCCATGTCACCCTGCACGGCTTCATTTGTAGTCTTTACGTGAGCGCTCCATGCGAGGCGACCCAGTGATGTTTGGTTCCCATCGAGTCCTGATTGTACACCTTATTTCAAGCAAACAACCGCATTTCGAAAATTAGGTCCTGGAACCATTCAACCTTTCCACATACCCCGGAGGAGTTAGTACCTGTTGTATCCTCATAGCACTCTGTGCTTCATTATGGCTTTATTGCTCTTCCCCTTTACTCTTACTGTTTTCCTGTGTTTCCAAATGTCTATGGCAACCGTTTGTCCAAATACCAAGGTATTTATTTTCTCTAACCCTAGGTATTTTCTGGCCCTTTATTGCCACTATTTGTTCACTGTTTTCATTGAATACCATAACACCTGATTTTCTAACACTAAATTTCAAACCTAAATTCTTGCCTTCCTGTCCACAGATAGCCACATATTGCAAACCACTTTGCTTGTTAGCTAGCAACACAATGTCGTCCGCATAATCAACCTGGAAGCTGCTGCTCTACTGCTGTACCCGCCTGTCTCTATAAGAGATTAAACCCGATAATACTTTCTTCTATCGCCATCTCAATCCTCACCATGCGCATCATAAACAGCAGTGGGGACAAAGGGCACCCCTGCCTCATTCCCTTGTTGATATCAACTTTCTCCAGGCTCCACATCTCTTCCCATTCAACGCTAACTGAATTTTCTAGGTAAATCTCAAACAAAAGCTGTAGACAATCGTCACCTAAGCCTTCCCCTTCCTCAATATCCCACAATATGTTGCGGTAGAAGTTGTCATAGGCTCCTGTAATGTCTAGAAAGGCCAAATACTACGGTCTGCTTTCTACTCTTGATATTTAAGTACACTGAGTAAGAGTAAATAAGTTATCATCCTACCTATTCTGAAGCCACTTGACATTCTTCCAAAATGCCATTATTCTCCTCCCATGCTTGCACCTTTGATTGCCTGCATTGTTCTCTGCCCATGCTTGCAGCTTTAATTCCATTGCCTGCATTGCTAGCCTGTAGATTACCGATGCAGTCATCAACGGTCTATACGAGTAAATTCTATCTTTTTCCCCTTACTTTTATCAATTGAATTAATTCTACTTTGTTACCAACTATCTGATATTCTTGTGTCTTCAAATATTTTTTCCACTGTTTTCACCTGAGCTCCCTAACTTTTTGGTCCTTCTTCATTATTCAGCCTAACAGGAACCTCGTCCAGCCCTGTGGCTGTGAGCCCAGGAATTTTATCTTCGGCTTTCTTCCAGTTGAAATTTGTCAACAGTAGCTCCTTTTCCCTCTGGTTCTCTTTCAGGTTCTTTCTTTTCTTCGAATGCAACCTCGTCATCGCCTTGGAAAGATTCGGCTGTTGCTTTTCAACAAGCGTATCAGTTAATACCAAGCATTCCGAGACAGCACAGGGGGTAGCCATTGCACCAGCATTGGTCTCCACGAATGCTCAGTACATCATTAGCGATTCTCAAGCAGCATTAGAAATTATGCAAAAGGTAGGATCTCTCCTGAGACATGTTACATCATCAGAGTCAATTAAGAAAAAGTATCCAAGGCAGAGAAGAACGGCAGGCGATTTCTCTGGTTCCCAGCGCGTACGACTCCAGACATTGGCGCAATCAACTTCAACGAGGTAGCACATCGCGAAGCTCGAGGCCCTCTCACTCGCCAAGCTGAGCAAAGAGGGACTTCCATCGGTCAGGAGAACGCGGAGGAGGAGGTCTGGAGAGAAAAAGATAGATTAACAAGATTTGGCATATTACCGAATTCTGTCAAAATTGGAGGCGAGTATTGCCACTGCCTCACACTAAACTGGACAGAACTGAGTCCGTTACTTGGAGGCCATCACGAACAGCAACTTATACGAGTCCCGTGCAACAAAAACGTTTCATCCCTATATATACAAGAGCGATATGCGCAAGTTAAGCAAATCTGTTAGAGCCACCCTTCAACACTCGTTGTGGGGATGTGACATATATCAAGATAAAATGGCATTCTCCCCGGAAAATCTAGGGGCGAGGGGGTCGGCCGTAACGCTCAGTTCAGAACTTTAAGACCAACTTTGGGCCGTCCAGTGGGCCATGGAGGCCGCACCAGAGCAGCAACTCCTGGTGGCCACCTAGGCGGCCCCAGGCCTGCGCCTCCTAATCGCCGGATATGAAACAAAGTTATCACATCACTCAATTTAGAGTCGCTTCCCATTCCAATTTGTTTCCATCTTCGCCTAGGATATGTTGTATTGTTGACTTCCTGCCGAATTTTTATCTGGTTCCAAGATATTCTAGATGCGCCTTTCCTTTTCTCGGATATTTCTGACAACCAACTTTCACCTTCACCTTTTATCTTGGCTTGCACCAGTATTTGAACCAGAGGCTTTTTCTCCCGGTATATTTCAGATTTACTGGCTACTTTATCCCGCAGTAACTGTACCTGCTTTGCCTGCCTGTGCTCTCGGGATGCTCTCTGACGTTCGGCGATCATTTATCGTATCTCACTCTTCCAGGAGCTTTTCGGTTTCTTTTTTCCTTCCAACGTACATGTTCTTTCTCTTTCCGTATTTCTGTCGTTATTACACATACAAGCTCACTGTATTCCCACTCTTGGCCATTTGCCAAGCTCTTCGTCGACTCCAGTGACTGTATTTCTTATTTGTTCAGTGTTCATATTTGGACTGGTGATTTTCCATTCCTAGCTTTCTTACCCAGCTACATATCCCATTTTCAAAACGATGCGTCGATGGTCGCTCCCTATGCTGCGAGTATAGAGAGCATCACCAATGACAATTTCTCTCAAATTATCATGAATTGCTTGCGTCATAAGACAGTAATCAGCGGTTGATTGCCGCTTTACTACTTCCGACGTGATCTGCGCTTCACACTTAGGCCCTGTATTCACGATAACGAGGTTATGTTGCTCACAAAGATCTAGCATTGACTTCCCGTTGTTGTCGGTATAGCCATCTAAATCCTGAATGTGGCCATTCATATCAACTAATAGGATATTTTAGCATCATTCCCAATATCCTTAATATCAGCATTTATACATTCCACTAACTTTTTATTCTTCTCACTGCATTTGTTACTGGCCCACAAATAGGTAATGCCCAGCCAAGCTTTTTTCCCACTCATTGTACCTCATAACCAAGCGTGCTCTTGACATCTTGAATTGGCTCCCTGATGGATCAGCATTCCGACTCCCCTCCCTTTCTTCGCTACTTAGTTCGGTTGCACTGTTCCCAAATCTATTTCTCAATCACTGTCAGCTTTTCTGTGTCCCTAAGGGGCGTTTCTGTAACCGCATACACCTCTATTTGTTCTCTATTTAGCTGCTCCTCAATCTCTGCCCACTTTTTCTTTCTTCTGCCGCTCTGCCTCTTTATGTAGCCTATTGCATGGCGAGCTCTCTTTCTTGCTTTACTTATTCTTCTGCTATTGACGGCGATGCTGTTCTTACGTTTTCCTAGGGGCCCTTTTTCATTACTACCTACGCTGGCCTCCTGAGCACCCAAGGGCCCCCCCAAAAATGCAACAGTGCGAGCACCACGTCACCAGTCTACTTCTCATGCAACCCTGTAATTGAAGTGGATGCCGTCTCGTATAAACCACCACTTCTCACTTCCCTGTTTACTTCGACAACATCGAAGCCTTAGTATCGGCTCATTTTCTATGTCGCCTCACTAGCAGCCACTACGGCTCTTTGTAAGTGACTGTCACATACAGGCGCCTCCGGCACCATGCACTGTAGGATCTGCACCTGATGGGTCTCGCGCAAGTGCTCCACCCCCTTCGTCAAGCGCTGGGCTAGTCCTGTTCCTTTCCTGTTGAGGACGTCATTTAGCTCACCAGCTATTATGACAGGGTTGCGCAGGTGGGCATTTTCCACGAGTTTTGCTTTTGCTCGCTCCATGAGAGAGCCCAGTGTCCGACTTGGGAAAGTCCCCACCGCCACTCTTTTATCGCCTTTCACCCTCTCTACAATTGTTTCTGAGCACCTAGCCAGATTTGAGTCACCGGCGATAATCACCATTTCACTTTCTCCCTCTCTCTCTGCATCCCTTGGTCCTTTTCCGCGTGATTCGGACTCGACAAGGGGCACTGACCCCTGTACTTCTGCTTTTTCCGTCTGGCGACCTCAAGGTAGGTGCCGCTCTTTCCAGCTAACTCTTCGCCCCGTTGCATGCATTCCACGTACTTTGCTGGCACTCCCTCTCCTGTCATTTCGGGGACAGCAATCCATTGTCATGACCATTCTCGTTCTCAATGGCGGCCCTGTTCAGCTTTTCCTCACCTGCTTCAAGTCTTTTTCCATTATATTCCGTGCATCACGCTCCCTATTTCGCTAATTTTTGAGCTCTTCCACCTGCTTGACAAGTTCTTCCTCG
Source organism: Dermacentor albipictus (assembly GCF_038994185.2). Taxonomy (NCBI): domain Eukaryota; kingdom Metazoa; phylum Arthropoda; class Arachnida; order Ixodida; family Ixodidae; genus Dermacentor; species Dermacentor albipictus. The sequence continues at coordinate 116,392,049 of NC_091827.1, read as the reverse complement.
AAAGCCTCCATTTTCTGCAGCATAGTATCCACATTACAGTGTGTGCCGATTGATTCAATTCCCTCTCCATTCTCATCCGTCCACTCATATGCCTTGAGGGAGCTCTCGCACCCTGACCGCTTTCCGGGCTTTCTTGCCATGTAATCCACGGCTTCTTATGATGCAAGTACTACAACACTATAATAATGCGGAGCACGTAAAACCGATACGCACAGAATCCAATTCCTCAAAATGTCCTAAACCAAACCTCATAAATATTTCAAAAGCAATCAATGCCGCGGAGAGACAAGGTCTGACACCCTCTCGCATGCCATGGGGCCACGCTCACGTGCCCACGTGTTTACGCTCTCAGTTTCCTACAAAAATACGACAGTAAAACCACTGATCGCTATTATTCTTGCCACCTACAAGCTACCGTTTAAAGGCTACAAACACTCAACGTGCCACCCGGCTGCACGTGTTGAAGCACGTGGCACGAAAGGACGCTCTAACCATCCTGCAAAACCAAATTACACGAAACACACCCGCACACACGAAATACGAGATACAAAAAACCATCCAATTACTATTTAAAGGCTAAAAAATCAGCAAATCAAAAACAGGAGCATGCTCAAAACTTGCAGAAAAACATGATTTCGTCGCCGCCACGGAGACCCGAAAAACTCGTCCATTCGCTACAAGATCTCAAGCCATCTCGTGTCTGCGACTGTACGCCACCTTGTGTCGGCTATACCCAAGCAGATCACCCCAACCCCCTTTTATGCTCTGAAGGGGGCTTCCGAGGTACATGATAAGGGCTTAGCTGGTCTGCATTAGCGAGGCCTCTCTCTTTCCCTGTAGCCGGGTATCCGACTCTGTAGGTATTTCGTCCAATGTGTGCAGTCACTCTAAATGGCCCTGTGTGTCGAGGGGCAAACGTGGCTGTGAATCCAATGGCTGCCTGACTTAGCAAGTGCGTGTCCTGGAGATCCAAGTTTCCAACCTGGAAGGTAGCTGGAGTGCGCTTTTTGTGGTAATACTTTGCCTGGCTGGCTTTAGCCAAAGTTTGGTGGTCCTCAGTTGAGCAACTAGGGCATGAGGTGCAGAAGGGTGCACCTCGGTGCCAGCTGCATGATTATGATGGCTCCACGGGTTCTGTAGTTCCCACCCATAGCACAAGAAGGCAGGCGTAAAGCCGGTAACTACACTTTCAGACGTGCGCCTTGCAAGCGCTACTTCGGGCAGCCTTTTGTCCCACTCTCTGTGGGAAGTGCAGTAACCCACCATGCATTGTTCAACTGTGGCGTTATGGCGTTCCACAGTGTTTTGCTGGTCTGTTTGCGACTGTGTGGCTCTCATTCATTCCCCAGTGCTGGAGAATGCCTTTCCGCAGTTTGCTTACGAATGATTTGCCATTGTTGATTAGAATGGAGCTAGACACACCATGCAGGCAAAAAAAATTAATCATTTTATAGATGATCACTTTGGAGGTAGGCGCACGTATCGGAAAAGCTCCTTAACTTTCTGCACTTGTGCGGAACCACCAGGATGTGCTTCAGGTGCCGAGGGGTTGTGGGAAGTGGCAAAATAAGGTCCACATTTAGCTGCTGCACTGCGTGGCTAGCCCATGAACTGTGCATCAGTCCTTTTGCTTTTTGCCGGTGAGGTTTGAAAGTCTGGCAGTTCTGGCAGCTGCGGAAGTGACGGGAGATATCGGACCGGATACCGAGCCATGTGAACCTACTCTTCACACGTCTGCAAGTTCTAAAAACCTTAATGCCCACTTGGGGGGGGGGGGGGTCATGCTCCATTTGCAGTGCCATGTCTCGTAAGTGTTAGGGATGCCAGGCGGCCTCACGTTGACCTACCGACAGGGGCGGCTTATAAGGCTTCAGCCCCTCCCCACCCTCCAAATTTTTCGTGCTGCCATGAAACGCCTAGCAAACCCCCTCCCCCCGGCTCCGGAAATCATTCTGGATTTTGACTCAAATGTATGTTGCTACGCCCGAAAAACATTTCAGTGCGAACATTGCAAACTTGGACAGGTTTCTGCGCAGCGCCCATGCAGTGGCAGTCGCATAAACCAAGGAGCTCCGCACAAGCACAAAGCTTTAGGGCGTTTTGATGGCGAGCGAACTCATTGTGGTATCTCGCGGAGGCCGCGGAATCTACGGAGCGCATGGATTTGAATTCCGAAACTTTATGGATATTGACACGTGTACTTGTCTTTATCGGGAGACAAGTTTTTGTCGCCTAACAAATGTTATCGCACAGCGCGGGACGCGCCTGCTTGTATCCGAAGTTTCTGGAAAGTTATCGATGCTTCTATCCGCTGTCTGTTGTCGCCGAACGTTGTGTTATCTGATTTCATCGCTTGACACGGATGGTGTAGAACATTTTAGAAGGCATGCGGGTCCCAACGTTTAATCTGGAACATTCGATGATTGCTGTATAAAAGCCGACGCGCTTGACCCGCTGATCAAATTTTCGACGATCGCCGACTGTGTTCGCCGCTGTCGGTGTGCTATAAGTGTAGCCTGCTTTGTGGGCACAGGTTCGCCCAATAAAATTTAGATTTGTCGTTCACAGTGTTGCTACTGTGTCCTTCAACGTCACCACCACGTGACATATGGTGGAGGTGCTTTTCGTTCATGTACCGGACGCCCCCGACAAGCCGTGATCCAAGCCCGGACCGCAAAGAGAACACCAACGTAGTCCCGGAGCATCGAGCAAGCCGCCGTCTTCAACAGCTGCCCCCGGAGCACGGACTTCTACCTGAGAAGACCAAAAACATTGTGGACAAGGCAACCCCAATGGCAGCCCCAGCGTCCCCCATCGTGCTGCAGCAGCCCAGGGACCCTCCGACGTTCCGCGGATCAACATTCGAGGACCCGGAAACCTGGCTCGAGACGTATGAGAGGGTCGCTACGTTTAACAGTTGGGACAGCGACGATAAGCTGCGGCATGTCTATTTCGCACTGGAAGACGCCGCCAGGGCGTGGTTCGAAAATCGAGAAGCCACTTTAACGACATGGGACCTGTTCCGAAGCGGCTTCTTACAAACGTTTACAAGCGTCGTACGAAAAGAGCGAGCCCAAGCACTACTAGAAACCAGAGTGCAGCTGCCAAACGAGACGATCGTGATCTTCACGGAGGAGATGGCCCGTCTTTTCCGGCACGCCGACCCGGAAATGTCAGAGGAGAAAAAAGTCCGTTTCCTGATGCGGGGCGTCAAGCAAGAACTTTTCGCAGGACTTATTCGTCACCCGCCGAAGACCGTAGCAGAGTTTTCTGCAGAGGCATCGACGATCGAGAAAACTCTGGAGATGCGTACCCGGCAATATAACCGCCAGGGACTCACGCCGCAGTACGCCATCCAAGGACTGGATTCCGGCGACCTTCAGGAGATCATCAGGGCCATTGTGCGCGAAGAGCTGCGCAAGGTCCTGCCTTCGTCGCAGCCCCAAGTGGCTTCGATCGCCGACATCGTGAAAGAAGAAGTTCAGCGATCGCTTGGAGTTCCCGAGTTACAACCACAATCATCGCAGCCCCAGCCAGAAGCGATGACCTACGCCGCCGTCGCCCGCCGTCCAGGTCCCCCTCCACGGTCGCGCCAGGGCCCTGCAACGCCGGAATTCCGTCGACCACTGCCGCCGCCGCCAGCACGCCCACCCGTCGCCCAGCGCAGCTACCCGAGGAAAACAGATATTTGGCAAGCCCCCGACCACCGCCCGCTCTGCTATCACTGCGGAGAAGCCGGCCATGTGTATCGCCGATGCCCATACCACAACTTGGGACTGAGAGGGTTCGCCGTCAACGCGCCGCGTCCACAGCTTGGAGAGCGTCCACGTGACATCGCCGACTACCTCGCCGCTACTCAATGGAACCCTCGACGACCGTCCCGTTCGCCGTCACCAGGCCGCTACCTGTCACCGCAGCGCCGACCATATACCGGCCCAGCCCGGGGCCGCACTGCGAGCCCATATCCGGAAAACTAAAAGCAGCAACCGATGGAGGTGCGGTTGCTGTTCGTCGAACTGACGAAAATCCTCCGCCGCCGATGAAGACGATAAAGCAACGATCTCGACGACCTAATGACGACACGCCGCCGGCCCGATGAAGTCAGGAAGCCAAGACTACACCGACGAAAGACGGCTTGACGACGCGACGTTCCAGCTTCAGTTCAACACGACGCAGCCGTGATCCGACGCCAAGACCCAACTGCAATGCCAGACAAAGAACCACCGACCTCGATGTACTTCTAGACGGCCACGCAGTCACTGCCTTAGTCGACACAGGGGCCGATTACTCCGTAATGAGTGGACACATCGCCGGTCAGTTGAAGAAGGTTAAGACTGCTTGGGAGGGCCCCCAAATTCGGACCGCTGGAGGACACCTCATTACGCCGACTGGAATCTGCACGGCAAGAATAACCGTTCATGACCGGCCTTACCCTGCCACCTTCGTTATCCTCCAACAGTGTTCACGAGACGTCATTCTCGGCATGGACTTCCTGAACCAACACGGCGCAGTCCTCGACCTGAAGTCGATGTCAATAACGCTGTCGGAAGATAAAGCGATACCGCCGGAGAGCCCTCGTAGTGACCACGCCTTGAGTGTGCTCGAAGACCAAGTGAGCACCCCGCCCCGCTCCAGCATTGTTATTTCGGTCGGCACCGAAATACCCGCTGACGTAGAAGGTGTCATCGAAGGCGACCAAAGTCTCCTGCTAGACGATGAAATTTGCGTCGCAAGAGGAATCGCTCGACTGCATGAAGGGAAAACTGAAGTGTTGCTGACAAACTTCCGCCAGGAATTCAAGCACATCAACAAGAGCACGACGATCGCGTACATCGAGGAAATTGTGGAAACCAGTTATGCGGTTGTCCTCTCGCATTCCGCCGCATCTACCCCGACGACCATGGTTCCCGAACCAGACTACGACATTAACCCAAGTCTCCCAGTGATTAAGCAACAGCAGCTCAGAAGTCTGCTCCGACGATCCAAAGGCTGCTTTTCGACGACATCGAGGATTCGACAAACACCAGTCGCCAAGCATCGCATAATCACCGAGGAGTACGCTCGACCACTCCGCCAAAGCCCTTACCGAGTTTCGCCGCGAGAACACGAAACTATAAGAGAACAAGTCGACGAAATGCTGCGCGACGACATCATCCAGCCGTCGAGAAGCCCGTGGGCATCCCCTGTTGTCCTGGTGAAGAAAAAGGACGGAACCCTACGTTTCTGCGTCGATTATCGTCGTCTGAACAAGATCACGAAGAAGGACGTATACCCCCTCCCACGGATAGACGACGCATTAGATCGGCTCTGTATTGCTAAATACTTCTCATCGATCAACCTCAAGTCTGGCTACTGGCAAATAGAAGTCGACGAGAGAGATCGCGAAAAGACCGCCTTCATCACGCCAGACGGCCTCTACGAGTTCAAAGTCATGCCATTCGGACTCTGCTCGGCGCCTTCAACTTTCCAGCGCGTCATGGACACGGTGTTAGCAGGATTGAAGTGGCAGACCTGCCTTGTTTACTTGGATGACGTCGTCGTCTTCGCCGAAAATTTCGACGATCACCTTAGGCGGCTTACGACAGTACTAGAGGCCATCAAGTCATCAGGGCTCACTCTGAAGCCAGAAAAATGCCGCTTCGCTTACGACGAGCTTCTGTTCCTAGGCCACGTCATCAGTAAATCCAGAGTACGCCCCGAACCCCAGAAAACAGCCGCCATCGCAAAGTTCCCGCAGCCCACCGACAAGAAGGCAGTGGGTAGATTCCTTGGCAACAAAAAAAAAAGTGCCTACTAGGCGCTTTTACAAGGAGTTTTCACGCATCGCCGTGCCGTTGACACGCCTAACTAAATGTGATGTTGAGTTCAAGTGGGAAACGCCGCAGGCCGACGCATTTGAAGAGCTCAAACGACGCATGCAGTCGCCGCCGGTACTTGCGCACTTCGACGAGTACGCCGATACAGAAATCCATGCTGACGCCAGTAGCCTAGGCCTCGGTGCCGTTCTAATCCAGAGGAAAAACGGAGTCGAACAGGTGATATCTTACGCTAGCCGGTCACTGTCAAAAGCGGAAGGCAACTATTCTACGACCGAAAAGGAATGCCTCGCCATCGTTTGGACTACAGCTAAATTTCGCCCTTATCTTTATGGCAGGCCATTCAAAGTCGTCAGTGACCATCACGCGTTGTGTTGGCTAGCGAGTATAAAGGATCCTTCAGGACGACTGGCGCGGTGGAGCCTCAGACTACAAGAATACGACATCACTGTAACCTACAAGTCCGGACGAAAACACTCCGATGCCGAGTGTCTATCACGCGCCCCCATTGACCCGCCGCCGCAGGATGACGAAGATGACGACGTCTTCCTTGGCATGATAAGCGCGGAAGACTTGGCTGAACAGCAACGGGCAGACCCGGAGCTAGAAGGCCTGGTGCAATATTTGGAAGGGCACACCAACGTTGTCCCAAGGGCATTTAAGCGCGGATTATCTTCCTTCACGCTTCAAAACAATCTCCTCGTGAAGAAGAACTTTTCACCAGTCCGCGCCAACTACCTTCTTGTTGTCCCGCCAGGACTTCGTCCAGAAGTATTGCATGCCCTACATGACGATCCCACCGCTGGACACCTCGGTTTTTCCCGAACACTATCGAGGATACAAGAAAAGTATTATTGGCCGGGCCTGACCGCCGACGTCGCCCGTTATGTCAGAACATGCCGAGACTGTCAGCGACGCAAGACACCGCCGACAAGGCCAGCCGGATTACTACAGCCAATCGAGCCTCCTTGCCGACCATTCCAGCAGATCGGGATGGACTTGCTGGGACCCTTTCCGACGTCAACAACCGGAAATAAGTGGATCGTCGTGGCGACAGACTACCTCACCCGCTTCGCTGAAACTAAAGCACTGCCGAAAGGTAGCGCAGCCGAAGTGGCGAAATTCTTTGTCGAAAACATCCTGCTTCGACATGGCGCCCCAGAAGTCCTCATCACCGACAGAGGAACGGCCTTTACAGCAGAGCTCACTCAAGCCATTCTGAAATACAGTCAGACAAGGCACAGGAGGACCACGGCCTACCACCCGCAGACGAATGGTCTTACGGAGCGGCTGAATAAGACCCTGGCCGACATGCTAGCGATGTACGTGGACGTCGAACACAAGACCTGGGATGCCGTCCTGCCGTACGTAACATTCGCTTACAACACGGCGCTGCAAGAAACAACACAGATCACGCCGTTTAAGCTGGTTTACGGCAGGAACCCGACGCCGACGCTCTACGCCATGCTGCCCCACGTCACTGACGAAGAGAATGTTGACGTCGCTAGCTATCTCCAGCGCGCCGAAGAAGCCCGACAGCTCGCCCGCCTACGGATCAAGAACCAACAGAAGACCGACAGCCGACACTACAACCTCCGACGACGCTTTGTTGAGTACCAGCCCGGCGACCGTGTTTGGGTTTGGACACCGATACGCCGACGAGGACTCAGTGAGAAACTACTCCGACGCTATTTCGGACCCTACAAGGTCATCCGACGTATTGGCGCTCTGGACTATGAGGTCGTGCCAGACGGCATTTCGCA